>NC_068442.1:44277057-44877057 GCF_023373465.1 Oncorhynchus keta
TTTTGGAAACTGAATTGTTGGTTAGGGGCTTGTAAAGTAAGCATTTCACTGTAATGTGTACACCTGTTGTAAAATGTACTAATACGATTTGATTTGAAGTGCTTGTGTCAAATGATAAGCTTGGAATGGCAAAGGCCTTGGTCCCCAAGGCTACTAGTCATAAAATGGACAGAGAGAGTGAGAGAGAGAGAGGAAAAAGAGTGTACAGGAGGGGTTTGTGTAACCTGGTCTCAGATAGGCATGTGCACAGATAGGGATAGGCATGTGCAGAGCACATGTTCCTTCCAGTCTCTAATGTCCCCTTTTTGGTGGTGGTATAATTACCCAGAATGTATTGTGTTTTTTTTTATACATTTTTTGTCTCATTTTCTTCTGATCCCATTGTCCACCAGTAGTCTCATACAGTACATGCTTCAGAACCAAAAAGTTGTGCATCTTGATTGTTGACCAATGACATTGGTGAGCAAAGGAGGGTGTGCGCATGTCCAGATTAGTAACCATAATGAAGTTGTTTAATGTATTCTGGTTTTGCCTGGCAAAACCTAAGTTTATCATTCATATAAAATACAGTTTAGCAATATACTTCTTACAATAATGGGTTACCTGGTGATGTGATTGATACTTACCAGATTTCAGATTGGTCTAGATTGGATGGCTACTGGTTACATGTCTAAAGGTAAGCAGCTGAAGCATTGCACTGCCGTCAATATTATGGGACGAAGATGTAACATATTCTGGCGAATTTATTATGATGTTTGTGATGAAGAACTGGGCTACTGGGCTGACAACGAGCAGTCAGTCTGCAGGCAGGCTGCCTTTCAAAGGCATGGCATTGTGCAGACAGCGCGCTTGCCCTCCGATCCTGCAACTTCCGTATGTATTTTGCTCTGGATTCTGGAGAAGTGACACGATATATCCCTAGTTGATATTGGCTGCTAACATGAATGACTTTCAGCTCCAAATGCAGGTGTAAAATATTGTTTACTTCTGTAGCCTATCTTGCATTTTGAAAAATAATCACCTTTATGGCAGGCTACATTTACTCAGCGATTGTGCCCTCATCAGGCTTTGATCATTTGAATCAACTGTGTAGTGTTAGGGTAAAAACCAAAACATTGTCCTCACTGTGGTCAGTAAAGATAATGGTAGGGTCCTTCTCCCCGATCAGTAAAGATAATGGAAGGGTTCTTCCTGTCCCTCGGGCAGTAAAGATAATGGTAGGGTCCTTCCCCCTCCCCTATCAGTAAAGATAATGTTAGGGTCATTTTCCCCCCTTCCTCTCTGTGGTCCTCACTGTGGTCTAGTTTTCTCTGAGGTCCTGTTCTCTCTGTGCTCCTCTCTGTGGTCTAGTTTTCTCTGAAGTCCTGTTCTCTCTGTGGTCCAGTTCTCTCTGGGGTCCTGTTCTCACTGTGGTCCTCTCTGTGGCCTTTTCCTCTCTGTGGTCCTCTCTGTGGGTGCAGACTAATGACTAGAAACAGCCCACTGTGAGATGAGAACTGTTTCAGTCAGCAGTGCGTTTGTTTCTAATTATCATGAGGGTGTCACATTAGTGTCAGCCTCTGGCTGCAAGGGGGACAGGGGTTTGGCAGGGGGGGTGTGTTGGTGGATTAGGGGGATGTGAAGAGAGAGCCTGTCACTGCTCCTCACTGTTAGCCACTTGACTGCCCAACATTGAGAGCAAAAGACTGGCGGATACGGAATTAATGGACAACATTATCTCTCAGAGATCATATTTCTTCTCCTGTCCGTTAAACATCACAGTTTCCCTCCAGAGATAATGTACTATTTTTGATTCAGATTTAGTCTTTATTATTTTCCATTTCCATTGTACCTAAAAATCCCTTCTCACCACTACATGTCCAAGTTTGCCATTTCCAAAGTCGGTTACTTTAAACCGCAACACATTCCACACAGCAATCAGCTCCTCTTCGTTCCTTAATTATTCTGTCCAAACTGCTCAGAAAATGTCCAGATGAAAATGTTTCCAGAGCACATTCTCATCTAGAGGTTGGGTTGCATGTATTGGACCAATGGTAGAGAATGAGAGTGCTGTGGATGTAAAAACAGAGCACGCTGCAGGGTGCGACAGGGGTTAACCCTTCGTGTGAGTGTGTGGGGGTCGAAGCTAAATAGTGGTCCTGGGAGGAAGCGATCAATGATTGGGACCATAATGCACCTCCCTGCAACTCCTCACATTCACGCTCGCTGGCTGCTTTGGGAACTGTCACACACACGCACACTTGTTGGTACACACACTTGGTTGTACACACATACATACACACAGTTGAGACGCAGACAGCTCAACTCTCACACATTCCCTTCCACTCCATCTTGCAGACATCTGGTCGATGGCCTCTCTCTCTCTCTCACTCTCTCTCTCTCAGCCCTGCCTCTCTCTATGTTAATATAGTGGCTAGCCTCCCTTTCCATGGCAGTACTAGTTGACTGTCCCTATGTTAATATACTGAGTACTGTAGGACTCAGTCGTACAACTACCCACTACCCATCTGTCTCTAACATATTGAGCTCTGGCTAGTGTGCATTTGGAGTCCCTGTGGTCCACTGCCAGTCTCTGGTTCTCTCTGTCCAAACATGACCACTATTTCTCCATCTTTGTTTCGATATTAAAGTTAGTAAAAAAGGCTATCAGTAAACTCTGCGGCAACGCTAAATATAGTCACACTTGATTCACATTCAAGGTAAGAGGTGTTGTCCTGAATATTTGTATTGCTATGGAACTTCTGTGCTCCTGGTGAAATCTACACCAGCCTTAATTTCCTCTAGGAAGTGTGTGGAGATGATTTCTGTAACACGGTTTACTATTGGCCCTGAGGATGAATGAGGGAAGGAGCATAGGATGTCTTCCAAATGGCTCCCTATTCTCTATATAATGAACTACTTTTGACGAGGGCCCATAGGTCTCTGGTCAAAATGGATGTACTATATGGAAAATAGAGAGACATTTTGGACGTAGCCATACTGACTAGCTCTCAGTATTTACACTCTGGTGTACTTAAAAATAAAATGCATTTAACCTTTATTTAACTTGGTAAGTCAGTTAAGAACAAATTCTTATTTTACAATGACAGCCTACCAAAAGGCAAAAGGCCTCCTGTGGGGATGTGGGCTGGAATTGAAATAAATAAATCAATAATAAAAATCTCTCCAATTAGGAAGTGAGAAAGTTAAAAGACTTACATGATTAATTTATAGGATTAATAATAATCTCTGGCATCGTAATAAAGAAGTAAAGACCTCATATCGAACATCCATTTAATTCACCTAATGAGAGAGATTAATGTATTCATCTGGTTAAAATGAAATTAGAATGACCAAAATGAGAGAATGATTTACAAAAAACTTTAAGAACATGACAAAATCTTGTTAGGACGCTGTCTGTAGTTAGTGTATATTGTTACACTCTATAAGCTGAGTTTACCTTAATGGCTCATGTTCATTTATATGACTATCGGGTTTATACTGTAGTAGTTGCTGGGAATATATACCACATCATGTAAACTATAAGAGCCATTATTCAAAATGTAGGTGTGAAGGTATTGGAGACAACACAAGTATGTGTTCCAACTAATTAGGATGATTCAGTCATTTAGGAATGAGTGAGGCCAACAAAAAGACATTCAGATGACTCATGTCCTGCCACCAAGGAATACGTCCAATCAACATCACATCATCATCAGCTGCCCAGGCAGCCCGGTAATTAGATGCTGCTGACTGAGATACTGTGGCTCGGGGTGGCAATTTATTCTGGCCGCCAGTCAGTACAGTAGACCCCCAGCCAATACAGCGCAGGGCCCAGTGCTACTGTGCCATAACCAGGCAAAGACAGGGACATCATTAACTATTGAGTGGGCCTGCAGGACACGCAAGGCAAACACCACCACCACTACTACGCAGAGCCACCAGTTCTCTGTGAAGGATAGAAGGGCAGAAACAGATTGGCCATGGGGCAACTCAGACAAATGCCAGGTGGGCTGGTCCATCAATCCCATTGTGTAAATTAGTTTGTATGCAGAATTATCCTTTTTTGTGTCAAATAATGGGGACCTTGAGGAAAGTTGTGAGCCGGTGTGGGGACCTTGAGGAAAACAAATGGGCTGGTGTGTTAGAAATAGCTGGGCCGATTTCTGCTCCCAGTTCGTCCCTGTGGAAGGGGATCATAGGAGGGAGGGATATAAGCTCGCTGCTAACAGGACTGTGTCTGCTGTGTGTCCGTCTGGATGTTCACTAACCAGGGATTCCAGCCAAGGGACAAACTGGAATTTGGAGGTGCTTGTAAATATTTTTGCAAGACTTATAGAGGTCGACAAGATGAGCTGATGCTGGAATGCCTGTTTACATACAGCCTGTTGCTCCAGTGGTGTGTGTTCACTGAATCTAACCCTTAAACAATGTCACAAGCCAGCTAGCGCAATTCACTTACTGAATTAATGACCATCCTATGTCAGACCCCACACCAAGGCCTGTCACATAAGTCTGGAGGTGAGACAGAGCCAGTCAGTCTCATGTCTCCTGTTTATATTCCCGTTACATTTCTGCATCTGCTGTCTGCCTTTCCTATTTCCCCACAAAAACTGGGGTGGGCTGTGGAGGGTTGGGGTGGAGGGTTTGTGGTGGAGGGTTGGGGTGGTGGGCTGTGGAGGGTTGGGGTGGTGGGCTGTGGTGGAGGGTTGGGGTGGTGGGCTGTGGTGGAGGTTTGGGGTGGTGGGCTGTGGAGGGTTGGGGTGGGTAGTCTGTTCTTTTTTTCTATGTTGTATTTCTCTGTTTGGCCTGGTATGGTTCTCAATCAGAGGCAGGTGTCGATCGTTGTCTCTGATTGAGAATCATACTTAGGTAGCCTGTTTTCCCCATTTTGGTTGTGGGTGATTTGTTTTCTGTGTTTTCCAAACAGAACTGTTTTGTTTTCAGTTTGTGTAGTGTTCAGTTTTGATTAAAAATATGACGAACACTTACCACGCTGCGTATTGGTCCAATCCTTCCTAGTCCTCCTCAGAAGAGGAGGACGAAGGGTTGGGGTGGTGGGCTGTGGTGGAGTTTGGGGTGTGGGCTGTGGGGTTGGGGTGGTGGGTTCCGTTAGGCCTGGTATGGTTCTCAATGGGGTGTGGCTGGAATCAATTACAGACTGAGACCTGAGGGGAAGCAAACATAGTACCGTTGGAGACATGGAAATTACGTGTCACATTAGATTAGCCCAACAGAACCTCTGGAATGGCTCAGGGGAAGACATAATTATTTCAATAACATTATTCCCAAAAAGTCTTTAAACTATACAAATTCTGATAAAACCACATTAAGAGTGATTTTCTCGTGTTATCCATCAAACAGTGTTAAATGTCTGAATCCCTCCGAGTCAAGAAGATCAACCACCCAATAGACACAATTTCAGCATTAAATGATCATTTGCATTCTAACTCAGCAACAGCAATATTTTTCCGAAATCAAAAGCACAGGACATGGCCATCAACCTAAGCAATTCTCTACTGAACAGAGGAATGGAAGACAACTCAGTCCCAAGCACTTCACATTTTATAAAGCTTTCCGTCACATGTGAGACTGACCCCATTAGGCATGTTATTAAGCCTGGGCCTTGTACTGTCCAGTGTTGGTCCTTTTCAAGGTTATCCCCTTTCCTCAGTCCCCAGCCCATATTGTTACCTTTAAACTTAAGTAGCCTAGTAGTTCATTACACTGCCATTACAAAAAGTGCAGTTTATTTTATGGAAAGAAACAATGCCAAATGTAAAATCTCAATGTTGAGTTGAAGTGAGACAATATCTATGCCTGAACATCTGTGTTTGGTATAAAATGTTTACAATCAGGACTAAAGCATGTTGTTATCAGGATTTAAATGGCCATGTATGTTACTTATTTGTACCTTTGCCAGAGGTACATTATTTTTTAAAGCAGTTGGATATGGCTTAATCACGTTTGAGTATAATGTTGTTGTTCAGGATAGAGGCTAGCACTGAGGATAACAGATTGAACTCTCTAAATGTAGCTCACAGACCCTCTTCGGGGAGAGTGACTCGGAGGGGAAAGGTAGGCTAAGAGAGCTGGGAGAGGGGATCATCACTCGAAGCGTGGACAAGCATCTGAGCAGCAGCAGCAGTAGCCACAACAGCCTGAACCAGCGTCGCTTTAACCTCACAAATTCACCACCTCCTCTGTTACAATTATAATTGGTCCGTCCACGTGACAAATACCGCACTATACTTGGAAAGAATCGCAAGCGCGTGTTTTTTTAAAGATGCCAACGATCTTTGACATCTTAACTTGAGAAAGTGTTCTTTGTGCGGTTAACAAAGGTCCATTACTACACGTTTAACTCGGTAAGTAGCCTACGTCTAGCCCTATATGCAACTTCTTCTTAACTGTTAAATTGTTATGGTAACCTAGGGGTTATGGGTTAAATTAGCACATGTATAGCCTTATTGTGTAGCCTATTCTACATTTTGTTGGCTTCTTATCGGCCCTATATGCAATATCCTATTAATATATATTTTTTATAATTATCTGGATAAATGTTTTATTATCAGGTATTTTCTCTTGAAGACTGCTACACTTTTTATTATTATTTTTTACTCGCAAATCAGGGTTTGTGTTACATTTGAATAGCCTACTTTTCAAGATGTTTGTTGGGAATTCTGTTGTCCAACTTCTGACGTTGTTCTTAAACCGCTCATTTGGGGACCCCGAGACGTTTCACAATTTTGTTGTTGCCCTGAACTATCTCGCCAGATTCACCTAATCAAGGCCTTGATGATTAGTTGACCAGTTGCGTAAGGTGTGTCATCACTGGGATATATCAAACACATGGGATGGCTTGAAATGTTTCTAATATATAGGCCTGGCGTGTTAAGTCTAAATATACCTATATAATACATAAAATAAACAAAATGTAAAAAAAATCTCTTGCAGGGAGTCTAAAGGATGTTATTACGCTCGCACATTAGAATGAGTACCGAGTAGTAAAACAACGAGGAAGGGAAGCGCTGCTAAGGTACACAATAGTAGATTTTGGTAGACTGAGTAGTGTTTAAAAAAGTCACTTGGGGCGAGAGAACGCAGAAGACATGCGACCTCTTTCATGTGATTGTTTTTTGTTGAACATAAGTTTTTAATTTGCACATTCATATGTAAAACACATCTAAATCTATCAAAGTTCACTATAAGTGTAGATGATCAATAGCAAAACGATCTCTTTCATAACCAAACCTGTAAGGAACATCATTTTTAATTGATCATTTGTAGCCTATAAATAGGTTAATTTCAGAAACTTTAACATTGAGGAAACAGAAACGATTCGTTTTATAATCCTCTTCAAGATCTGTACATTTACATTTTAGAATTAGATGGCAATATTGGGATTTATTTTAACCTTTTATGCAGACCACACAAAAAAATGATATTCACCCAAATATCTATTTCATAAAACGTAATGTCAAGTACATGGAAATATATGCGTTTTACTTTATTTTCTATTGTATGTTTGTATGTTTTTTTTAAATGTAACTTTCAATTGAATTTAACAGCACATTCTCAGTTACTAATACAAATCAGCACAGCTTTTCCTTTCCCAGTTTAGTTACTTAAAGAGTATGAAAGTGTGTTACCATTCTTAACATAATTTTCTGTCCAGATTGCACATTCCTTATGGAAATGTCTTATTTTTGGTAAAGTTATTATTTAACTTTTGAATTAGTTAATTGTGTCACAGTTCTTTCATCCCCCATATCTCTTTCTTATATCACCCTCATTTCTGACAATAATATTTTATCAAGATGTCTTACATTTACTGTACATTTAGCAGAGCAATGATTAAGTTCCTTGCTCAAGGCCCCATCGACAGATTTTCGTCTGAACCAGTGACATTTCGGTTACTGGCTCAACGACTCTGAGGATGGACTCACAGTGAAGTCATTCAGCATCAACCTCATCTGTCTCCAAAGCACACCATTACTAAGCCCATCCCCTATTGACCAGTCCCCTCTCGCTTTAGGGACAGCGAGGAGTTGATTGGATGGACCTCCACTGGCCCACCTTCAAGATGGACAGCTCCTCCTACCTGCCCGGTCCCCTGGCGTCCCCAGCCCTGATGGTGCTGGCCTCCACAGCCAAGACAGGCCGTGATGCCTCCGGCCCCTGCCAGGCCTCCGTCCCCTGCCAGGCCCCGAGGTCCTTCAGGGCCCCAATCTTTGAGAAGGACTTCCCCTCCGGCTCCTACACATTTGCCTCCATGTACAACCGTCAGGGGCCTATCTCCGGCCACGGCTCATTCCCTGCCAGAGACTTCCCTGCCAGAGACTTCCCTGCCAGAGACTTCCCTGCCAGAGACTTCCCTGCCTCCCTGCTCCACCTCCATCCTCAGTTCCAGTTTCACCCCAACAACCTGGACTGCCCTTCCCTGGGGATGCTCAACCACATTGGGGTAGGGGCCTTCCGACCCTTCTCCTCCCCGCCTGAAGAGAGGGAGACCAGGGGTTATCAGTCAGCCTTCACCCCTGCTAAGAGGCTCAAGGGCTGCTACACAGATTCTGAGGGGAAGGAGTATGATTTTGGAGGAGGGTGTTTCCTCTCTGGCTCACCGGGATCACTCAAGGCCGCCGAGGATTCTGGGAGGAAGTTGTTTACGGTGTCTGGGCTGCTGTCGGACAGAGAGGCCTCGTCTAGTCCTGAGGACCGTAAGGAACACTGTGAGTATCCTCCTCTGTATATACTTCCCCAAGCATATCTATATGGGTGGTAATATAGTGGCAGTAATACAGTGTGATTTAAAGACACGCAGAAAAATCCTAGCAGGAATTGTACGCTTTTAAAAAATCCATGTTTTCAATTCAATCGATGAAATCATTGACAGTTATGGAAGGCCTACATCTTGAATTTGTAATGTGTGTCTTTATGGACTGTGTCCTTTCTACTCTTTGACAATCTTAACCCAAATATTTTCCTGCTTGTGCAAACAATGTGGACTTGACCACTCGTCCATATTTCTGGTAATTGGTCACGGATTACCATTAGTACTACCACTGAATGTATAGTTTTTCAATAAGGTGGAAGACAAACATAAGAGGAGGGGAAGTTTGAGTGAGAAACACCCTATTCAGAGATAACGAGGTGACAGAGCGAGCAAGGCAGCCATGCGACGAGAAATGACGCAGCTCTCGGCTCCACAAATTACATCCTTAATTAACTCAATATGGCCACCCAGGCAATCATGAGCCATCTGTTGTGTTGACAACATGAAGGAGAGAGGTGTCAGTCAGAGCGACGGGGCGAGAGCAGCTCCTCATTACGCTAGAGGATATCGTCTTGTCTCCACCTCCAAAGAGTGGGAAGGAAGGCAGACACTCCAGCACAAGGTAAGATGGGAAAACTAACCCCCGCACTGCCGCCAAGGTGGTGCCTGACAGATGAAAGTCCCCAGAGAGAGAGGGCCCACAATCCTCGGTAGATCAGGGGAGGGCCATGTTGAAAATAATGACAATGAGAGAGGGGGGAGCTGAGAGCTGTGATATCCATATAACAAAGATACTTTTTATCCCACATCAAGGCCTGGAGCTGGATGCCTTGTCTTAACAAAAGAAACGGATTGTGTGTGTGTGTGCAAGCCTGTGAGTGTCTGGTTTTGTGGAACTTCCTGGTTTTGAAATGCCGTCGGGTGAATGACAGGCAGGAATCCCAATAATGAAACCTAACAGTGACAGGAAAGGGAAGATGCCAAACAGGTGTGTGTGAGTGTGTTCATAGGCTTATTACGAGAGCGACACCCTGTGAGTGTGTGTGTGTGTGTGTGTGTGTGTGTGTGTGTGTGTGTGTGTGTGTGTGTGTGTGTGTGTGTGTGTGTGTGTGTGTGTGTGTGTGTGTGTGTGTGTGTGTGTGTGTGTGTGTGTGTGTGCGCTCATATTACCTCCAAACAGAGAACAATTTGATGAAAATACAGGCATGGATGGACAGGGGGCATGGAATAGAACCCATTTACATTACATTTAAGTCATTTAGCAGACGCTCTTATCCAGAGCGACTTACAAATTGGACCCAAAGTGGATGGTGCTATGTAGCTCAAAGTTCTCGAAAAATGTACTCTGAGTGTTAGAAGCAGAGTTTCCTTTTTTATCCAATTAGATTGAAGCTCAGGCAAACTCAGGGCTTTGATGCAGTTGAGCTGCCAGCACTTTCTAAAGTCTGATATTTGGTTCCTCTTGATTGACTAACAGTGTTAAGCTTCAACATGTACGGGGATGAAACTCTTTGGTTGCTACGTAGAAAACTTCGGTATGATCATTCATGATAATACATGACACCATACATGGATATGTAGCCTACGTATGGACATGTACGACCCATACAGCATGATCCATACCTCACGACCCATACGTAACGACCCATACAGCATGATCCATACCGTACGACCCATACGTAACGGCCTATACGTAACGACCCATACAGCTTGATCATACTATACGACCCATCCTTAATGACCCATACTGTACGACCCATACAGCATGATCCATACCTCACGACCCATATGTAACGACCCATACGGTACGACCCATACAGCATGATCCATACCTCACGACCCATATGTAACGACCCATACGGTACGACCCATACAGCATGATCCATACCTCACGACCCATACGGTATGACCCATACCATACGACTCATACAGTATGACCCATATTGCGTAACCCATACTCTATGACCCATAAAGCACGACACATACATCACAAAACACACTACAAAACACCAAGTGTGTTCACAGGCATTCTATGTCCCTCTCTATTCTATCAATAAATTATATTTGGGGCGGCAGGTAGCTTAGTGGTTAGAGCTTTGGACTTGTAACTTAAAGGTTGCAAGATTGAATCCCCACTTACCTAGTTGACTTACCTAGTTGAATGAAGGTAAAGTAAAACCTATTAGAAACCCTGTCTGTAAGCTTTAAAATGCTACCGATCTAAACCTTTTATCTTTTCCAGTGATGAAGACATGGATGTTGCAACACAATGTATCATGGTACAGTGGGGTATGCGAAATGGGGCAACTTTAAGCATCTCCTGAATGTTTGGGCTTTAAGGTCCAAAAAGTAACTTTCTGACCACTTCTGCAACAGGCAAACGTATATGAAAGGTTTCATTCAAATTAAAAGGGGTGCTGTCAAAAAAGGATTGAATTCAAACGGATTTACCCATCTTCTATGCACTTAGAGATACATTCATTAGCATACAGTCTCCAGTTGAAATCTATCTACAGGAGCTCACTGTGAATTGGCATATTTTGTGTGAGTATATCAAGAGTTAAAAACGGTTCTATGTGCTCTGGTTAGACAGGCTTGTTGTGGCTATCCTGGCTGTTTGTCTGACACAGTGTTTGTTTATATGTCTTCATGATGTCTCCCTTCTCTTCTCCAGTATCCAAACACAACATTACCCCAGGGGCCGTATGTGCCAATCGTCTCAGAGTAGGAGTGTTGATTTAGGATCAGATTTGCTTTTTTACATCACAATGAATAAAAGTACATGGGCAGAGGTAGGGCCTGATCCTTACAGTAGATCAGCATTATGGCCCCAGACGTTTTATCTGAAGATGTGCAGACGAACAGATGTGACAGCTGTTTAAACTGCTCCTCTCTTTCAAAGGGCAGATGTCTCCAGCGAGGCGAATCATGCTGATTTTCCTCAGGGAGATGTTTCAAACTTCTAGGGGTTGAGCTGTATAACTAAAAGGATACAAAAACAGAGGAAGAGAATGGTAAAACATTGTCTACTGCAGATTTCCAGACAGACAAACTGTGGTGATCTTCCCTTCAAATCCCTGTGTTGTTATCACACCGTATGATGTTGAGTTACTGTAAGGGAGAGTTCTGATTGGTGTGTCCAGTTGTATGAATAGTAAATGTGGGCAGGTGAGAAAATAATTCTGTAGCAAAGTAAAGCCATCAGACAAAGGTGTGTGTGTCTCTGTGCGTGGTGTGTGTGTCTCTGTGCGTGGTGTGTGTGTCTCTGTGCGTGGTGTGTGTGTCTCTGTGCGTGGTGTGTGTGTCTCTGTGCGTGGTGTGTGTGTCTCTGCGTGGTGTGTGTGTCTCTGTGCGTGGTGTGTGTGTGCGTGGTATGTGTGTGTCTGTCTCTGTGCGTGGTATGTATGTGTGTGTGTGTGTGTGTGACTGCATCTTGGAAATAAAGAGCCGATAGATGTGTATGCATGAACATGGAATGGTTCCTATTGATCTCCTCCTCTGTTAGATGTAAACAGTATGTCTTACAGGAGACTTCAATCAATACACCCTCCGCTGGACAGCTGCTCTGAAAGCACACACACACACACACGGAAACTGTGTCTGGAACCAACTAAACCCATAAAGCATCACATGAGAATGAATCCCTGTGGCAAGTCTGCACCTGTGTCCCATATGGCCCCCTATTCCTTACGTAGTGCACTACTGTGGGAACACATTGTCATTTAGAATGTAGCCTACCATTAATCTATGGGATATTGATTCTGTACAGTCAGGTTTGGTGTTCCCTTGAGTTCCATAACAGGTGTGTATAACAGACCGTAGAGGACTCTTAAACACTGAACACATCTGGTGAACCAAGCCTTGGAGTGTTACGCTCAAATGTTTCCCCTCTCCCATTCGGGTAACTTCCCTGGGCCTCACTTCCCCATCAGTGGAGGATGGAGTTGTTTTCTATCCAGTTATCCCATAGATTTCCCACAGTCCCTCAACAGCAGATTTTTGCCGCCCATCCCGATAAGGAAGATTTCCCCCTTATTTGTGTCCAATTCAAGTGACTGGGAACAGGAAGCATTAACCCAAGTTGCAGAGTTTCCGAGTCATGGTGTGAGTGAGTGGACCTACTGTACATCTGCTACAGAGATCTCCCCTCTCTTTGCCACACACATAATTTAGCATTAGACTGAGGGGGGTTAAGATCAGAAAGAGATAGAATAACCAAGCCAAACATCCAAACATCCCCCAAATCAAAGGGATCTTCTAATGGTACGATCCATTTGACAGCTGTGTTACCATACTGTAGATGAAGAGAATGTCTGGACCATGTGGACTGCACTTTGGGATTTCAGAGACATTGTCTGAGAGAAGAAGAAGCATATGAATGGGATGGTGACTGTGTTTGATGTTCGAGGGTCGTGTTTGACTGTTGCCCTCCTGTCGTGGCAGTAATTTGTTCTTCTAATGTACTCTTAAGTGGGGAGCTTTCATCCTGGCGGGGGGCTGTTATTCTCTTTTTCTTTCTCGGTCCCTTCGTCTTGTCTGGCCAGGAGCAGCAGTGTGTGGAAGTGGTAGAAGTTATCCTTCCATAACACCCACCCACACTGCACATTGATACATTATCCTTCCATAACACCCACCCGCGCACACAGCACATTGATACATTATCCTTCCATAACACCCACCCACACCGCGCATTGATACATTATCCTTCCATAACACCCACCCACACAGCACATTGATACATTATCCTTCCATAACACCCACCCACACCGCGCATTGATACATTATCCTTCCATAACACCCACCCACACAGCACATTGATACATTATCCTTCCATAACACTTACCCACCCACGCTGTACATTGATGCATTATCCTCCCATAACACCCACCCACCCACACAGCACGTTGATGCATTATCCTACCATAACACCCACCCACCCACACAGCACATTGGTGCATTATCCTCCCATAACACCCACCCACACAGCGCATTGATGCATTGTCCTTCCATAACACCCACCCACACAGCACATTGATACATTATCCTTCCATAACACCCACCCACACAGCACATTGATACATTATCCTTCCATAACACCCACCCACGCTGTACATTGATGCATTATCCTTCCATAACATCCATCCACACATCACACTGATGCATTATCCTTCCATAACATCCATCCACACATCACACTGATGCATTATCCTTCCATAACACCCACACAGCACATTGATGCATTATCCTTCCATAACACCCACCCACACAGCACATTGATGCATTATCCTTCCATAACACCCACCCACCCACACTGCACATTGATACATTATCCTTCCATAACACCCACCCACCCACCCACACAGCACATTGATACATTATCCTTCCATCCATACCACCCACACACAGAGTAGAAACCCCCATCCCAAACTACCCTTAGGACTTGTTATTCCAACCCCTAACATTCATTTAATCCATAACAACCTCTTTACACCACATCTGCCCTAGATGGCTCGTAACTGTCTGCCCTAGACTGGCTCGTAACTGTCTGCCCTAGACTGGCTCGTAACCGTCTGCCCTAGACTGGCTCGTAACCGTCTGCCCTAGACTGGCTCGTAACCGTCTGCCCTAGACTGGCTCGTAACCGTCTGCCCTAGACTGGCTCGTAACCGTCTGCCCTAGACTGGCTCGTAACCGTCTGCCCTAGACTGGCTCGTAACCGTCTGCCCTAGACTGGCTCGTAACCGTCTGCCCTAGACTGGCTCGTAACCGTCTGCCCTAGACTGGCTCGTAACCGTATGCCCTAGACTGGCTCGTAACCGTCTGCCCTAGACTGGCTCGTAACCGTCTGCCCTAGACTGGCTCGTAACCGTCTGCCCTAGACTGGCTCGTAACCGTCTGCCCTAGACTGGCTCGTAACCGTCTGCCCTAGACTGGCTCGTAACCGTCTGCCCTAGACTGGCTCCCACTCCAACCAACCTCTATAGTCCCAAGTAACATTCACTGTACTGTCTGTCGTCTGTAGTGCCCATATCCTCAACCAGCAACCACACACACCCACTCAGTGTATAGACACAAGGGGGGTTGTCTGCGAGTGACATGGAATCCATATGTCATCATTCAGGTCTAAAAGGAGCCCAGTTAAAGGAGGAATTTTACAGTAACATGGGGAGAGAGAGTGTAAAGCTTTGTCCTAAATGGCACCCTATTCCTAATGGTGTGCATCTTATCTTTCTGCATTCTCCTCATATTGAACAGCAGTGTGGGTTGAGAGGACAGAGAGAGATTATGAGAGAGGACCAGGGGTCGTTAAAACAACAAGTCTGCTTCAACAGAGCCTCTGTCTCCCTGCACCTGATGGACCTGCCGCATCACATGGTCTGAACGCCTCTCTTTCTGATCTCACGTCATAGACCCATGGAGGGAGATGGAGGGTGGCGGCGGGGCTTTGGGTGGCTGGATGTAGGGAAGGTTGCGTCCCAAATCGCCCCCTATTATTCCATATATCGTAACTACTTTTGACCAGAGCCTTGTGTGGGGGTGTGCACTATATAGGGAATAGGTCTAAGGTGAGGGGGCGGGGGCTGCGGTTTTGGATCACTGAACACATCCCCTGTTCTGTCCCTGTTCTTTATTTAAAACCAGATGGGCCAGTTGAGAGCTAGTTCTCATTTACAACTGCGACCTGGCCAAGATAAAGCAAAGCAGTGTGACACAAACAACAACACAGAGTTACACATGG
Organism: Oncorhynchus keta; assembly: GCF_023373465.1. Classification (NCBI taxonomy): domain Eukaryota; kingdom Metazoa; phylum Chordata; class Actinopteri; order Salmoniformes; family Salmonidae; genus Oncorhynchus; species Oncorhynchus keta. The sequence continues at coordinate 44,292,552 of NC_068442.1, forward strand.
AATAAACAAACATACAGTCAATAATGCAATAGAAAAAGTCTATATACAGGCAATAAATTGGCCATAGTAGCCTCAGATTTCCACTTTATTACGCATAGTCGGACGTGGGCGGAACGGTTATTAGCAATTGTGGGCGCGAGTGGCTGAACAAACGGCTGACCTGGGCACCACGTGTTTGTGTCAAGGCTATTCTGGCAGAAGACTGGGTTGAGGAGGCTGGATAGTGGATGGGTTACCCTGAATGAATAAGCGATCTGAAGCCATCTCAATAGCCACTCATTGCAGTAACACAGACACTCTCTGTTACACAAGTCGTTAGTATGGAGATGACACTGATTGACTCCATACAAGCTGTGCTGGACAGTACAAGCCTGGTTAGGGGCAGGCAAATGAAGAGGTCAGTCCTTACTGAAATCAACCCCATGTCATAAAATAATCCAAATTCTTTTAGGAATTGTGACAGTGTGAAGTGACCTTTATCCACCCCTCTTGCTGTGGGGTGTGTTTACTCCTCAGTCAAGCTGTCTCTCTAAGAAAAAATCTAAAATGATCAGCAGATTTAGCAGCTTTACTGTGGGTGTCACGGAAATGATCCATTATATTCTGTGCCAGCCAGGCACATTGTAAAGCGGAGAATGTTATACAGAATTATGCACTATTAAATGTCCAGAATCCCAGGACAGTCAGTATTATCACAGGGTCCTATGTCTGGGTGGGCTAGAACCAACCTGCCGCTGGCTCTAGCTTCTAACTGGAGGTGATCCTGCCTCATTAGCGCATGTTCAAGTCTCTCTTTTGAAGCCATGTTCAATGGAGATTGAACTTTGAACTGAAAGTGTCCTCACTACAGCACCACAGCATGATCTGATTGAACAAAAACAGAGCGGTGAGGATCTATAACTGGCCGACGCTGCCAGACCTCTTTGTTCTTCAGTGTTAGCAGACCGGGAGGGAGTATCGCTGGGGGGTATTGATGAGCACCAGGGCTACAGACACATGCGGTCGAACGCGTGCATGTGTGTAAACGCGCACACACACGCTTGCACAGAACATCAGCCACTGTGTTTCTCCACTGTGTTATAAAGGCTCTGTTTACTTGGCTGCCCTTATCCCAGTGATAGTGCTGGGTCGATGTGTCTTGTCTTGTCTGGCTGGCTGGTTGACTACCTAGCCCTGAATAAAGCAACCACTGCTATGTTCAGTCCCTCTGGCCCGCTAAATGAGAAAACACACAGACTGACTGACTGACTGACTGACTGACTGACTGACTGACTGACTGACAGTTAGACAGGCTGACTGACTGACTGACTGACAGTTAGACTGACTGACTGACTGACTGACTGACTGACAGTTAGAGCTGACTGGCTGACTGACTGACTGACTGACTGTTAGGCAGGCAGGCTGACTGACTGACTGACTGACTGACAGTTAGACAGGCTGACTGACTGACTGACTGTTGGAGCAGGCTGACTGACTGACTGACTGACTGACTGTTAGACAGGCTGACTGACTGACTGTTGAGGCTGACTGACTGACAGTTAGACAGGCTGACTGACTGACTGACAGTTAGACAGGCTGACTGACTGACTGACAGTTAGACAGGCTGACTGACTGACTGACAGTTAGACAGGCTGACTGACTGACTGACAGTTAGACAGGCTGACTGACTGACTGACTGACAGTTAGACAGGCTGACTGACTGACTGACTGACAGTTAGACAGGCTGACTGACTGACTGACTGACAGGACAGGCTGACTGACTGACTGACTGACTGTTAGACAGGCTGACTGACTGACTGACTGTTAGACAGGCTGACTGACTGACTGACTGACAGTTAGACAGGCTGACTGACTGACTGACTGACAGTTAGACAGGCTGACTGACTGACTAGACTGACAGTTAGACAGGCTGACTGACTGACTGACTGACAGTTAGACAGGCTGACTGACTGACTGACTGACAGTTGGACGACAGGCTGACTGACTGACTGACTGACAGTTGGACAGGCTGACACTGACGGACAGTTGGACAGGCTGACTGAAGGACGACAGTTAGACAGACTGACTGACTGACGACTGACTGACAGGCTGACAGTTGGACGGACAGGCTGAGACTGACTGACTGACAGTTGGACAGTTGGACTGACAGTTGGACTGACGGACAGTTGGACAGGCTGACTGACTGACAGTTGACAGGCGGACAGTTGGACAAGTTGACAGACTGACTGACGTGACAGTTGGACAGGCTGACTGACTGACTGACTGACAGTTAGACAGGCTGACAAGTTGGACTGACTGACAGTTGGACAGGCTGGACTGGACTGACAGTTGGAGGCTGATTGGACGGACAGTTGGACAGCTGGACGGACAGTTGGACAGGCTGACAGTTGGACAGACGGACAGTTGGACAGGCGGACAGTTGGACAGACGGACAGTTGGACAGACGGACAAGTTGGACAGGCAGACAATTGGACAGGCTGACGGACGGACAGTTGGACAGGCGTCCAGTTAGACAGACTGACAGTTGGACAGTTGGACGGACAGTTGGACAGACGGACAGTTGGACAGTTGGACGGACAGTTGGACAGTTGGACGGACAGTTGGACGGACAGTTGGACAGTTGGGCGGACGGACAGTTGGACAGACGGACAGACGGACAGTTGGACAGACGGAAGGACGTCCAGTTAGACAGACGTCCAGTTAGACAGACTGACAGTTGGACGGACAGTTAGACAGACGGACAGTTGGACAGTTGGACGGACAGTTGGACAGACGGACAGTTGGACAGACGGACAGTTGGACAGACGGACAGTTGGACAGTTGGACAGACGGACAGTTGGACAGTTGGACAGTTGAATAGACGGACAGACGTCCAGTTAGACAGACTGACAAGTTGGACAGTTGGACGGACAGTTGGACAGACGGACAGTTGGACAGACGGACAGTTGGACAGACGGAGACAATTGGACAGTTGGACAGACGGACAGTTGACAGCGGACAGATGGACGGACAGTTGGACAGACGGACAGTTGGACAAGACGGACAGTTGGACAGTTGAATAGACGGACAGTTGGACAGACGGACAGTTGGACAGTTGAATAGACGGACAGTTGGACAGTTGAATAGACGGACTGTTGGACAGACGGACAGTTGGACAGTTGGACAGACGGACAGTTGGACAGTTGAATAGACGGACAGTTGGACAGACGGACAGTTGGACAGATGAATAGACGGACAGTTGGACAGACGGACAGTTGGACAGTTGAATAGACGGACAGTTGGACAGTTAGACAGACTGACAGTTGGACAGACGGACAGTTGGACAGACGGACAGTTGGACAGTTGGACAGACGGACAGTTGGACAGACGGACAGTTGGACAGACGGACAGACGGACAGTTGGACAGACGGACAGTTGGACAGACGGACAGTTGGACAGTTGGACAGACGGACAGTTGGACAGTTGGACAGACGGACAGACGGACAGTTGGACAGACGGACAGTTGGACAGACGGACAGTTGGACAGACGGACAGTTGGACAGACGGACAGTTGGACAGACGGACAGTTGGACAGACAGACGGACAGTTGGACAGACGGACAGTTGGACAGTTGGACAGTTGGACAGACGGACAGTTGGACAGACGGACAGTTGGACAGTTGGACAGAGACAGGACAGTTGGACAGATGGACAGTTGGACAGACGGACAGACGGACAGTTGGACAGATGGACAGTTGGACAGACGGACAGTTGGACAGACGGACAGTTGGACAGACGGACAGATGGACAGACGGACAGTTGGACAGACGGACAGTTGGACAGTTGGACAGACAACAACAGACGGACAGTTAGACAGACACAGACGGATGGACAGACGGACAGGACTGACAGTTGGACAGTTGGACAGTTGGACAGTTGGACAGACGGACAGTTGGACAGACGGACAGACTGACAGTTAGACAGACACAGTTGGACGGATGGACGGACGGACGGACTGACAGTTGGACAGTTGGACAGACGGACAGTTGGACAGACGGACAGTTGGACAGACGGACAGATGGACAGACGGACAGTTGGACAGACGGACAGTTGGACAGACGGACAGTTGGACAGTTGGACAGACGGACAGACTGACAGTTAGACAGACACAGTTGGACGGATGGACGGACGGACGGACTGACAGTTGGACAGTTGGACAGTTGGACAGACGGACAGTTGGACAGACGGACAGACGGACAGACGGACAGTTGGACAGTTGGACAGTTGAACAGTTGAACAGTTAGACAGACTGACAGTTGGACAGACGGACAGTTGGACAGATGTACAGACAGACAGTTGGACAGACGTCCAGTTAGACAGTTAGACAGTTGGACAGACGGACAGTTGGACAGACGGACAGTTGGACAGACGGACAGTTGGACAGACGGACAGTTGGACAGACGGACAGTTGGACAGACGGACAGTTGGACAGACGGACAGTTGGACAGACGGACAGTTGGACAGACGGACAGTTGGACAGACTGACAGTTGGACAGACTGACAGTTAGACTGACAGTTAGACAGACTGACAGTTAGACTGACAGTTAGACAGACTGACAGTTAGACAGACTGACAGTTAGACAGTTGGACAGTTAGACGGACAGTTAGACGGACAGTTGGACAGACGTCCAGTTAGACAGACGTCCAGTTAGACAGACGTCCAGTTAGACAGACGTCCAGTTAGACAGACGTCCAGTTAGACAGACGTCCAGTTAGACAGACGTCCAGTTGGACAGACTGACAGTTAGACAGACTGACAGTTAGACTGACAGTTAGACAGACTGACAGTTAGACAGACTGACAGTTAGACAGTTGGACAGTTAGACGGACAGTTAGACGGACAGTTGGACAGACGTCCAGTTAGACAGACTGACAGTTAGACAGACTGACAGTTAGACAGTTAGACAGACGGACAGTTAGACAGACGTCCAGTTAGACAGTTAGACAGACTGACAGTTAGACAGACTGACAGTTAGACAGTTAGACAGTTGGACAGACTGACAGTTAGACAGACTGACAGTTAGACAGTTTGACTGACGGACAGTTAGACAGACGGACAGTTAGACAGACGGACAGTTAGACAGACGGACAGTTAGACAGACGTCCAGTTAGACAGTTAGACAGTTAGACAGACTGACAGACGGACTGACAGACGGACTGACGGACAGACGGACTGACAGACTGACAGACTGACAGACGGACAGACGGACAGACGGACAGACTGACAGACGGACAGGCGGACAGACGGACAGCGGACAGACTGACAGACTGACAGACTGACAGACTGACAGACTGACAGACTGACAGTTGACAGACTGACAGACTGACAGACTGACAGACTGACAGACGGACAGACGGACAGTTGGACAGACTGACAGTTAGACAGACTGACAGTTGGACAGTTAGACAGTTAGACAGACGGACAGTTAGACAGTTAGACAGTTGGACAGACTGACAGACGGACTGACAGACGGACGGACTGGACAGACGGACTGACAGACGGACAGACGGACGGTTGGACAGACGGACAGACTGACAGACGGACAGACAGACGGACAGACAGACGGACAGTTGGACAGACTGACAGACGGACAGACTGACAGGCGGACAGACTGACAGACTGACAGACTGACAGACTGACAGTTGACAGTTGGACAGACGGACAGACTGACAGACGGACAGACTGACAGTTGACAGACGGACAGACGGACAGTTAGACAGACGGACAGACGGACAGACGGACAGACGGACAGACGGACAGACGGACAGTTGGACAGACGGACAGACTGACAGACTGACAGACTGACAGTTGACAGACTGACAGACGGACAGTTAGACAGACGGACAGACTGACAGACGGACAGTTAGACAGACGACAGACGGACAGACGGACAGACGGACAGAGACAGACGGACAGACGGACAGACGGACAGACAGACAGACTGACAGACGGACAGACGGACAGACGGACAGACGGACAGACGGCGGACAGTTTGACAGACGGACAGTTTGACAGACGGACAGTTTGACAGTTTGACAGTTTGACAGACGGACAGACGGACAGACGGACAGACTGACAGACTGACAGACTGACAGACGGACAGTTTGACAGACAGGACAGTTTGACAGACTGGACACTGACTGACAGACGGACTGACTGACGGACGGACAGACGGACAGACGGACACGGACGGACTGGCAGACGGACGGACAGACGGACGGACGGACGGACGGACGGACTGACGGACTGGACGGACTGGACAGACTGACGGACTGACGGACGGACGGACGGACGGACGGACGGACGGACGACGACGGACGGACGGACGGACGGACGGACGGACGGACGGACGGACGGACGGACGGACGGACGGACGGACGGACGGACGGACGGACGGACGGAGACGTTTGACAGACGGACAGACTGACGGACGGACAGTTATAGACAGTTTGACAGACGGACAGTTTGACAGACGGACAGTTTGACAGACGGACAGTTTGACAGACTGACAGATCAGGAACCCTGTCCATGTGATCTTGTTCATTATGATTCTAGAGTTAAAAAGCTGATCCTAGATCACCACTAAGACGATTCATGAATACGGGTCCAGTTCTTTCTATACTATGTCCCTCATACCCGCAGCAGTGGTACGTGACTGAGACAGTTTCTGATGCTATCTGTATGAGGAGAGGAAGCAGGGTCACTTTGAGGGCTATGTGTGGTCTTTCTACTGCGGGTTCATATTAGTCCTGTTTTACTGTTTCCACCCCCTCACACCTGTGGTGTATGGAGGACAGGTGTGTGTGTGTGTGTGTCTGCGTGTGTGTCTGCATGCCTTCATGTATTTGTGCAATTGTGCATCCGTAACTCGAGGTCCCCTGCTATCTCGTCCCGTTGTATGTGATTGTTCAGGACCAAAGTGCTTGATACAATCAGCTTTGTAGAATGAGCCTTTCATTTCCCCACATTAAGCAGTGAAGTGAGTGAAGTGAGTGAGTGAAGTGAGTGAGTGAAGTGAGTGAGTGAAGTGAGTGAGTGAAGTGAGTGAGTGAGTGAAGTGAGTGAGTGAAGTGAGTGAGTGAAGTGAGTGAGTGAAGTGAGTGAGTGAAGTGAGTGAGTGAGTGAAGTGAGTGAGTGAGTGAAGTGAGTGAGTATTAGAGACACATATGTCCCTCATTTTACACAGACCGACGACGAATTCAAAATAAAATCCAAATTTGATAAACTAATTTCTATTGGGTAAAATACCACAGTGTGCCATCATAGCAGCAAGATTTGTGACCCATTTCCACAAGAAAAGGGAAACCAGTGAAGAACAAACACCAATGTTAATACGACCCATATTTATGTTTATTTATTTTCCCTTTTGTACTTTAACTATTTGCACATCATTACAACACTGTATTTAGACATATGACATTTGAAATGTCCCTATTGCTTTGGAACTGTTGTGATTGTAATGTTTACTATTAATTGTCAATTTCACTTGATTTATTATCTATTTCACTTGCTTTGCCAATGTAAACATGTTTCCCATGCCAATAAAGACCCTTAATTGAAGAGAGAGACAGAGACACAGAGAGAGGCACAGAGAGAGTATTTTGTATCTGTATTTTAAGAGCCCATCTAATTAGCGCATAACGAGGGGCTTTGATGGTTCTATTAGCCTCTTAATGCCACCTCATCCAGACCCACTCAGGCCACACACACACACACACACACACACACACACACACACACACACACACACACACACTTTATTGCCGAGAGAGAAATGTCTTTCTTTTAGGTGCATCGACTGGGACACTCACAGTTCAGATAACTAGAGGAGTTGACCATGCTTTATAGCCAGATGGTAGAGTAGACAGCGGAATCCAACTGTCACTGCAGGATCTATGATCAGATGCTACATTTGATTTCCCTTTCAATCTCCTTTACTGTCACACGAGTGCAAGTGTAAAGCATTTGAGTTACAGGCCCCAGGTGAACACTAGTCAGCGTATGTCTCATAACTGTCACCTAACCTGGGACAGCTGTTAGTGCTCAGACAGTGAACTGGTTTATAAACTATATGACCAAAATGATGTGGACACCTGCTCGTCAAGCATCTCATTCCAAAATCATGGGCATTAATATAGAGTTGGTCACCTCCCTTTGCTGCTATAACAGCCTCCACTCTTCTGGGAAGGCTTTCCACTAGATGTTGGAACATTGCTGCGGAGACTTGCTTCCATTCAGCGACAAGAGCATTAGTGAGATGGGACACTGATGTTGCGCGATTAGGCCTGGCTTGCATTTGGCATTTCAATTCATCCCAAAGGTCTTCGATGGCGTTGATGTCAGGGCTCTGTGCAGGCTAGTCAAATTCTTCCACACCGATCTCGACAAACCATTTTTGTATGGACCTCTCTTTGTGCACGGGGGCATTGTCATGCTGAAACAGGAAAGGGCCTTCCCCAAACTGTTGCCACAAAGTTGGAAGCACAGAATTGTGCTTCCACTTCCATTCACTGAAACTAAGGGGCCTATCCCAAACCATGAAAAATGGCCCAGACCATTATTCCTCCTCCACCAAACTTTACAGTTGGCACTATGAATTGAGGAAGGTAGCGTTTTCCTCGCATCTGTCAAACCTCGATTTGTCCACCGGACTGCCAGATGGTGAAGCGTGATTCATCACTCCAGAGAATGTGTTTTCACTGCTCCAGAGCGGCCAGCTCTACACCACTCCAGCTGACGCTTGGCGTTTCGGATGGTGATCTTAGGCTTGTGTGCGGCTGCTTGGCCATGGAAACCGATTTCATGAAGCTCCCGACGAACATTTATTGTGCTGACATTGCTTCCAGAGGCAGTTTGGAACTCTGTAGCGAGTGTTGCAACCGAGGGCAGACAATTTCTACGCGCTACGCACTACAGCACTCTGTGATACCGTTCTGTGAGCTTGTGTGACCTACCACTTTGCGGATGAGCTGTTGTTGCTCCTAGACGTTTCCACTTCACAATAACAACACTTACAGTTGACCGGGGAAGCTGGTGGCATCCTATGACATTGCCACGTTGAAAGTAATTTAGCTCCTCAGAAAGGCCATTCTACTGCGGTGAGTCTTCCTGGGAAAGTCTCTAAGCTTTCCACACCTAGATTGTGCAACTCTTGCCCATTATTCTTCAAGCTCTGACAAATTGGTTATTGATTATTGCTAGACAACTATTTCCAGGTCTTGCCATAGATTTTCAAGTAGATTTAATTCAAAGCTGTAACTTGGCCACTCAGGACCATTCACTGTCTTCTTGATAAGCAACTCCAGTGTAGATTTGGCCTTGTATTTTACGTTAATGTCTTGCAGAAAGATTAATTAATCTCCCAGTGTCTGGTGGAAAGCAAACTGAACTGAGTTATCCTCTAGTATTTTGCCTGTGCTTAGCTCTATTCCATACATGTTTTTATCCTGAAAAACTCCCCAGTCCTGAATGATTACAAGCATACCCATAACATGATGCAGCCACCACTATGCTTGAATATATGCAGAGTGGTACAATGTGTTTGGGGAAAGTCCTACACAACACTTTGTATTCAGGACAAAAAGTGAATTGCTTTGCCACATGTTTTGCAGTATTACATAGTGCCTTGTTGCAAACAGGGTGTGTGTTTTGAAATATTTGTTTTCCTTCTTTTCACTCTGTCATTAGGTTAGTAATTGTGGAGTAACTACAATGTTGTTGATCTATCCTTTAGTTTTCTCCTGTTAGATTAATTCAACTCTGTAACTGTTTTAAAGTCAGCATTGGCAACATGGTAAAATCCCTGAGCGGTTTCCTTCCTCTCTGGCGACTGAGTTAGGAAGGACGCCTGTGTCTGTGTGGTTGAATCTGTGTTTGAAATTAACTGCTCGACTGAGGGACTTTACAGATAATTGTATGTGTGGGACACAGAAATGAGGTAGTCATGTTAAATACTATTGCACACATATTCCATGCAACTTATTAAATGACTTGTTGAGCACATCTTTACTCCTGAACATGTTTAGGCTTGCCATAATAAAGGGTTTGAATACTTACTTATTTTCTCAAGACATTCCAGCTTTTCATTTTTTTATTAATTTGTAAAAATGTCATGCATTTTTATTTCAGGCTATAACACAACCAAGTGTGGAAAAAGATAATGGGTGTGAATAGTCACTGTGTCACGCCTTGGTCATTGTATTTTGTGTTTTCGTTTTATATTTGTTCAGGCCAGGGTGTGACATGGGTTTATTGTGTTGTCGTATTGGGGTTTTTGTAGGCATTGGGATTGTGGTTGATTAGGGGTGTGTCTAGTTTAGGCTTGGCTGCCTGAGGCGGTTCTCAATCAGAGTCAGGTGATTCTTGTTGTCTCTGATGGGGAACCGTATTTAGGTAGCCTGGGTTTCACTGTGTATTTTGTGGGTGATTGTTCCTGTCTCTGTGTTAGTGTTCACCAGACAGGCTCTATAGGTTTTCACGTTTCGTTTTGTTGTTTTGTATATTTATTAAGTTATTTCATGTATCGCTCTTCTACATTAAAGACATGAGTAACCACCACACTGCATTTCGGTCCGACTCTCTTTTGACGAACGAACGCCGTTACACAATGTAGCTGACTGTTGCTACTCTTATCTAAGATGAGCTAGTTAACTAGCTAGCATAAGGGAATACGTTCCCAGCACCGAGGACTTATTCTGTTTGATAGAGCAACATTATTAGTTTCCCTACAACACTTTCATTCTAATACGACTCGGATCATATTTTTGACCTTCAACAGATTGTCAGGAAAAACAAACTCAGTTGGGAGACTAAAAGCTTTCAATTGAATGGTGATCTGTTTCATGTTGTGGGCACAGGGATGTATGAATGTCACCAGAGGGGGAATACAGACAAAACAAAAGCCAAAGAGAAATATGCTGCTGAAATGAACAAGAAGGCAGTACTTTCAAAGACAGATCACTGTAATTCATTCCATACACGTTTACAACATTCATTTCATTTGATTAATGTTGAATTACTAACTAACAATGGAATGTTCCTCAATAAAATGCAAAAAGTTGGGGCTTTAAACGGGTTTCCCAACTCCCGTGGCACTTTTTACAGTACCGTTTTATGTGTAATGTGTATATCAAACTGTATTCCTATCATGTAATATTGTCTAGGACTATACAAGTAACATGTATGTAAAGGGTATAAATAATGTATATGTAACAAAATATCTGTAAAAATGTAAAACAAAGTAACTTTTGTCCTCCTAAGAGGGGGGTGGATGGGCCAATAAAATAAATACATTAAGAGTGTAAGTAGGGTTAGGCTGGTGAGTTACCCCTCTATAGAGTGGTGTTAGGCTGGTGAGTTACCCCTCTATAGAGTGGTGTTAGGCTGGTGAGTTACCCCTGTGTAGAGTGGTGTTAGGCTGGTGAGTTACCCCTCTATAGAGTGGTGTTAGGCTGGTGAGTTACCCCTGTGTAGAGTGGTGTTAGGCTGGTGAGTTACCCCTCTATAGAGTGGGGTTAGGCTGGTGAGTTACCCCTGTGTAGAGTGGTGTTAGGCTGGTGAGTTACCCCTGTGTAGAGTGGTGTTAGGCTGGTGAGTTACCCCTCTATAGAGTGGGGTTAGGCTGGTGAGTTACCCCTCTATAGAGTGGGGTTAGGCTGGTGAGTTACCCCTCTATAGAGTAGGGTTAGGCTGGTGAGTTACCCCTGTGTAGAGTGGTGTTAGGCTGGTGAGTTACCCCTCTATAGAGTGGTGTTAGGCTGGTGAGTTACCCCTCTATAGAGTGGGGTTAGGCTGGTGAGTTACCCCTCCATAGAGTGGGGTTAGGCTGGTGAGTTACCCCTGTGTAGAGTGGGGTTAGGCTGGTGAGTTACCCCTGTGTAGAGTGGGGTTAGGCTGGTGAGTTACCCCTCTGTAGAGTGGGGTTAGGCTGGTGAGTTACCCCTCCTATAGAGTGGTGTTAGGCTGGTGAGTTACCCCTCTATAGAGTGGTGTTAGGCTGGTGAGTTACCCCTGTGTAGAGTGGGGTTAGGCTGGTGAGTTACCCCTGTGTAGAGTGAGGTTATTGTGGTGAGTTACCCCTGTGTAGAGTGGGGTTAGGCTGGTGAGTTACCCCTCTATAGAGTGGGGTTAGGCTGGTGAGTTACCCCTCTATAGAGTGGGGTTAGGCTGGTGAGTTACCCCTCTATAGAGTGGGGTTAGGCTGGTGAGTTACCCCTCTAGAGTGGGGTTAGGCTGGTGAGTTACCCCTCTAGAGTGGGGTTAGGCTGGTGAGTTACCCCTCTAGAGTGGGGTTAGGCTGGTGAGTTACCCCTCTAGAGTGGGGTTAGGCTGGTGAGTTACCCCTTGCACTGTGAAGAGCTTTGGTTGTCTAGAAAGTCCAGTCAGTTGTTATTTAATAAATACCAAAAAGGTGAACTGCAAGGCTATGTTGTATTAGATAAATACATGACTGTAGTAAGTGCCTAAGTGCCAAATAAAGTAACACGTTTTCATCTTTAATCAGACAATAATACACCAATAATAAATAAATACCAATCTGTGAAACAGTTCTGTGAAACTGTACATTTTACTTGTGGATTTGTGTTAATTTGTTTACCTACATGCCATTTTCTAAACAATGCAGATAGTGGAGTAACTTTGACTAAGGGCAAACATCATGATAAGCTTTGCAATCTGCGTTTGAATAAGACATCTGATTACCACTTTGCATTTAGAACGGTTGGTTTTATTAAATCTAGTAAATAACCAAAACATTGATGGATCACAAGATAAAAGAAAAGCATGTCTCTCGGCGGCCCCTGCAATCTGGTCGGCATGCGCGTCATCCAACTCCCTCGTATGATTGGTTGTTTCCCACAAACCATAAGCGTCATCACACTGCCTCGTGATTGGTAGCTTTCTGACTTTCTGGCTGTGGTAACGAATGACGACCCAACTGACACTGTCCTTTCCCTTTTTTTACCGGTTTCTAGATCAGTTTCAAACATCATTAAGCCTGTATTTCAATGAGGCTAGATTGATTACAGTTAGAAGACTAGAGGCAGAATTCATTCATTGCCTTCGGGGTGAACATGGTCTAAGAGGAGAGCCTGGCGGTTGAGACATGGCGGTCACTGTCCTCATTTATGGATAGAGAGAGATGATTGGCTAAGGATGTGCACGGCCGTGGACACAGCTGATAGAACTAAAGTGACCTGTAATGAAGAAGATAAAAGGAGAGCGAGAGAGAAAGAGAGACATGGACATGCAGAGAGAAAGACAAGAGAGGCGGAGAGAGAGAGAGACGGAGAGAGAGAGAGACATGGACATGCAGAGAGAAAGACAGAGAGACGGAGAGAGAGAGAGACGGAGAGAGAGAGAGAAAGAGAGACATGGACATGCAGAGAGAAAGACAGAGAGGCAGAGAGAGAGAGACGGAGAGAGAGAGAGACGGAGAGAGAGAGAAAGAGAGACATGGACATGCAGAGAGAAAGACAGAGGCGGAGAGAGAGACGGAGAGAGAGAGACGGAGAGAGAGAGAGACGGAGAGAGAGAGAAAGAGAGACATGGACATGCAGAGAGAAAGACAGAGAGGCGGAGAGAGAGAGAGGCGGAGAGAGAGGCGGAGAGAGAGAGACGGAGAGAGAGAGACAGAGAGAGAAAGAGAGACATGGACATGCAGAGAGAAAGACAGAGAGAGCGGAGAGAGAGAGAGACGGAGAGAGAGAGAGAGACGGAGAGAGAGATGGACAGAGAGAGAGAGAGAGAGACGAAGAGAGAGAGAGAGAGAGAGAGAGACGAGAGAGGAGAGAGAGAGAGAGAGAGACGGAGAGAGAGAGAAAGAGAGACATGGACATGCAGAGAGAAAGACAGAGGCGGAGAGAGAGAGACGGAGAGAGAGAGAGACGGAGAGAGAGAGACGGAGAGAGAGAGAGAGAGATGGAGAGAGAGAGACGGAGAGAGAGAGAGAGACATGGACATGCAGAGAGAAAGAGGCGGAGAGAGAGAGGCGGAGAGAGAGAGAGAGACGGAGGAGAGACGGAGAGAGAGAGAGAAAGAGAGATGGACATGCAGAGAGAAAGACAGAGGGAGAGAGAGAGACTAAAAGAGAGAGCGAGAGAGAGAGACGAGAGAGAGAGAAGGAGAGCGAGAGAGGCGGAGAGAGAGAGAGAGAGAGAGCGGAGAGAGACGAAGAGAGAGAGAGAGGAGAGAGAGAGAGAAGAGAGGACATGCAGAGAGAAAGACAGAGACGGAGAGAGAGAGGAGAGAGAGACGGAGAGAGAGGAGAGAGAGAGAGACGGAGAGAGAGAGAGACGAGAGAGAGAGAAAGGAGACAGACATGCAGAGAGAAAGACAGAGACGGAGAGAGAGAGAGACGGAGAGAGAGAAAGACAGACAGACAGAGAGAGAGACAGGCGGAGAGAGAGAGAGAGAGACATGCAGAGAGACAGAGAGGCGGAGAGAGAGACGGAGAGAGAGACGGAGAGAGAGAGACGGAGAGAGAGAGAGACGGAGAGAGAGAGAGACGAGAGAGAGAGAGAGAGAGAGAGAGACGGAGAGAGAGAGAGAGAGGAGACTGAGAGACGGAGAGAGAGACGGGAGAGAGAGACGGAGAGAGAGAGACGGAGAGAGAGAGACGGAGAGAGAGACGGACGGAGAGAGAGACGGACGGAGAGACGGAGAGAGAGAGAGACAGACAGAGAGAGAGACAGAGACAGACAGAGAGACAGAGATGAGGGAGAGACAGAGATGAGGGAGAGACAGAGATGAGGGAGAGACAGACAGAGAGAGAGACAGAGAGACAGACAGACAGACAGACAGACAGACAGAATTTGTAGTATTGGTTGGAGGTCTTTGTTCCGATTGACCCGTGGTCAAAAGGCCTTATTATTGATCTGGCGTCATCAGAGAAGGTCTATGGGGCTGAGGTGAGTCAATTTGAGGTCTGATTTGAGGTTGAATTCAAGTTGAAAAAGGGAACACAGCTCAAAGGAAAAAGTTGCTTAGATGCACTTCCACACCCACAACATATGCACCCGCACACTTGACCTTGTAGGCCTACAGTATAAACACACAAACACAGTTTTACTTGTTATTGTTTGGTTCCTTACTGTGACTTCCAGCTGTGGTCCTCCATGTGCACTTCTAATGTACATGTAGACATAAGGCCCTTCAACAATGACTTAATACAGCCTTTAGGAATCAATGAATAATCATGACAGTCCTGATGAGACATTGATTTTTATTTATTTATTTGACCTTTAATTTAAGGCAAGTCAGTTAAGAACAAATTCTTATTTTCAATGACGGCCTAGGAACAGCGGGTTAACTGTCTGTCCAGGGGCAGAACGACAGATTTGTACCTTGTCAGCTCGGGGGTTTGAACCTGCAACCTTCCGGTTACTAGTCCAACGCTCTAACCACTAGGCCACCACACTGCCACCCCGATTGAAGGCAGTGAGTAAGTGTGGTGGTGGTGGGGTGTCCTTAGGACATTATACACAATGGATCGGGCAGTGTGAGGTCAAACTGGGAACTAGGGCCCACGGGGTTCTGGTCAAATGTAGTCGACTAAATAGGGTGTAGGTTGCCATTTGGGACTCGGAGGACGTGTTTATTAAGGTAATTGTCCAGTGAAACGAGTTACGGAAGGGTTTTGTTTTGTACTGTATTCCCGGGGAATTCTGAGATTAATAAAAATGCTATAAAAATAAAAACGACCAGACTTTTAAAAATCACGGAAAAGGGAAGTGACTCTCCTCAGCTGATGTATTAGGCCATGTTGTTACGAAGGTCTATTATGTTAATGTGTTAGTAACAACACGGCCTATTATGTTAATGTAGCAGTAACATGGTCTATTATGTTAATGTATTAGTAGCAACATGGTCTATTATGTTAATGTATTAGTAGCAACATGGTCTATTATTTTAATGTATTAGTAATAACATGGTCTATTATGTTAATGTATTAGTAACAACATGGTCTATTATGTTAATGTAGGAATAACAACATGGTCTATTATGTTAATGTATTAGTAACAACATGGTCTATTATGTTAATGTAGGAATAACAACATGGTCTATGTTAATGTATTAGTAACAACATGGTCTATTATGTTAATGTATTAGTAATAACATGGTCTATGTTAATATAGGAATAATAACATGGTCTATTATGTTAATGTAGGAATAACAACATGGTCTATTATGTTAATGTATTAGTAACAACATGGTCTATGTTAATATAGGAATAATAACATGGTCTATTATGTTAATGTAGGAATAACAACATGGTCTATTATGTTAATGTATTAGTAGCAACATGGTCTATTATGTTAATGTAGGAATAATAACATGGTCTATTATGTTAATGTATTAGTAACAACATGGTCTATTATGTTAATGTATTAGTAGCAACATGGTCTATTATGTTAATGTAGGAATAACAACATGGTCTATTATGTTAATGTATTAGTAATAACATGGTCTATTATGTTAATGTAGGAATAATAACATGGTCTATTATGTTAATGTATTAGTAATAACATGGTCTATTATGTTAATGTATTAGTAACAACATGGTCTATTATGTTAATGTAGGAATAATAACATGGTCTATTATGTTAATGTATTAGTAACAACATGGTCTATTATGTTAATGTAGGAATAACAACATGGTCTATTATGTTAATGTATTAGTAACAACATGGTCTATTATGTTAATGTATTAGTAATAACATGGTCTATTATGTTAATGTAGGAATAACAACATTGTCTAGTATGTTAATGTATTAGTAACAACATGGTCTATGTTAATATAGGAATAACAACATGGTCTAGTATGTTCATGTATTAGTAGCAACATGGTCTATTATGTTAATGTAGGAATAATAACATGGTCTATTATGTTAATGTATTAGTAACAACATGGTCTATTATGTTAATGTATTAGTAGCAACATGGTCTATTATGTTAATGTATTAGTAATAACATGGTCTATTATGTTAATGTAGGAATAATAACATGGTCTATTATGTTAATGTATTAGTAATAACATGGTCTATTATGTTAATGTAGCAGTAACATGGTCTATTATGTTAATGTAGGAATAATAACATGGTCTATTATGTTAATGTAGGAATAATAACATGGTCTATTATGTTAATGTATTAGTAACAACATGGTCTATTATGTTAATGTATTAGTAATAACATGGTCTATTATGTTAATGTATTAGTAACAACATGGTCTATTATGTTAATGTAGGAATAACAACATGGTCTATTATGTTAATGTATTAGTAGCAACATGGTCTATTATGTTAATGTAGGAATAATAACATGGTCTATTATGTTAATGTATTAGTAATAACATGGTCTATTATGTTAATGTAGCAGTAACATGGTCTATTATGTTAATGTATTAGTAACAACATGGTCTATTATGTTAATGTAGGAATAACAACATGGTCTATTATGTTAATGTATTAGTAACAACATGGTCTATTATGTTAATGTATTAGTAGCAACATGGTCTATTATGTTAATGTAGGAATAACAACATGGTCTATTATGTTAATGTATTAGTAATAACATGGTCTATTATGTTAATGTAGGCCATTATTGTAGGCCATTATTCCCCCAATAAAAACATTATTCCCCCTCTACTTCAGAGAGTGTATTTGTCCCAAATGACACCCTATTCCCTATATAGTGCCCCACTTTTGACCATGATCCATACGGTTCCGGTAGAAGGTAGTGCACTATAAGACACAGCCTGTGCTGCATGTAGGAATTGAAGCGCTGAGTAATATCCTTTAATATCCTTGATGTGATGTTTTCAATAGGAAGCAGGTTACTGTGGGAGACTGGAAAAGGCAGGCACAGGTGTGGTGGGATCCAATGACTTATATGACTCAGGTCTCCTCTGAACGCTTGCCAACTACAGCCCACACAATCCCAACCCCCCCCCTTCCTTCCTTCCTTCCAGTAGCCGAGTGATGACTGATGAACGAGGACAGCATCGCAAGATTGCCATACAGAAAGACACAGATACCCATGTCTGTCAATCATAGCTACACCACGGTTACGGCAGGTTATTCTTTACAGCGTGTTCCTATAGCCGTGTTAATTTTCTGGCCTAATGCACCAGGGTGACATCTATCCCAATGTCATTCTGTGACATTCTGTGAAGGTCACATCAGCCATCTCAGCTCTGTGTGTCTCTACAGTACTGGCACCTGTCATATGGGCGCTGGCATCAGGCAACAGGGTGACTATGGTGTTTTCAAGGATGTGTTTGTGTGGTTGTCTGATTTCTCTCATATGAGATAGGTTTGATTATCCCCTACATACAGTATGACTTTAAGCACTTCCTATTCTAACAGGATCCCATAGTCTACAATATCAACAGTTCTGGCCGTCAACCAGTAAGGATTTCCCTCAAATAGAGCATTAGTGTATTTAACCCACTAGTTTATTGATGCACCGGTGCGTCAATCTAAGATACAATCCCCATACTAATCCATCAGTTGAAGCTAGAGATATCCGTTTCTTTTGCATTGGATGCGTCTCAATCCACCACATCCGCCAGTGTCGCACTTCCTCATCTGCAATGAAAGGGGGCAGAGCTAGAGCGGTGTTTGTCAGACCATGAGACGTCCTGGGAATCAGTCTTCTCACGAAAACGTCTGTAGCGTCCGAACGGTTTAACATACTATTATGACCCCCCTGTGGAAAGGGGAGATCGTCACGAACACGAAGGTGTGCTCCGTTTTACTCTACAACCCCCGCAACTGTCATGGGACTCGTTTGAAGGTAACCAGTACCGGTTTTAAAGTTTATTTATATCTCCTAGATTTAGAACAGACAATTCAAAACCTTGTTTCTTATGATACATTATTTGACAGAACTTTTTGCTGTTGAGGAATGTGTTATTCAATCCATTTCTATCGGCTTTAGTAGTGAAAGCCAAAATCTATATGTTATCAAATCAGTTTTCTATATATCTTTTCTGATACCTAAAGGGGTCCTAAAATTCAAATTGAAATAGCTAAATGAGCCATATGACCATCATAAATCATTTCCATATTTCAGCTAAGCAACCCCTTTCCCCCCAATGTCTTAGATTCTAAAGAATTAAATCTGCAGTAACTTTTTGGGCAACCTGAACAAATTCACGTAGAAATTGTTGTAGATCTGTCATTCTCATTGAAAGTGGTATATCTGTTCTATGTGCACTATATACATTTTTTAAAAACTAGTCAAGAGTTATTCTTATTTACAATGATGGCCTACTGAGGAACAGTGGGTTAACCGGCTTGATCAGGGGCAGAACGACAAATTTTCACCATGTCAGGTCAGGGATTTGATCCAGCAACCTTTCGGTTACTGGCACAATGCTCTAATCACTAGGCTGCCTGCTATTTCTTTGCTTCTGGTTCTTAAGTTTTGTTTTTGACTTTTACTTTTGGTTTTGTTTACCAGCTTTAAAGAGCTGAAAATACAATATTTTTATTATGGAAAAGATAATACACATGAGTTTAAGTGGTACAATGATTCTCTACACTGTAGTTGCCAGCATCCCGGAGGAGCCTCTTCACTGTTGAGACCGGACAGAGGAACTCTGCCTAGAAGGCCAGCATCCCGGAGTCACCTCTTCACTGTTGACGTTGAGACTGGACAGAGGAACTCTGCCTAGAAGGCCAGCACCCCGGAGGAGCCTCTTCACTGTTGACGTTGAGACTGGACAGGAACTCTGCCTAGAAGGCCAGCACTATAAGTCACCTCTTCACTGTTGACGTTGAGACTGGACAGAGGAACTCTGCCTAGAAGGCCAGCATCCCGGAGGAGCCTCTTCACTGTTGACGTTGAGACTGGACAGAGGAACTCTGCCTAGAAGGCCAGCATCCCGGAGTCACCTCTTCACTGTTATGACTGAGACTGGACAGAGGAACTCTGCCTACTAAGGCCAGCATCCCAGTCACCTCTTCACTGTTGACGTTGAGACTGGACAGAGAACTCTGCCTAGAAGGCCAGCATCCCGGAGTCACCTGACTGTTGAACGTTGAGACTGGACAGAGAACTCTGCCTAGAAGGCCAGCATCCCGGAGGAGCCTCTTCACAGAAAGACGTTGAGACTGGACAGATGAACTCTGCCAAGGCCAGCATAGTCACCTCTTCACTGTTGACGTTGAGACTGGACAGCGGAACTCTGCCTATAGCCAGCATCCCGGAGTCACCTCTTCACTGTTGGCGTTGAGACTGGACAGAGGAACTCTGCCTAGGGTGCCAGCCTCCCGGAGTCACCTCTTCACTGTTGACGTTGAGACTGGACAGAGGAACTCTCACAGGCCAGCCATCGGAGTCACCTCTTCACTGTTGACGTCTGAGACTGGACAGAGGAACTCTGCCTAGAAGGCCAGCATCAGTCACCTCTTCACTGTTGACGTTGGAGTTTGGACAGAGGACTCTGCCTAGAAGGCCAGTCGGAGGAGTCTCTTCACTGTTGATGAGACTGGACAGAGGAACTCTGCCTACATACAGCCAGCCTTTAAGTCACCTCTTCACTATTGACGTTGAGACTGGACAGAGGAACTCTGCCTAGGCCAGCCTAGTCACCTCTTCACTGTTGACGTTGAGACTGGACAGAGGAACTCTGCCTCAGAAGGCCAGCATTAGTGTATTCAACTCCACTGTTTACGTTGAGACTGGACAGAGGAACTCTGCCTAAGGCCAGCATCCCGGAGTCACCTCTTCACTGTTGACGTTGAGACTGGACAGAGGAACTCTGCCTAGAAGGCCAGCACCCCGGATAGCCTCTTCACTTTTGATTGAGACTGGACAGAAGAACTCTGCCTAGAAGGCCAGCCTCCCAGAGTCACCTCTTCACTGTTGACGTTGAGACTGGACAGAGGAACTCTGCCTAGAAGGCCAGCCTGAGTCACCTCTTCACTGTTGACGGAGACTGGACAGAAGAACTCTCTAGAAAAGGCCAGCCTCCCGAAGGTTCTTCACTGTTACGTTGAGACTGGACAGAGGAACTCTGCCTGGAAAGGGAGTCACCTCTTCACTGTTGACGTTGAGACTGGACAGAGGAACTCTGCCTAGAAGGCCAGCACCCGGAGGAACCCTCTTCACTGTTGACGTTGAGACTGGACAGAGGAACTCTGCCTAGAAGGCCAGCATTCACCTCTTCACTTTGACGTTGAGACTGGACAGAGGAACTCTGCCTAGAAGGCCAGCATCCTGAGTCTTTTGTTGCGTTGAGACTGGACAGAGGAACTCTGCCTAGAAGGCCAGCATCCCGGAGTCACCTCTTCACTGTTGACGTTGAGACTGGACAGAGGAACTCTGCCTAGAAGGCCAGCATCCCAGTCACCTCTTCACTGTTTTTGAGACTGGACAGAGGAACTCTGCCTAGAAGGCCAGCCTCCCGGAGTCACCTCTTCACTGTTGACGTTGAGACTGGACAGAGGAACTCTGCCTAGAAGGCCAGCCTCCCGGAGTCACCTCTTCACTGTTGACGTTGAGACTGGACAGAGGAACTCTGCCTAGAAGGCCAGCCTCCCGGAGTCACCTCTTCACTGTTGACGTTGAGACTGGACAGAGGAACTCTGCCTAGAAGGCCAGCACCCCGGAGGAGCCTCTTCACTGTTGACGTTGAGACTGGACAGAGGAACTCTGCCTAGAAGGCCAGCATCCCGGAGTCACCTCTTCACTGTTGACGTTGAGACTGGACAGAGGAACTCTGCCTAGAAGGCCAGCATCCCGGAGTCACCTCTTCACTGTTGACGTTGAGACTGGACAGAGGAACTCTGCCTAGTCAGGCCAGCATTTGAGTCACCTCTTCACTGTTGACGTTGAGACTGGACAGAGGAACTCTGCCTAGAAGGCCAGCATCCCGGAGGAGCCTCTTCACTGTTGCGTTGAGTCTGGACAGAGGAACTCTGCCTAGAAGGCCATCATCCCGGAGTCACCTCTTCACTTTTGACGTTGAGACTGGACAGAGGAACTCTGCCTAGAAGGCCAGCCTGAAAGTCACCTCTTCACTGTTATTGAGACTGGACAGAGGAACTCTGCCTAGAAGGCCAGCATCCCGGAGTCACCTCTTCACTGTTGACGTTGAGACTGGACAGAGGAACTCTGCCTAGAAGGCCAGCCTCCCGGAGTCACCTCTTCACTGTTGACGTTGAGACTGGACAGAGGAACTCTGCCTAGAAGGCCAGCATCCCGGAGTCACCTCTTCACTGTTGACGTTGAGACTGGACAGAGGAACTCTGCCTAGAAGGCCAGCATCCCGGAGTCACCTCTTCACTGTTGACGTTGAGACTGGACAGAGGAACTCTGCCTAGAAGGCCAGCATCCCGGAGGAGCCTCTTCACTGTTGACGTTGAGTCTGGACAGAGGAACTCTGCCTAGAAGGCCATCATCCCGGAGTCACCTCTTCACTGTTGACATTGAGACTGGACAGAGGAACTCTGCCTAGAAGGCCAGCATCCCGGAGGAGCCTCTTCACTGTTGAGACTGGACAGAGGAACTCTGCCTAGAAGGCCAGCATCCCGGAGTCACCTCTTCACTGTTGAGACTGGACAGAGGAACTCTGCCTAGAAGGCCAGCATCCCGGAGGAGCCTTTTCACTGTTGAGACTGGACAGAGGAACTCTGCCTAGAAGGCCAGCATCCCGGAGCCACCTCTTCACTGTTGAGACTGGACAGAGGAACTCTGCCTAGAAGGCCAGCATCCCGGAGTCACCTCTTCTCTTTGGAATAGCCTTCATTTCTCAGAACAAGAATAGACTGACGAGTTTCAGAAGAACGTTATTTGTTTCTGACCATTTTGAGCCTGTAATCGAACCCACAAATGCTGATGCTCCAGATACTCAACTAGTCTAAAGAAGACCGGACGTATTACTTCTTTAGCGCGTTATTCGTGTTAGACCCCCCAGGTTGGAGCGCTGCTGAGGCTGACTGATGCTGACAGGGTTCATCTGGGACTGGGCAGGGGAGAGAAGGAGGGGGAGGATGTACACAAACACACACACACATTGACACACCCTTTCGTATTCAATTCTCAGCCATTAAAAGTGCATTTAGTACAGATAAAGACTCATTTTGGGTCCGGGAATCTGGCCCTTACGACTGCAGGCTGCCTGGTAGTGGCCTGCCAGACACAGGTGTCAGGATACTGAAACGGGGGCAGAGAGAGGTTCTAAAAACAGGGACAATAAACCACCTGCAAATCTAATCCCATTCCTTTTATCACGGCGCCATTCAGAGACGCTTATCTCTCCAGGTAATGTGCTTATGAATTCAATTTCAGCCCCGAGATTTCATTGTTTACTGACTCCCGTGTGTTTCGGGCCGGGGAGCGCTGAAGGCCGAGAACACTTGATGCGTGTCGGTAAAACTCATTAAGGCTTCGATGGGGGATGCAAAAAGCCTGCGAGGAACACGGAACGACCTGTCTCTTCCCCAAGGACACTGAGCGTCTTTTTGCGATTTGCTGCCATGTCTTATTTAGCAGCCATTTTGTCCCTATTTGAGTCCTCATTAGTCGCTCATAACTCAGCTGATGTTAGAGGGGACGCCAACCTGCTCCCAGCATGCTGCACCGCATGTCTCTTGGCCTTTATGAGTGTGGCTGGTGTGCTGGACAATAGCTTCCTGAGGACAGAAGAGACAGTGGGGTACTAGACTTCACGCTTCGGGGTCCCTAGGCTCTCAGGTTAGAAATAGCTAGTGTAGACCTGTGATACTTGAACTGTTTCAGTGTTTTTAATGGTGATGAGTAGGCTAATGAGCCTTTGTTTTTATTTGTGTCAAATGTATTCATTTTTCTTTACGTCACTGATATTGACCATGGTGTGTAGTCTGTCATCGTTTGCTATATGACGAGGTTCTTGTCTGATTGTGTTGAGATACAGAGCGAGATATGATGTAGACAGATGGTCTTGCTTCTCTACATGTGATTGATGGCTTTCAGGAGTACATGACCTCATCTACCTGGTTAAATGTTTATTTAGCATACCTCCCATCCTAGCTGTCTGCTTATGGCAATAATCCAGAAGGGAAACCCAATGGGCCGGGTGGGCCTGGCTAATGTTCCCATTGACAGGCTATGATGCAGGTTCACTGACAGGGTGGTGCTGAGTGTGAGGGGGAGTGGGGTGTGTGTGCGTGCGTGCGTGCGTGCGTGCAAACCTTATATTTATTTGACACAGACAATTCTAATGAAACTCTCCCCTCCTTACTCAGCTTTTCCTCCATCTCTGTGTCAGTAGGTAAGGGTAATGTCCTGTATGACTCCCAGCCCCTCTCTGTGTCAGTAGGTAAGGGTAATGTCCTGTATGACTCCCTGCCCCTCTCTGTGTCAGTAGGTAAGGGTAATGTCCTGTATGACTCCCAGCCCCTCTCTGTGTCAGTAGGTAAGGGTAATGTCCTGTATGACTCCCAGCCCCTCTCTGTGTCAGTAGGTAAAGGCATGTCCTGTATGACTCCCAGCCCCTCTCTGTGTCAGTAGGTAAGGGTAATGTCCTGTATGACTCCCAGCCCCTCTCTGTGTCAGTAGGTAAGGGTAATGTCCTGTATGACTCCCAGCCCCTCTCTGTGTCAGTAGGTAAAGGTCATGTCCTGTATGCATCCCTGCCCCTCTCTGTGTCAGTAGGTAAGGGTAATGTCCTGTATGACTCCCAGCCCCTCTCTGTGTCAGTAGGTAAGGGTAATGTCCTGTATGACTCCCAGCCCCTCTCTGTGTCAGTAGGTAAAGGTCATGTCCTGTATGCATCCCTGCCCCTCTCTGTGTCAGTAGGTAAGGGTAATGTCCTGTATAACTCCCAGCCCCTCTCTGTGTCAGTAGGTAAGGGTAATGTCCTGTATGACTCCCTGCCCCTCTCTGTGTCAGTAGGTAAGGGTAATGTCCTGTATGACTCCCAGCCCCTCTCTGTGTCAGTAGGTAAAGGTCATGTCCTGTATGACTCCCTGCCCCTCTCTGTGTCAGTAGGTAAGGGTCATGTCCTGTATGACTCCCTGCCCCTCTCTGTGTCAGTAGGTAAGGGTAATGTCCTGTATGACTCCCAGCCCCTCTCTGTGTCAGTAGGTAAGGGTAATGTCCTGTATGACTCCCAGCCCCTCTCTGTGTCAGTAAGTAAGGGTAATGTCCTGTATGACTCCCAGCCCCTCTCTGTGTCAGTAGGTAAGGGTCATGTCCTGTATGACTCCCAGCCCCTCTCTGTGTCAGTAGGTAAGGGTAATGACCTGTATGACTCACAGCCCCTCTCTGTGTCAGTAGGTAAGGGTAATATCCTGTATGACTCCCAGCCCCTCTCTGTGTCAGTAGGTAAAGGTCATGTCCTGTATGACTCCCAGCCCCTCTCTGTGTCAGTAGGTAAGGGCAATGTCCTGTATGACTCCCTGCCCCTCTCTGTGTCAGTAGGTAAGGGTAATGTCCTGTATGACTCCCTGCCCCTCTGTGTCAGTAAGTAAGGGTAATGTCCTGTATGACTCCCTGCCCCTCTCTGTGTCAGTAGGTAAGGGTAATGTCCTATATGACTCCCTGCCCCTCTCTGTGTCAGTAGGTAAGGGTAATGTCCTGTATGACTCCCTGCCCCTCTCTGTGTCAGTAAGTAAGGGTAATGTCCTGTATGACTCCCTGCCCCTCTCTGTGTCAGTAGGTAAGGGTAA
This sequence comes from Oncorhynchus keta, assembly GCF_023373465.1. Taxonomy (NCBI): domain Eukaryota; kingdom Metazoa; phylum Chordata; class Actinopteri; order Salmoniformes; family Salmonidae; genus Oncorhynchus; species Oncorhynchus keta. The sequence continues at coordinate 44,318,248 of NC_068442.1, forward strand.
TGTCCTATATGACTCCCTGCCCCTCTCTGTGTCAGTAGGTAAAGGTCATGTCCTGTATGACTCCCTGCCCCTCTCTGTGTCAGTAGGTAAGGGTCATGTCCTGTATGACTCCCTGCCCCCAGTGTGTCCAGTGTGCCATGCTGTGTTACCACCAGGTGAGCTACAGGAGCACATGGAGCAGGAGATGGGCAGACTGACACAGTTACAAATCAGGTAGGCGTTTAGAACAGATCTGAGCAGGGGAATAGCAGACTGACACAGTTACACACACACACACACACACACACACACACACACACACACACACACACACACACACACACACACACACACACACACACACACACACACACACACACACACGCAACAATAAAAACAAACAATAATAAACAACATGAAACAACAGTAAAAAACAACCAACACTAAACAACAAATAACAATAATTAACACACAACACTAAACAACAATAAACAGTGTGAATATTGTAGTATTAGTTTCCTGACCCCCTTTAAGTGTTTCCTCTTTCAACAGTACTAATTCAGTGCAGAGGAACCATCCATTAGGAGCTACTAAGGTAAATAATAACAGACACACACACAAACACACACACATCTTTCTTTGACTCTGTCCCTGTCCTCTGTCCACAGACCCTCTCACTATCTCTGCACATTAAATGTGAGGGTGGGTCCCCCACCTCTCTCTCCTGCCCTCTTGAAGAGCCCCACACAGACAGATACCAGGTAGGTTCTTCACTACAAAGACACACACACACACACTTCTTTGAAGGTTCTTCAACTCTCCTTTTTCCACAGACGTTTCTGCGTGTGAGGACAAACAGACATGCAAGACTGAATGGTATGTGTTCAGAAATACATACCATTTCAAAGACAGATGTGTTGTTTGTTCAGATGGGTGGGTTAGTTGGGTTATTGCTTTTGCATTGGAGTAATTGACTGTAAAATTATATTCAATGGCCTATCTACAGCTACGATATATTATGGAGGACATTTTCAAGGGAGGAATGAAAATGGGAGCTTCTATCCTCCCTCAACTGCATTGAAGATCATTCAAAATGATAAACTAGCCTGACTGTGACCCCTGTGACTCCTGTCACTGAGAGCACGGTACCTTTTGACCTAGCACCCACATGAGCCTCTTTAACCTCTTGATATGTTAACAGTCGATGATTGGTGCTACGCCAAACCCGCTCCTTTAAGTCCCCACAACAGAAGTCATCTAACCCCAGACTGCAAAAGAATTGGTAAGAGACACAAGACACTATATGGGCGACCTTGTACACCCCAATACTTATATTGAGTACTTTTCCACCCATTATCACAGACTACACTCTGACTATTTAGTTTATACGTTATATATTTCAGGGAACAGATTTAGGAGGATGTTCTACCATAAAACCATCAATGAATTTGACACAAGATAAAATTATTTCATACCTTGTAGGTTGTAGTCTGCTGATAGTTTGCCGTATCTTACCTGTGTATCTTACCTGTGTATCTTACCTGTGTATCTTACCTGTGTATCTTACCTGTGTATCTTACCTGTGTATCTTTCCTGTGTATCTTACCTGTGTATCTTTCCTGTGTATCTTACCTGTGTATCTTTCCTGTGTATCTTTCCTGTGTATCTTACCTGTGTATCTTACCTGTGTATCTTACCTGTGTATCTTACCTGTGTATCTTTCCTGTGTATCTTACCTGTGTATCTTTCCTGTGTATCTTTCCTGTGTATCTTTCCTGTGTATCTTACCTGTGTATCTTACCTGTGTATCTTACCTGTGTATCTTACCTGTGTATCTTACCTGTGTATCTTTCCTGTGTATCTTTCCACTGTATCTTACCTATGTATCTTACCTGTGTACAGTGTGTGTATCTTACCTGTGTATCTTACCTGTGCACAGCGTGTATCTTTCCTGTGTATCTATCCTCTGTATCTTACCTGTGCACAGCGTGTGTGTGTATCTTACCTGTGTATCTTACCTGTGTATCTTACCTGTGCATCTTACCTGTGCACAGCGTGTGTGTGTATCTTACCTGTGTATCTTACCTGTGTATCTTACCTGTGTATCTTACCTGTGTATCTTACCTGTGTATCTTTCTTGTGTATCTTTCTTGTGTATCTTTCTTGTGTATCTTACCTGTGCACAGCGTGTGTGTGTATCTTACCTGTGTATCTTACCTGTGTATCTTACCTGTGTATCTTACCTGTGTATCTTTCTTGTGTATCTTACCTGTGCACAGCGTGTGTGTGTATCTTTCCTGTGTATCTTTCCTGTGTATCTTACCTGTGTATCTTTCCTGTGTATCTTTCCTGTGTATCTTTCCACTGTATCTTACCTATGTATCTTACCTGTGTACAGTGTGTGTATCTTACCTGTGTATCTTACCTGTGCACAGCGTGTATCTTTCCTGTGTATCTTTCTTGTGTATCTTTCCTGTGTATCTATCCTCTGTATCTTACCTGTGCACAGCGTGTGTGTGTATCTTACCTGTGTATCTTACCTGTGTATCTTACCTGTGCACAGCGTGTGTGTGTATCTTACCTGTGTATCTTACCTGTGTATCTTACCTGTGTATCTTTCTTGTGTATCTTTCTTGTGTATCTTACCTGTGCACAGCGTGTGGGTGTATCTTACCTGTGTATCTTACCTGTGTATCTTACCTGTGTATCTTACCTGTGTATCTTACCTGTGTATCTTACCTGTGTATCTTTCTTGTGTATCTTACCTGTGCACAGCGTGTGTGTGTATCTTACCTGTGTATCTTACCTGTGTATCTTTTTGTGTATCTTACCTGTGCACAGCGTGTGTGTGTATCTTACCTGTGTATCTTTCCTGTGTATCTTACCTGTATATCTTACCTGTGCACAGCGTGTGTGTATGTATCTTACCTTCGTAAATTACCTGTGTATCTTACCTGTGTATCTTTCCTGTGTATCTTTCCTGTGCACAGCGTGTGTGGATGTATCTTACCTTCGTATATTACCTGTGTATCTTACCTATGTATCTTACCTTTGCACATCGTGTATAACCTAGTAGCTACTCTTGTATCAGTGCTTTGTCCAGTAGCCAGTAGAGAAACATACCATTCCTCTTCCTCTATCTCTCCAGTGTGTGTTGTTTTTGTTGAGGAAACTACGCTCTCCTCTGTATGCAGTCAGGAACAACACAGGCAGGATGCAGTCAGGAACAACACAGGCAGGATGCAGTCAGGAACAACACAGGCAGGATGCAGTCAGGAACAACACAGGCAGGATGCAGTCAGGAACAACACAGGCAGGATGCAGTCAGGAACAACACAGGCAGGATGCAGTCAGGAACAACACAGGCAGGATGCAGTCAGGAACAACACAGGTATTATGCAGTCAGGAACAACACAGGCAGTATGCAGTCAGGAACAACACAGGTAGTATGCAGTCAGGAACAACACAGGTATTATGCAGTCAGGAACAACACAGGCAGGATGCAGTCAGGAACAACACCGGTATTATGCAGTCAGGAACAACACAGGCAGTATGCAGTCAGGAACAACACAGGTATTATGCAGTCAGTAACAACACAGGCAGGATGCAGTCAGGAACAACACAGGTATTATGCAGTCAGGAACAACAGAGGTATTATGCAGTCAGGAACAACACAGGTATTATGCAGTCAGGAACAACACAGGCAGGATGCAGTCAGGAACAACACAGGTATTATGCAGTCAGGAACAACACAGGCAGGATGCAGTCAGGAACAACACAGGCAGGATGCAGTCAGGAACAACACAGGCAGGATGCAGTCAGGAACAACACAGGCAGTATGCAGTCAGGAACAACACAGGCTGTATGCAGTCAGGAACGACACAGGCAGGATGCAGTCAGGAACGACACAGGCAGGATGCAGTCAGGAACGACACAGGCTGTATGCAGTCAGGAACGACACAGGCTGTATGCAGTCAGGAACAACACATGTATTATGCAGTCAGAAACAACACAGGCAGGATGGAGTCAGGAACAACACAGGTATTATGCAGTCAGGAACAACACAGGCAGGATGCAGTCAGGAACAACACAGGCAGGATGCAGTCAGGAACAACACAGGCAGGATGCAGTCAGGAACAACACAGGTATTATGCAGTCAGGAACAACACAGGCTGTATGCAGTCAGGAACAACACATGTATTATGCAGTCAGGAACAACACAGGCAGGATGGAGTCAGGAACGACACAGGCTGTATGCAGTCAGGAACAACACATGTATTATGCAGTCAGGAACAACACAGGCAGGATGGAGTCAGGAACAACACAGGTATTATGCAGTCAGGAAAAACACAGGCAGGATGCAGTCAGGAACAACACAGGCAGGATGCAGTCAGGAACAACACAGGTATTATGCAGTCAGGAACAACACAGGCTGTATGCAGTCAGGAACAACACATGTATTATGCAGTCAGGAACAACACAGGCAGGATGCAGTCAGGAACAACACAGGCAGTATGCAGTCAGGAACAACACAGGTATTATGCAGTCAGGAACAACACAGGTATTATGCAGTCAGGAACAACACAGGCAGGATGCAGTCAGGAACAACACAGGCAGTATGCAGTCAGGAACAACACAGGCAGGATGCAGTCAGGAACAACACAGGTATTATGCAGTCAGGAACAACACAGGTATTATGCAGTCAGGAACAACACAGGCAGTATCCAGTCAGGAACAACACAGGTATTATGCAGTCAGGAACAACACAGGCAGTATCCAGTCAGGAACAACACAGGCAGAATGCAGTCAGGAACAACACAGGTATTATGCAGTCATGAACAACACAGGTATTATGCAGTCAGGAACAACACAGGCAGTATCCAGTCAGGAACAACACAGGTATTATGCAGTCAGGAACAATACAGGTATTATGCAGTCAGGAACAACACAGGTATTATGCAGTCAGGAACAACACAGGTATTATGCAGTCAGGAACAACACAGGTATTATGCAGTCAGGAACAACACAGGTATTATGCAGTCAGGAACAACACAGGCAGTATCCAGTCAGGAACAACACAGGCAGAATGCAGTCAGGAACAACACAGGTATTATGCAGTCAGGAACAACACAGGTATTATGCAGTCAGGAACAACACAGGCAGTATCCAGTCAGGAACAACACAGGTATTATGCAGTCAGGAACAATACAGGCAGTATGCAGTCAGGAACAACACAGGTATTATGCAGTCAGGAACAACACAGGTATTATGCAGTCAGGAACAACACAGGTATTATGCAGTCAGGAACAACACAGGTATTATGCAGTCAGGAACAACACAGGTATTATCAATCAATCAATCAAATTATATTTATATAGCCCTTCGTACATCAGCTGATATCTCAAAGTGCTGTACAGAAACCCAGCCTAAAACCCCAAACAGCAAGCAATGCAGGTGTAGAAGCACGGTGGCTTGAAAAAACTCCCTAGAAAGGCCAAAACCTAGGAAGAAACCTAGAGAGGAACCAGGCTATGTGGGGTGGCCAGTCCTCTTCTGGCTGTGCCGGGTGGAGATTATAACAGAACATGGCCAAGATGTTCAAATGTTCATAAATGACCAGCATGGTCGAATAATAGCAAGGCAGAACAGTTGAAACTGGAGCAGCAGCACAGTCAGGTGGACTGGGGACAGCAAGGAGTCATCATGTCAGGTCGTCCTGGGGCACGGTCCTTGGGCTCAGGTCCTCCGAGAGAGAGAAAGAAAGAGAGAATTAGAGAGAGCATATGTGGGGTGGCCAGTCCTCTTCTGGCTGTGCCAGGTGGAGATTATAACAGAACATGGCCAAGATGTTCAAATGTTCATAAATGACCAGCATGGTCAAATAATAGTAAGGCAGAACAGTTGAAACTGGAGCAGCAGCATGGCCAGGTGGACTGGGGACAGCAAGGAGTCATCATGCCAGGTAGTCCTGGGGCATGGTCCTAGGGCTCAGGTCAATTGAAACTGGAGCAGCAGCATGGCCAGGTGGACTGGGGACAGCAAGGAGCCATCATGTCAGGTAGTCCTGGGGCATGGTCCTAGGGCTCAGGTCCTCCGAGAGAGAGAAAGAAAGAAGGAGAGAATTAGAGAACGCACACTTAGATTCACACAGGACACCGAATAGGACAGGAGAATTACTCCAGATATAGCAAACTGACCCTAGCCCCCTGACACAAACTACTGCAGCATAAATACTGGAGGCTGAGACATTATTATGTATTATGCAGTCAGGAACAACACAGGCAGTATGCAGTCAGGAACAACACAGGTATTATGCAGTCAGGAACAACACAGTTATTATGCAGTCAGGGACAACACAGGTATTATGCAGTCAGGAACAACACAGGTATTATGCAGTCAAGAACAACACAGGCAGGATGCAGTCAGGAACAACAAAGGTATTATGCAGTCAGGAACAACACAGGCAGGATGCAGTCACGAACAACACAGGCAGTATGCAGTCAGGAACAACACAGGCAGGATGCAGTCAGGAACAACACAGGCAGTATGCAGTCAGGAACAACACAGGCAGGATGCAGTCACGAACAACACAGGCAGTATGCAGTCAGGAACAACACAGGCAGGATGCAGTCACGAACAACACAGGTATTATGCAGTCAGGAACAACACAGGCAGGATGCAGTCAGGAACAACACAGGCCGTATGCAGTCAGGAACAACACAGGCAGTATGCAGTCAGGAACAACACAGGCAGTATGCAGTCAGGAACAACACAGGCAGGATGCAGTCAGGAACAACACAGGTATTATGCTGTCAGGAACAACACAGGTATTATGCAGTCAGGAACAACACAGGTATTATGCAGTCAGGAACAACACAGGCAGTATGCAGTCAGGAACAACACAGATATTATGCAGTCAGGAACAACACAGGCTGTATGCAGTCAGGAACAACACAGGTATTATGCAGTCAGGAACAACACAGGCAGTATGCAGTCAGGAACAACACAGGTATTATGCAGTCAGGAACAACACAGGCAGGATGCAGTCAGGAACAACACAGGTATTATGTAGTCAGGAACAACACAGACAGTATGCAGTCAGGAACAACACAGGTATTATGCAGTCAGGAACAACACAGGTATTATGCAGTCAGGAACAACACAGGTATTATGCAGTCAGGAACAACACAGGCAGTATGCAGTCAGGAACAACACAGGTATTATGCAGTCAGGAACAACACAGGTATTATGCAGTCAGGAACAACACAGGCAGTATGCAGTTAGGAACAACACAGGTATTATGCAGTCAGGAACAGCACGGGTATTAGGCAGTCAGGAACAACACGGGTATTATGCAGTCAGGAACAACACAGGTATTATGCAGTCAGGAACAACACAGGCAGGATGCAGTCAGGAACAACACAGGCAGGATGCAGTCAGGAACAACACAGGCAGGATGCAGTCAGGAACAACACAGGCAGGATGCAGTCAGGAACAACACAGGTATTATGCAGTCAGGAACAACACAGGTATTATGCAGTCAGGAACAACACAGGCAGGATGCAGTCAGGAACAACACAGGTATTATGCAGTCAGGAACAACACAGGCATTATGCAGTCAGGAACAACACAGGCAGGATGCAGTCAGGAACAACACAGGCAGTATGCAGTCAGGAACAAGATGAAGTTCACAGTTGGTGTTCTTCTGTGTTACGTTTGTTATTGTGTTTGTGTGTGGGCTTGTGTGTGTGTGCTTGTGTATGCATTCGTGTGTATTCCGGTCTGTTTTTATACACAGTAGCCAACAACTCTGTCACATTTACCCCCATTGTCACAAAGCAGAAGCAACATCCTTCAACTTTAACTCCTTCCTTTGGGTCTTACTGCATGGCTGTGTCTACACTACAGTACCATGTGTTGCACATTTACTCCCAATGGGGAGTTGCACAGCCAATTGCTATTACCTAGCTATTACCTAGCTCTACAGATATATTATAGCTAACCCTCTCTGCTCCCTGTCTGTCTCTTTGTGTGGGTTCTCTTTCAGTCAGGATCGGCAAGCTGAAGAGGAGGAGTCCTTACGTGGGCCAGGTATGTTGCTAAATAGAAACTGCCGTGGTATTGTACTGTAGACGACGGCAAGCCTAGCTATTCCTCATACTGTATACTGTACTGGATGTCTTAGAGAGAGTGATGATGGATAGAGCAGGTGGATTGGTCTGGAAACAGGGCTACTGAAATAATCAGAGGTTAACAGCATGTTGTGGCCACCTGTGATTAAACTCCTGGTATTGTTTTCTGCCCATTAGGCTCAGTGTGTTCATGTGGAGAGGGCCTGCTTTTACAGGTTACCGTACCTTAGGTTACCGTACCTTAGGTTACCGTACCTTAGGTTACCGTACCTTAGGTTACCGTACCTTAGGTTACCGTACCTCAGGTTAACGTACCTCAGGTTAACGTACCTCAGGTTACTGTACCTCAGGTTACCGTACCTCAGGTTACCGTACCTCAGGTTACTGTACCTCAGGTTACTGTACCTCAGGTTATCGTACCTCAGGTTACCGTTCCTCAGGTTACCGTACCTCAAGTTATCGTACCTCAGGTTACCGTACCTTAGGTTACCGTACCTTAGGTTACCGTACCTCAGGTTACTGTACCTCAGGTTACTGTACCTCAGGATACTGTACCTCAGCTTATCGTACCTCAGCTTACTGTACCTCAGGTTACTGTACCTCAGGTTACTGTACCTCAGGTTATGCCTCGGAGATACATTAACAACCAAGGGCTATAAGATATGTATTTACATAGAAAAGTGTGTGTGTGAGTGTGTGCGCGTGGCTGTATGGCTTCATCCTGCCTGTGTCTGTGTGTGTTTTCAGGACATTTTGTTGGACCTGGGGGGGGAGGAGTGGGGTGAGCGGAGGAGAATACGGATGACATCCATACTGGGAGGGTGTGAAGGTAAAACACATCCCCCGTACCAGACCCTCTGACTGGGTCTTGGATCTGGTGCAGTGGGGTGGATAATGTGACTGAGTGGCAGTTACAAAGGCCTTGAACTTAACACAGTATACTCTATTAGCCTACCTATAAGGCTGTTTTGCTTTCTCTTACCAACAGCAAAGCTCTACCTTGATTATATGGGTTGCTGACAGGGTTATACATTTCTTGTAACTTTCCCAAAATGCTCAGGTATTTCAGAAATCTTATTCTCTTCCAAACAGGATGTCTGGAAAATCTGGGAATTTGGAGAAAGTTAAGGGAATTTTTCAAGCTTTGAAAAGGAGACATATTGTACATGTCAGGCCAAACATTGACAATGAGTGACAATGAGTTGTCTTGACAGCATAGGTGACACGAATCACTCCACACATTTGGAAGTGTCACCTTTCAATGACCTCAGATTAGCAAAAAAAAAGTCTCACCTCTCAAAGGCCTTAAACATCTGCCCTTAACACTCGATAGTCAGTTAACACTGCCCACTATGTGAGAATGTTCTAGGTGAGAATGAAGATATGGTGAGAGTGAAGGTATGGTGAGAGTGAAGGTATGGTGAGAGTGAAGGTATGGTGAGAGTGAAGGTATGGGGAGAGTGAAGGTATGGGGAGAGTGAAGAAATATTGAAAGTGAAGATATATTGAATGAATATAAGTCCCAGAGTGTTATGACGTCCTCAGGGTCGGTGTTTGTGAGCAGCAGCACGTCTAAGGAAGGCCGTGGTGACCCTGACCCTGACCGTGACCCTGACCCTGACCGTGACCGTGACGCTGACCTGGACGTGGATGGAGATGACACTCTGCAGTATGGAAGAGTACAGTATCCTTTAAAACATATCAGATTTTATAAGATCTAATCATGAATCCTATGTTCTCCACATCATTGTAAGGATCCACCAATATGGCAGTACTATATAATTGTACATGGTTGCATGCAGTCCTTATGTTTCCTTAACATGGTGATCCAGATGTATGGAGGCAGACATCCCCTGTTCAGGGAAGGATCCTGGGGTGGTGGAGGAGAGGGAAGCACTGAGGGGGGCGGTTTTAAAGTACGCACCACACCCTGTAGTCCCACGGCCTGTTTCTGTGTTCCATCACTACACAACAAATCGTCATGCCTGTGTGGTTAGCAATGTCTGCATTAACTGTGTCATTGGTTTTGTTTCTCAGTGGTGGTACACTGTCCAACAGAGTAACTCTGGAACATTCCAAATGGACAAATGAGGGTGAGAACAGCTACTGAGTTTTAATGAATTAATATTTAGTACCTATAATATATTTTTTGGATTGCTTATATTTGTCCAATCTCATGTACATGTGTGTATTAATACTCAGGTGTGAATTGGAAATGTGTTTTTTTTTTTGCATATCCCAACTCTCCCTGCGACACCTTGAGACACCCTCCAACAGGGGTTCCCAAACTTTTTCACTCAAGGCATTGGGGAACATCCCGCGCCCCACGTCTATTTCTATAGTCACAAGCACTGTTCATGACAAAAATGGTTCACACCTCTCTTGTTGGCGACAGACAGTTTTGCAGTTTTAAAGCTTATTTCCTGACAATTCTATACATTTTTTGTCATGGGGTGCAGATACAATTTTGCAATTTTGAAGCACATTTTCTTGCAAATCTATACATTTTGCCATGTCTAATGTTTATTCATGTCATATTTGAGTGACTCAAACATTACAACAAAATCTAAGGTTACCGAACTTAGCTAAAGAAACATAAACTGACTTCGACTATTTGATCTGGACATTTCTGACAAGTTATACATAGTTCTCTGATGATACACTACCCACATTTTGAAATGACACCTTGTGCATTCTACCATTACAACTTTGAAGAGTAAGTTGAAAGCCAGACTGAGTGCCCTACGACATCCTTGTCAGCTCGGGGATTCAAACCAGCAACCTTTTGGTTATTTGTCCAATGCTCCAACCGCTAGGCTACCTGCCGCCATACTTCATTAATTGGATTTTAAGAGTGGATGTCCTGATCTAAAATTATAGTCCTCTTTTGCTACAGGAAGTCCATCCACTAGCAACGGAGAGAGCAACAAACTGGATAACAGCATAGCCTCCCTACACAGGACCTGTAAAAATAGTGACATTGATATGTAAGTTATGAATTAAATGTGTGTCAGCTTGACTTCATCATACTGTAAACCTTTCCAAAAATATAATTAAAAATGTGTTTTCGCATATTATTCCTCTTAATCAAACAGTTTTTTTTACATAGACATTGGATACATTGGATATAATATACTGTAAGACAAGTACTGGAAACAATGGAACACTATGAAAACTCTTGGAAACCAGGCCTGGTACTCATAACTGACTTTGAAAACGTTTTTGATAAAGTATGACTGGAATTTATATATAATGCCTCGAATATTTCAATTTTGGAGAATCAATGGGTTAAAGTTAAGTATAGTAACCCTGGGTGTAAAATACTAAATAATGAATACATCTCAGAAAGTATTAAACTGTCAAGAGGAGTAAAACAAGGTTGTTCACTATCGGCATATCTATTTATTATTGCCATCTAAATGTTAGCTGTTACAATTAGATCCAACATTAATATCAAGGGGCTAGAAATCCAGGGATTAAAAACAAAGGTGTCATTGGACGCTGATGATTCATGTTTTCTTTAAATCCACTATTTGGATCCCTCCACAGCCTCATGGAGGATCTAGTTCGTTTTTCTAACTTCTGGATTACAACCAAATGAAGTGTACTACTATTTTTTAACACATGCCATAGAAAGTTGGCACCAGGCACTGATACCATGGCACCAGGCACTGATTCCATGGCACCAGGCACTGATACCATGGCACCTGGCACTGATTCCATGGCACCAGGCACTGATTCCATGTCACCAGGCACTGATTCCATGGCACCAGGCACTGATTCCATGGCACCTGGCACTGATTCCATGGCACCAGGCACTGATTCCATGTCACCAGGCACTGATACCATGGCACCTGGCACTGATTCCATGGCACCAGGCACTGATTCCATGTCACCAGGCACTGATTCCATGGCACCAGGCACTGATTCCATGGCACCAGGCACTGATTCCATGGCACCAGGCACTGATTCCATGGCACCTGGCACTGATTCCATGGCACCTGGCACTGATTCCATGGCACCAGGCACTGATTCCATGGCACCTGGCACTGATTCCATGGCACCTGGCACTGATTCCATGGCACCTGGCACTGATACCATGGCACCAGGCACTGATTCCATGTCACCAGGCACTGATACCATGGCACCTGGCACTGATTCCATGGCACCAGGCACTGATTCCATGTCACCAGGCACTGATACCATGGCACCTGGCACTGATTCCATGGCACCTGGCACTGATTCCATGGCACCAGGCACTGATTCCATGTCACCAGGCACTGATTCCATGGCACCAGGCACTGATTCCATGGCACCAGGCACTGATTCCATGGCACCAGGCACTGATTCCATGGCACCAGGCACTGATTCCATGGCACCAGGCACTGATTCCATGGCACCAGGCACTGATTCCATGGCACCTGGCACTGATTCCATGGCACCTGGCACTGATTCCATGTCACCAGGCACTGATACCATGGCACCTGGCACTGATTCCATGGCACCAGGCACTGATTCCATGTCACCAGGCACTGATACCATGGCACCTGGCACTGATTCCATGGCACCTGTCACTGATTCCATGGCACCTGGCACTGATTCCATGGCACATGGTTTATGAACTGATATGTAAAACAACGCCAGATTCAAAACGTAGATGTTTTCAATCAAAATGATTATACAAAATTCTTGCAACCAGTAGAATGTTAAATATTATGGGGGATACAACCATCCTGCTCTGCAGATTTTGCTGCAAAGAGACAGAATCATTAGAGAATTTGTTTGGGGACTGTCCATATGTAGCTTTTTTTTGCTCGCAGGTCCAGCAATGGCTGAAGAATTGCAAAATGCACTGCTGGGTGATTTGAAATGTCATAGTCAATCAATAAAATAATAATTATTATTATAATACTTTAAGAAAATGTTGTATCTTTAATTTACAATCTGTAGAAACTATGAGAATGGAAAGGTTCAGAACTTTTGTGAAACATCAAAGCACAGTTAAGAAATATATGGCAAAAATATATGTACAAATGGATGGTGTTAAGAGATTGATGGCAGGGTTTGAGTGGAGCTGAAGGGTAGGACTAAAAACAACAAAATAAAAAAATAAAAAAAAATTTGTCACATGCACCGAATATATCAGGTGTAGAAAAAATAGCTTTTTCTTGCAACTCTGCCTAGAAGGCCAGCATCCCAGAGTTTTGAGGGTACTATTTAATGAAGCTGTCACGTTCTGACCATTATTCCCTTTGTTTTGTCTTTATTTAGTGTGGTCAGGGCGTGAGTTGGGGTGGGCAGTCTGTTTGTTTTTCTATGTTTGGTTTCTGTTTCGGCCTAGTGTTGTTCTCAATCAGAGGCAGGTGTCGTTAGTTGTCTCTGATTGAGAATCATACTTAAGTAGCCTGGGTTTCACTGTTGGTTTGTGGGTGTTTGTTTCCGTGTGTGTGTTTGTCGATACACTGTACTGTTTCGGTTGTTGTAGATTTCACATTATTGTTTGTTTTTGTACGAGTGTTCATTTGTCTGTATTAAAAACATTATGGACACTTACCACGCCGCATCTTGGTCCGATCCTTACTCCTCTTCAGACGAAAATGAGATCTGCCGTTACAGAAACACCCACCAACCAAGGACCAAGCAGCGTGGTAACAGGCAGCAGCAGCGGCAGCAGGAGAGGCAGCGATCCTTGGAGAAATGGACTTGCAAGGACATTTTGGACGGCAAAGGACCCTGGGAACAGCCAAGGGGAGTATCGCCGCCCCAAAGCAGAGCTGGAGGCAGCGAAAGCAGAGAGGTGGCATTATGACGAGCTAGCATGGCAGAGCGGCTGGAAGCCCGAGAGGCAGCTCCAAAGATTTCTTGGGGGTGGCACATGGGGAGTGTGGCGAAGCCAGGTAGGAGACCTGCGCCAACGTCCCGTGCTTACCTGAGAGCGAGAGAGACCGGGCAGGTACCGTGTTATGCGGTGGAGCGCACAGTTTCCCCAGTGCGTGTGCATAGCCCGGTTCGGTACATTCCAGCTCCTCGTATCGGACAGGCTAGAGTGGGCATCGAGCCAGGTGCCATGAAGCCGGCTCTACACATCTGGTCTCCAGTGCGTCTCCTTGTGCCGACGTACATGGCACCAGCCTTACGCATGGTGTCCCCGGTTCGCCAGCACAGCCCAGTGTGGGCTATTCCACCTCGCCGCACTGGCCTGGCTACCGGGAGCATTCAACCAGGTAAGGTTGGGCAGGCTCGGTGCTCAAGAGCTCCAGTGCGCCTGCATGGTCCGGTCTATCCAGTGCCACCTCCACGCACCAGCCCTCCGGTGGCAGCCCCCCACACCAGGCTGTCTCTCTGTCTTCTGCCTACAGGTGCTCCCGCCTGTCCAGCGCTGCCAGAGCCTTCCTCCTGCCCAGCGCCACCAGAGTCTCCCGTCTGTCCTGAGCCGCCGGAGTCTCCCGTCTGTCCTGAGCCGCCGGAGCCTCCCGTCTGTCCTGAGCCGCCGGAGCTTCCCGTCTGTCCTGAGCTGCCGGAGCCTCCCGTCTGTCCTGAGCCGCCGGAGCCTCCCGTCTGTCCTGAGCCGCCGGAGCCTCCCGTCTGTCCTGAGCCGCCGGAGCCTCCCGTCTGTCCTGAGAGCTGGGAGCTGACCAAGAACCCGATTGTTACTATGACGGAGCTCCAGAGTTCCTCTGTGAAGATGGGAGAGCCTTCCAGATGGACAACCATCTCTGCAGCACTCCACCAATCAGGCCTTCATGGTAGAGTTCCCAGACGGAAGCCACTCCTCAGTAAAAGGCACATGACAGCCGGCTTGGTGTTTGCCAAAAGGCACCTAAACGACTCCCAGACCATGTAAAACAAGATTTTCTGGTCTGATGAGACCAAGATTGAACTCTTTGGCTTGAATGCCAAGCATCACATCTGGAGGAAACCTGGCACCACCCCTATGGTGAAGCATGGTGGTGTCAGCATCATGCTGTGGGGATGATTTTCGGTGGCAGGGAGACTAGTCAGGATCGAGGGAAAGATGAACGGAACAAAGTACACAGAGTTCCTTGATGAAAACCTGCTCCAGAGCGCTCAGGACCTCAGACTGGGGCAAAGGTTCACCTTCCAACAGGACAACGACCCTAAGCACACAGCCAAGACAATGCCGGAGTGGCTTCGGGACAAGTCTCTGAGTGTCCTTGAGTGGCCCAGCCAGAGTCCGGACTTGAACCCGATCAAGCATCTCTGGAGAGACCTGAAAATGGCTGTGCAGCGACGCTCCCCATCCAACCTGAAAGAGCTTGAGAAGATCTGCAGAGAAGAATGGGAGAAACTCCCCAAATACAGGTGTGCCAAGCTTGTAATGTCATACACAATAAGATTTGAGGTTGTAATCGCTGCCAAAGGTGCTTCAACAAGGTACTGAGTAAAGGGTCTGAATATTTATGTTAATCTGATATTTCAGTTTACATTTTTTATAAATTTGCACAAATTTATAGAAACCTGTTTTTGCTTTGTCATTATGGGGTATTACGTGAAGATCAATGAAGAAAAATAAAACTATTTAATCCATTTTAGAATAAGGCTATAACGTAACAGAACGTGGAAAAAGTCAAGGGGTCTGAATACTTTCTGAATGCACTCTATATATATATTTACAAAAAAGCTCAGCTATATATTTATTTTAATTATGTGACCTAGGTCTCTTTTGCATATGTGTCCTGTATATGCAACATAATATACACATAATACACAAACTATCATGGGAAGCACACGTAAGACATCACAAATCACCCAGCAAAACAGTTACAATCCTCCAAAAATAAGTCCCCAATACTTTCAATTGCCGTAACGGCACCAGAACATCAAGATTTAATGTATTTAGAACTTTGGTCCAGCAATATCCTGAATTAAAACTCAAATCAGATTTACCTAGCACGGTGGAGACCCTGGAAACCTCAAGAGAACCAATGAACGAGTTAGGCATAAGTCCAGCTCAACTCAGACAGGACTACTCTTTATGCCTGTGGTGAGCCTGTAGTGAGACTGTGGTGAGCCTGTGGTGTGGCTGCGGTGTGCCTGTGGTGTGCCTGCGGTGAGCCTGTGGTGTGGCTGCTGTGTGCCTGTGGTGAGGCTGCGGTGTGCCTGTGGTGAGCCTGTGTTGTGGCTGCGGTGTGCCTGTAGTGAGCCTGTGGTGTGGCTGTGGTGAGCCTGTGGTGTGCCTGTGGTGAGCCTATAGTGAGCCTGTGGTGTGGCTGCGGTGTGCCTGTGGTGAGCCTGTAGTGAGCCTGTGGCGTGGCTGCGGTGTGCCTGTGGTGAGCCTGTAGTGAGCCTGTGGTGTGCCTGTAGTGTGCCTGTGGTGAGCTTGTAGTGAGCCTGTGGTGTGGCTGCGGTGTGCCTGTGGTGAGCCTGTGGTGAGGCTGCGGTGTGCCTGTGGTGAGCCTGTGTTGTGGCTGCGGTGTGCCTGTAGTGAGCCTGTGGTGTGGCTGTGGTGAGCCTGTAGTGAGCCTGTGGTGTGGCTGCGGTGAGCCTGTGGCGTGGCTGCGGTGTGCCTGTGGTGTGCCTGTGGTGTGGCTGCGGTGTGCCTGTGGTGAGCCTGCGGTGTGCCTGTGGTGAGCCTGTGGTGTGCCTGTGGTGAGCCTGTGGTGTGCCTGTAGTGAGCCTGTGGTGTGGCTGCGGTGTGCCTGTGG
Organism: Oncorhynchus keta; assembly: GCF_023373465.1. Classification (NCBI taxonomy): domain Eukaryota; kingdom Metazoa; phylum Chordata; class Actinopteri; order Salmoniformes; family Salmonidae; genus Oncorhynchus; species Oncorhynchus keta. The sequence continues at coordinate 44,335,025 of NC_068442.1, forward strand.
TGTGGCTGCGGTTTGCCTGTGGTGAGCCTGTGGTGTGCCTGTGGTGAGCCTGTAGTGAGCCTGTGGTGTGTGGGGTTACTTGCCCTCCACTCTCTCAGCTCACCTTCCTCTTCCAATGATGAATGAGACAGTGGATGCTGCCTATGTGAGTGCAGTGCTCCATGTCCATGTTGGCCAAACAAATCATTTAATCTGTCTTTGATTTATGATTAACTATCTGGCATCTTCTTCTCCTGTCCCCCTCACTCCCCTCCTCTGTGTGTGTGTGTGTGTGTGTGTGTGTGGTGCATATGTTCAGGGTCTCTGAGCTGACGACGTTGGATTCACTAAGAAGTCGTATACGGGACCTAGAGAAGCAGCTGTCCAGAGGAGACAGACACAACTGTCTTGTCTGTAGGGTGAGTGTATAGCCCGAGTCCCAGTCTGTTTGTGCTGTCATGCCAACTCCTTTTCATTGTTTACCTTGACAATGAGCAATGGAGTTGGGAAGAGCTCTAACAGGTCTGGTACCGGGCTAGTGAGTATAGATAGTTGCACGGGAATCAAGCTAATTCAATACAAATACTGAAGTGTATCCTTTAAGAATTTTACATTCTTATCCAGAGTGTCTTACAGTAGAGAGTGGACACATAATCCTGTGCTGGTCCCCCATGGGAATCAAACCCACAACCCTGGTGTTGCAAGTGCCATGCTGTACCAGTTGAGCCACACAGAACCTTTCATTCAACCTATCAATAAGCATAGTTATGAATAGTTTAATTTCAGTATGGGTAAAACGGAGCCCCAAAGCAAACATATAGAAACATTTTGAACATTTGTTTAAATCTGGCCTGTTGCGGAATGTCCCACAGCTAGGTATCATAGGTCTCCTAGGTCCTTGTCTCACCTATCCTCTCTAGCTGCACTGACACGGCAGATACAGGCACTTAGCACCATCTAGTGACAACAGTCTTTCATGCAATCAATACATTTAACACACAACTGTGTGTTGCTGCATGAGGCCCTATAATGTCATCCATACGGGTCGTTTTTCATTTTCTACATTTTCTGCCTCCACCCCCCTCTCTATCTCTCTCCCCACCTCTCTTTCTCTCTCTCTGTAGGACACTTACACAACACCCCTCACCTCCATCCAGTGCTGGCATGCCCACTGTGAGGAGTGTTGGCTCCGCACTCTGGTAAGATGTTTGTCAAATAATGCTATAAAGCTATAATACACATGACTCTATTGTATTTTTATCACATTAACCCTGCTTTCTTCCCACATTTCCCTCAGGGGACAATAAAGTTTGATTGATTGTTACAGCCCATTAGATTTTTTCATACAACACAATGTAATGTGCACAAATTTCATACAGATGTTTGTTGAGCCCAAAGCAGTCTCAAATTGCAGTGTTTATGTCCTAGGGGGCTAAGAAGCTGTGTCCACAGTGTAACACCATCACTTCTCCTGGGGACCTGAGACAGGTATTTTTGTGACTGGGCAGGGCCAGAGAAGCACAGACCCCTGAGGGGGCAGGACCTCTGAAGTATTAACCTTTGACCTTTGAAGGGGACATAAGGACAGCTGGCCTGTCAGAGATTACCCTTGTCTTTGCACCTTAACCTGCCCTCGAACCCCCCTCCCAAACCAAGTATGGTGCCACCCCATGACAAAATGATACCCATGACTGGGTATTGCACAATGATTAGTCTTCATGTCAATTGACCTTTTAGGTTTGACATTTGACCTTTGCTTTGCCCACCTAGATAGCATTCATTTGTATCAAGCTCACCTCATCATTTAGTGAGCCATTTCTAAGAGGAGGACTCTGTGCTCAATCCATTACAATTCATACGTAAATGACAATAACTAGTCATCTTAGTGCTCAGGCACTGAAATAATTATTTAAAATGGCTTTAGATCAAAACAAGGTTGAGATACTCTTTGGACTATAAGCGGTATAGACTTTTGAAAATAATAGTGGTCTGTTTTTATCAAAAGAAAGCACATGTAAATAGTTTTGTGTATGTTTGAAATTATGTGCAGTACCTGTAAAAAGTTTGGCTACACCTACTCAGTCAAGGGTTTTTCTTGATTTTTACTATTTTCTACATTGTAGAATAATAGTGAAGACATCGAAACAATGAAATTACACATATGGAATCATGTAGTAACCAAACAATTGTTAAACAAATCAAAGTATATTTTATATTTGAGATTCTTCAAAGTTGCCACCCTTTGCCTTGATGACAGCTTTACAGACTCTTGGCATTCCCTCAACCAGCTTCTTGAGGTAGTCACCTGTCCTGTAGGTTCATGCTCTACAACATCCGCAGAGTACGACCCTGCCTCACACAGGAAGCGGCGCAGGTCCTAATCCAGGCACTTGTCATCTCCCGTCTGGACTACTGCAACTCGCTGTTGGCTGGGCTCCCTGCCTGTGCCATTAAACCCCTACAACTCATCCAGAACGCCGCAGCCCGTCTGGTGTTCAACCTTCCCAAGTTCTCTCACGTCACCCCGCTCCTCCGCTCTCTCCACTGGCTTCCAGTTGAAGCTCGCATCCGCTACAAGACCATGTTGCTTGCCTACGGAGCTGTGAGGGGAACGGCACCTCAGTACCTCCAGGCTCTGATCAGGCCCTACACCCAAACAAGGGCACTGCGTCCATCCACCTCTGGCCTGCTCGCCTCCCTACCACTGAGGAGGTACAGTTCCCGCTCAGCCCAGTCAAAACTGTTCGCTGCTCTGGCCCCCAATGGTGGAACAAACTCCCTCACGACGCCAGGACAGCGGAGTCAATCACCACCTTCCGGAGACACCTGAAACCCCACCTCTTTAAGGAATACCTAGGATAGGATAAGTAATCCTTCTCACCCCCCCCCTTTTAAGATTTAGATGCACTATTGTAAAGTGACTGTTCCACTGGATGTCATAAGGTGAATGCACCAATTTGTAAGTCGCTCTGGATAAGAGCGTCTGCTAAATGACTTAAATGTAAAAATGTAAATGTGAATGCATTTCAATTAACATGCCTTGTTAAAAGTTAATTTGTGGAATTTCTTTCCTTCTTAATGCGTTTGAGCCAATCAATTGTGTTGTGACAAGGTACGGGTGGTATACAGAAAATAGCCCTATTTGGTAAAATACCAAGTCCATATTATGGCAAGAACTGCTCAAATAAGCAAATAGAAACGACAGTCCATCATTACTTTAAGACATGAAGGTCAGTCAATCCGGAAAATGTCAAGAACTTAGAACATTTCTTCAAGTGCAGTCGCAAAAACCATCAAGCGCTATGATGAAACTGGCTCTCATGAGGACCGCCACAGGAAAGGAAGAAGCAGAGTTACCTCTGCTGCAGAGGATACGTTCATTAGAGGTACCAGCCTCAGAAATTGCAGCCCAAATAAATGCTCAAGTAACAGACACATCTCAACATCAACTATTCAGAGGATACTACATGCATCAGGCCTTCATTGTCGAATTGCTGCAAAGAAACCACAACTAAAGGACACAAATAAGAAGAAGAGACTTGCTTGGGCCAAGAAACATGAGCAATGGACATTAGACCGGTGGAAATCTGTCTGATGTCCAAATTTGAGATTTTTGCTTCCAACCGCCGTGTCTTTGTGAGACGCAGAGTAGGTGAACGGATGATCTCTGCATGTGTAATTCCCACCATGAAGCATGGAGGAGGACGAGGTGTGATTGTGTAGGGGAGCTTTGCTGGTGACACTGTCTGTGATTTATTTAGAATTCAAGGCATACTTAACCAGCATGGCTACCACAGCATTCTGCAGCGATACGCCATCCCATCTGGTTTGCGCTTAGTAGGACTCTCATTTGTTTTTTCAACAGGACAATGATCCAACACACCTCCAGGCTGTGTAAGAGCTATTTGACCAAGAAGGAGAGTGAATGAGTGCTGCATCAGATGACCTGGCCTCCACAATCACCCAACCTCAACCCAATAGAGATTGTTTGGGATGAGTTGGACCGCGGAGTGAAGGAAAAGCAGCCAACAAGTGCATATGTGGGAATTCCTTCAAGACTGTTGGAAAAGTATTCCAGGTGAAGCTGGTTGAGAGAATGCCAAGAGGGTGCAAAGCTGTCATAAAGGCAAAGGCTGGTTACTTTGAAGAATCTAAAATATATTTAGATTTGTTTAACACTTTTTTGGTCACTACATGATTCCATATGTGTTATTTCATAGTTTTGATGTCTTCACTATTATTTTACAATGTAGAATATAGTCAAAAATAAAGAAAACCATTGAGTAGGTGTGTCCAAACTTTTGACTGGTGCTGTATGTGAAATAGATTAACACTGCCATTGTGTTTACAGTCATGTTTTTATGAAGTCATGGTTTTAGTTAGTTAGTTAGTTAGTTAGTTAGTTAGTTAGTTAGTTAGTTAGTTAGTTAGTTAGGAAGTGTGAACATAACAATTGTAATAATTTGAGATGAATGATTTTGTGTTTGTCATTGAGGTTGTGTTTCTTTGTACTGGCGTACAAAGTGTAATTAGTAAATGTTACTAAAATAAAATCAGGCTTTTAATGATGTTGGTTATTGCATTAATACATAAAAACATAAAGGTACATGCACTGTAGATATCATTGAAGATGCAATGTGTGTACAATGTTAAAGATCACCACCACAATCTGTTTTTATTATAACTTTGATGAACACTGGTTAGCCGTTATAAATGCTTATACACAGTGATGTAAAGTACTTATGTAAAAATACTTTTAGGTACTATTTTTTGGGGGTATCTGTACTTTATTTGACTATTTATATTTTTGTCAACTTTTACTTTTACTCCACTACATTCCAAAACAAAACAATGTACTTTTTACAAGTTACATTTTCCCTGACACCCAAAAGTACTCGTTACAGTTTGAATACTTAGCAGGACGGGAAAATTGTCCAATTCACGCACTTCTCAAGAGATCCTTGGTCATCCGTACTGCCTCTGATCTGGCAGACTCACTAAACAAAAATGCTTTGTTGTAAATTGTTTCTGAGTGTTGAACTGTGCCCCTTGCTATCAGTAAATAAAAATGGAAAAATAAAATAGTGTTGTCTGGTTTGCTTAACATAAGATATTTTAAATGATTTATACTTTAACTTTTGATACTTAAGTACATTTAAAACCAAATACTTTTACACTTTTACCAGAGTAGTATTTTTTTCTGGGTGACTTTCACTTTTACTTACATTTTCTTTTAAGGTATCTTTACTTTTAGTCAAGTATGAGAACTGAGTGGTTGTTCCACCACTGCTTATAAATGTTTATAAATGCTTTGTAAATGATTATTGATGTTGTGTTTATATACATTTACATTTTTTAACAAAAAATGTATTACTTATTTAGTTAAATAGTTCATGCTGATTCTGAAAGTTATTATGACGTTTTACTAAATTATCTTTATCTAAATTATGTTCAAAGCCCTGTAGGCAAGAATATTGTCTAAGAATAAGTTGTTGCCCTTCTCTATGTTATGAAATGTCTCATCATTAAAAGCCAAGCAGCCCTTGCATGTTGATTTGGCCAATCCGGAGCCTTGTTATATGTGTTTGTGATTGTCCTTTAAGAAACAATTGGACCACTTAAGGATTAGTCCAGCCCTGGTCAGGTCAAGACTAGCCCATTCAATCCTGCTATTCTGAGCTTTCCTAAGGTTATGCCCATCCACTGTTCTTGCCAAGACAAAGGATATATGAGCTAAGAGTCTGACCCTCTAGGGCAGGAAGGAGGGATGGAGAAAGAGAAGGAAGACATAGGTGGGAACTATTTTCATGGGCTGAGCTAAAGTAAAAGTATTCACAATAAGGCACAAGTAGCATCAGGACCCATCTATCTCTATCAGGGGTGTCAAACCCGGAGGGCTGTCTGGCTGCTAGTGTTTGTTTTTTCTTCTCAATTCAGACCTAGATAACCAGGTAAGGGGAGTTACTAACTAATCAATGACCTTAATTCGTCAATCAGGTACAAGGGAGGAGGGAAAACCTCCAGACACTCGGCCCTCTATGATTTGAGTTTGTAACACCAGTGTCACATGTGACAACACATGTAATACTGTACAATCACCTGACACCTGAGAGAGTGGGTGGAGCATCTGGAAGAATCCTCTATGTGACACCAATGTCACACGTAACTGCAAACAACACGACAGCCACCTCTTACATACAGACTGCAAATCTACCAGATCAAACATGGTCTATACGGCCTATCTCCAAAATATCGCTATTTTTTAAACAAGCAATTTCAGTTTCATCAACCAGAAAAGACAGAAGAAATAGCACTGCTGGTCAGAGTCAATCAATCAATAATATAATAAAGGCTTAGTAAAAGTGTTTAACTTTAATTCACAATCTGTAAAAACTTTGAGAATAGAAAGGTTCAGAACTTTTGTGAAACATCACAGCACAGTGGAAATATACACTATTTTTCAAAAGTTTGGGGTCACTTAGAAATGTCCTTGTTTTCGAAAGAAAAGCACATTTGTTGTCCATCAAAATAACATCAAATTGATCAGAAATACAGTGTAGATATTGTTAATGTTGTAAATGACTGTTGTAGCTGGAAACATCAGCTTCATTAAATAGTACCTACAAAAGACCAGTCTCAACGTCAACAGTGAAGAGGCGACTGCAGGATGCTGGCCTTCTAGGCAGAGTTCCTCTGTCCAGTGTCTGTGTTCTTTAGCCTATATTTTATTTTTATTGGCCAGTCAGAGATGTGGCTTTTTCTTTGCAACTCTGCCTAGAAGGCTAGCATCCCGGAGTCGCCTCTTCACTGTTGATATTGACTGGTGTTTTGTATGTACTATTTAATGAAGGTGCCAGTTGAGGACTTGTGAGGGGTCTGTATCTCAATCTAGACACTCTAATGTACATGTTCTCTTGCTCAGGTGTGCACCGGGGCATCCCACTCCTCTTTCTATTCTGGTTAGGGCCAGTTTGCGCTATTCTGTGAAGGGAGTAGTACACAGCATTGTATGAGATCTTCAGTTTTTTGGCAATTTCTCGCATGGAATAGACTTCATTTCTCAGAACAAGAATAAACTGATGAGTTTCAGAAAAAAGTCAATTGTTTCTGGCCATTTTGAGCCTGTAATTCAAACCAACAAATACTGATGCTCCAGATACTCAACTCGTCTAAAGAAGCCCATTTGTCTTGCTTCTTTAATCAGGACAACAGTTTTCAGCTCTGCAAACATAATTGCAAAAGGGTTTTCTAATGATCAATTAGCCTTTTAAAATGATAACCTTGGATTAGCTAATACAACATGCCATTGGAACACAGGAGTTGCTGGTAATGGGCCTCTGACACCAATGTAGATATTCCATATTCCAGCTACAATAGTCATTTACAACATTAACAAATGTCTACACTGTATTTATGATCAATTTGATGTTATTTTAATGGACCAAAAAAATGTGCTTTTCTTTCAAAAACAAGGACATTTCTAAGTGACCCCCAACTTTTGATCCGTAGTGTATGTGTCAGCTAGAAATTGGATGGTCTTCAGAGAGGGAGGGGTTGAGGATAGCTGAAGGATGGGACTAAAAACAAACTAAAGATCACTTTTGGAAAATATACTGTCTGTGAAATATATGTAGCTGGAAGTGGAAGCCTAAGTATTGTTGTCCATTAATTTACTCCAATTAGGGGAGGGGTGGTAGGGTTAGGGGAAAGTAATAAACAAGGAAAATATATTTAAAAAATACATATTTAAAATAATATATACATTTACCCCCAAGATATATGGGGATCGGAAATAATGCAGACAATTACATTGATAGAAGCCACAATCTATCTGCAATATTAAAGCTGATCTACCCACAAACAAACACAAAAACAACACGGTTTATACCTCTGACTGTGTCTGTGGTACTTAAAGTAGATGACGGGATGCCTGTTGTTACCCTTAATCACATTTCCTCCTTCATTAAGGTTTATCATTAAACAGTGTTTGGTAGCGAAGAGCTGAGGACAACGTTCTTGACCAGTGATTTAAAAAATATATATATATATATTTAACCTTCATTTAACTAGGCAAGTCAGTTAAGAACAAATTCTTATTTACAATGATGGCCTGAGGCTACATTGGTCAACCAACAGATTAAGAGAGGTACTGGCTACACTGTTTTGACAGAGCTGTGAGGCCTTAAGTGTGGGGAAGATGCAGCCAACGGAGCCAGCCATGATGACCTGAAGTAATTAAGCCGCTACCTGTTTAGACACCGCAGGTAAACAAGGCCAGCATGCCGGTGTGCAAATGGCTGATGAGCTGATGGGAGGAGGTGGTAATTGATGCTGACAGTAAGCTGTCTCTGTCAATCAGTGTGGCAAACACACACCTAGCCACAGGTCACATAACACACACACACACACACACACACACACACACACACACACACACTCAACCTAGACACACCTCTCACACACACCTCAAACACCCGTACAAGCTCTCTCCTCCATCCCAATCACTCTAAGACACCTCCTCTACAGCCACACAGTACTGCCACTGAGAGAAGGTAAGACAAATATACAACTTTAACGATGCAGGACAGACATAGCTAATATACTGTAGGACAGGCATAGCTAATATACTGTAGGACAGGCATAGCTAATATACTGTAGGACAGGCTGTGTAGTTCTGTGTAGAAAGGGTTCTACATTGAACTAAAAGGGTTCTATCTGCAACCAAAAACAGTTCTTCAAAGGGTTCTCCTACTTTAGGACAGGGGAAAGGGTTTTCCTATGGGAAAGGGTTCTCCTATGGGAAAGGGGTTTTCCTATGGAATAGCTAATATACTGTACACTCTTTGAGAAAAGGGTTCCAAAAGGGTTATTTGGCTATCCCCATAAAGAACTAAAGGGTTCTATCTAGTTCTTCTCCTATGGGAAGGGTTTTCCTAGAGGTTCTCCCATGGGAAAGGGTTCTCCTATGGGAAAGGTTTCTCCTATGAGAAAGGGTTCTCCTATGGGAAAGGGTTTTCCTATGGGAAAGGGTTCTCCTATGGGAAAGGGTTCTCCTATGGGAAAGGGTTCTCCTATGGTAAAGGGTTCTCCTATGGGAAAGGGTTCTCATATGGGAAAGGCTTTTCCTATGGGAAAGGGTTCTCCTATGGGAAAGGGTTCTCCTATGGGAAAGGGTTGTCCTATGGGAAAGGGTTTTCCTATGGGAAAGGGTTCTCCTATGGGAAAGGGTTCTCCTATGGGAAAGGGTTTTCCTATGGGAAAGGGTTCTCCTATGGTAAAGGGTTCTCCTATGGGAAAGGGTTCTCATATGGGAAAGGGTTCTCCTATGGGAAAGGGTTTTCCTATGGGAAAGGGTTCTCCTATGGGAAAGGATTTTCCTATGGGAAAGGGTTCTCCTATGGGAAAGGGTTCTCCTATGGGAAAGGGTTTTCCTATGGGAAAGGGTTCTCCTATGGTAAAGGGTTCTCCTATGGGAAAGGGTTCTCCTATGGGAAAGGGTTTTCCTATGGGAAAGGGTTCTCCTATGGGAAAGGATTTTCCTATGGGAAAGGGTTCTCCTATGGGAAAGGGTTCTCCTATGGGGATAGACAGGTTCTTGGTAGCACCTTTTTTTCTAAGAGTGCAGGGTAGCAGGGACATGCCTAGAGTACATCAAGTGGTCTGTCTTCAGTAATCAATTTAAACAGGAAATGACTTACTATACTAGTGTTTATAGACTCCATATAGATGTTGTGAAGTCAGAAACAGGTGCAGTTAATATATAGTATTTGGAGTAACAACTTGTAAACAGTTTGTATGTTATGGTACTGTCTTTCAGTGTTTTTTTGTTGCTGTGCTTGGAAATATATGTTTTGTGCGTACGTAAGATGCACCTAAATATTGACAAAGGTTATACAATGATTTGGTATAATTTCAGGTACCTACATGCAGTACCAGTTTTGTTGTCTTTGGAAAGTTGTGTCCTTTTTAAGGGGTAGGCAATAGACCCTTTACTTAAATATTCAATTATGACCAATAATCCCATAGCGCTTTTCACCAAAAAGCCCAACTAAGGTCAGCAGACAGGAATCTGGGTTTTATCGGTCTATGAGTATCTTAGAGTGGATTCTGGTATCCCCTCCAATTCAATAAGTCAATCTGTTTGATAGTCTTTAGTGTGCTATACCCATGCAACATCATTGAATGTTAAGGACCACATTAATATAGAGAGTCAACCAGGACACGAAATAGGTCAGACTGCCTGATTAGCCATTGACTCTGTCAGCAACAACGTCATTTCACCAACAGTATGAAGAGCGATCCGCCTCTTACCTCGAATGTTTTGCTGATTGACTTGAAATTTGCCTATTTGAACATGGTTTATATCTGGGAATGTCCTTATTTTCAGAGTCACAATAGAACAACCAATATGACTTTTTGGTTATCAGATATATGGTGATGATGCAGACATACAGTGTTGACGCAGTTCAGTGCCAGGTGTTCCATTTGGCCCACTTTCTATGAATCAACCTCATTGGCCCAGATTGACTTAAGTAAAAGGCGTGCATGGTACTTGTCTGTACTGGACCGTGAAATCTATTCCTAATCCCTGTTACAAAGTCCTATCATCCAATCTGCTTCATTAGTGCATTCCGACTTATTTGCCTGATGGTGAGTTGGGTTTTTGCTAAAGTGAGGAATTGTCTATGTCCCCAATGTTGGTTTCATGGAAGAGCTACATAATTCCCATAGTGCTTACAGAGTGTTACTAGAATGGCAGCACATGGATGAGCTACATTATAGAAGTGATTATAACCACCTGCTAGATTAAACAGTCAGGGCAATTTGCTGGAATCTTTCTTCAGGTTTCTGTGGGTGTTGTGTTTAACCCGTCTGGACACTCTTGATGTGTGGTCCCTGTGTGGTCCTGAAGTGCAGTCCCAATGGCTGTCCCCCCATATATCATTGTGCCGTAGCCATTCCATCAGATGAGTTTATTCCCTGGATCAGGGGATTATCTCTAGCGTCTGAGCCTGGGACCAAAGGAAGAGCTGCTCAGCTTTAGGTTCGCTAGCTGTTTACCCTCCAAGCACTCTAAACAGATTGGCTCCTGAGTTAGCCAGACTTAATCTGGGCAAGAGAGGGTTATTTTGAAGGTTACAGAAGAAGACCTGGTAGTGCTTGATTGCCTTTTGTTTGGTATATCTGTTGTGGTAGTGTCCGGTCAGACAGCAGTAGGCTACTGAAAGGCATTGGAGTTCATGAGTGGACTGGTGCAACCAATACAGATATCCTAGGTAATCCACGAAGACAAAAGCACAAGGTCCATGTAGAGGTCAAAACTAAAATGCACAGTTGACGTATAAGTATCTAGTACATAGCTTTCTCAGAAATCAGTAGTGGAAAGATTAATTACATACAGTGGGGCAAATAAGTATTTAGTCAGCCACCAATTGTGCAAGTTCTCCCACTTAAAAAGATGAGAGAGGCCTGTAATTTTCATCATAGGTGCACGTCTTCAGCTCTTCGCTTTTTCCACTATAATTTGCAAATAAATTCATTAAAAATCCTACAATGTGATTTTCTGGATTGTTTTTCCTCATTTTGTCTGTCATAGTTGAAATGTACCTATGATGAAAATTACAGGCCTCTCTCATATTTTTAAGTGGGAGAACATGCACAATTGGTGGATGACTAAATAATTTTTTGCCCCACTGTTTATACCTAAAATAAACTGTATAAATGCATTGTTCACCCGAATTACAAATGACATACTGGTTACCCTATAAATAGTCTTTGGACAAAGAGAGAGAGTAATGTATTTTTTTTCTGTTTAGCTGGCTGCTGGCACAAATGCTAACTTTAGCATTTTTGTCCAAAAGTTAGCATGTTTTAATTTAATGCCCAAATGACCCAAAAATGTGTAGCAAATGTATAGCTAAAGGAACACTATGTGTGAAAGGTATGAAAGGGTTTTCACTGTATCTTTCATTGTACTTCTCTCCCTCTCCTTCAGTGTTATGGAAGGACCCAGGCCGGTTGTTCTGAGCGGCCCCTCAGGGGCAGGGAAGAGCACTCTTATGAAGATGTTACTGAGGGATTATGTTGGAGTCTTCGGCTTCAGCGTGTCACGTACGTTTGTGTTTCTGGCTCCTACCCCAATATCCTGTCAGGGAGGAAGTGGGACAGCATTAAGCCCTATCTATCTGTACTCTCAGCCTTATTAAACTCGAGGCCAAGTTTGCCAAATTATTTTGATGTGGGATAGCTCTGTATCCAATCCATAGCCAAGCACAATTATAACTATTTATAGTTGTGCTGACTGGTACGAGAGAGGGATGTCCTCTATCTCCATTCTTCTTCTTGTTGGTTGCAATGGAGACCACTGAACATGATGATGGATGTTGATGATGGAGGTTGATGATGGATGTTAATGATGGATGTTGATGATGGATGTTGATGATGGATGTTGATGATGGGTGTTGATGGTGGAGGTTGATGATGGATGTTGATGATGGATGTTGATGATGGATGTGGATGATGGATGTTGATGATGGAGGTTGATGATGGAATGTTGATGATGGATGTTGATTATGGATGTTGATGATGGATGTTGATGATGGATGTTGATGATGGAGGTTGATGATGGATGTTGATGATGGATGTTGATGATGGAGGTTGATGATGGACTTGATGATGGATGTTGATGATCGAGGTTGATGATGGATGTTGATGATGGATGTTGATGATGGACGTTGATGATGGATGTTGATTATGGATGTTCATGATGGATGTTGAGGATGGATGTTGATTATGGAGGTTGATGATGGATGTTGATGATGGATGTTGATGATGGAGGTTGATGAATGGTGTTGATGATGGATGTTGATGAATGGTGTTGATTATGGATGTTGATGATGGATGTTGATGATGGAGGTTGATGAATGGTGTTGATTATGGATGTTGATTATGGAGGTTGATGAATGGTGTTGATGATGGATGTTGATGATGGAGGTTGATGATGGAGGTTGATGATGGATGTTGATGATGGATGTTGATTATGGAGGTTGATGATGGATGTTGATGATGGATGTTGATGATGGATGTTGATGATGGACTTGATGATGGATGTTGATGATGGAGGTTGATGATGGATGTTGATGTGTCTGTCTATCCCTGTTCTCTCCTCTCTGCACAGACCATACAAACGCTCCACACCGCGTGGCCGCGACCACCCTAACCTGGTGGTCCCAGCGCGTACGACCCACGTGGAGTTCCAGGTCTCTGGTAGCCTCTGGAACTGCCAATCTGCGGCCAACAAGGCAGAGTTCATCTCAGCCTATGCCTCCCTCCAGTCCCTTGACTTCTTGGCACTGACGGAAACATGGATCACCACAGATAACACTGCTACTCCTACTGCTCTCTCCTCGTCCGCCCACGTGTTCTCGCACACCCCGAGAGCTTCTGGTCAGCGGGGTGGTGGCACCGGGATCCTCATCTCTCCCAAGTGGTCTTTCTCTCTTTCTCCCTTACCCATCTGTCTATTGCCTCCTTTGAATTCCATGCTGTCACAGTTACCAGCCCTTTCAAGCTTAACATCCTTATCATTTATCGCCCTCCAGGTTCCCTCGGAGAGTTCATCAATGAGCTTGATGCCTTGATAAGCTCCTTTCCTGAGGACGGCTCACCTCTCACAGTTCTGGGCGACTTTAACCTCCCCACGTCTACCTTTGACTCATTCCTCTCTGCCTCCTTCTTTCCACTCCTCTCCTCTTTTGACCTCACCCTCTCACCCTCCCCCTACTCACAAGGCAGGCAATACGCTTGACCTCATCTTTACTAGATGCTGTTCTTCCACTAACCTCATTGCAACTCCCCTCCAAGTCTCCGACCACTACCTTGTATCCTTTTCCCTCTCGCTCTCATCCAACACTTCCCACACTGCCCCTACTCGGATGGTATCGCGCCGTCCCAATCTTCGCTCTCTCTCCCCGCTACTCTCTCCTCTTCCATCCTATCTTCTCTTCCCTCTGCTCAAACTTTCTCCAACCTATCTCCTGATTCTGCCTCCTCAACCCTCCTCTCCTCCCTTACTGCATCCTTTGACTCCCTATGTCCCCTATCCTCCAGGCCGGCTCGGTCCTCCCCTCCCGCTCCGTGGCTCGACGACTCATTGCGAGCTCACAGAACAGGGCTCCGGGCAGCCGAGCGGAAATGGAGGAAAACTCGCCTCCCTGCGGACCTGGCATCCTTTCACTCCCTCCTCTCTACATTTTCCTCCTCTGTCTCTGCTGCTAAAGCCACTTTCTACCATTCTAAATTCCAAGCATCTGCCTCTAACCCTAGGAAGCTCTTTGCCACCTTCTCCTCCCTCCTGAATCCTCCCCCCTCCCTCCTCCCTCTCTGCAGATGACTTCGTCAACCATTTTGAAAAGAAGGTCGATGACATCCGATCCTCGTTTGCTAAGTCAAACGACACCGCTGGTTCTGCTCACACTGCCCTACCCTATGCTCTGACCTCTTTCTCCCCTCTCTCTCCAGATGAAATCTCGCGTCTTGTGACGGCCGGCCGCCCAACAACCTGCCCGCTTGACCCTATCCCCTCCTCTCTTCTCCAGACCATTTCCGGAGACCTTCTCCCTTACCTTACCTCGCTCATCAACTCATCCCTGACCGCTGGCTCGTCCCTCCCGTCTTCAAGAGAGCGAGAGTTGCACCCCTTCTGAAAAAACCTACACTCGATCCCTCCGATGTCAACAACTACAGACCAGTATCCCTTCTCTCTTTTCTCTCCAAAACTCTTGAGCGTGCCGTCCTTGGCCAGCTCTACCGCTATCTCTCTCAGAATGACCTTCTTGATCCAAATCAGTCAGGTTTCAAGACTAGTCATTCAACTGAGACTGCTCTTCTCTGTATCACGGAGGCGCTCCGCACTGCTAAAGCTAACTCTCTCTCCTCTGCTCTCATCCTTCTAGACCTATCGGCTGCCTTCGATACTGTGAACCATCAGATCCTCCTCTCCACCCTCTCCGAGTTGGGCATCTCCGGCGCGGCCCACGCTTGGATTGCGTCCTACCTGACAGGTCGCTCCTACCAGGTGGCGTGGCGAGAATCTGTCTCCTCACCACGCGCTCTCACCACTGGTGTCCCCAGGGCTCTGTTCTAGGCCCTCTCTTATTCTCGCTATACACCAAGTCACTTGGCTCTGTCATAACCTCACATGGTCTCTCCTATCATTGCTATGCAGACGACACACAATTAATCTTCTCCTTTCCCCCTTCTGATGACCAGGTGGCGAATCGCATCTCTGCATGTCTGGCAGACATATCAGTGTGGATGACGGATCACCACCTCAAGCTGAACCTCAGCAAGACGGAGCTCCTCTTCCTCCCGGGGAAGGACTGCCCGTTCCATGATCTCGCCATCACGGTTGACAACTCCATTGTGTCCTCCTCCCAGAGCGCTAAGAACCTTGGCGTGATCCTGGACAACACCCTGACGTTCTCAACTAACATCAAGGCGGTGTCCCGTTCCTGTAGGTTCATGCTCTACAACATCCGCAGAGTACGACCCTGCCTCACACAGGAAGCGGCGCAGGTCCTAATCCAGGCACTTGTCATCTCCCGTCTTGATTACTGCAACTCGCTGTTGGCTGGGCTCCCTGCCTGTGCCATTAAACCCCTACAACTCATCCAGAACGCCGCAGCCCGTCTGGTGTTCAACCTTCCCAAGTTCTCTCACGTCACCCCGCTCCTCCGCTCTCTCCACTGGCTTCCAGTTGAAGCTCGCATCCGCTACAAGACCATGGTGCTCGCCTACGGAGCTGTGAGGGGAACGGCACCTCAGTACCTCCAGGCTCTGATCAGGCCCTACACCCAAACAAGGGCACTGCGTTCATCCACCTCTGGCCTGCTCGCCTCCCTACCACTGAGGAAGTACAGTTCCCGCTCAGCCCAGTCAAAACTGTTCGCTGCTCTGGCCCCCAATGGTGGAACAAACTCCCTCACGACGCCAGGACAGCGGAGTCAATCACCACCTTCCGGAGACACCTGAAACCCCACCTCTTCAAGGAATACCTAGGATAGGGTAAGTAAGGGTAAGTAATCCTTCTCACCCCCCTTCTCCCCCAACAAGATTTAGATGCAAGTGGCTGTTCCACTGGTTGTCATAAGGTGTATGCACCAATTTGTAAGTCGCTCTGGATAAGAGCGTCTGCTAAATGACTTAAATGTAATGTAAATGTAATGATGGATGTTGATGATGGATGTTGATGATGGACGTTGATGATGGATGTTGATTATGGATGATCATGATGGATGTTGACGATGGAGGTTGATGATGGGTGTTGATGATGGATGTTGATGAATGGTGTTGATTATGGATGTTGATGAATGGTGTTGATGATGGATGTTGATGATGGATGTTGATGATGGAGGTTGATGAATGGTGTTGATGATGGATGTTGATGATGGATGTTGATGATGGAGGTTGATGATGGAGGTTGATGATGGATGTTGATGATGGAGGTTGATGATGGAGGTTGATGATGGATGTTGATGATGGATGTTGATTATGGAGGTTGATGATGGATGTTGATGATGGATGTTGATGATGGATGTTGATTATGGATGTTGATGATGGATGTTGATGATGGGTGTTGATGGTGGATGTTGATGAATGGTGTTGATGATGGATGTTGATGATGGATGTTGATGATGGAGGTTGATGATGGATGTTGATGATGGAGGTTGATGATGGAGGTTGATGATGGATGTTGATGATGGATGTTGATTATGGAGGTTGATGATGGATGTTGATGATGGATGTTGATGATGGATGTTGATTATGGATGTTGATGATGGATGTTGATGATGGATGTTGATGATGGGTGTTGATGGTGGATGTTGATGATAGATGTTGATGATGGATGTTGATTATGGATGTTGATGATGGATGTTGATGATGGGTGTTGATGGTGGATGTTGATGATAGATGTTGATGATGGATGTTGATTATGGATGTTGATGATGGATGTTGATGATAGATGTTGATGATGGAGGTTGATGATGGAGGTTGATGATGGAGGTTGATGATGGATGTTGATGATGGATGTTGGTGATGGATGTTGATGATGGAGGTTGATGATGGATGTTGATGATGGATGTTGATGATGGATGTGGATGATGGATGTTGATGATGGAGGTTGATGATGGAGGTTGATGATGGAGGTTGATGATGGATGTTGATGATGGATGTTGGTGATGGATGTTGATGATGGAGGTTGATGATGGATGTTGATGATGGATGTTGATGATGGGTGTTGATGATGGGTGTTGATGATGGATGTTGATGATGGAGGTTGATGATGGATGTTGATGATGGATGTGGATGATGGATGTTGATGATGGAGGTTGATGATGGAGGTTGATGATGGAGGTTGATGATGGATGTTGATGATGGATGTTGGTGATGGATGTTGATGATGGATGTTGATGATGGATGTTGATGATGGATGTTGATGATGGATGTGGATGATGGATGTTGATGATGGAGGTTGATGATGGACGTTGATGATGGATGTTGATTATGGATGTTGATGATGGATGTTGATGATGGAGGTTGATGATGGATGTTGATGATGGATGTTGATGATGGATGTTGATGATGGAGGTTGATGATGGATTTTGATGATGGATGTTGATGATGGAGGTTGATGATGGACGTTGATGAATGGTGTTGATGATAGATGTTGATGATGGATGTTGATTATGGATGTTGATGATGGAGGTTGATGATGGATGTTGATGATGGAGGTTGATGATGGAGGTTGATGAATGGTGTTGATTATGGATGTTGATGATGGAGGTTGATGAATGGTGTTGATGATGGATGTTGATGATGGAGGTTGATGAATGGTGTTGATTATGGAGGTTGATGATGGATGTTGATGATGGATGTTGATGATGGAGGTTGATGAATGGTGTTGATTATGGATGTTGATGATGGAGGTTGATGAATGGTGTTGATGATGGATGTTGATTATGGAGGTTGATGAATGGTGTTGATTATGGATGTTGATGATGGGTGTTGATGGTGGAGGTTGATGATGGATGTTGATGATGGATGTTGATGATGGAGGTTGATAAATGGTGTTGATGATGGATGTTGATTATGGAGGTTGATGAATGGTGTTGATGATGGATGTTGATGAATGGTGTTGATGATGGATGTTGATGATGGAGGTTGATGAATGGTGTTGATGATGGATGTTGATGATGGAGGTTGATGATGGATGTTGATGATGGAGGTTGATGATGGATGTTGATGATGGAGGTTGATGATGGATGTTGATGATGGATGTTGATGATGGATGTTGATGATGGATGTTGATGATGGATGTTGATGATGGAGGTTGATAAATGGTGTTGATGATGGATGTTGATTATGGAGGTTGATGAATGGTGTTGATGATGGATGTTGATTATGGATGTTGATGATGGATGTTGATGATGGATGTTGATGATGGATGTTGATGATGGATGTTGATGATGGAGGTTGATGAATGGTGTTGATGATGGATGTTGATTATGGAGGTTGATGAATGGTGTTGATGATGGATGTTGATGAATGGTGTTGATGGTGGAGGTTGATGATGGATGTTGATGATGGGTGTTGATGGTGGAGGTTGATGATGGATGTTGATGATGGATGTTGATGATGGAGGTTGATAAATGGTGTTGATGATGGATGTTGATTATGGAGGTTGATGAATGGTGTTGATGATGGATGTTGATGAATGGTGTTGATGATGGATGTTGATGATGGAGGTTGATGATGGATGTTGATGATGGAGGTTGATGATGGATGTTGATGATGGATGTTGATGATGGATGTTGATGATGGATGTTGATGATGGAGGTTGATGAATGGTGTTGATGATGGATGTTGATTATGGATGTTGATGATGGATGTTGATGATGGATGTTGATGATGGATGTTGATGATGGATGTTGATGATGGATGTTGATGATGGAGGTTGATGAATGGTGTTGATGATGGATGTTGATTATGGAGGTTGATGAATGGTGTTGATGATGGATGTTGATGAATGGTGTTGATGATGGAGGTTGATGAATGGTGTTGATGATGGATGTTGATTATGGATGTTGATGATGGATGTTGATGATGGATGTTGATGATGGATGTTGATGATGGATGTTGATGATGGATGTTGATGATGGAGGTTGATGATGGATGTTGATGATGGATGTTGATGATGGAGGTTGATGAATGGTGTTGATGATGGATGTTGATGATGGAGGTTGATGAATGGTGTTGATGATGGATGTTGATTATGGATGTTGATGATGGATGTTGATGATGGATGTTGATGATGGATGTTGATGATGGATGTTGATGATGGAGGTTGATGATTGATGTTGATGATGGATGTTGATGATGGAGGTTGATGATGGAGGTTGATGATGGATGTTGATGATGGAGGTTGATGAATGGTGTTGATGATGGATGTTGATGATGGAGGTTGATGAATGGTGTTGATGATGGATGTTGATTATGGATGTTGATGATGGATGTTGATGATGGATGTTGATGATGGATGTTGATGATGGATGTTGATGATGGATGTTGATGATGGAGGTTGATAAATGGTGTTGATGATGGATGTTGATGATGGAGGTTGATGAATGGTGTTGATGATGGATGTTGATGATGGAGGTTGATGAATGGTGTTGATGATGGAGGTTGATGAATGGTGTTGATGATGGATGTTGATGATGGAGGTTGATGATGGATGTTGATGATGGAGGTTGATAAATGGTGTTGATGATGGATGTTGATGATGGATGTTGATGAATGGTGTTGATTATGGATGTTGATGATGGAGGTTGATGAATGGTGTTGATGATGGATGTTGATGATGGATGTTGATGATGGATGTTGATGATGGATGTTGATGATGGAGGTTGATGAATGGTGTTGATGATGGATGTTGATTAATGGAGGTTGATGAATGGTGTTGATGATGGATGTTGATGAATGGTGTTGATGGTGGAGGTTGATGATGGATGTTGATGATGGGTGTTGATGGTGGAGGTTGATGATGGATGTTGATGATGGATGTTGATGATGGAGGTTGATAAATGGTGTTGATGATGGATGTTGATTATGGAGGTTGATGAATAGTGTTGATGATGGATGTTGATGAATGGTGTTGATGATGGATGTTGATGATGGAGGTTGATGATGGATGTTGATGATGGAGGTTGATGATGGATGTTGATGATGGATGTTGATGATGGATGTTGATGATGGATGTTGATGATGGAGGTTGATGAATGGTGTTGATGATGGATGTTGATTATGGATGTTGATGATGGATGTTGATGATGGATGTTGATGATGGATGTTGATGATGGATGTTGATGATGGATGTTGATGATGGAGGTTGATGAATGGTGTTGATGATGGATGTTGATTATGGAGGTTGATGAATGGTGTTGATGATGGATGTTGATGAATGGTGTTGATGATGGAGGTTGATGAATGGTGTTGATGATGGATGTTGATTATGGATGTTGATGATGGATGTTGATGATGGATGTTGATGATGGATGTTGATGATGGATGTTGATGATGGATGTTGATGATGGAGGTTGATGATGGATGTTGATGATGGATGTTGATGATGGAGGTTGATGAATGGTGTTGATGATGGATGTTGATGATGGAGGTTGATGAATGGTGTTGATGATGGATGTTGATTATGGATGTTGATGATGGATGTTGATGATGGATGTTGATGATGGATGTTGATGATGGATGTTGATGATGGAGGTTGATGATGGATGTTGATGATGGATGTTGATGATGGAGGTTGATGATGGAGGTTGATGATGGATGTTGATGATGGAGGTTGATGAATGGTGTTGATGATGGATGTTGATGATGGAGGTTGATGAATGGTGTTGATGATGGATGTTGATTATGGATGTTGATGATGGATGTTGATGATGGATGTTGATGATGGATGTTGATGATGGATGTTGATGATGGATGTTGATGATGGAGGTTGATGATGGATGTTGATGATGGAGGTTGATGATGGAGGTTGATAAATGGTGTTGATGATGGATGTTGATGATGGAGGTTGATGAATGGTGTTGATGATGGAGGTTGATGAATGGTGTTGATGATGGAGGTTGATGAATGGTGTTGATGATGGATGTTGATGATGGAGGTTGATGATGGATGTTGATGATGGAGGTTGATAAATGGTGTTGATGATGGATGTTGATGATGGATGTTGATGAATGGTGTTGATTATGGATGTTGATGATGGAGGTTGATGAATGGTGTTGATGATGGATGTTGATGATGGAGGTTGATGAATGGTGTTGATGATGGAGGTTGATGAATGGTGTTGATGATGGATGTTGATGATGGAGGTTGATGAATGGTGTTGATGATTGATGTTGATTATGGAGATTGATGAATGGTGTTGATGATGGATGTTGATTATGGAGGTTGATGAATGGTGTTGATGATGGATGTTGATTATGGAGGTTGATGAATGGTGTTGATGGATGTTGATGATGGAGGTTGATGAATGGTGTTGATGATGGATGTTGATTATGGAGGTTGATGAATGATGTTGATGATGGATGTTGATGAATGGTGTTGATGATGGATATGGATGATGGATGTTGATACTCACTGAATGTGTCCTTACAGATACAACACGGGGCCCACGTCCAGGAGAGGTAGATGGCAAAGGTACAGTAATATTCTCTGACTCATAAACACAGTGTCACGCCTGCTCCCGCTGTCTCTGGTGCTCGGGGGATGCCAGGCTTCCCTTCATTACGCACACCTGTCACCTGGACTCCTTCACTTTTTTGATTGCCTTCCTTATTTCTGTCTGCTCCCCGGTTTGTTCCCTGTGTCAGCATTAATGTCGTTATGTGTTCATGTCTTGACGCTGTCTTGTCCTGTTCCATGTCTGTTGCTAAATGAAATGTTCACTCCCTGTCCCTGCTTCTCGTCTACCAGCGTTGATCCTTGCACACAGATCATGTCAGTAAACCAAGAAGGATATCAGTGACGCTCTCCTGGATTTGAATCAAGCTGGTTTTGTAACTTAAAATCTGCTTTCAAGCCTGAATGACAATGAATTGATCATTCTCCTCTCCTGTCCATTTGAAGATTACCACTTCTCAAACAGGGAGGCTATGCAGGAGGATATTGATGATGGGAAATACATTGAGAATGCTGAGTTTTCCGGCAACCTGTATGGAACAAGGTAGAGTACATGTTGATAACCTTCTGTTGACACCAAAATATCTTACAGTTACATGTAGGGTTGTGAATTTCTGATGACTTTCCCACAATTCTCAAGCTTTCTAGAAATCCAAGATGGAGGATTCCTGGAATCAAGAGGGAATAACCAGGAAATACAAGAACTCTCTAACCTGGATTTCTGGAAAACCTGATAATTTTGGGAACATTACTGGAGTTTTGGAACAGTATGCTAGTTAATTAGCTTTTATTTTGCCCTACCGGTGATATTGATACATCAAAATGAACAAGCAGAGTACTTGCTCCACTGGTGACTAGAATCCAGTAGGGTTTTCTCCTGTCATTGCTTTGTAAAGATATCTTTAAATGCAGGTCCAGCTGGATTAGCAAAGAGACAGGCCGGGGACAGAATGAGCTTTATCCTCCATTATACACTGCGTTCAGAAAGTTTTCCTTTTGTCCACATTTTGTTATGTTACAGCCTTACTCTAAAATGGATTAAATAAAACATGTTCCTCATCAATCTGCACACAATATCCCATGATGACAAAGTAAAGGTTTTTAGAAATGGTTGCAAAAAATAAATACATAAATTAAAATACCATATTTACATAAGTATTAAGACCCTTTGCTATGAGCTTAGGTCCACCCTGTCTCCACTGATCATCCTTGAGATGTTTCTCCAACTTGACTGGAGTCCACCTGAGGTAAATTCAATTGATTGGATATGATTTTGAAAGTCACACACCTGTCTGTATAAGGTCCCACAGTTGACAGTGCATGTAAGAGCAACAACCAAGCCATGAGATCAAAGGAAATGTCTGTAGAGCTCAGAGAAAGGATTGTGTCGAGGCACAGATCTGGGGAAGGGTACTAAACATTTCTGCAGCATTGAAGGTCCTCAATAACACAATGGCCTACATCATTCTTAAATGGAAGAAGTTTTGAACTACCAAGACTCTTCCTAGAGCTGGCCACCCAGCCGAAATAAGCAATCGGGGGAGAATGGCCTTAGTCAGGGAGCTGACCAAGAACCTGATGGTTACTATGACAGTGTTCCAGAGTACCTATGTGGAGATGAGAGAAGGACAACCATCTCTGCAGCACTCCACCAATCAGGCCTTTATGGGAGAGTGGCCAGACGGAAGCCACTCCTCAGTAAAATGTCAGCCCGATTGGTGTTTGCCAAAAGGCACCTAAAGACTCTCAGACCATGCGAAACAAGATTCTCTGGTCTGATGAAACCAATATCGAACACTTTGGCCTGAATAGCAAGTGTCACATCTGGAGGAAACCTGGCACCATCCCTATGGGGAAGCATGGTGGTGGCAGCATCATGCTGTGGGATTGTTTTTTAATGGCATGGACTGGGAGACTAGTCAGGAAGTGAGGGAAAGATGAACAACGATTAAGTACAGAGAGATCATTGATGAAAACCTGCTCCAGAGCGCTCAGGACCTCATACTGGGGCAAAGGTTCACCTTCCAACAGGACAATGACCCTAAGCACACAGCTAAGACAACACAGAAATGGCTTTGGGACAAGACTCAGAATGTCCTTGAGTGGCCCAGCCAGACCCCATACTTGAACCCAATCGAGCATCTCTGGAGAGACGTGCAGCAACGCTCCACATCCAACCTGACAGAGCTTGAGAGTATCTGCAGAGAAGAATGGGAGAAACTCCCCAAATACAGGTATGCCAAGCTTAAAAATCTAATTTTATTTGCCACATACACATGTTTAGCAGATGTTATTGCATCATACCCAAGAAGACTTGAGTCGCTGCCAAAGGTGCTTCAACAAATTACTGAGTAAAGAGCCTGAATACATTTTTTAAAAACATTTCTATAAACCTGTTTTTGCTTCGTCATTATGAGGTATTGTGTGTAGATTGGTGAGTGAAAAAAACACACTATTTAATCCATTTTAGAATAAGCCTGGAACGCAAAAAAATGTGGAAGAATTCAAGGGGTCTGAATACTTTCTGAATGCACTGTACATATCAGGATAGCACTTGATAGCACACAGAACTCAGCACCTGCAGTGTCACTCTTAATCTGAACAACTGAACCCTGATATTAGCTTTTGGTGTTATGATTAATGTTACTATCCTCTTACCCTAGCTATTCTATAGCATGTGAGGAATAGTCACTGGCCTAATGTCACTCCCCATCCCCTGTTATAAGCCTATTGTACATACCTAGGTGGAAAGGTGCGTTCTTGTGCTGGTCAATGGGATCCTTAAACAATTAATGAGCATAATTTATGTTGTCTATTTTCTACACAGCAAGTCTTCTGTAGATGACGTGAGGGCCAAGGGCCTCATCTGCATCTTAGATGTGGAGATCCAGGGAGTGAAGAACATCAAGGAGACTGATCTGGACCCCATCTATGTTTCTATCCAGCCCCCCTCTATTGAGATCCTGGTAAAGTCCAATTCAGAGTTCAGAGCTTCCATAGTCCGCATGGTCCAATAGAAAACATTTACGAACTCATTTGATATGCTCTTACTGAGGTGCAGATATATGTCACGATGGAATACAGACTATCGTGGCTCTGCGTCTGTAAACTCTGTAACTAGTCAACAATCATACAACGCAGAGAGTTTTACTGTATTATGGCGTTTCTTAAGGTTTTGAGCTTGGACCCCTATTATTTTCTCTATATGATAATCATCCTTAGACATGTCAAGCCAACCTGGTCTCAGAGCATTTAGTAAATCCGAGACACTCAATTTAGTATGATATGTTATGTTTCGTATGGTATGTATTCGTTTGTTGATGTCCACCACCAATTTCATATATGTTACGGATTACAATTTGTATTATATGTCATGATTTTGCGTAACATACAATATGTTATGAATTAGAAAAATTCACAATATGTTATGATTTTGCAAAATGTATAATATGCTACGAATTCTAAATAGGTGGGTAGCTGACTAATGTTAGCTAGGCTAGGGTTTAGGGTTAGGGTTAAGTTTAGGAGTTAAAGGGTTAGGGTTAGAGGAAGGGCTAGCTAAAAGGGTTGAAGTTAGGGTTTAGGTGAAGGGCTGGCTAAAAATGTTGAAGTTACGGTTAGGGGAAGGGCTAGCCAAAAAGGTTGAAGTTAGGGTTATAGGTGAAGGGCTAGCTAAAAATGTTGAAGTTAGGGTTAGGGGAAGGGCTAGCTGAAAGGGTTGAAGTTAGGGTTAGGGGAAGGGTTAGCTAACATGCTAAGTAGCTAAAAAGTATTAAGACTGTGCTGGTCATCCTTGAGCTCGTGATATGAGACTCTTGAAATGTACAAATTGTAATACATTTGGGGACCATTGATGTTTACAGGAAAAGCGTCTGAGGGACAGAAATACTGAGACAGAGGAGAGTCTGCAGAAGCGTCTGGAGACAGCGCGAGTTGACATGGAGCTCAGTAGGTCCCCCTTACTGTCCCATATAGACATGGCCATACTACAAATGTTTGAAGAATATGGATGGAACAATGAATTATCCGTGCTATGCCTTTAACAATGATTTGAGAAGAGCTTTCACAATTCATTTATCACTCTCCTATTTCAGGCAACGAGCCAGGAATGTTTGACGCGCTTATTGTCAATGAAGACTTAGAGGAGGCGTATGAGAAGTTGCAAAGTGTTCTTATTGAGGTGAGTCTGAAGAGGATGGTGGTCTGCATGTAGTATGGGGACAAAGTATAATTGTCAGTCAGTCGGTAGCAGTGGAGGCTGCTGAGGGGAAGACGGCTCATAATAATGGCTGGAATGGAGTTAATTGAATGGTATCAAACATATTGAAACCATGTATTTGATATCATTCCAAATATTCCGCTCCAGACGTTACCACGAGCCCGTTGTCCACAATTAAGGTGCCACCAATCTCCTGTGGTCCACAATTAAGGTTCCACCAATCTCCTGTGGTCCACAATTAAGGTGCCACCAATCTCCTGTGGTCCACAATTAAGGTGCCACCAATATCCTGTGGTCCACAATTAAGGTGCCACCAATCTCCTGTGGTCCACAATTAAGGTGCCACCAATCTCCTGTGGTCCACAATTAAGATTCCACCAATCTCCTGTGGTCCACAATTAAGGTGCCACCAATCTCCTGTGGTCCACAATTAAGGTGCCACCAATATCCTGTGGTCCACAATTAAGGTGCCACCAATCTCCTGTGGTCCACAATTAAGGTGCCACCAATATCCTGTGGTCCACAATTAAGGTGCCACCAATCTCCTGTGGTCCACAATTAAGGTGCCACCAATCTCCTGTGGTCCACAATTAAGGTGCCACCAATCTCCTGTGGTCCACAATTAAGGTACCACCAATCTCCTGTGGTCCACAATTAAGGTGCCACCAATCTCCTGTGGTCCACAATTAAGGTGCCACCAATCTCCTGTGGTCCACAATTAAGGTACCACCAATCTCCTGTGGTCCACAATTAAGGTACCACCAATCTCCTGTGGTCCACAATTAAGGTGCCACCAATCTACTGTGGTCCACAATTAAGGTACCACCAATCTCCTGTGGTCCACAATTAAGGTGCCACCAATCTCCTGTGGTCCACAATTAAGGTGCCACCAATCTCCTGTGGTCCACAATTAAGGTGCCACCAATCTCCTGTGGTCCACAATTAAGGTACCACCAATCTCCTGTGGTCCACAATTAAGGTGCCACCAATCTCCTGTGGTCCACAATTAAGGTGCAACCAATCTCCTGTGGTCCACAATTAAGGTGCCACCAATCTCCTGTGGTCCACAATTAAGGTGCAACCAATCTCCTGTGGTCCACAATTAAGGTGCCACCAATCTCCTGTGGTCCACAATTAAGGTGCAACCAATCTCCTATGGTCGGTAGTAAGTGTTGAGTCATATTTATGTGATGGCTTTGTAACTAAACTTGATATTCTTATACTTGTCTCAACAGGAAATAACGAAGGTTCAGTCGACCAAGAAAGAAAGATGCAATTCGTAAGAAGCTATTTGTTATTATGCATATCACAGCCACACATTTTCAATAAAAAACGAGTTAGTTCAATTGAGAACAAGTTTTCACTATTCAATGTAAAGTATAGCTTTTCACGTGTTTAATGTTTTCCACTGTATTGAACCCTCTCCTCCAGTGTTATGTCAGGACCCAGGCCGGTTGTTCTGAGCGGCCCCTCAGGGGCAGGGAAGAGCACTCTGCTAAAGAAACTGCTGAAGGACTACAAGGGAGTCTTCGGCTTCAGCGTGTCACGTACGTTTCGTATCACCAGATGTAGTTTCCAGCAGCAGGGCTGCAGTATCTATCCCCGCGGGTGCGACTGGACCACGAGGAAGACCAATGAACACTAAAGAAACCATATACAGTCAGGGTTGTCTTGCATAGCATTGACAGGTTGAGGCTATTGATATCATTCTGTATCATATGATCACAGAATAGGATGGATGTTGAATTGATGCTCACTGAATGTGTCCTTGCAGATAAAACCCGGGATCCACGTCCAGGAGAGGTAGATGGCAAAGGTACAGTAAAATGTTTTCAGTCACAACACAGAATCATGTCAGTAAGCCCAGAAAGATTTCAGTGGCGCTCTCCAGGCCCAGAATGAAGCTTCCATCTTTAGTAAGAAATTCCTACTGTATGAACGCAGAGACTGGAATTCAATATATTACATTTTTACATTTGAGTCATTTAGCAGACACTCCAATACAGAGATAGCAACCACATGTCATAGGAAGTACATTTTTCCTCAATAAAGTAGCTACTGTATCAGCGAAGTCAGAGCTAGTAAGGGGGGTCAACTGCGAGTGTTACCTCACGAAAGGCATTACTTTATTATTATTTTTTGGGGGTGGGGGTATTATTTGGGGGTGGTGGGGGCGGTAAGGAGTGGGTGAGATGGGGGTGCTGTGGGATTATTTAAGGGAGTTTTCACATATAGTCCTCTTTAAAAGAACTGATCTCAGTCTTCTTTAAAGTGAACTGGGGTACAAAAAAATAAAAAAACAGAAAGAATTCAGTTCTCTTTGTATTCACACTGCCTTTGAATGAGGATTCAACTCTTTTGCCAGTTCACTTCACCTAGTTTGTGGACCGAGTTCTCTTTGCATTCACATTGCTATGTTTAGAAAGGAACCAATATCTTTTTCCGACATGCACTGTGGATTTGTACAACATTTTGTGGGGTCTGAGTTCCTTTGGAGTGTTCACACTGCACACAAAAAATGATAGGGCTGGGAGGGCCAAGAAATCAGCGGTGGCAGAACGAAATGCTCAAGTTGAGGTGTAGGGTTTGTGCATAGTCTGAAGGTAGAGATGGGCAGTTCCTCTTGCTGCTCCATAGGCTTGTATAACATGGTCTTGTAGCTGCAGTGCCATGACAACCTGGTCTCAGAGCAAAATGTATTATATTTTACAAAAATCTGTGCCACTCCATTTAGTATAATAGGTTACATTACATTGGCCTAAGAATGTAATAGCAGTCATACAATGTAATGAATTGTATATACTGTATGTCCCATGTATTGATAGTTTAGTATGATATGCTACTTTTGACTGATTTAGTATGATAAACTACATTAGGTTAGGGGTTAAGATTAGGATTAAGTTTAGGGTTAGGTTATAGGGTTAAGGTTAGGGGAGGGCTTAGCTAATATGCAAAGTAGCTAATTGTCCTTGATGAGATTTGAGCATGCAACCTTTCGGTTGCTAAACTTTCACTCTATGCAGCCACCCAACCACCATGACCAGCTACTCTCCTTTAATATTTGCCTTAAGTAACCTACTGTCATACCAAACATAACATATCATACTAATTTAAGTGTCCCGGATTTACGTAGGCCAATGTAATGTAATATAACAAAGTAACATACAGTACCATACCAAATGGAATGGCCCGGATTTTAGTCAAATTTCCTATGTTTTGCTCAGACCTGGCATGCCATGTTGAGTGTGGTGGAAGCTATCTGCTCACAATTGCTGTATTTCCGAATAGACTACTGTTCAGGCGACAGCTGTGTTTTCTATCGTAAATAAGTCCTCATAAAGACTGGAGACAATGATTAACCTTTTACTGCAGTGATTTCTTGGTGGTCTTAAACAAATCTACTTTGAAACAAAAGTACACACCTCACACACATGGTTATGGGCTTAAAAAGTCACCTGTACGCTCTTGTAAAAAATATGCTATCTGTCCCCAAGGAATCCCCTTTGAAGAACTCCTTTTCTTTCCAGGTAGAACCCTTTTGCATTCCATGTAGAGGGTTCTAAATAAGAATTTGTTCTTAACCTTCTTGCCTAGTTTAATAAAAATAAAATTAAACATCTCTGGAGAGACCTGATAATAGCTGTGCAGCAATGCTCCCTGTCCAACCTGACAGAGCTTTAGAGGAACTACCCAAGAAGAACCCTTTTGGTTTCATCATACTCAGGTAGAACTCTTTGGGTTCCTTGTAGAGGGTTCTACATGGAACGCAAAAGGGTTCTCCTATGGGGACAGCTGAAGAACCCTTTTTCTAAGTGTACCATGTCAGACATACAGTGCCTTCGGAAAGTATTCAGACCCCTTGACTTTTTCAACATTTTGTTACATTTACAGCCTTATTCTAAAATTGATTAAATCATTTCCCCCCTCAATCTACACACAATACCCCATAATGACAAAGCAAAAACCCTTTACTCAGTACTTTGTTGAAGCAGCTTTGGCAGCGACTACAGCGTCGAGTTTTCTTGGGTATGACGCTACAAGCTTGGCACACCTATATTTGGGGAGTTTCTCCATTCTTCTTTGCAGATCCTCAAGCTCTGTCAGGTTGGATGGGGAGCGTTGCTGCACAGCTACTATCACGTCTCACAGAGATGTTAATTTTTAAAATATATTTAACTAGACAAGTCAGTTAAGAACAAATTCATATTTATAATGACGGCCAACCAAACCTTAACCCAGACTGACAATTGTGCGCCGCCCTATGGGACTACCAATCATGCCCAGTTGTGATACAGCCTGGAATCGAACAAGGGTCTGTAGTGATGCCTCTAGCACTGAGATGCAGTGCCTTAGACAGACTGCTGCACCATTCGGGAGATGTTCAATCAGGTTGAAGTCTGGGCCCTGGCTGGGCCACTCAAGGACATTCAGAGACTTGTACTTTGCTCCGTTCATCTTTCCCTCGATCCTGACTAGACTCCCAGTCCTTGACACTGAAAAACATCCCCATGCTACCTCCACCATGCTTCAGCATAGAGATGATGCCAGGTTTCCTCCAGACTTGATTCTTGGCATTCAGTCCAAAGAGTTCAATGTTGGTTTCATCAGACCAGAAAATCTTGTTTCTAATGGTCTGAGAGTGTTTAGGTACCTTTTGGCAAACTTCAAGCGGGCAGTCATGTGCCTTTTACTGATGAGTGGTTTCTGTCTGACCACACTACCATAAAGGTCTGTTTGGTGGAGTACTGCAAAGATGGTTGATGGCTGCAAAGATGGCTCTAGAGCTCTTAGAGTAACCATCGGGTTCTTGGTCACCCCCTTGACCAAGGCCCTTCTCTCCCGATTGCCAAGTTTTTCCAGGAGACCAGCTCTAGGAAGAGTCTTGGTGGTTCCTAACTTCATCCATGTAAGAATGATGGAGGACACAATCCTGTCTCTGGGCTCTACGGACAGTTCCTTTGACCTCATGGCGTGGTTTTTGCTGTGACATACACTGTCAACTGTGGAACCTTTTTATAGACAGTTGTGTGCCTTTCCAAATCATGTCCAATTAATTTGATTTACCACAGGTGGACTCCAATCAAGTTGTAGAAACATCTCAAGGATGATTATTGGTAAAGGGATGCATCTGAGCTCAATTTCAAGTCTCATAACAGTGTCTTAATACTTGTAAATAAGGTATTTCTGTTTTATTTTTTTGCTCAAATTGAAAACATTCCTAAAAACCTGTTTTCGTTTTGTCATTGTGTGCAGATTGCTGAAGGTATTTTTTATTAATACATTTTAGAAAAATGCTGTATCATAACAAAATTTGGAAAAAGTCAAGGGGTCTGAATACTTTCCGGGAGGCACTGTAGAGTTGAAATGTATTCCATTTATAGTTTTCATCCCAATATTACAATTTATATA
The DNA here is from genome assembly GCF_023373465.1 of Oncorhynchus keta. Taxonomy (NCBI): domain Eukaryota; kingdom Metazoa; phylum Chordata; class Actinopteri; order Salmoniformes; family Salmonidae; genus Oncorhynchus; species Oncorhynchus keta. The sequence continues at coordinate 44,366,388 of NC_068442.1, forward strand.
CATCACAGAACCCTTTGACATGGAAACATTTAAATAATGTTTATTAATTATGAAATTATGAACAATTTGAATAAAGTTTCACCTATGAGGCCACTAGGTAATTTGACTGCAGGAAATGCAGGACAGATAATGCATGTAGTTGCATGACATATTACAGAGAAACTTTACATTACAGTAACCAGTCATTTGTGTTGACTAGATTCTTATGGCTTTTGGGAATCAAATCCACAACCCTGGCGTTGCAAGCACAGCGATCTACTAACTGATCCCAATGGGACCCCCTATAAACAGTTGAAGTCGAAGTCATTAAAACTCGTTTTTCAACCATTACACACATTTCTTGTTAATAACAAACTATAGTTTTGGCAAGTTGGTTAGAACATCTACTTTGTGCATGACACAAGTTATTTTCCCAACAATTGTTTACAAACATTATTTCACTTATAATTCACTGTATCACAATTCCAGTGGGTCAGAAGTTTACCTACACTAAGTTGACTGTGCCTTTAAACAGCTTGGAAAATTCCAGAAAATTATGTCATGGCTTTAGAAGCTTCTGACAGGCAATTGACATAATTTGAGTCAATTGGAGGTGCACCTGTGGATGTATTTCAGGGCCTACCTTCAAACGCAGTGCCTCTTTGCTTGACATCATGGGAAATCAAAAGATCAAAAAATTAGCCAAGAACAACCTCAGACCTCCACAAGTCTGGTTCATCCTTTCATTCCAAATGCCTGAAGGTACCATGTTCATCTGTACAAACAATAGTACGCAAGTATAAACACCATGGGACCACGCAGCCATCATACTGCTCAGGAAGGAGACGCGCTCTGTCTCCTGGAGATGAACGTAGTTTGGTGCAAAAAGTGCAAATCAATCGCAGAACAACAGCAAAGGACCTTGTGAAGATGCTGGAAGAAACGGGTACAAAAGTATCTATATCCACAGTGAAACAAGTCCTATATCGACATAACCTGAAAGGCCGCTCAGCAAGGAAGAAGCCACTGCTCCAAAACCGCCATAAAAAAGCCAGACTACGTTTTGCAACTGCACATGGGGACAGAGATCGTACTTTTTAGAGACATGTCCTCTGGTCTGATGAAACAAAAATAGAACTGTTTGGCCATAATGACCATCGTTATGTTTGGAGGAAAAAGGGGGAGGCTTGCAAGCCGAAGAACACATCCCAACCTTGAAGCACGGGGGTGGCAGAATCATGTTGTGGGGGTGCTTTGCTGCAGGAGGCACTGGTGCACTTCACAAAATAGATGTCATCATGAAGGTGGAAAATTATGTGGATATATTGAAGCAATATCTCAAGACATCAGTCAGGAAGTTAAAGCTTGGTCGGAAATGGGTCTTCCAAATGGACAATGGTCCCAAACATACTTCCAAAGTTGTGTCAAAATTGCTTAAGGACAACAAAGTCAAGGTATTGGAGTGGCCATCACAAAGCCCTGACCTCAATCCCATATAACATTTGTGGGCAGAACTGAAAAAGCGTTTGCGAGCAAGGAGGCCTACAAACCTGACTCAGTTACACCAGCTCTGTCAGGAGGAATGGGCCAAAATTCACCCACCTTATTGTGGGAAGCTTGTGGAAGGCTACCCTAGAAGCTTGACCCAAGTTAAACAATTTAAAGACCATGCTACCAAATACTAATTGAGTGTATGTAAACTTCTGACCCACTGGGAATGTGATGAAAGAAATACAAGCTGAAATAAATTATTATCTCTTCTATTATTCTGACATTTAACATTCTTAAAATAGTGGTGATCCTAACTGACCTAAGACAGGGAATTTGTACTTGGATTAAGCGTCAGGAATTGTGAAAAACTGAGTTTAAACGTATTTGGCTATGGTGTATGTAAACTTCCGACTTCAACTATATAAAACCTGTAACTTACAGCTTTTCTGTACCTACAGAACTCCATCACTACCTTGTTGCCCTCTTTTGTACACAACCTTCACACCACCTCTTCACCTACATAACCCAGCCTACTCCATTCCGACTGACACTGAAGCTCCCATTCTCAAGTGAACTGCACCAGTGGCTCTCCAAATGATCCCCCTATAAGATACAGCAATAAACATTATTTGTTGTGCCTTTTTTTTGTTTTCTCCGTAGGCCTGTTCTGTCTACCTATGCTTCTGGGGGCTACATTACTGCCCCTAGCAGACGTCCTATCGTCTGTTTCATCTGCAGGTGTAGCTATCTCCTCTTAATTTTGTGTTCTATCCAACCAAGTCTAAATGCCATTCATAAAAACATTGTGAAGAGAGATTGATGGGGGTTACTTTCATCTTCACAGTATAGAGTGACCAAACTAAACAATACCAAGTGCATACTAGTTATGCCAGTTTGCACTTTGTGGTAAAAAGCTTTTGAAAATAGCCCCCTGTGATTCCTCAGTGGACCCCCCACCCCTCCCCAAAAAGTTGTCACATCCATAAAATGTCTGTTACTGTATGTACCCACCATTAGCATCACAACATTCTGTTGAGATTGATAGGCTTCATAGTAAAGCCTTTTGTTTGATATTTCATATACTCCAGTTCAGTAATATTAATTGAAAGTATGGATCATAGCTGCTAGCACAATCTGGTCCTGTTGTCAAGGCAGATATCCTCATGACTATTCTATTAATTTGATCAATACATCTATGTGATTTCCTACAACTTAAGCAATAACAGTTTTGAGGAAGATAGCTGTTTGATGTATTCTATTTCCCCCCAAGAATATGGATAATGGAGAGAGTTGAGGCTTGATGTCTTCAGTTGAGCTCTAGTTTTATATATTTAGATTTTTTTAAATAACGCAGTGGCTTCACTACCAGGACTATGAGCTTTGCTGGATTCAGTCTAATGTGATTGTCTATTAGTTAGATTTAAAAAAAATATATCATAATTTTACCATTAGAAAGCATTACTAGGACCTTCATAGAGAGCATTTACACCTTTATTTACATCTATCGCAGTCCTCTTTTCCCAGTGAGACATTTTACCAGGACATACTGTATTTGAATGTGCTGGGATTCCTTCTCAATCTGAACACACCTGTTATGTTGCAATGCTAATGTGCATGTGTTGATATGAGTAGCTGTAGGTTCATTATGAGCATTGTTGTGCCTGTTGAAGTGATTGTGACAAGGTTGTCCTGTGTTCCCTACATGGTTCCCCCCAATGTGTTAGATCCACTGTGACTGTGATGTTGTAGAGGAATAAAATAATCCCAATGGTAGGGGACAGTAATGTGTTAGTTTGATGTGCCCTGTACACCCTGTCTCCTACTGAACTGTTATATACTGTACTGTGTTCTATACTGTGTATATATACTGTTCCTCTTGCATCCAGACAGCGTGTCGTTTTTGCCCGTTTCTAATCACCTTCCACATTTCGTACTTGGGGGTCATTCATTGTGTGATTTGCTTCTAGTGATGTGAATGTCAATTTCCCTAATTGCTTGTAATGATGTGAATAAAAATGTCTATCTACCCATACTTATCCTTGCATTTTTTTCTATATCACCCTTTTTAGTGCCTGAATACTAATCATTATACATCTATTGTACCCTGTGAGTTTACCCTTCATTAATTTGAGAGAACTCCATCCTGCATGACTGATTACTAACTGTTTCTTCTTCTCTCCTGTCTGTTTCAAGATTACCACTTCACAAACAGGGAGGCTATGCAGGAGGATATTGACACGGGAGAATTCATTGAGACTAATGAGTTTTCTGGCAACCTGTATGGAACAAGGTAGAGTACATTTTCTGAACTTTTGGTTTGCACCAAAATGTCTTAGAGTATTTAAAAAAAAACTTTTATTACACTAGGCAAGTTAGTTAAGAACAAATTCTTATTTACAATGACAGCCTAGGAACAGTGGTTTAACTGCATTGTTCAAGGGCAGAACAACAGCTTTTGTTTTTTACCTTGTCAGCTCTGGGATTCGATCTAGCAACCTTTCAGTTACTGGACCAACGCACTAACCACTCGGCTACCTGCCACCCCTATGTATGAATCGGTGATAATCAGTGGTGTAATTGTATAGTTTGTTCAGCGGAATCGTAGATGCAATTAAACAAAGCTGTGTTTGTTTTCTCCACAGTAAGTGTGCTGTACAGGACGTGAGGGCCAAGGGCCTCATTTGTATTTTGGATGTGGATATTGCGGGAGTGAGACACATCAAGGAAACTGACCTGGACCCCATCTATGTTTCAATTCAGCCCCCCTCCATTGAGGTCCTGGTAAGAGTCCACAACCATACATTGCACAGCGTTCTTCTACTGCAAGGTTCCACAACAGGTGACAAATTTGGCTCGCAAGTATTATTATTTGGCCCCCAAAGTTTTAAGCAAGCAAATTGAAGAAATCTGTTGTTGGACAAAGGAGACTGTAAAATCACCAGAAATTCAGCTAATGATTTTAATTTATAAAATCTGTTCCCAACTATACCCATGGATAAATTGAAAGACATATGTGATTGTGTCTCAATGTAATTAAGGTATTAAATTATGTTATTGTGAAATACATGATACATTTGAGATTATTTGTGACCCATTTGTAGTGTACAAATGATTAGGGGTTCACAGCATAGATTGGCCACTTTTTTGATAATTTGCCACACAGAAACTAGAGAAACTATGAGTAACTTAGTCAAAAAGAATGGCACCAATTTGCTTATAGGTATTGCTGTTGTAAGAAGTCTTACTTCAATCCTGATATCCGCCTCCCCGTTTGACCTGAAACTGTATATGTGGGTGTCTTTCCTCATGTTGAACAAATTTGCCCTGAGGACCCATAAAGACCAGTCTCAACGTCAACAGTGAAGAGGCGAATCCGGGATGCTGGCCAGTGTGTCTGTTCTTTTGCCCATCTTAATCTTTTCCTTTTATTGGCCAGTCTGAGATATGTCTTTTACTTTGGAACTCTGCCTAGAAGGTCAGCATCCCGTGGTCGCCTCTTCACTGTTGATGTTGACTGGTGTTTTGCGGGTACTATTTATTGAAGCTGCCAGTTGAGGACTTGAGGCGTCTGTTTCTCAAACTAGACACTCTAATGTACTTGTCCTCTTGCTCAGTTGTGCACCTGGGCCTCCCTCTCCTCTTTCTATTCTGGTTAGGGCCAGTTTGTGCTGTTCTGAGAAGGGAGTAGTACACAGCATTGTACGAGATCTTCACTTTCTTGGCAATTTCTCGCATGGAATAGCCTTAATTTCTCAGAACAAGAATAGACTGATGAGTTTCAGAAGAAAGTACTTTGTTTCTGGCCATTTTGAGCCTGTAATTCGAACCCACAAATACTGATGCTCCAGATACTCAACTAGTCTAAAAAAAAAAGGCCAGTTTTACTGCTTCTTTGACAAGCACAACAGTTTTCAGCTGTGGTAACATAATTGCTAAAGGGTTTTCTAATTATCATTTAGCCTTTTAAAATGATAAACTTGGATTAGCTAACACAACGTGCCATTGGAACACAGGGGTGATGGTTGTGGATAATGGGCCTCTGTATGCCTATGTAAATATTCCATGAAAAAATCAGTCGTTTCCAGCTACAATAGTCATTTACAACATTAACAATGTCTACACTGTATTTCTGATCAATTTGCTGTTATTTTAATGGAAAAAACATGTCATTTTCTTTCAAAAACAAGGACATTTCTAAGTGTCCCCAAACTTTTGAACAGTAGTGTATATTTATTATTATGTTCCGGATAAATAACCATTTGCTCAGAAAAAGAGCAGCCTGCGGCTGAATCTAGTTGCCTACCATTCTTCTACTATGCAGTTTAACTTTTTGCATGCTTGCTAGACCTCAGATGGCCACATGAAAAGTTTGTTCTTGAAATGTATAAACTGAAAATGCTTGCGGAACATTAATGTGTACAGGAAGAGCGTCTGAGGGGTAGAGCGACGGAGACGGAGGAAAAAATCCAGAGCCGCCTGGAGGCAGCACGGATTGACATGGAGGAGTGTAGGTTCACCATACTGTCCTATGTAAACATGGAGGAGTGTAGGTTCACCATACTGTCCTATGTAAACAAGGAGGAGTGTAGGTTCACCATACTGTCCTATGTAAACATGGAGGAGTGTAGGTTCACCATACTGTCCTATGTAAACATGGATGAGTGTAGGTTCACCATACTGTCCTATGTAAACAAGGAGGAGTGTAGGTTCACCATACTGTCCTATGTAAACAAGGAGGAGTGTAGGTTCACCATACTGTCCTATGTAAACATGGAGGAGTGTAGGTTCACCATACTGTCCTATGTAAACAAGGAGGAGTGTAGTTCACCATACTGTCCTATGTAAACATGGAGGAGTGTAGGTTCACCATACTGTCCTATGTAAACAAGGAGGAGTGTAGTTCACCATACTGTCATATGTAAACATGGAGGAGTGTAGGTTCACCATACTGTCCTATGTAAACAAGGAGGAGTGTAGGTTCACCATACTGTCCTATGTAAACAAGGAGGAGTGTAGGTTCACCATACTGTCCTATGTAAACAAGGAGGAGTGTAGTTCACCATACTGTCCTATGTAAACAAGGAGGAGTGTAGTTCACCATACTGTCCTATGTAAACAAGGAGGAGTGTAGTTCACCATACTGTCCTATGTAAACAAGGAGGAGTGTAGGTTCACCATACTGTCCTATGTAAACAAGGAGGAGTGTAGTTCACCATACTGTCCTATGTAAACAAGGAGGAGTGTAGTTCACCATACTGTCATATGTAAACAAGGAGGAGTGTAGGTTCACCATACTGTCATATGTAAACATGGAGGAGTGTAGTTCACCATACTGTCATATGTAAACAAGGAGGAGTGTAGTTCACCATACTGTCATATGTAAACATGGAGGAGTGTAGGTTCACCATACTGTCCTATGTAAACAAGGAGGAGTGTAGGTTCACCATACTGTCCTATGTAAACAAGGAGGAGTGTAGGTTCACCATACTGTCCTATGTAAACAAGGAGGAGTGTAGTTCACCATACTGTCCTATGTAAACAAGGAGGAGTGTAGTTCACCATACTGTCATATGTAAACATGGAGGAGTGTAGGTTCACCATACTGTCATATGTAAACATGGAGGAGTGTAGTTCACCATACTGTCATATGTAAACAAGGAGGAGTGTAGTTCACCATAATGTCCTATGTAAACAAGGAGGAGTGTAGGTTCACCATACTGTCCTATGTAAACAAGGAGGAGTGTAGTTCACCATACTGTCCTATGTAAACAAGGAGGAGTGTAGGTTCACCATACTGTCATATGTAAACATGGAGGAGTGTAGGTTCACCATACTGTCATATGTAAACATGGAGGAGTGTAGGTTCACCATACTGTCCTATGTAAACAAGGAGGTGTAGGTTCACCATACTGTCATATGTAAACAAGGAGGAGTGTAGTTCACCATACTGTCATATGTAAACATGGAGGAGTGTAGGTTCACCATACTGTCCTATGTAAACAAGGAGGAGTGTAGGTTCACCATACTGTCCTATGTAAACAAGGAGGAGTGTAGGTTCACCATACTGTCCTATGTAAACAAGGAGGTGTAGGTTCACCATACTGTCCTATGTAAACAAGGAGGAGTGTAGTTCACCATACTGTCCTATGTAAACAAGGAGGAGTGTAGTTCACCATACTGTCCTATGTAAACAAGGAGGAGTGTAGGTTCACCATACTGTCCTATGTAAACAAGGAGGAGTGTAGTTCACCATACTGTCCTATGTAAACATGGAGGAGTGTAGGTTCACCATACTGTCCTATGTAAACAAGGAGGTGTAGGTTCACCATACTGTCCTATGTAAACAAGGAGGAGTGTAGTTCACCATACTGTCCTATGTAAACAAGGAGGAGTGTAGGTTCACCATACTGTCATATGTAAACATGGAGGAGTGTAGGTTCACCATACTGTCCTATGTAAACAAGGAGGAGTGTAGTTCACCATACTGTCCTATGTAAACAAGGAGGAGTGTAGGTTCACCATACTGTCATATGTAAACATGGAGGAGTGTAGGTTCACCATACTGTCATATGTAAACATGGAGGAGTGTAGTTCACCATACTGTCATATGTAAACAAGGAGGAGTGTAGTTCACCATACTGTCATATGTAAACATGGAGGAGTGTAGGTTCACCATACTGTCCTATGTAAACAAGGAGGAGTGTAGGTTCACCATACTGTCCTATGTAAACAAGGAGGAGTGTAGTTCACCATACTGTCCTATGTAAACATGGAGGAGTGTAGGTTCACCATACTGTCCTATGTAAACAAGGAGGTGTAGGTTCACCATACTGTCCTTTGTAAACATGGAGGAGTGTAGGTTCACCATACTGTCATATGTAAACAAGGAGGAGTGTAGTTCACCATACTGTCCTATGTAAACAAGGAGGAGTGTAGGTTCACCATACTGTCATATGTAAACAAGGAGGAGTGTAGTTCACCATACTGTCCTATGTAAACATGGAGGAGTGTAGGTTCACCATACTGTCCTATGTAAACAAGGAGGTGTAGGTTCACCATACTGTCCTATGTAAACAAGGAGGAGTGTAGGTTCAACATGCTGTCCTATGTAAACAAGGAGGAGTGTAGTTCACCATACTGTCCTATGTAAACAAGGAGGTGTAGGTTCAACATGCTGTCCTTTGTAAACAAGGAGGAGTGTAGTTCACCATACTGTCCTATGTAAACTGGTTTTAAAGCTACAAATGTTTGAGGGATGTGACTTGAACTAAGGACAGTCCATTGCATTCCTGTCGACAATGAGTTTTCATTTTTGTTTCTTCACTATTCTGTTATAGGCAATGAGCCTGGATTGTTTGACATTGTCATTGTCAACGATGACTTGGATGAGTCCTATGAGAAGTTGCAAAGTGTTCTTAAGGAGGTGAGTCTTAAATGAAGATGGCAGATGGTAGATACAGGAGGTATTGACTAGATACAGGAGGTGTGGGTGACTAGATACAGTGGCTTGCGAAAGTATTCGGCCCCCTTGAACTTTGCGACCTTTTGCCACATTTCAGGCTTCAAACATAAAGATATAAAATTGTATTTTTTTGTGAAGAATCAACGACAAGTGGGACACAATCATGAAGTGGAACGACATTTATTGGATATTTCAAACTTTTTTAACAAATCAAAAACTGAAAAATTGGGGGTGCAAAATTATTCAGCCCCTTTACTTTCAGTGCAGCAAACTCTCCAGAAGTTCAGTGAGGATCTCTGAATGATCCAATGTTGACCTAAATGACTAATGATGATAAATACAATCCACCTGTGTGTAATCAAGTCTCCGTATAAATGCACCTGCACTGGGATAGTCTCAGAGGTCCGTTAAAAAATAATTTCCGGCGCCGACAGAGATGGCCGCCTCGCTTCGCGTTCCGAGGAAACTATACAGTTTTTTGTTTTTTTTACGTGTTATTTCTTACATTAGTACCCAAGGTCATCTTAGGTTTCATTACATACAGTCGAGAAGAACTACTGAATATGAGATCAGCGTCAACTCACCATCAGTACGACCAAGAATATGATTTTCGCGACGCGGATCCTGTGTTCTGCCCTTCAACCAGGACAACGGAATGGAACCCATGCGGCGACCCAAAAAAACGACTCCGTAAAAGAGGGAAACGAGGCGGTCTTCTGGTCAGACTCCGGAGACGGGCACATCGTGCACCACTTCCTAGCATTCTTCTCGCCAATGTCCAGTCTCTTGACAACAAGGTTGATGAAATCCGAGCAAGGGTAGCATTCCAGAGGGACATCAGAGACTGTAACGTTCTTTGCTTCACGGAAACATGGCTCACTGGAGAGACGCTATCGGAGGCGGTGCAGCCAGCGGGTTTCTCCACGCATCGCGCCGACAGAAACAAACATCTTTCTGGGAAGAAGAGGGGCGGGGGTGTATGCCTTATGGCTAATGAGACATGGTGTGATGAAAGAAACATACAGGAACTCAAATCCTTCTGTTCACCTGATTTAGAATTCCTCACAATAAAATGTCGACCGCATTACCTACTAGAGAATTCTCTTCGATTATAATCACAGCCGTATATATTCCCCCCCAAGCAGACACATCGATGGCTCTGAACTAACTTTATTTGACTCTTTACAAAATGGAATCCATTTATCCGGAGGCTGCATTCATTGTAGCTGGGGATTTTAACAAGGCTAATCTGAAAACAAGACTCCCTAAATTTTATCAGCATATCGATTGCGCAACCAGGGGTGGAAAAACCTTGGATCATTGTTACTCTAACTTCCGCGACGCATATAAGGCCCTGCCCCGCCCTCCTTTCGGAAAAGCTGACCACGACTCCATTTTGTTGATCCCTGCCTACAGACAGAAACTAAAAAAAGAGGCTCCCACGCTGAGGTCTGTCCAACGCTGGTCCGACCAAGCTGACTCCACACTCCAAGACTGCTTCCATCACGTGGACTGGGATATGTTTCATATTGTGTCAGATAACAACATTGACGAATACGCTGATTCGGTGTACGAGTTCATTAGAACGTGCGTTGAAGATGTCGTTCCCATAGCAATGATTAAAACATATACCAGTCTGCTGTTCCCACATGCTTCAAGAGGGCCACCATTGTTCCTGTTCCCAAGAAAGCTAAGGTAACTGAGCTAAACGACTACCGCCCCGTAGCACTCACTTCCGTCATCATGAAGTGCTTTGAGAGACGAGTCAAGGACCATACCACCTCCACCCTACCTGACACCCTAGACCCACTCCAATTTGCTTACCGCCCAAATAGGTCCACAGACGATGCAATCTCAACCACACTGCACACTGCCCTAACCCATCTGGACAAGAGGAATACCTATGTGAGAATGCTGTTCATCGCCTACAGCTCGGTCTCGACCCCGCCCTGTGCAACTGGGTACTGGACTTCCTGACGGGCCGCCCCCAGGTGGTGAGTGTAGGCAACAACATCTCCACCCCGCTGATCCTCAACACTGGGGCCCCACAAGGGTGTGTTCTGAGCCCTCTCCTGTACTCCCTGTTCACCCACGACTGCGTGGCCATGCACGCCTCCAACTCAATCATCAAGTTTGCGGACGACACAACAGTGGTAGGCTTGTTTACCAACAATGACGAGACGGCCTACAGGGAGGAGGTGAGGGCCCTCGGAGTGGAAAATAACCTCACACACAACGTCAACAAAACTAAGGAGATGATTGTGGACTTCAGGAAACAGCAGAGGGAACACCCCCCTATCCACATCGATGGAACCGTAGTGGAGAGGGTAGTAAGTTTTAAGTTCCTCGGCATACACATCACAGACAAACTGAATTGGTCCACTCACACAGACAGCATCGTGAAGAAGGCGCAGCAGCGCCTCTTCAACCTCAGGAGGCTGAAGAAATTCGGCTTGTCACCAAAAGCACTCACAAACTTCTACAGATGCACACTCAAGAGCATCCTGGCGGGCTGTATCACCGCCTGGTACGGCAACTGCTCCGCCCACAACCGTAAGGCTCTCCAGAGGGTAGTGAGGTCTGCACAACGCATCACCGGGGGCAAACTACCTGCCCTCCAGGACACCTACACCACCCGATGTTACAGGAAGGCCATAAAGATCATCAAGGGCAACAACCACCCGAGCCACTGCCTGTTCACCCCGCTATCATCCAGAAGGCGAGGTCAGTACAGGTGCATCAAAGCCGGGACCGAGAGACTGAAAAACAGCTTCTATCTCAAGGCCATCAGACTGTTAAACAGCCACCACTAACATTGAGTGGCTGCTGCCAACACACTGACACTGACTCAACTCCAGCCACTTTAATAATGGGAATTGATGGGAAATGATGTAAAATATATCACTAGCCACTTTAAACAATGCTACCTAATATAATGTTACATACCCTACATTATTCATCTCATATGCATACGTATATACTGTACTCTATATCATCTACTGCATCCTTACGTAATACATGTATCACTAGCCACTTTAACTATGCCACTTTGTTTACATATTCATCTCATATGTATATACTGTACTCGATACCATCTACTGTATCTTGCCTATGCTGCTCTGTACCATCACTCATTCATATATCTTTATGTACATATTCTTTATCCCCTTACACTGTGTATAAGACAGTCGTTTTGGAATTGTTAGTTAGCTTACTTGTTGGTTATTACTGCATTGTCGGAACTAGAAGCACAAGCATTTCGCAACACTCGCATTAACATCTGCTAACCATGTGTATGTGACAAATAACATTTGATTTGATTTGATTTGATTTAAAAGCGCAGAGAGCATCATGAAGAACAAGGAACACACCAGGCAGGTCCGAGATACTGTTGTGAAGAAGTTTAAAGCCGGATTTGGATATAAAAATATTTCCCAATCTTTAAACATCCCAAGGAGCACTGTGCAAGCGATAATATTGAAATGGAAGGAGTATCAGAACACTGCAAATCTACCAAGACCTGGCCGTCCCTCTAAACTTTCAGCTCATACAAGGAGAAGACTGATCAGAGATGCAGCCAAGAGGCCCATGATCACTCTGGATGAACTGCAGAGATCTACAGCTGAGGTGGTAGACTCTGTCCATAGGACAACAATCAGTCGTATATTGCACAAATCTGGCCTTTATGGAAGAGTGGCAAGAAGAAAGCCATTTCTTAAGGATATCCATAAAAAGTGTCGTTTAAAGTTTGCCACAAGCCACCTGGGAGACACACCAAACATGTGGAAGAAGGTGCTCTGGTCAGATGAAACCAAAATGTAACTTTTTGGCAACAATGCAAAATGTTATGTTTGGCGTAAAAGCAACACAGCTCATCACCCTGAACACACCTTCCCCACTGTCAAACATGGTGGTGGCAGCATCATGGTTTGGGCCTGCTTTTCTTCAGCAGGGACAGGGAAGATGGTTCACATTGATGGGAAGATGGATGGAGCCAAATACAGGAACATTCTGGAAGAAAACCTGATGGAGTCTGCAAAAGACCTGAGACTGGGACGGAGATTTGTCTTCCAACAAGACAATGATCCAAAACATAAAGCAAAATCTACAATGGAATGGTTCAAAAATAAACATATTGTCACGCCTTGGTCTTAGTATTTTGTGTTTTCGTTATATATTTGGTCAGGCCAGGGTGTGACATAGGTTATTTTGTTGTGTTTCGTAATGGGGTTTTGTAGGCATTGGGATTGTGGCTTAGTAGGGGTGTCTAGCATAGGCTTGGCTGCCTGAGGCGGTTCTCAATCAGAGTCAGGTGATTCTCGTTGTCTCTGATTGGGAACCATATTTAGGCAGCCTAGGTTTCACTGTGTGTTTTGTGGGTGATTGTTCCTGTCTCTGTGTTTGTTGTCACAAGATAGGCTGTATAGGTTTTCACGTTTCGTTTGTTGTTTTGCAATTTTAGTTATTTCAGGTATCGTTCAATTTCATTAAAGAACATGAGTAACCACCACGACGCATTTTGGTCCGACTCTCTTTCTACAGACGAACGCCGTTACAGAATCACCCACCACACCCGGACCGAGTGGCATGGTAACAGGCAACAGCGACAGCAGAAGCAGCGAAAGGAGGAATGGACATGGGAAGACGTTTTGGATGGCAAGGGTTGTTACACTTGGGAGGAGATACTGGCTGGAAGAGATTGCCTCCCATGGGAACAGGTGGAGGCACTTAGCAGTGCGAAGAGGGCTATAGGAGAATGGAGTCGAAGAGAAAAGCACGGCGGTGCAGAAATAAACCCGAAAGTCACCCCCAAAAATGTATTGGGGGCGGGCTCAGGGAGAGTGTGGCTGAGTCAGGGTTCAGACCTGAGCCAACTCCCCCTGTTAATCGTGAGGAGCAGCGATCAAAGGACTTCTGGACTTGGGAGGAGATATTGGACGGAAAAGGACCCTGGGCACAGCCTGGTGAATATCGACGCCCCAAAGAAGAACTGGAGGCGGATAAAAGCGGAGAGGCGCTGGTATGAAGAGGCAGCACGGCGATGCGGATGGAAGCCTGAGAGTCAGCCCCAAAAATGTATTGGGGGTTCACAGGGAGTATGGCTATGCCAGGTAGGAGACCTGCGCAAACTCCCTGTGCCTACCGGGGGGCTAGAGAGACCGGGCAGGCACCGTGTTATGCTATGGAGCGCACGGTGTCTCCAGTGCGGGTGCATAGCCCGGTGCGGTACATACCAGCTCTTTGTATTGGCCGGGATAGAGTGGGCATCAAGCCAGGTAAGGTTGGGCAGGCTTGGTGCTCAAGAGCTCCAGTGTGCCTGCATGGTCCGGTCTATCCAGAGCCACCTCCACACACCAGTCCTCCGGTGGCAGCTCCCCGTACCAGGCTTCCTGTGCGTGTCCTCGGTCCAGTACCACCAGTTCCAGCACCACGCACCAGGCCTTCAGTGCGCCTCGCCTGTTCAGCACAGCCAGAGCCTTCCTTCTCTCTAGCGCTGTCGGAGCCTCCCGCCTGTTTAGCGCAGCCAGCGCTTTCCTCCTCTCCTGCGCTGCCGGAGTCTCCTGCCTGTTTAGCGCAGCCAGAGCTGCCAGTCTGCATGGAGCAGCCAGAGCTGCCAGTCTGCATGGAGCAGCCAGAGCTGCCAGTCTGCATGGAGCAGCCAGAGCTGTCAGTCTGCATGGAGCAGCCAGAGCTGCTCAGTCCCGAGCTTCCCCTCAGTCCCGAGCTTCCCCTCAGTCCCGAGCTTCCACCTCAGCCCCGAGCTGCCCCTCAGTCCAGTGGGGTCCTTGGTGAGGGTTATTAGGCCAAGGTCGGCGGCGAGGGTCGCCAATCAAAGGACGCATTACAGGGGGACTAAGACTTGGTTGGAGTGGGGTCCACGTCCCGAGCCCGGAGCCGCCACCGTGGACAGATGCCCACCCGGACCCTCCCCTATGGGTTTAGGTGTGCGGCCGGGAATCCGCACCTTGGGGGGGTTCTGTCACGCCTTGAAATTAGTATTTTGTGTTTTCTTTATATATTTGCTCAGGCCAGGGTGTGACATGGGTTATTTTGTTGTGTTTCGTATTGGGGTTTTGTAGGCATTGGGATTGCGGCTGAGTAGGGGTGTCTAGCATAGGTTTGGCTGCCTGAGGCGGTTCTCAATCAGAGTCAGGGGATTCTCGTTGTCTGATTGGGAACCATATTTAGGTAGCCTAGGTTTCACTGTGTGTTTTGTGGGTGATTGTTCCTGTCTCTGTGTTTGTTGTCACAAGATAGGCTGTATAGGTTTTCACGTTTCGTTTGTTGTTTTGCAATTTTAGTTATTTCAGGTATCGTTCAATTTCATTAAAGAACATGAGTAACCACCACTCCGCATTTTGGTCCGACTTTCTACAGACGAACGCTGTTACACATATCCAGGTGTTAGAATGGCCAAGTCAAAGTCCAGACCTGAATCCAATTGAGAATCTGTGGAAAGAACTGAAAACTGCTGTTCACAAATGCTCTCCATCCAACCTCACTGAGCTTGAGCTGTTTTGCAAGGAGGAATGGGAAAACATTTCAGTCTCTCGATGTGCAAAACTGATAGAGACATACCCCAAGCGACTTACAGCTGTAATCGCAGCAAAAGGTGGCTCTACAAAGTATTAACTTAAGGGGGCTGAATAATTTTGCACGCCCAATTTTTCAGTTTTTGATTTGTTAAAAAGTTTGAAATATCCAATAAATGTCGTTCCACTTCATGATTGTGTCCCACTTGTTGTTGATTCTTCACAAAAAAATACAGTTTTATATCTTTATGTTTGAAGCCTGAAATGTGGCAAAAGGTCGCAAAGTTCAAGGGGAGCGAATACTTTCGCAAGGCACTGTACATGCATTCCATGTTGTAGAAGTGTTTGTATATAATATGTTCTATAACTATATATATTATCATGTCTTTCTCAATGGGACATGTCAGACATGTTCAAGGCAAAACCTGCAATTTTAATTTCATTTTAAGAGTTTATTGGTTATTACACAATTTGAAATATGACTCTGTAATTAGATCCCCTCCCTGAAAGTTAATTCTCATGTTTAATTACTCATGATCTACTTTATGTTATTACAAGTCCCAGTATGTAACTAATATACTTTGTAATTTCACCTTTGTATTACCATGTTAAGAGCTCCAACCCAAATGTTGAGCACTTTCTGCTCCCTCAACAGGAAATAATGAGAGTTCAGGAGGGCATCAAGTCGTAAGGAACTACAGTAAGAGCGTCCCAGTCTTCCTCTTGCCTGGTCCCTTACAGGTGATACATAAACCAACATTTGACACCAGCTAATTTCGATTTAGCCACAAAAGGGAACGTTCTGAAGGTTGCCATATGACGACTGTGGGGATATCCGCAGAAACGCGTACTACTGTATGCACCTAAGATTCAAGAAGATGGTCTAAAACTCTTAGGTTGTTTTCCACATTCATTCAGTCTGTCATTTACGAGGAATTGTGAGTAAGACAAAGGGACATTTGAAAGGTACGTATAGAGTATAGTCAAAAGTTAATGTCTACTTCATACCTTACTGCCAACTGGGCTTGAGCCATGTAGACAAATAGAAACCACTGCCAAAGCCATTATAATCTAAACGTTTGACAATATACTTAACATGCCCTTGACTTGACATTTGTGACGAATGCCTTTGACTTGTGCGATGACCATCCCGCATACAGTATGATGGACAAACAACCCGATAAGTAGTCAAATAAAAGTTGTGCATAAAACGGTGTCTTAGCTGTGAAATGTCATATTAGCGGACTAGCTTTGAGTTAAACACTGCTATGTCTTCATCTTAATCTAATTATATTCTTATTGGTCAAATAGTAAAAACACCATTCTGTGTTATGTAGTCTCATTTTCCTCTCTTGGTTTTAAGCAATGATAGTGTAGTCTGAATGATGTTACACCAAATGTAAGGATGTGTATGGTGGGGTGTTATACTAATTGAACAGTATTTGTGGATGAATATGTAACTGACTGGGTAAGGACCAAAGCACTCAACACACAGCTTTCATAGGTCAAAGGTCAGACCGGAGGTTGTCAGTTTAACTCGCAGGCTGTAGCCATCCATCTGCAGAAAATAAAATGTGTGTGTCTTGTAGTGTATGCAACGGAGCTAGACAAATAAAAAGTATTTACCACTCATACTGTTTCATTTGTCTTTCAGTGCATACATCACCTGTCACAAGGTACAGGAATACTCAATGAAATCAAACGATCATCAAAAATGCTTGATTTACTCATGATCATATTCTCCATTTATACAATATAACAAGACAATTGAAAACATGTAAAACATTGCAATCGTGTAAATATTTCACTCCTAAATATCTATACAGTGTATATTTAAATATCTGTTTATATGTATCTACCGATAGGGATTTCAACGTTCCTCTCTCTGTGAGACAAAGCTTTATGCTGGTAGGGGCCCTTGCTATGCTTTGGGCACATGAACCCTCTTATCTGTCGCTTTGGCTAATAAATCACAAAATCTACAAATCTAGCTCATGAAATATTAACTTTTGTCATGTCCAATGCCGCAAACTCAAAGGAACAATGTTTTCACGTTTTCAAACTCGTGCAACTGTATTTGCATAAAGCATCTAACTAAACATTTCCCTGATATTATGATGCTGTAATTCAACCAAAGCCAAACTCATTCAGACAAACACTTAACTTTAGACAGCCATTAATACATACACATTTGACCAGTTTCCATTTTAGGTTAACATTTGTAAGACATCACATATTTGTGACCAGGATCTGGGCTATGAAGAGGCATCCAAGTCCAGTTCATGTATTTCATAACAGTCTACTGGAAGAGCAGATCAATGGAAGAACGGGCCTTGCAGCTTGGTGCGGACCTGGTCTCGTTTCACCTGTCTCTCCTTGAGGAAGGCTTGCAGCTTGTCGGTGGAGAAACACAAGATGGAGTCTCTGTGTTTGGAGGTGGCCCGCTCACCCCGTACCCACGGGATCTGGAGGCACTCAGCCGCTGAGGGTCTGGCCCTGAGGAAACACATCGGAAAAATTCAGAAATGGTTGGTTCTGGTTGTTGTAACGTTAACACTACCAATCAATTACCCCTCAATGAAACAACTTTGGGTGTACCTTGGCTATCTCAAATAATAAGTATAGAACCTGGTTGGCTAAGATGTGGCCAATGGACTCACCAGGCCTTGTTGCTCAGTGTGTTCTTCATGAAGGTGATTGCTGCCTCTGACAGGCCAGGGTAGCATCGGCCAAACTGGATCTTCCCCTTCCGGATGTTTCTGTCCCTCTCCCAGTTGAGGTCTGAGTGGAACGGGCTATCTGCACTCAACCTAGATGGTTAGAGCGAGGATACATCAGAGGACAAAAAGAGGAATACATGGCAGTATTACTCTACACTGAGTATACAAAACATTAGGAACACCTTCCTAATATTGACACAAACCAGTGCTCCTGGCACCTACTATCATACCCCCTTCACCATCTGAATGGCACACATACAGTACCTTGCAAAAGTATTCATCCCCCTTCCTATTGTGTTGCATTACAACCTGTAATTTAAAGGATTTTTATTTGGACTTCACATAATGGACATACACAAAATAGTCCAAATTGGTGAAGTGAAATGTAAAAAATAATAATAATAATAATTGTGCGTGCATATGTATTCACCCCCTTTACTATGAAGCCCCTAAATAAGATCTGCTGAAACCAACTACCTTCAGAAGTCACATAATTAGTAAATAAAGTCCACCTGTGTGCAATCTAAGTGTCCCATGATCTCAGTATATATACACCTGTTCTGAAAAGGCCCCAGAGTCTGCAACACCAGTAAGCAAGAGGCACCACCAAGCAAGTGGCACCATGAAGACCAAGGAGCTCTACAAACTGGTCAGAGACAAAGTTGTGGAGAAGTAAAGATCAGGGTTGGGTTATAAAATAATATACAAAATTTGGAACATCCCCCAGAGCACCATTAAATCCATTATTTAAACAAATTGAAAGAATATGGCACCACAACAAACCTGCCAAGAGGGCCGCCCACCAAAACTCACAGACCAGGCAAGGAGAGCATTAATCAGAGGCAACAAAGAGACCAAAGATAACCTTGAAGGAGCTGTAAAGCTCCACAGCAGAGATTGGAGTATCTGTCCATAGAACCACTTTAAGCAGTACACTCCACAGAGCTGGGCTTTACGGAAGCTTTACGGAAAAGCTATTGCTTAAAGAAAATAATTGCTCTACACCAGCAGAACCCATCCAACTTGAAGGAGCTGGAGCAGTTTTGCCTTGAAGAATGGGCAAAAATCCCAGTGGCTAGATGTGCCAAGCTTACGAGACATATCCCAAGAGACTTGCAGCTGTAATTGCTGCAAAAGGTGGCTCTACAAAGTATTGAGTTTGGGGGGGTGAATAGTTACGCTCAAGTTTTGTATTTTTGTTTACTATCTATTTTTATTCAAGGTTGTAAGGCAACAAAATAGGGAAAATGCCAAGGGGGTGAATACTTTCCCCAGCCACTGTACACAATACATGTCTCAATTATCTAAAGGCTTAAAAATCCTCCTTTAACCTGTCTCTTCCCATGTATCTACACCGATTGAAGTGGATTTAACAAGTGACATCAATAACAGATCATAGCTTTCACCTGGATTCACTTTGTCGGTCTATGTCATGTAAAGCACGGGTGTTTTTCATGTTTTGCATACTCAGTGTTTTGTATATAGGTTCAAACTGACGCATCCTGGGCAATCAGGGCTCTAAACATTCAGAGAAGTGTAATTATTGCTAAATGAATTAATCCTCATGTGTCTTTCTATACTTACATTATAAAAGCTAACACCCCAATAGCCCAGATGTCAGTCTCAGGTCCGACTCCTTGTCCGTCAAGGATTTCCGGAGCTTTAGGAAGGACAATGTAAACTGACAAAACATGATAGAGAGAACATTCTTCATAAGAGTTTTACATTAAATAACGTTTCCAGAAGTACATGCCAGTTAATATATAGTTTTGTTCAACACGTCATCCTTCCTGGTAATCGTCCCAAGTCATCCTCTTGCTGTACCTTTCTCTTGTCCCTGAATATGCTCTATGTTGAGTGTCTGTCCGGGCGTGAAGGACTGAGCGGAGCCCAGGTCTACGATCTTCAGCATGTTGCAGTCCGTCACCAGCATGTTGTCTGACTTGAGGTCCAAGTGGACAACGCGATGGCCGTGCAGGTAGTCCACGGCACTCAGGATCTGAGCCAGCAACTCTGCTACATGGAGCTCAGAATACAGGTCTCTGTTTGGGGGAAGGAGGGAGGGTGGGAGGGACGGAGGGAGGGAGGTGAAGTATAGTCCCTTTTTGTTTATATAAAACCCATATTCTGCATGTGGTTTTCACTAACCACCATTCATACTCTGTAAGATGCAAGTCCCCTTAGCCAGCTAACACTACAAACCAACACACACACCACCCCCAAACACTACTAAGTAATGTTGTAATGTAAAGCAGGCAGCGATCATATTCAATGGTGTGTCTGTCTGACCTCTCAGCCAGGTTGTAGAGCAGCTCTCTGCCGGCACACAGCTCTTGGATGAGCACCAGGTAGTAAGGGGTTATGTACGCTGTGTGCAGCTGCACCAGGTTGGGGTGGTTGAGCCTCTTCAGCAGCTGGTACTCTCTGAGCACCAGCTGTCTCTTCTCTGGCCTGCAGGGGGTGATCTTGGCAGCAAACAGCTGCTGGCTCTGGCTGTCCTGACACTGGGTCACCACGCTGAAACGGCCCCTGATACGGACAAAATGTTGCAAGTAGTGGTGAGAGACATTGCACACACATCTGTCTAGGCTACTTGCAGGCATGAAGTAAAGATGTGTCATAACTTTTAGAAAAATATGTGTATGCTGTTGTGCAAGGGTTTACATTTTAATTTAGATATGCTAAATTAGTACACATTCACGTCGTCCATAAGAAACTGCAACTTTCCTAACCCGGTATAGATATTCAGTACCTGTTGATCTCCGAGTGGAAGCTGTAGGTCTTGTGGCTAGGTTGACCTCCTGACCTACTGCCCTTTGAACCTGGGGACTCTGTCTGGATGAGGGGAATGTGGGTCTCTGTAGTTCAAAGGAGAAGTATTATGTCTGGCCACACACTCAACAAGGGAGAGGGAGCACTAAAACAGAACATCAAAGACTTTCACCAATAAACATATACATTTACATAAGGAAATCAAAATTCTATATTTAGAATTGTCTTGCCTTCAGGATGGGTTGCCATAACAACAGGTGGAGAAGGGTCACTAAAAGGTCCTGTGCCTGTCTTGATGATGCAGCCAACCCTGAACACGTACCCTGCTCCTCTGGGTAAGTCCTTCACCACGTAGCAACTGTCTGTCACCTCCTCCGACAGGAGCTTCCACTCCACACCTGTAGCAGCACAGAGTAAGGACGTATGTTGAGATCGTCATCACCAGTTGCCCACTCCAGTAGATAGTGTTGTTAACAAGACAAACTTGTTAAGTTTAGCGTAGCTTCACTTCACCTGGACATATCCATTTATGTACAAAAGTGAAATATTCTGTGTGATCTGTAAGCAGTGTTTTTTTTTACCATCTGTGCTGTACTGAACACCGTAAACCACTGGGTCGCTGGACTGCATTGGTCTCCATACCAGCAGAAATCCACCTGCCTCCAACTGGTGCACATCCGGCCTGGTGGGGCGGATAGGCATTTCTGGAGAGAAAACAGAAAGACACATTTAGAATTGCAGAGAGACAGTATCCTGCTGAATAGATTGTAAATTGAGTCTATATATACTTGACCTTTGTTCTTTTTGAATGCAGGTATTTTGGGTATTTTGAAGGAGAAGAACTTGGATTTCTTTTTTGGGCTCTCCAAGCCAGGGCTTGCCTCTTGCTCAGGCGGAACAGGATATGAACCCTTTACAATCGGCCCTGCATCACACCAAGATACATAAAGATTCAGATTCATCAGAACTAACTGAAAAAAGGTTTCCACCTCATGAGAGAGATCTCATTCTAAAAAGTGTACTAAACAAAATTGTACGGTAGCTCACCTCCCTTCGTTAAGTCCTCCTTGCTGGACGATTTAGTGAACAGCTTGGTGAGGCTAGAGGCTGATGCCCTCATCTTTTTCTTTAGTGACATGGTGGGGGTTTGGGGCTCCAATTCCCCTAGTGTGGGTCCCTGCTCCGCGCCCTCCAATTGGGAGTAGGAATGCCCTGCCCAGGACTGCCTGCGGAACAGATTCATTAACCCAACTTTGGGTGACATCCTAGGAGACTTCCCCGTGGGCGGTTTGGCCTCGAGGGCCGGTGTGGACGCATGCCTCTGGAGTCGTGCCTTTGTGTCTCTGGCCCTTGGGGGCCTCTCTGGGGCCTTGATGGACAGACTGGGACTGGGTTTCACCGGCAGGACCTTCCTCTCTACCGCACCCTTATTTCTGTCCGTTGGGTTCTGGTTGGGGTGTGTTGTCCTTCTCGGTGGGATCTGAATTTGGCCTCTCTGGCGCTGGGGCTCCTGCTCAGCATCCTCAACCTCAGATACCTGGAGCAGGGAGCAGGGGGACGGGGTGATCAGGGGCTCCTCCTGGTCATCATACTCATCCCCTGCTCTCCCTCCATGTGTGGCAAAAGGGTGTCCGTGGGACATATCATCACAGGAGCCCAGCCTGCTGGAGGCCTCAGAGCCATGCTCGAGGATGAAGGACTCAGCCAGGGAGCCCTGCGAGCCAGCCAAGTTCTCCACTTCCTCCTCCCCTGGTCTCCCCTGCTCTGGCATAGGGCTCTTTTCTTGACCAGCATGGGGCAATTTTGCACCCCGTTTCTGAAGCTTGGCTATAAGCTGTGCGGGAGCCACTGCCACTGAACCTCTTCTACCTTTGATCTGGGGAGGGGCAACGACTAAGCTCTTATCCTCCTCTTCATCAGTGAAATCCTCCTTAAGACTCAAAGCACCTTCCTCTTCACTGCGTTTGGCGGATCCTGGTGAGCGTCGGGAGTAGTCGTCCAACGACCTGCTCCTCCTGTGCGGGGGTGCATTGTGCGAGAGGCCGAGCCCGCTGTCGAAGGAGCAAGACTTGAGCATGGACGACTGCAAAGACCCTCGCCTTTGCCCGTGATTGGTATCTCCCTCGTCCTCCATGTACTCAATGAGCGGCTCGTTAAGGCGGCTAGAGAGGCTGCTGCGGTGCGGTTTGCGGCCCCTCTCCTGTTTTTTGGCCTGGAACTTGTCCCTGAGGGTCATGTGGCGGGCGGACATGGGCGAGAGCTGCGCGGAGTTGTCATAGAAGGTGCTGTGGATCAGGCTGCTCCTGGCGATGCGCCCTCCTTCACTCCCGGAAATGGAGCTGTCATCACCCTCGGAGAAGTACAAGGATGGGCTGCTGTCTCGGCTGACCCTCCTTTCCCTCTGGGGGGTTGGCTGCCTGGAGGTGTCCGAGGACCTTACGGACTGCCTGCTTATGCTCCTTTCTAGCATGATACTCTGTCCTCCCATCTCCTCTTCCTCCATGATCCTCTCCTCCTCCTCTTCGTCCAATTTAAGCTTGGCGAAGGGCTCAGGGATCCTGGCTCTCTCCATGAGGAGATCGAAGTCTTCCTCCTCCTCATCTTCATCCTCCTCTGTGGTGGTGCAGTGGTGGAAGAAGTCCCAGGCGTCGGCCTCGTCGTACTCCGAGGAGGAGCCGCTGCTCATTGAGGTGCTGCTGGGCTCGTGGGGGTCCCGCGGGGCTGTGACAGAGGTCTCCCGAGGAGGGGCATCGAGCAGCTCTGGGATGGACCTCAGGGTGAGGACAGAGCCCAGGCAGGTCAGAGAACGCTGGGTTGCGAGGGGAGATAACGCAGGTGAAAGAGAAGACAGCACAGTCATACAAAGCTGTCAAGAGACAGTTAAGTAAACACTGGATATACTGCATAAAGAGAGAGATGAGACAAGACTGCACTGGACAGAGTTGAAAGTCTCATTACTGTACCTGCCATTTCCTCCTTGAGATAAAGACTTTCAAAGCCCTTGTGTTGATGACATCAGTTTCATCCTCGCTCTGACAGTGTAATCAAAATGACAGAATGTATTAGGCAAGAGTAATTGTTTTTCCTCCATTTATTTCATTCGTCTCCGTCAACCCTGGCTGAGACATACCAGTAAATAAAATGGTATAACTCTTACTTGGAACCATTCATGCCCCAGACACTCAAATGCAGTTGGTCGCTTTCTGAAGAGAGAACAAATCATTTAGAGTTATATCCATATGATATATTTTTGCGGCGAGGGTAGGAGGGATCTTTATTCATTTCAATGGTGGTGTATCTTACTCTGGGTCTGGCTGCAGGACCATACGGAGGAAGTCCTGGGCCTCTGTGCTCCTGTAGATGAGGTCAGGTGCGTCCCAGTTCAGTGTCCCCTCCCCCACCTTCAGCAGAGTGGCCCGGTCCGTCTCCCCCACAAATGGACAGCGGCACATCAGACTGCCAGGACACAGCATGATTTCACCGGTCAACGCTCACTCGCATTACAGGTATGATGACAATCTAATATATAATATCAAACCTCAAATCAGTACTTACCATAAATACGCCACAACACCAATGGACCTAACAAAGAGAAGACATTTCTGTAGTGATAAATCATCACATTGTACCTTCACATGACAGGAATGTCACAAACAGTAGCATAGATGTACTGAAACAGAGAGTACATTTAGCTTACCAGATGTCACTTGCCATAGTGACAGGGTCTTGATGTATGATCTCAGGTGCTACAAACTCTGGAGTGCCAAACTGGCTATACTGGTGTCTGGAAGTGTCCATCTCTTGACAGAAGCCAAAGTCACAGATCTTGATCTCCTCTCTGGGTGGAAACACCATTAGGATATTGTCCGGCTGTGTGAATTACAGACAGTGGGTGAGGGAACAGAGTAGTAGAATTAATAAAGCCTGTTCTATTCATTCTATTTCTATGTGAGGGAATTGATCATGTCATGTGAATGACCATTCTGAATTGTTTCAATGCACACAAAACTAAATGTATGTATTAAGAATCAAATGCTTTATGAATATGGATGTAGGAAGAGCTTACTTTGATGTCCAGATGAAGAATGTTCATGCTGTGGATGTGACCAACTCCCTCCAGGATTTGCTGAACGTACATCTGCACCTGGTACATCATACGGGCAGGTTGTAAGCATTCGGACAAAACAGGTCCAACAATGTTGTGTTTTACATAATTTAGCAGACGCTCTTATCCAGAGCAATTAGGGTTAAGTGCCTTGCTCAAGGGCACATCAGCATATTTTTCACCTAGTCAGCTCAGGGATTCAAATCCGTCACTTTTCGGTTACCAGCCTGCACCCTTAACCGCTAGGCTACCTGCCGCCCTTCACAGAGTAGAGATGTAATGTTTTACCTCTATCTCACTGACCGATCCCTTCAACAGCAGATGATCAAGAAGACCATAAGAAGAGCAGCTATAGATGGTATTAAGGAGAATATACAGTGTTATACATTGATCAAATTGAGCACAAATTTGTTTTTTTTGTTGTCCTCATGTTCCATTTCCTACTCCAGGTTTGACGTTTTATTTATTCGCACCAAAGAAAAGATGTGAAAGACAAAATAGCACCGATTTTTTTTTAAAACTCACAAACACGGTGTGCAGGTGAAGTATGTTTTATTATTTACATTTCCACTCTTCATCAGAGGACTGTATGTGGAAGGATACGCTTCAGTGACCAGGACCAGGGTCCTGCGTGTAGAGAAGAAGTCCAGCAGACAGGACACCCTGGGGTGAGCCAACCGGGAGAGCAGGTCTCTCTCCTGGAAGGCCCTGGTCCTCGTACTGCTCCTCAGGGGCAGGAACTTGGCGGCAAAGCCCTCGCCAGTCCTCCTGTGGGTAACCCGCTTCACCACCCCATATGTGCCTCTACAGACACAGGGAGAAGACAAAGGACGGAAGACATTTTAGATAATTGGGACACAGCTAAAGGGAGCGTAAATCTCCACAGTTGCAGATTGACTGCAGACTTGGTAAATAGGATACCCCAAACAGGTCAGTATTTACCTCCCTATCTCCTCATGGACGTCATACACAGAGAGCAGCTTCCTCCTCTTCCCAAGCTCCACCTCTCTCTCCTGCGACTCCAGTGGACCTGCAGAG
Organism: Oncorhynchus keta; assembly: GCF_023373465.1. Classification (NCBI taxonomy): domain Eukaryota; kingdom Metazoa; phylum Chordata; class Actinopteri; order Salmoniformes; family Salmonidae; genus Oncorhynchus; species Oncorhynchus keta. The sequence goes on from NC_068442.1 coordinate 44,392,488, forward strand.
AAGAGGACCATGGCCATGCAATCACAGGTCGTCCAGACAGAGAATATCATGTATGTGGAGTTAAGTTGGTTTCAGATAAGGATGCACACCTTCCAAACATATTGTGGTAAAACTGCCGAAGGTTTGGCATCAGCTAGCTTGAATGAATGTAACAATAAGGACAGTGAACAGAAAGACGTACCCCACTGGGCACAGACATAAATTCAACATCTATTCCACGTTGGTTCAACGTAATTTCATTGATTCAACCAGTGTGTACTCAGTGGGATGACTCTAGCAAAAAGGTGTGCACTACTGTAGAAGGGAAAAGGGAATAATTTGCGAAACTGCGTATGTGTGTCCTGAGGCCTCACCCTCCTCCACTGTGAGCTGAGCCTGACAGGATGTGTGTCCGGAGTCGTTATAGGCCCAGCAGGTGTAGATGCCACCATCCTCGCTCTCCGGGTACAGCACAGTCAGAGAGCAGCGGGCACCATTCTGGAGCACCTCCACATTCTCATTGGCCAACAGCTCCTCTCCATCCTCCAATCATATAAGAGTGACACAGTAATAAGGTACAGCTTCTAAGACAACACAGGGGGTCTCAGACTCCCGACAGTAGAGGAGGATACCAAATATTACAAAGGCAACAGAATCCATATATACTGAACAAAAATCCAAACGCAACATGTAAAGCAGGACTATCCAACCCTGTTCCTGGAGAGCTATCATCCTGTAGGTTTTCACTCCAACCCTCATCTAGCGCACCTGATTCTAATAATTGGCTACTTGAAAAGCTAAATCAGGTTGGTTTACAACTGGGGTTGGAGTGAAAATCTACAGGAGGGTAGCTCTGCAGCAACATGGTTGGACAGCCCTGATGTAAAGTGTTGGTCCCATGTTTCATGAGCTGAAATAAAAGATACATTCGCACAAAAAGCATATTTCTCTCAAATGTTGTACACAAATTAGTTTACAACCCCATTATTTGAACATTTCTCATTTGCCAAGATAATCCATCCACCTGACAGGTATGGCATATCAAGAAGCTGATTAAACAGCATGATCATTACACAGATGCACCTTGTGCTGGGGACAACAAAGGCCACTCTAAAATGTAAAGTTCTGTCACACAATACAATGTCTGAAATTTTGAGGGAGTGTGCAATTGGCATGCTGACTGCACAAATGTTCACCAGAGCTGTTGCCAGGGAATTGAATGTTCATGTCTCTACCATAAGCAGCCTCCAGTGTTGTTTTAGAGAAATTGGCGGTATGTCCAACCAGCCTCACAACCGCATCCGCAGACCACGTGTAACGACACCAGCCCTAGGACCTCCACATCCATCAGATTGTCTGAGACCAGCCACCTGGACAGCTCATGAAACTGAGAAGTATTTATGTCTGTAATAAAAACCTTTTGTCTGGAAAAACTAATTCTGATTGGCTGGGCCTGGCTCTCCAGTGGGTGGGCCTGGCTCCAAAATGGGTGGGCCTATGCCCTCCCAAGCCCAACCATGGCTGTGCCGCTGCCAAGTCATGTGAAATCCATAGATTAGTGCCGAATTAATTTATTTCAATTGACTGATTCCCTTATATGAACTGTAAGTCAGTGAAATCATTGAAATTGTTCCATGTTGGGTTTATATTTTTGTTCAGTATAGATTACTGCTCATTTGATAAGTGTCAGATATGCTGAAGTGATATGGCGCATGTCATATCATAATAAAGGTTAGTATAAAGTTATTTATAACAGTGAATCAGTTGATGGTGGTCTTAGATTGAGAAGGCACATCGGTTTGAAGCTTCCCTACCTTGTACCACTGAATCTCGGGGGTTGGCCTTCCTGTGATGATGATGGTGAAGGTAGCTGATTGGCCAGACTCCACACATAGGTCCTCTGCCGGCACCTGAGTGGAGGGAGGAGCTGAGGAAAAAGGAAGTTAAGTAATTCCGTGAGATTATTCAAGTTTTAGGAACAGTGGCCACTTCAAAAACAAAAACAATGAACTACAGTGTGAGTGTGCACAGTACAAGTACCTGTTGGCATTTCCTGTATGGTCTCAGGGAGATAAAGTTCCTCCTCAACCTCTGGTCTTTCCTCAAGATCATTGGGGAACTGGGGCACCTCCACGTGGCCTCTGGTGGTGGGGTCCCTTTCCTCTGGACCACCCTCAGCTCTGTAGAGAAAATATTGTGATAAAATATAGAGACTGTACATATATTTGGATAGAGAGAGAGACGGTGCAGTAGTATGACAATGTACAGTATCACAGTTCTGGCTGGTAGACTCACGGCTTAGCATATCCAGGCTGGAAGAGCATTTTGACGATAGATGTGGGGCTGAAATCTGTCTGAAGCCATTGCTTCACCATGGCAGTGGACCAGCCATCTGAGTCTGGAGGAAGCACAATTGCATCACTCACAGACTGATGTCCTTGGGTTCTCTTAGAGTCTTAGAATCCAAAATCATGACTTAATATTAGCTGGCCTTTAAGTTTAATGTATTTTTTGAAGCCATGCCAACTTCTGACTGAGGCGAAGCGTGTCGAGGCATTAACAACTGTCTATTTAAAAATATAGAATGTGAAAAATATGATAAAAGCAAATATTAGGAACATACAGTAAGTACCCTTACCTCCAGACTCACATAAGCATAATAACCAGTGCACGTCTTACCTCCAGACTTGACGGACACCCAATAGTTTGTAAATCAGCCCATGAACAGGAAGACATGGGGGGGAGGGGCATAAGGAGTGCCTAATGCCCAGCACATGACCATCTTGTATGGGTAGGAGTGGAGAGTTAGCTGAGCATGCATTGGAGAGGAGAGAGGAGGACCCATCCACATGCACTGGGTCCATGATACTGGGAACATGATAAGACTTACATGATGAAGGCTCTGTGAGGTACTTCCTGCTCAGGGGAATACAGAGGAAGTGGGATGGAGAGCAGGGTTACAGAGAATGGATGGAGTCACATGATCAATTGGTGTCCAAAAGTCTAAAGGAAAACTACTTAGAGGTGAAATCATAGCTCATGAAGGAAAGAAATTTATACATACTGCAATGCCAGTGATCTGTCATATGTATTTAAACAAATGGACTAATTGAATGTACTTGGTGACTTAAGTCTGTTAACTGTGTTTGATATGGATTAAATGTAAGTAGGTCCTGATATGGACTCTGAGGGGGGTTACCCAGGCTCAGATTAAGCCTAGTCATGGACTAAAAAGCAAGATCAATGGAGAATCTTCATTGAAAGTGCATTTCAGTCTTGGACCAGGCTTAATATGTGTCTAGTAAACACTTCTAGATGTAAATGAGCTATGGCCCCTTCTTTCTCCTGTTTGGAAAAGCTTTTTGGAAATCCACCAAGATCAGTCAAATGGGGACAATGACCCAGTCCGTTCCAATACTATTCATTTCTGAAAGATGGAAACATGATGAAAACACAAACCAAAACATCCAATACTAAAGTGTATCAATGTCTTTCATGAATATGTACAACTACAAATGATATCTATGTTGATTGCTAATGTAGGTGACTGGAAGTGTTTATGGTTTCAAGGGTGTTTGGAAGGACATGGAAGAGAAAGTGTAACCTAGGTAATGAGACAATCCAAATTGAAAATGAGGAATGGCAATGATGACTGACAGTGTGAAAACAGAGATAAAGTGAAGTGGTTTGAGGTAAATTGAAGTGAGGTGAAACTAAGGAATAACCATGGCATGTGCTTTCCTAATCCCTCGTCAGTTAACACTACATTTATATTGTCCACAGAATAAAACTGGGATAACACAATACTTATCCTTGTCTCTCATGAGAAATCAGTAAGAGTTGGACCTTGGGGATCTTTATCCTATATTATAAACTAGGGTGGTTCTAACTCTGAATGCTGATTGGCTGACAACCATGGTATATCAGACCGTATACCACGGGTATGACAAAACATTTATTTTTACTGCCCTAATTACATTGGTAACCAGTTTAACCAATAAGGCACCTCGGTGGTTTGTACTATATGGCCAATATACCACAGCTATGTACAGTCCTTAGCAGTGATATACTGGCCATATATCACACCTCCTTGGGCCTTATTGCTTAAATATATTACTGTCATCCTATTAACCATGTCTTATAGTGTAGACAGCCTTCTTCTCAAAACCTGCTTCCTTACTCCCAGGTGGACATTTACCTTGATTGGGTGGAACTCTCCTACCGTTGGTCAAGAGGACCTGTGGTTGGTCAGGTTCACTGTCAATCACTTGTGTGAAGGCGGCGCACAGCTCTGCTTTACTCTTGGCACTACCCAACTGGTTCCACAGCTGAAACATAACAAGAGTTCACATTTTAAATTCACTTCTTTATAAGAGTGTTCAAAAGCTCCTAGGGTGCATTGCTATGAAGAAAATCACCAGTATATTGCACCTTAATGTTATACCTACATGTTAGGAAGAAGCATTACAAATGTACATAAAGGGGTTTCATACAATACGCATACCTCACACTCATACCGTCCCAGGTCTGTCTCTCCAGGGTTCATTATGGTGAGAGTGAGGATCCCACTGCGGGCGTCACTCTCTATGTGGTACTTCCTCTGGTCTGACAGCTCTCTGGCATCCTTAAACCACCTGCCCCCAGAACATGCCAGGGCACACAACCAAATAACAACATGTGGGTGGATCTCAATGGGAATCTTAATAAGTATGGTTCAAACTTTGAATCCTGGGAGCCCATGTTCTCATGACATAGTATGGGAATACTGAGTACAGATGTAGGATCTTAATTTGAGCCAGTTTGCTAAACAGGAAAATAGGAAATGTGAATTATTTCATGGATTTTAATTACTGGACATTTTTGTGAGGGGAAATAGAGTCGGACATTTCAAAGTGGAAATTACAAACTTCAGAAGCCTTTTTAAACCTCAAATACATTTAAAGTTGTAAAATTGTCCTGCAACACGGTGATCAAATTAAGATCCTGCATCTGTAAACCCAGTGCAGTTTACTGTACCATACCTGACTCGGGGTAGAGGTGTGCTGTGCGTGGAGCAGGTAAACTGAACTTCCTCTCCCTCCATCAGACATGCACTCTGCAGCCTAGTAATGAACCTGGGAGGTGCTGTTGGACAAGAGGAAATGAGTTAATTCACTCTATGCATTACGAATGATCTTTGCACAATAGGACATGGAGTATACCGTAACATGTTGGATAACAAAATCATATGTATACGATTTGTGTATTTCAGTGTATTTAAGCTCTAATCTTCATCAGCATGTAATTTGTGCATGAGGTAGGCTGAATCATAGAATTAGGAATTAGAATACACTAATACATTTAATAATAAATAGTACATCGTCATTTAGTAGGATCTCTATGGACCGAGTGCTCTGTCAGTCCTGATTGTGGGTGCTGAGTTCAGCACCGAAGCGACTGCAATTGACTGTTGACTCACTGTCACGTCTACTCCTGCTCCTCCCCTCCCCTTCGGCGCACGTTGTCGCAGGAATAGTAACCACCGGTCCTGGGAATCATCTTATGTTAGTGTTGTGTTCTTGGCTTTGTTGTTTTATTAAAATTGTTCACCTGCTTCCGACTTACCGCCCCATCATTACAGAATACCAACTCAATATACGGAAGCAGCAGGACAACCGGACAACTCCCAGGTGATTGATGAACAAGGTGACCTTCTTCGCCAACACTATGTTCAACTGGGGACGGCCATGGAAGATGTTCTCCGCGGTCTACAACGTCTCAACAGCGGAGGATATTCTAGAGCCAGTCTACCCAACGAGTCAGCGGAGGATATTCTAGAGCCAGGCTACCCAACGAGTCAGCGGAGGATATTCTAGAGCCTTTCCGCGGCAGAACGACGTAGACGGATACAGCTGGGGCTCTGTCTGTACTGTGGCCAGGGAGGGCAGAAGTGCCAGCGGTGTCCAATACTTTAGAATCCAGGATCCACTAGAGCAGAGGGACGGTCATGTGATGTTACATCCCCTGGACCACGAGTGAGTATTCCATCTACTGCTCTTCCTGTTAAACTATTTTTAGTACCCATCAATCTGGCTGACTGTCTCTCATGCCCTGTGAATTCCGGCGCGGCGGGGAACTTTATGGATCAGACACTTGCCTCCTCTCTCAATATTACTACCTATCTGCTCTCCTCTACTTTTCTGGTTCAAGGTCTTGACTGTCGGCCTCTAGGATCCGGAACCATCACACACATCACCCAACCACTCACCCTCACCACCCTCACCAGTCCAATCAGCAGGAGAATATCACCTTCCTCACCAGTGCACCAGTTCCAAGATCATCCTCGGCCTCCCTTCAACGCCATAACCCCACCATTTCATGGTCGAGGATGAGAATCAGACTGGTCACCTGAATGCCGGAGGACCTGCTTCCCATCCTCACAAGTCAACGTTCCTGTGGTCTGGGACATAGATGTGGAGATCTGCCATGCTCTGTAGATGGAGCCCGCACCCCTGAACTGTCCTCCTGTGCACATCTACATTCCCACAGTGATACAGGATCGGCTGCTAACCTGGGCGCACACAGCGGTTGTCGCTGGACATCCAGGTATTTCTCGCACCATCCACTCCATTGCTAAGAAATACTGGTGGCCTACCTTGGCACAGGGTGTCACTCGTTATGTCAAGTCCTGTTCTGTGTGTGCCCAAACCAAGTCTCATCGGAATGCTACAACAGGGAAGCTCCAACCACTTCCTGTGCCTCAGTGACCGTTGTCTCATCTATCCAATGACTTTGTAACCGATCTCCCTCTGATGGTTTCACCACCATTCTGGTGGTAGTGGATAGATTTTCTAAGTCACGTCGGTTAATTCCCCTTCTTGGTCTCCCCACAGTTCTTCAGGTCGCTGAGACACTCTTCCAGCAGGTCTTCCGATATTATGGCCTTCCGGAGAACATTGTCTCCGACCGTGGCCCCCAATTCATATTGGAGTATGGAGGGCCTTCATGGAGAAGCTCGGGGTCACTGTCAGCTTCTCTTCCAGGTACCGGCCTCAGTCCAACGAGCAGGTGGAGAGGATGATCCAGGAGCTGGGGAGGTTCCTGAGGAGTCACTGTCTGGACCGGCAGGGTGAGTGGGCACGATTTCTTCCATGGGCAGAGTATGCCCAGAATTTGCTGCGTCACTCCTCCACTGAGTTGACTTCTTTCCAGTGTGTTCTGGGTTTTCAACCGGCCCTGGCTCCGTGGACTCTGGGCCAGACCGAGGCCCCTGCGGTTGATGAGTGGTTCCGGTGAGCATAAGTGTCGAGCGACGCTCACTTGAGACTCAAGCGCACCGTCCATCGTAAAAATCAACAACAGGCAGACCACCACTGCAGTGAGACCTCTGTGTTCCACCCTGGGGATCGCGTCTGGCTCTCTACCAGTAACCTCCCACTCCGCCTGCCCTGCAAGAAACTGAGGCCCCAGTTTGTGGGGCCATTCAAGGTTCTCTGGAGGGTCAGCGAGGTGACAAATAGGTTACAACTGCCTAGTCACTACCGTATCTCACCCTCGTTTCATGTTTCCCTTCTCAGGTCGGAGGTTCCTGGTCCCCTAGCTGATGCTGTCCCCCTGACCCCCGGATGTCGAGGACATGGACTCCCGGCATCGTGGGGGGTCGGATCCAGTATTTGGTGGAATGGGAGGGGTATGGCCCTGAGGAGCGGTGTTAGGTTCTGGTGGAGGACATTCTGGATCCCAACTTCCCGACTTCCAACTTCGCCACCCGGATCGACTCGCTCCTCGTCCCCAGGGTCGTCGTCCTGTGGCAGGAGCCGCACGTCAGAAGGGGTGGTACTGTCCCGTCTGCTCCTCCCCTCCAGTCCACGACGTCGCTGGAATACTAACCATTGATCCTGGGAATCATCGTTGTGATTCCGGTAGCCTCTGGAACTGCCGATCTGCGGCCAACAAGGCAGAGTTCATCTCAGCCTATGCCTCCCTCCAGTCCCTCGACTTCTTGGCACTGACGGAAACATGGATCACCACAGACAACACTGCTACTCCTACTGCTCTCTCTTCGTCCGCCCACGTGTTCTCGCACACCCCGAGAGCTTCTGGTCAGCGGGGTGGTGGCACCGGGATCCTCATCTCTCCCAAGTGGTCATTCTCTCTTTCTCCCCTTACCCATCTGTCTATCGCCTCCTTTGAATTCCATGCTGTCACAGTTACCAGCCCTTTCAAGCTTAACATCCTTATCATTTATCGCCCTCCAGGTTCCCTCGGAGAGTTCATCAATGAGCTTGATACCTTGATAAGCTCCTTTCCTGAGGACGGCTCACCTCTCACAGTGCTGGGCGACTTTAACCTCCCCACGTCTACCTTTGACTCATTCCTCTCTGCCTCCTTCTTTCCACTCCTCTCCTCTTTTGACCTCACCCTCTCACCTTCCCCCTACTCACAAGGCAGGCAATACGCTCGACCTCATCTTTACTAGATGCTGTTCTTCCACTAACCTCATTGCAACTCCCCTCCAAGTCTCCGACCACTACCTTGTATCCTTTTCCCTCTCGCTCTCATCTAACACCTCCCACACTGCCCCTACTCGGATGGTATCGCGCCGTCCCAACCTTCGCTCTCTCTCCCCCGCTACTCTCTCCTCTTCCATCCTATCATCTCTTCCCTCTGCTCAAACCTTCTCCAACCTATCTCCTGATTCTGCCTCCTCAACCCTCCTCTCCTCCCTTTCTGCATCCTTTGACTCTCTATGTCCCCTATCCTCCAGGCCGGCTCGGTCCTCCCCTCCCGCCCCGTGGCTCGACGACTCATTGCGAGCTCACAGAACAGGGCTCCGGGCAGCCGAGCGGAAGTGGAGGAAAACTCGCCTCCCTGCGGACCTGGCATCCTTTCACTCCCTCCTCTCTACATTTTCCTCCTCTGTCTCTGCTGCTAAAGCCATTTTCTACCACTCTAAATTCCAAGCATCTGCCTCTAACCCTAGGAAGCTCTTTGCCACCTTCTCCTCCCTCCTGAACACCCCCCCCCTCCCTCTCTGCAGATGACTTCGTCAACCATTTTGAAAAGAAGGTCGACGACATCCGATCCTCGTTTGCTAAGTCAAACGGCACCGCTGGTTCTGCTCACACTGCCCTACCCTGTGCTCTGACCTCTTTCTCCCCTCTCTCTCCAGATGAAATCTCGCGTCTTGTGACGGCCGGCCGCCCAACAACCTGCCCGCTTGACCCTATCCCCTCCTCTCTTCTCCAGACCATTTCCGGAGACCTTCTCCCTTACCTCACCTCGCTCATCAACTCATCCCTGACCGCTGGCTACGTCCCTTCCGTCTTCAAGAGAGCGAGAGTTGCACCCCTTCTGAAAAAACCTACACTCGATCCCTCCGATGTCAACAACTACAGACCAGTATCCCTTCTTTCTTTTCTCTCCAAAACTCTTGAACGTGCCGTCCTTGGCCAGCTCTCCCGCTATCTCTCTCTGAATGACCTTCTTGATCCAAATCAGTCAGGTTTCAAGACTAGTCATTCAACTGAGACTGCTCTTCTCTGTATCACGGAGGCGCTCCGCACCGCTAAAGCTAACTCTCTCTCCTCTGCTCTCATCCTTCTAGACCTATCGGCTGCCTTCGATACTGTGAACCATCAGATCCTCCTCTCCACCCTCTCCGAGTTGGGCATCTCCGGCGCGGCCCACGCTTGGATTGCGTCCTACCTGACAGGTCGCTCCTACCAGGTGGCGTGGCGAGAATCTGTCTCCTCACCACGCGCTCTCACCACTGGTGTCCCCAGGGCTCTGTTCTAGGCCCTCTCCTATTCTCGCTATACACCAAGTCACTTGGCTCTGTCATAACCTCACATGGTCTCTCCTATCATTGCTATGCAGACGACACACAATTAATCTTCTCCTTTCCCCCTTCTGATGACCAGGTGGCGAATCGCATCTCTGCATGTCTGGCAGACATATCAGTGTGGATGACGGATCACCACCTCAAGCTGAACCTCGGCAAGACAGAGCTGCTCTTCCTCCCGGGGAAGGACTGCCCATTCCATGATCTCGCCATCACGGTTGACAACTCCATTGTGTCCTCCTCCCAGAGCGCTAAGAACCTTGGCGTGATCCTGGACAACACCCTGTCGTTCTCAACTAACATCAAGGCGGTGGCCCGTTCCTGTAGGTTCATGCTCTACAACATCCGCAGAGTACGACCCTGCCTCACACAGGAAGCGGCGCAGGTCCTAATCCAGGCACTTGTCATCTCCCGTCTGGATTACTGCAACTCGCTGTTGGCTGGGCTCCTGCCTGTGCCATTAAACCCCTACAACTCATCCAGAACGCCGCAGCCCGTCTGGTGTTCAACCTTCCCAAGTTCTCTCACGTCACCCCGCTCCTCCGCTCTCTCCACTGGCTTCCAGTTGAAGCTCGCATCCGCTACAAGACCATGGTGCTTGCCTACGGAGCTGTGAGGGGAACGGCACCTCAGTACCTCCAGGCTCTGATCAGGCCCTACACCCAAACAAGGGCACTGCGTTCATCCACCTCTGGCCTGCTCGCCTCCCTACCACTGAGGAAGTACAGTTCCCGCTCAGCCCAGTCAAAACTGTTCGCTGCTCTGGCCCCCCAATGGTGGAACAAACTCCCCCACGACGCCAGGACAGCGGAGTCAATCACCACCTTTCGGAGACACCTGAAACCTCACCTCTTTAAGGAATACCTAGGATAGGATAAGTAATCCTTCTCACCCCCCTTTAAGATTTAGATGCACTATTGTAAAGTGACTGTTCTACTGGATGTCATAAGGTGAATGCACCAATTTGTAAGTCGCTCTGGATAAGAGCGTCTGCTAAATGACTTAAATGTAAATGTTAAATGTGATTCACACATGTTAATCATTATGATTCACACCTGTAAATCATTATGATTCACACCTGTTAATCATTATGATTCACACCTGGACTCATTACCTTCATCATTTCCTCCCCTTTATGTCACTCTCCCAGGTTCACTCACCAGTTGGTATTGTTCCTGTGTGTCTGCATTCTGCTTTATATTAGTGTTGTGTTCTTGGTTTTGTTGTTTTATTAAAACGTTACACCTGTTTCCGACTTACCGCCCCATCATTACACTCACCGTCCACCACCATCTTGGCCAGTGTGCTAGCATGACCCACGGGGCTGGAGGCATAGCACACGTACTGTCCAGAGTCCTTGGGAGTGACCCCGTCCAGGATGAGACAGCAGGTTCCTGTCCGGTCTGCAGTGATGATGTGGTGAGGGCCGTCCTCTAGGACCAGGCCATCTGGGGAAGTAATGTCAGAGACCGTACACTGCTGTTTAAAAAACGTCTTATGTCAAAAAATAAAAATGTTTTAAAAGGCTTACTATGCTGCTCACTCTTTTACCTTTGAACCAGCTGACCACTGGTTTGGGTGTTCCTGTGACTCTTACCTTTGAACCAGCTGACCACTGGTTTGGGTGTTCCTGTGACTCTTACCTTTGAACCAGCTGACCACTGGTTTGGGTGTTCCTGTGACTTTGCATGCCAATTTGATTGTCTGCCCGATCTTTGTTGTGCAGTCAGCCAGGAGAACTTTGAACTCTGGTGGACCTAAAGAAACAACCACAAGACTACTGTAATAATGGGAAGAGACCAAGCAACAGAGCTACTGCTCCCCAGAGCTAACATTGGATACATTTAATGCTGGACAGAGCTAACAGGGGACTGAACCGGTGATATTCCTAGGCAGACTCAACAATGGACATTACCAAAAGACCTAGTCAGAGGAACTCACTAGAAGTAGTCAGGCTGGAGCGTTGCTGCAGCTCTCTCAGGTCTTTGAGCCAGGACAGCTTGAGCAAGGTGGAATGACCCTGCAGTGTGTACCTCCTCACTGAGCCGCGGTGCTCATGCCACAGCTCCCAGGACTTCTCATCTCCCCCCACCATCTCCTTCACCTCCACGTCATTCAGCTGTGGAGGGGGAGACGCTCATATTACAAGGACGGTACTCTATATGCAATGTAGATTGTTCGGTAAACCACTCTGAAGCTAAAACGAATAATAATCCGAATTTCTATAACTAAATATAAATACTTTAAAAAAACAATGTAATCAGGTCTAAAATTTAACTGAATTTCAAAATCAAATCAAAACTAAAATAAAACTATAACCATGCCACACTCATAAGATGAGTAGGCTTGCCTGAAGCCTGAACACTTATCTCCCCAAGCTAATGCATTGGTTTAAGCTCAGAGGGATAGGATAGTCCTGTTGCTCCCAAATTGGTCTACACGGACAAGTTCTGGCCTGGTTTAGATCTTATCTGTCGGAAAGATATCAGTTTGTCTCTGTGAATGGTTTGTCCTCTGACAAATCAACTGTAAATTTCGGTGTTCCTCAAGGTTCCGTTTTAGGACCACTATTGTTTTCACTATATATTTTACCTCTTGGGGATGTGATTCGAAAACATAATGTTAACTTTCACTGCTATGCGGATGACACACAGCTGTACATTTCAATGAAACATGGTGACGCCCCAAAACTGCCCTTGCTAGAAGCATGTGTTTCAGACATAAGGAAGTGGATGGCTGCAAACTTTCTACTTTTAAACTCGGACAAAACAGAGATGCTTGTTCTAGGTCCCAAGAAACAAAGAGATCTTCTTTTGAATCTGACAATTAATCTCAATGGTTGCACAGTCGTCTCAAATAAAACTGTGAAGGACCTCGGCGTTACTCTGGACCCTGATCTCTCTTTTGAAGAACATATCAAGACCATTTCAAGGACAGCTTTTTTCCATCTACATAACATTGCAAAAATCAGAAACGGTCTTTCCAAAAATGATGCAGAAAAATGAATCCATGCTTTTGTCACTTCTAGGTTAGACTACTGCAATGCTCTACTTTCCGGCTACCCGGATAAAGCATACTCAGCCTTGTCTCAGGATGGTAAGTTGGTGGTTGAAGATATCCCTCTAGTGGTGTGGGGGCTGTGCTTTGGCAAAGTGGGTGGGGTTATATCCTTCCTGTTTGGCCCTGTCCGGGGGTGTCCTCGGACGGGGCCACAGTGTCTCCTGACCCCTCTTGTCTCAGCCTCCAGTATTTATGCTGCAGTAGTTTATGTGTCGGGTGGCTAGGGTCAGTTTGTTATATCTGGAGTACTTCTCCTGTCCTATTCTGTGTCCTGTGTGAATCTAAGTGTGCGTTCTCTAATTCTCTCCTTCTCTCTTTCTTTCTCTCTCTTGGAGGATCTGAGCCCTAGGACCATGCCCCAGGACTACCTGACATGATGACTCCTTACTGTCCCCAGTCCACCTGGCCGTGCTGCTGCTCCAGTTTCAACTGTTCTGCCTTATTATTATTCGACCATGCTGGTCATTTATGAACATTTGAACATCTTGGCCATGTTCTGTTAATATCTCCACCCGGCACAGCCAGAAGAGGACTGGCCACCCCACATAGCCTGGTTCCTCTCTAGGTTTCTTCCTAGGTTTTGGCCTTTCTAGGGAGTTTGTCCTTGCCACCGTGCTACACCTGCATTGCTTGCTGTTTTGGGGTTTTAGGCTGGGTTTCTGTACAGCACTTTGAGATATCAGCTGATGTACGAAGGGCTATATAAATACATTTGATTTGATTTGACACCTAGGTTCGAACCCTAGTCGGTAACACAATATGTTTGCTGTGAGGATTTGGACTACACATTTACATTGACTAAGGCAAAGGAGGAGGGCCAGGTTTTTACCTTCATCTTGTTCTTGAAGGCGTAGGTGTCAGAGTTCATGCCGGGGTCTCTCTTGAGCTTACAAAGGAGGACACAGTCCTTAAAGAGAAACACCTGCCTCTGGTGCCCCCGGGAGGACGTCTTAATCTCAGGAGACTCCTCCCACACAGTGAAGGGACCCTGTGAGGAGGAAAGACGTGGCATCAAAGCTTCAGATGGAACTGCATTATCCATGAAGAAATGACTTCATTCACATCTCAAAGACGTAATCAAGATGGTGCATTGCACGTTTTATCCAGTCAGTTAATTGACATTTCAGTTTTCAATGATGCCGTGTCCCCATCAACATTTAAAGCAACAACCGTCATGGATTGTTACGGCACATCTGACCTCAGCTAGTCTGGACACTTTGATGTATTCATCTATCCCTTCTCTCTGGAGCTAACAACATCAGCAGGTAGAGCTCAACCACTCTTTGTGGGTTATGGGTGAGTTACCTGGCGGACGGGTTCTCCCAGTGCAGTGAGTGGGGCAGGGTAGTTCTCAATCAGAGACACCTGGTGCAGGTTGTCAGAACGCCAGGGCAGACAGGACACCATGGAGAATGCATCCTCCAGCAGACAGCAGCTTTTCCCACACTTAGCCTTGTTCTTGATCAGCTCCTGTCAACACACACACACACGCACACGCACGCACGCACACACACACACACACACACACACACACACACACGCACACGCACACGCACACGCGCACGCACGCACGCACGCACACCCACACGCACACGCGCACGCGCACGCACACGCACACGCACACGCACACGCACACACACACACACACACACACACACACACACACACACACACACACACACACACACACACACACACACACACACACACACACACACGCACACACGCACACACACAGGGAGAAATCCATGGATTAATGCTTTGGAAAGGTCTCAAAATGGACACTTAGAATCGTATAATGAGCACTGACCTTGAGCAAGGCCTGGTAGGTCTGAATCCTCTCCGCTGGTCTCTGTAAGAAGGTGATGACATCCAGCACTGCAGTTTCGGAGTGCTCAGGCTCTGTTCTCGTGTTCTGCTGGAACACAAAGGTACGTGAATGTCAGCGTGGAAAACTGGGAGCATGTGAGAGCAAAGTGTTTTGCTTCTGGGTGTGCGGGTCGATTATTTGTGCACTATGGTAAATGATCTGATTGCATGCCTTGAAGTACTGCTGGATGGTCTTGTCAGTGACACAGGCCTCTGCCTGTGTTTGGCCCATCATGTACTGCAGATACTTCTGAAAGTCCTCTGCGTGTTTGACCAGGTGCATGGCCACGTCATCATCAGTAGAACACTCGCTGAGGCTGGGCAGAATAGACCTGAGTAGGGGATAGGACAATAAGGACAGTATTTACCTCGTTTTTCATTACATGAGTTAAAAAATGTATATTAAACAACATTTTATTTGATTAACCAGCTCTCACTCTCGACAAAGAGAACAGTTGTGACGTTATCACCTCTCGTGTAAAGCCATGATGTCCTTGATATTGCGGAAGATAGTTTCTTTCTGGTTGATGATGTTGATGGGGACATGAGGGCTAGTGTCTAAGTGGTGCAGGTAGTGGGATGTAAAGTCCTTCATCTCCTTCACAAACTCTTCCTCCCCATCAATCAGCCCCTGGATCAATTGGCTAAAGACGGAAGAAATATCACATGGAATGCTGACAGTATTCATTAAGAGACTATACTAATCAAATATGCTGAACTCTGTGATCAAACAATATTAATTCACTCACCTTAATGTTCTTCTGTACTCTTCCTCTATAGAACCTGATCCATCCATCTCCTGTTGTGGTGTCCTCACTTGTGGGAATGTTTCCTTTACAAAATGCAAAACAGTTTGGTTAAATGTACAGTCAAAAATTATCATTACCTGTTTAGGTGAAGAAACATAAAAAGTAGTTGATTGAATGGTCAAAATATGTCAATTTTGTCCATTTTATGCCCATCCTTTACCAGAACATACTGATGACATCATACCTTTCTCTTCTTCTCCAGGTATGCAGGGGAGACCCATCCTTGGCGTGAGGGGCTGTTTTTGGAGGGTTTGGTACGGACCAGCCACTTCTCAGGGTGGACAGAGTCCAAGACCTCCACATACTGTCCCTCCTTCAACACAAAGCTCTCCTTGTTGCCACCTTGTTGAGAGTTGCAGTTAGCTCTGGCCACATAGATATCAAATGTCTGTGGAAAAAAGTTGGTCAAAATGTTAGTTCCAAAATGCTATAGCAACAAATGTTTCGCATTTGTGTCTTTTGATCATAAATGACTGCTTATGGTATAATCCAGCAGCCTACCACCCTGCATCTCACTGTTGGCTTGCCTCTGAAGCTAAGCAGGGTCGGTCCTGGATGGAAGACCAGATGCTGCTGGAAGTGGTGTTGGAGGGTCAGTAGGAGGCACTCTTTCTTCTGGTCTATAAAAAAATATTTCAATGGCCCACATTGCCCTGTGTAGGGGGACGTTGAATGGGTGTCTTGACTCTTTGTGGTCTCTAAAGATCCCATGGCACTTATTGGAGTAGTAGGGGTGTTAAAATGGGGGGGCTGCTATGAGGAAGTTTTTCCAAAGTAGACCATACTGTACCTCTCTTCTGTCCTCTTCACCATCTGACTCTGAGCCAGAACCTGTGAGAGCAGCAGGCGTGTGGGCACAGTGGTGTTTCGGGGACAGAGTCCTCAGCTTGGCATCAGTAGCTGGTAGGACATTCAGAGGAAGTGAGAGAAGTGAACAGGAGTGTGCAGATGTCATTGAGTAACGTGTACTGTATGAAGCAAGGTAATGTTGTTCCCTTAGGTTATGAACAAGACAGCTTTCATACCAGACTATTGTCACTCTTATTATTTAAATTCAACTTTGTGATCATAGATTGGACTGGTTCAATGAGGACACTTTATGGGTTATTCTATTTCTGAATTTGACTTATACTGTGCCTTAACCATAACCATGACTGTTGGTGTATTATTTATACAATTATTATGAATCTTTATCTGTCATTTGAGTTTAAATAAAAAAATATATATGCCATTTAGCAGACGCTTTTGAGTTTAACAAAGGTGGTATAAGTATGACAATCAAGATGTATAGAATGGTTTAGCCCAGCTCTCCTGAATCTGTGTTGCATCATCCATTTCAATGTTTGTTACCTTCTCCAATGTTTTTCTGCTCTGACATTTATAACATTAAAATTGTGTAAATATAACTATATTTATACTATCAAGTAGCAGAATGTGTTCCCTGTAAACTTTATTAATGCACAGAGTCTGAATTCTGTTTGTTTAGAATGTTATCTTTGTACACAATCTTAATGGAATGTTCGCCTTAATGAGCATCATACTTAACGTGATATTGCTTTACTATCCAACAGGTGCAGATAACATTTTATTTATTTATTTGACTATTTATTTATAAAATGATTAATATTATAATTCACTGCAGGTATTATTTTTAGTTCTATATTACAATGTATTATACAGCGCCTTGCAAAAGTATTCACCCACCTTGGCGTTTTTACTATTTTGTTTCATTACAACCTGCAATTGAAATAGATTTTTATTTGGATTTCATGTAATGGACATATACAAAATAGTCAAAATCGATGAAGTGAAATGAGAAAAATAACTTGTTTCATAAAATTCAATTAAAAAAAAAAAAAAACGGAAAAGTGGTGAGTACATATGTATTCACCCCCTTTGCTACGAAGCCCCTAAATAAGATCTGGTGCAACCAATTACCTTCAGAAGTCACATAATTAGTTCATTATTATTATTATTATCTACAATAATGTCTTTACTCAACACAACACAGACTGAAACCCATTACATGTGTATGATATCAAATTATTATAATATTTCCAAAAAATCTATGTTAAAGTAAATGATTTCAGTACAATGTGAAATACCATAACCACGAAAGGCAACAACTCAATATTTAGGTCTAACAACGCAACAAAACATGGCTGACCTTTGACCTTCAAATGCCTCTTTGGTGGTTGAGGGGTGACTTTCTGTTCTTTATCCTTATGGGGTAACTGGTCCTCTTCCTTTTCCCTGTGGGAATATTTTTGCTTATTAACATATGATTAAATGTCTCTTGGAAGTTATATGAAGATTGTGAAGGTCTTACCTGCAGGGATCTTTGGGGGTGATGTCAACAGGCTCTATGAAATCTGGAGCTGTGTCGTAGTCTGAGGGACTAGACACTGGAGAGACAGAGAAAACAAAATATGATTTTCAGTCTATCAACCAAACCAAACCAAACAACTCACCCCTTGCAAAGGCAGACACAATTACTGCATATGACCCAGTTCACATACTAAGGACATCTGTCATGTTTCTAACGTGACTTACTAGAGCTCGCGGAGATGAGTGAGGCTCTCCTCCTCTCCTGCAGGGTATTGCGGGGATCCTCCTCGGTCAGGTTGTAGGCCTGCCACAGGGAGATCTCCTCACTCTCCACAGAATCCATAGTCTCCTTCCCAGAGGTGGAGGTCTGGGCTTGCTGGAGAGGGCCAACAGAGGCCAGGACTGGATGCACAGAAGGGGTGGAGGGCTGTGCTGGGGCTGCAGGCCTCTGGGTGGAGGGTGGAGGGTTTTGAGTTTGACCCACAGTAATGTTGCCATTATATGAGGTCACACCAAACTTGTTGACCACCTCACATGTATAGACCCCAGTGTCTATGGCTGACATGTTGATGATCACCAGTGTGCAGACGCCATCCTCAGAGGTGTTCATGCGGTGGCGTTGGTCTCCTATGATCTGTTGGCCGCTCTTCAGCCAGCGTACTGCGTTGGACTTCCCTTCCACCACGCACGCTAGCTGGATGGTACCGTTGGTCTCAACGTTCTGGTTCTTGAACACCTGCTTGAAGATTGGCCGCATGTCTTTGCGGGTCTTGTATCCCTTGAAAGCTGCCTGGATCTTGATGGCGGCATCCAGCATCTCAGGTTCGTCCTCTACACTGATTTCCATGTCAGGTTCAGTCTTCTCTACTTGCTTAGTCATCGTGAGCCCCTTGGGAACCCCAGCTACAGCAACTACAGGCTTGTTGGTCTTCTGGTTGACTCTTATCTGGGTGGGGGCCTCAGTGGAGGACTCATCCTCTGAGATATGGCCTTGGTTACCATCCACCGCAATCTTGTGTTTTTCCATCTCCTGTACTGTAGACCTTGCTGGCTGTTTGTCTCTCTTGTCTACCTCTGTCTCCTTCACCATAAACTTCACTGGCTGTTTGTCCTGATAGTCTATTTCTATATCAATCTCCTTTTTAGATCTAACAGACCTAACTATCTGCTCTACCCCAGCGTCCGACACTATAGATGCTCGTCTCGCTGGTGGAACTGGCTGTTTCCCTACATGCTTTACCCGAACATCCGACACTGAAACAATAGATGCTCGTCTCGCTGGTGGAACTGGCTGTTTCCTCACCTCGTCTACCCCAGCTTCCGACACTGAAACAACAGATGCTCGTCTCGCTGGTGGAACTGGCTGTTTCCTCACCTCGTCTACCCCAGCTTCCGACACTGAAACAACAGATGCTCGTCTCGCTGGTGGAACTGGCTGTTTCCTCACCTCGTCTACCCCAGCTTCCGACACTGAAACAACAGATGCTCGTCTCGCTGGTGGAACTGGCTGTTTCCTCACCTCGTCTACCCCAGCTTCCGACACTGAAACAACAGATGCTCGTCTCGCTGGTGGAACTGGCTGTTTCCTCACCTCGTCTACCCCAGCTTCCGACACTGAAACAACAGAAGCTCGTCCCGCTGGTGGAACTGTCTGTTTCACCATTTGGTCTACCCCAGCATCTGAAACTGAAACAAGAGAAGCTTGTCTCGCAGGTGGAATTGGCTTTTTGCCTACATACTCTACCCCAGCATCAGACACTATAGATACTCGTCTCGCTGGTGGAACTGGCAGTTTCCTCACCTCGTCTACCCCAGCATCCAAAACTGAAACAGAAGCTTGTGTCGCATGTGGAACTGGCTTTTTGCCTAAATGCTCTACCCCAGCATCAGACACTATAGATGCTCGTCTCGCTGGTGGAACTGGCTGTTTCACCACCTGGTCTACCCCAATCTCTTTCAATATCTTTTTCTCCTTTGGGTCTATTTCAGTCTTTTTCTCCTCTGTGTCCATCACTATAGCTTTGACTGGCTGTTTCACTGGCTTTTTCTCCCTCTGGTCCATCTGTGAATCCTTCACCATAGTTGCCTCCTTCCCTTTAGACATGAGTGGTGGTACTAGCTGTTTCTGGGTCTTTTCTGCTATGGTATCCTTCACCATACCTACTGGCTGTTTCACTTTCTGTTTCTCCTGTTGGTCTACCTTAGTCTCCTTACCCATAGACCTTAATGACTGTTTCTTATCTGGGTTTACAACAGTCTCTTTTTCCTCAAGCTCCAGTTCTTCCTCTGACTCCACAATGGATGACCGGGTCATGCCCCGTTTCTTTGGCTCTGGAGGGCCAGTTCGGGCCTCTTCTGGTGGAGTAGTGGGAGAGGCAGTCTTTGTGGGAGGAATTGTCTTGGGAGGATCTGTCTTGTCTGGGGGAGGCTTTACTGTCACAGAGGCGGTGGTCTCCACACCACCTGCCTGGCACGTGTAGCTGCCACTGTCTTCCTTCTTCAGCTCCAGGATGTGTAGCTGAAACACACAGCCGTCCTGCCTCATCTTGTACTTCCTGTTGGGCCTGAGAGGTAGCCGGCCCTTCCTCCACTGGACTGGGACCGCAGGCTTAGACAGCTCACAGGATAGGAAGGCAGTGCCCCCTTCCTCAGCCTCCACAGTCTGCAGCTCATCCTCAAAGTATGGAGGCAGCTCTGGAGAGACGGAAGATAATCAGGGAATTGGAAATCTACGTTCCATTTGACCAATGTTAGGATGAGTAATGCAAAGAGAAAATTCTGAATATTGTAACCCCCGGAGATAAAACTGAGTTCCTGGTTATGTTACTTCGCTCTTAATGATTAAAAATCCTTACCATTGACAGTCAGATTGGCGCTGCTCTGCATGTCACCAGTGTCACAGGAGTATATCCCAGAGTCTCCTGGTTCCGTGTCATGGATGAGCAGCAGGTTGAGCTTGCCCTCCTTTCGAGTCTCATACTTATCTCCGTTCAGGAGGGGCATCCTGTTCCTTCTCCATGTGACAGGGCTAAAGAGGTCAGAGGTCGTACAGGATAAAGTGGCCATCTCCCCTTCCATGATGACGATGTCCCCAGGCTTCTTCTCAATGAGTACTGACAAAGACAGGAAACAGAGTAAACTACATATACACCTTCTAACTGCATACACATGAATGATTAAAGTGTATAATTCACATTGTACTGTAACAAAATCAAAAGAGGTGGCAAACCTTTGGGTTTGGGGAGCACCAACAATTGGGCGGAGGTCTTTTCCTCCCCGACCACGAAGGCCACGGTCCCGGTCTCCTCCGGCGTGGTCATGGTCAGGACCAGGCGGTGCTGGTGGCCCAAGCAGCTCATCTGGTTCATTTCATTCTTCTGCAGGAGGCTGGAGCCCAGCCACCACTCGCCCTCGCTTACCTCCTTGTGGGACAGCTCGCACACAAACACTGCGTCCTGCCCGGCCATGATCTTCATGTCCTTCAGTCCTGACAAGATCATCACACGCTCTGTAGGGAAAGGGTTAGGATCAGTGTTACGGATACAAGTATCCTGTGTGTATTTGGTTTCTTTCCTTCTGCCCTAGTCACAGCTGTCACTCATCTGTCACCATTCAGAAGACACACCTTTTCCTTTTCCCTTACCCAATCACATCCCCTTTCCCTTGGTTTAAAAACCCAGTCAGTTGTTTTCCCAAACTCTCTCTCTCCCTCTCTCTTTGTATGCAGTGATCTCTCTTTTGTTTTTGCACCTACATGTCACATTTGTCCATTATTATGTGCGTTTGTATTGTTATGGTGTATGACTGTTTGTTTGTTGGTGGGAAAAGGGGGTACAAAGACAAGTAGCCCATGGGCATACACTACCCATAGGAGACCATTGTCTAAGAACCCTAGTTAGGACTGGGCGGACCACCCAGTGGTAGTTAGATAGCGGTTATAGTAGCAAGCAAGACTAGCTTAGGGGTTTTGGGATATTTATTATTTCTTTCATTGGGTCCAGCTCAGCCCCCCGCCCCCTCAGTGTTTGAAGGTACATTTAAGTTGTCTGTGGCTATTAGTTCTCACTGTTCCTTTTCACTGTTATGATTTGCATGAGATATGTTACGGGTCTCGTTTCCATCCCCCCCTCGACTGCAGGGCCGAAGGGGTTCGTAACAATCAGGATAACTATTAATAGGATGATGTAGCAAGCCATACAGAGGGGATTACCCATTCAAAAGAATGCAAAGAAGTAAACAAGGTATAACCTATCCTCTACCCACAATAATCACATATCAAAAGGGGCCAAACATACTCATTGGGTTTCTTTCAATTTTGTGAGTTTAATGAGGATATACTCTACATTTATTTCAGTACACTCTTAGATTTTGCTATCTACAATCTAAAAGGGTTCTTCGGCTGTCCCCATAGGACAACCCTTTGAAGTACCCTGTTTTGTCCCATGTAGAACCTTTTTTTTGTTCCATGTAGAACCTTTTCCACAGAGGGTTCTATGTGGAACCCAAAAGGGTTCTCCTATGGGGACAGCCGGAAAAAAAAACCATTTTGGATCTTTTTTCAAAGAGTGTAGGATGGGGTTGGCCTACCTTTCACAACTAGCATGGCTGTGGTCTTCTTTCCCCTGGTGATGCAGCTGTACTCCCCGGCGTCCTCCAGACTCAACTTCCTGATCTCCAGGGTGTGAACAGGGCCTTTCTTCTTCAAAGTGAATCTCTCCCCGTCTGTGACCATGCAGTTGTCCTTCCTCCAGGTGACGGGGACCGTAACGCTGGAGACCTCACAGGAGAGGACCGCTGACGTCCCCTCCAACACCACCTTGCTCTCTAGCTCCTTCTCAAAGAAGACTGATGCAGCAGCTGTATGGACCAGAGATGGACATCATCTGAAAATGTCTTGTGTTTCGGGGCCATTG
This sequence comes from Oncorhynchus keta, assembly GCF_023373465.1. Lineage (NCBI taxonomy): Eukaryota > Metazoa > Chordata > Actinopteri > Salmoniformes > Salmonidae > Oncorhynchus > Oncorhynchus keta. Next base: position 44,415,269 of record NC_068442.1, read on the forward strand.
CCCTATACTACCTACAGAGTACGATACTGTATAGGTCACAATTTGTTATGAAAAAACATTGTTCTCGAATAGATATGTTGTTTTATTCCTAAAGAGACCAGTTGAATTGATCTCTTGCTTTATTGTGTATTCTATTCCACTTTAGTACAGTTGCTGGGGAGGCCCATACTTCCACTCTTCAATTCCCGGTGAAGGAGCCTTTCATATACAACAAAAATGACAGCCAGTCAACATGTAAGATGTACTGTACCTCTCACGTTGACTTCAGCAGTGGTCTTCTGATCTCCGAATATACAGCTGTACTCCCCCACGTCCTCCGGTTGGATGTTCTTGATGTGCATCTCCGCTACCTTTCCCTCCAGCTTCATCTGGTACCTTCCTCCAGGACTCACCTCCTCCTTGCCTTTCCACCACTCCACCGGGACTCCAGCTTTAGACAGCTCACAGCGCAGGTTCACGATGCCCCCCTCTGGGGCCTCCTGGTTCTTAAGGCCCATTTTGAAGGTGACAGGTATGGCTGAGGACATGAAATCAAAAACAACCATTTTAGTACTTTTACAAAGATGTCACAAAGTGCTTAAAGGGATATTTTACTCAAAAATGACTTGTTCATAAGTCCACTGTTAATACAATCACAAAAAGGTATGAATGTCAGCAATTGATTTGAAGAGATAGAGCACTTTCAGTACAGAGCAGCAAAAATAAGCAGATCGTTTTTGAGTAAAATATCCCTTTAACAGAAACCAGGCTGAACAGAGGGTGCCCGTCCTCCTAAATTACCTTCACTTATTGCTATGTTTACTGTAATAAACTACACAACCCCCTTAAGAAACCAATAGCATCTCCTCTTACCAGTGATGTTGACAGTGGCCGAGGTTTTGGCTTCTGCGTAAACACAGCTGTAGAATCCGGTGTCTTCGAGCACTGCTTTCCTGATGGTCAGTTCCATCGTTGCCGCTCTCTTCCTTATCTGGTACCTCACTCCATTCTTCAGCAGCACCTCTCCCTTCCTCCACTCTGCGGTCAGTCCTGGTTTAGAGAGCTCGCAGAACAACGTCACACTGTTCTCCTCCTCGACTTCCTGGTTCTTCAACTTCACCTTGAACGTGATGGGAGGCGCTGGGAACAGCAAACAAGTAACTTGTCGACTCATATACAAACATATACAAATTAAAGTCCCTATAGTGGAAAAGTATAAAACGAGGGATTGCATGAATCCATGAAATATCAGGCATATTATAACACGTCGCTGGTATTTATACACTATTGTTGTTGAATACAACAACTGGGACAAAACAAATGTTATACAAAGTGTAGTACTATTCTCAGTCTGACTCACCCATCACGGTCAGCTCAGCAGTTGACTGGGTGTCTTTAGTCTTGCAGGTGTATTTCCCAGCGTCACTCTCCTCCACATTATGGATGAGCAGTTTAGTGATGCGTCCCTCCTGCTTCATCTCATATTTGTCTCCAGACTTCAGGATGACTCTCCCCTTCCTCCAGTCCACTGGGGCTCCAGGCTTGGAGAGCTCACACCAGAACTCCCCACTGTCCCCCTCTTTGATCATCGCGTTCTGGACCTCTTGTGTGAATGTTACAGGGAGGGCTGAGAAGAATATGTATTTAAGACTGAGACGTTATCTGGCTCAACTGCTTTGATTTCTACACATCCTCTGACAGATTAATCTCATGTGTATCCCCCATTCCCCCTTGTGGAAAATGTACTTGGTGTCATCCAACGCACAATCCAGAAATTATATTCAAAGATATTTACATAACACATTTGCCAACAACCTTAGAAGAATAAACAGTATATCAATGTATTAGCATGTAGTAAAAATTTGCAAAGACCATACCCCTAACTTTGATGTCAGCTGCTGTCCTGACATTGCAGGCGGTGACGCAGCTATACTCCCCAGCGTCCTGCAGCACCACGTTCCTGATGACCATCTCAGCAGTCCTCCCCTCCTGTTTCATCTGGTACCTCTTCCCTTCCCTCAGCAGCTCCTCTCCCTTCAGCCATTCCACAGAGACTCCTGATTTAGACAGCTCGCAGCGCAACATCACGTTACCCTCCTCCGGAGCCTCTTGGTTCTTTAGTTTCTGCTTGAAAGTGACTGGGACGGCTGAACAATGATAGAAACACATACTGTGAGATCAACAGCTTCTAGGATTATGTGGTACACAGCGAGTTTAAAATGTCAAGACTATGCACCGATTATTCAACAGCGTTTCCCCTACCAGTAATACTGATGGTGGCAAACGTTTTCTGGTCTTCCAACAAGCAGCTGTAGACTCCACTGTCTTCAGGTAAGGTGTTCCTGATGATCAGCTCCAACGTTGCATCTTTCTGCTTCATCTGGTACTTCTCTCCGCTCTGCAGCAGATCTGTTCCTCTCATCCATTCTACCATCATCCCTGGTTTAGAGAGCTCGCAGCGCAACGTCACATTGTTGCCCTCCTCAACCTGAACGTTTCTCAGCTCTTCTATAAATGTGACGGGGTGAACTGAAAGACACCATAGTAGTGGGCTGTCAAACCTTTCTGAAACCTATATTTCCCTTATTTATTAAAAACAACTGGAGTTGAAAACACATTTGTTTCTTACTATAGAAACACACAACCTATTTGCCAAATGCAATATTCAAGCTTTCTCCAACATTTCCAAAGTATAACCAAAATATAACAAAAATATACCCACCATTTATTGTAACAGTGGCTGTAGTCTTTTGTTCACCACAAATACAGGTGTAAACCCCACTGTCTTCCAGATTCGCATCGATAATCTTCAATTCCACCAGTAAATCTTTCTTCCTTATCTGGCACTTGTCTACATTCTTCAACAGCTCTGCTCCCCTCTTCCACACAACTGACGCTGCAGGTTTAGACAGCTCACAGCGTAGTGTCACAGTCTTACCCTCCTCAACTGCCATGTTCCTCAGCTGTTCTTTGAAAGTGGGGGGTAGACCTGAGGAAAACAAGGAACAGTAGTTAGTGGTGGTAAACCCTAAATGTGGAAAGGAGAAAGGGCTAGTCCATTTCATGCTTTATGCTTGTGCTTCTGTCACCGAGAGAATCCAATAATCCAGAGTGTGTCCCTGGGGTTCAGTGAACTCTGACATAATGTTCAACAATGACAAAACACAGCTTTTTGATGCAGCGCCAAGATCGTTCTTTTACTGTCAGACGGCACTTTAAAACAATGTTATTCATTCTCAGGCACATTGCTACAGGCACAGAGCCCTGACCTCAACCCCATCGAACACATTTGGGATGAATTGGAACTTCGACTGCGAGCCAGGCCTAATCGCCCAACATCAGTGTCCGACCTCACTAATGCTCCTGTGGCTGAATGGAAGCAAGGCCCCGCAGCAATGTTCTAACATGTAGTTGGAAGCCTTCCCAGAAGAGTGGAGGCTTTTATAGCAGCAAAGGGGGGGACCAACTCCATATGAATGCCCAGGATTTTACAATGACATTTGCTTTGAGCAGGTGTCCACATACTTATGGTCATGTTGCGTACCTTCTGATTGTAGGTTTTGTGCCCCAGACGCAACTGCAAGACGATATAGGCCACAGTGATCCGTCTTTTCTGCATGCAACAAAGCTTAGATGCATAAAGTAACCAGCGACAAACTTGCAGTAAAACTGATCTGAGGACTCATTCTGAGCACAGTGGTTTCCTGAGGACTCGTTCTGAGCACAGTGGTTTCCTGAGGACTTGTTCTGAGCACAGTGGTTTCCTGAGGACTCATTCTGAGCACAGTGGTTTCCTGAGGACTCGTTCTGAGCACAGTGGTTTCCTGAGGACTCGTTCTGAGCACAGTGGTTTCCTGAGGACTCATTCTGAGCACAGTGGTTTCCTGAGGACTCATTCTGAGCACAGTGGTTTCCTGAGGACTCATTCTGAGCACAGTGGTTTCCTGAGGACTCGTTCTGAGCACAGTGGTTTCCTGAGGACTCATTCTGAGCACAGTGGTTTCCTGAGGACTCATTCTGAGCACAGTGGTTTCCTGAGGACTCATTCTGAGCACAGTGGTTTCCTGAGGACTCATTCTGAGCACAGTGGTTTCCTGAGGACTCATTCTGAGCACAGTGGTTTCCTGAGGACTCATTCTGAGCACAGTGGTTTCCTGAGGACTCGTTCTGAGCACAGTGGTTTCCTGAGGACTCATTCTGAACACAGTGGTTTCCTGAGGACTCATTCTGAGCACAGTGGTTTCCTGAGGACTCATTCTGAGCACAGTGGTTTCCTGAGGACTCATTCTGAGCACAGTGGTTTCCTGAGGACTCATTCTGAGCACAGTGGTTTCCTGAGGACTCATTCTGAGCACAGTGGTTTCCTGAGGACTCATTCTGAGCACAGTGGTTTCCTGAGGACTCATTCTGAGCACAGTGGTTTCCTGAGGACTCGTTCTGAGCACAGTGGTTTCCTGAGGACTCATTCTGAGCACAGTGGTTTCCTGAGGACTCATTCTGAGCACAGTGGTTTCCTGAGGACTCGTTCTGAGCACAGTGGTTTCCTGAGGACTCATTCTGAACACAGTGGTTTCCTGAGGACTCATTCTGAGCACAGTGGTTTCCTGAGGACTCATTCTGAGCACAGTGGTTTCCTGAGGACTCATTCTGAACACAGTGGTTTCCTGAGGACTCATTCTGAGCACAGTGGTTTCCTGAGGACTCATTCTGAGCACAGTGGTTTCCTGAGGACTCATTCTGAGCACAGTGGTTTCCTGAGGACTCATTCTGAGCACAGTGGTTTCCTGAGGACTCGTTCTGAGCACAGTGGTTTCCTGAGGACTCATTCTGAGCACAGTGGTTTCCTGAGGACTCATTCTGAGCACAGTGGTTTCCTGAGGACTCGTTCTGAGCACAGTGGTTTCCTGAGGACTCATTCTGAGCACAGTGGTTTCCTGAGGACTCATTCTGAGCACAGTGGTTTCCTGAGGATTCATTCTGAGCACAGTGGTTTCCTGAGGACTCATTCTGAGCACAGTGGTTTCCTGAGGACTCGTTCTGAGCACAGTGGTTTCCTGAGGACTCGTTCTGAGCACAGTGGTTTCCTGAGGACTCATTCTGAGCACAGTGGTTTCAAGACCCTTTCGATTGGAGTAATGCCAACCATAAGCAAGTAATAGGGTAACAAGATACAAAAGAATATGGAATATTTTCAGGAATATGCTGAGCACACATAGTTTCACAGGAACATGTACTGTATGTGATCCAAAGGAGGCTGGTGGGAAGAGGTAAAGGAGGACGGTTTCATTGTAATGACTGGAATGGAATCAATATAACGGTACCAAACACATGGAAACAACGTGTTTGACTCAGTTCCGTTGATTCCATTCCAGTCATGACAATAAACCCGTCCTCCGAATGCTCCTCCCACCAGCCTCCTCTGATGTGCTCTTTCTTGCCTGATACACACTGGACTGGAGATGCACCTGGATATACAGTATCACAAATACATTTGTATCATAAGTTACAATATAAAGTCTAACCATGTTCATTTTGGTCTGACTCACCCATCACGGTCAGCTCAGCAGTTGACTGGGTGTCTTTAGTCTTGCAGGTGTATTTCCCAGCGTCACTCTCCTCCACGTTATGGATGAGCAGTTTAGTGATGCGTCCCTCCTGCTTCATCTCATATTTGTCTCCAGACTTCAGGATGACTCTCCCCTTCCTCCAGTCCACTGGGGCTCCAGGCTTGGAGAGCTCACACCAGAACTCCCCACTGTCCCCCTCTTTGATCATCGCGTTCTGGAGCTGGCGCTTGAACGTCACAGGGAGAGCTGTGGAAACATTAACATTGGTTCATATTGTATGACCGCAAGAAGTATAAAATCAAACTCACTATCTGTGTATGGTCTCAAATGTATGTATGGTCGCATTCCGTTTTCAATAAGGTCTGCAAGGCCGCACTGATTTTTTTAAAAAAATCCTCGCTGTCAAAACGTAATTTTAAAAAATATATCAAAAAATTGTCCAACAACCCCCCCATCAAGGATTTTAATTTGTATATATATTTTTCTCGTTGATATAGATCAAATGTTGCTTACCTTGCACTTTAACTACAGCTGTGGTCTTCTGGTCTCCAGTGACACAGCTGTATTTTCCTATGTCCTCTGGTTGCACGTTGGTAATGGTCATCTCAGCGATCCTCCCCTCCAGTTTGATCTGGTACTTTCCCCCTGACAGGTCCTGGGACAGTTCTGTCTCCCCCCTCCACCACTCCACCAGGACGCCAGACTTAGACAGCTCACAGCGCAGGGTCACGTTGCCCTTCTCTGGGGCATCCTGGTTCTTCAGACCCACTCTGAAGGTGGCGGGAACAGCTGAGGGAACCAAGAGAGATAGGAAGTCAGCGAAAATAGGATATTTCATCAAAGAATGAAAACTGAACACAGTGAAATCTAGAACAGCCTTGAGAAACATTTACCCTTCACCGGATAAGATGAAGGACAATCAATTAAACCTACACTGGAGCTCAAGTTAAGTCAGTCATGGAACATTTAACCAAGTTTATGTGCGATGAGCACCAGTGACAATTGTTTCATTAGAGCACAAAGCATTATTGCCCCTACCAAGGACTTTGACTGTGGCCTTTGTCTTCTGATCTCGACACACACAGCTGTAGACTCCACTGTCCTCAGGCAGAGCCTCCCTGATGATGAGCTCCAGTGCCAAACCTCTCTGCTTCATCTGATACTTGTCTCCATTTTGCAGTATCATCTGTCCTCCCAGCCTCCACTCCACAGGGACCCCTGATTTAGACAGCTCACAGTGCAGGCTGATGGTGATCCCTTCCTCAGTCTGCAGGTTCCTCAGCTTTTGCTTGAAAGTGATTGGAATTGCTGAAAGAAACCACAGAACTGAGAAACATGGACGCCGTCTATTCACTTATAGAAAGGATTGTAATTTGATGCTGATGTATACTGCTTAAAACATTTTTCACATTTTATATAAAATTCAATGTGAATTTACATATTTTTTAAATTATCTCCATTCCTTTACCCGTGACAGTAACACCGGCTGTGGTCTCCACATTGCCACAAACGCAGGTGTAGATATTGCTGTCTTCAGGTTTCGCATCCAGAATCTTCAGTTCATTCACCAACTCTCTCTGCTTTATCTGAAACTTCTCTCCGTTGTTCAGCAGCTCCTCTCCTCCCATCATCCATTCTACAGGGACTCCTGGTTTAGAGAGCTCACAGTGTAACACCAAATTGTTCCCCTCCTCAATCTGAGCGTTCCTCAGCTTTTTCTTGAAGGCAATGGGCAGGGCTGAAGAAACATGGAAAATAGTTTAATGAGAATAGTATCAATTGTAAATGTATTTTGGCCTTCATGTAAAAGACAAAAATGCAAATGTATAAAATGTCACTTCAAGAAAGATTAGCTGTAGCTGTACAGGAAAACATAATAAGGCTGAGGAACTTCCTACCGCTGATTTTGACGGTGGCCGTGGTCTTTTGGTCTGCACACTGGCAGCTGTAGACTCCACTGTCTTCTGGCACAGCTTTCCATATCTGAAGCTCCGATATGGTCTCCCTCTTCCTTATCTGAAACTTCCTTCCATGCCTCACCAGCTCCTCTCCTTTCTTCCACTCTACAGGGACTCCTGGTTTGGAGAGCTCACAGCGCAATGTGAAACTGTTGCCCTCCTCAGCCTGAACATTCTTCAACTGTTGTTTGAAGGATATGGGGATAGCTGACGAGTAAATATACATGTTTTAGTATTAAAACCTCTTATATGTAAAGTCCCCATATTTGGGGACCCTATTAGATTGTGTTTTATTCAGTTCAGAACGGTAGCCCCTATCTGCAAAAGCAGGGTGTCTGTGGAAAGCTAAGTGTCTTGGCTATTGATTGATGCCTTCAAATATTTGGTGACATACTACCATATATGGGCCTACGAATTTATAAGGTCAGGGCGAGCCAATGTCCTCATTTCAAGATGGCCGCTACCTACATTCCGGTTAGCGTTGTGAAACACAAACAAAATAGACACGGAACACGTTGATGCACACTGAAAGCTGTGACTCCACAGATCATGAGGATGTCTTATTTGTCTGCCTGTGACCTACCGTTACTGATCACCAGCCCCGAGAGTCAAAATATTTATTTTACACAACGTTTTCACCAAACATCTTACAAGGTAATCTTCGATTTGGTCAGTATTTGAACTATAGCTACATGAGGTGGTATCAAATGAATCCTTAGGTTGGTAGGAACAAATCTAGCCTATTGCCAATGTTATCTGATGTATGACTTAATGTCAACATTGAATGTCCACAGAGTGACAAAAATATGTTGCCTGCTTAGGCATCCATTACACAGGGGATTGGCTACTATGGCACCTTGACAGTCTTGTAGCCAATGAGATAAGCTTTCTAGGGATGACCCTGATGGAACAAAGCGAGGCCTAGAACCTTTTAACATCCAGTTTGTAAAAACAGTGCAATTACCACATTCTGACATTTTGGAAAGGTTGAAAGGACACTCTGGATAACCCATAACACCACCATAATGTTTGAGTGAGGTTGATATGGTAATCAATTGTGTTTTTATACTGAACAAATAGTATTTAGGATTGCAAATATGCAATATCACTGGAATTATCTAATTTACAGACCAAGAGGACACTTGGAAACGTCCCGTGACCACACCTGACACCACTTAAAATATCTGTCCATTTGTAGTTGTTAGGTCTATCAATCCCATTTATTTCTGATATTGTTCACATGTTGGAAGCCATCTGTTTCCAGCTCTACTTATAGCTTGTCAATGAAAGATGACTTTCAAAATAAAAAAAACTTTTATTTTGTGTGTGCTTGATCTTGTGTTTTCTGAACTATGTAACTCATATCGATCTTCTGATAACTTCCTCATAATCTCCCAGATGTCTTTTTTTCCAAATATACCACGTTTTTGCATGTCAGAATCATGTAATTACACATGAATAGCAGTTAATTTTGGGTATGTCTATTTAGGCCGAAATCTACATTTTGTCATTACATGTAATTAACCACCAACAGGCATGATGTAATTTAAGAATTGAATACAAAAAGCATTACACAAACATTGATGTCTTGATTTTGTCCAAAGTAACGGTTCGCAAAATCAGGTAAATTGATAATGCACACTTTGTTAAACCTCAATGTCTACTTGTTTTAAAATCACTTTGTTTTTAGCTGTATATATTGTGTATTTTGAACCTTCTCAGACAATGTAGTTTATCACAATAAAAATACAGTTGTGCACTAAAATTATAAAAAGTTAACTTGAGTTATATGATTAACTCTGATAGCACTAGTGATAATACAACATTACATTTATTGAATTCATTTAATTTCTGTTGGCACTAATGTTACTCCACACGATGCATCGCGGGAATTGAAATGAAAAGCAGGAATGTATTTTTACCGTGGACTGTGAGGGTGGCTGTGGTTCTGTGGTCTCGACACTGACAAGTGTAGTCTCCTGAGTCTTCTGGTTTCGGGCCGGTGATGGTCAGAGAGATGAGGGACTTCTTCTGCTTTATCAGGTACCTCTCTCCAGCCCTGAGGTTCTCCAAGCCCCTCCTCCAGTGGAACGTAACCCCTGGCAAGGAGAACTGACAGGACAGGGTTACATCCTCCCCCTCCTTCACCTCCATGCTCTGCAGCCGCTGGGTGAACTCAGCTGGGATGGCTGGAACAAAAAAATGGACTCATGACAGCCATTGTGTACATTGTGGTGTGACAAGAATAAGCAAACTGGTAAAGAAGTAAAACCTGTTCTTTCTCTTTTGAAGACATTTTGATCATATTCCACCATCTCATATACAGTACTTCTTTACATGTGATGCCAAATGCACAGTAAGGATAACAACAACATAATACAATATCTCTAAACAGAGGTCCTTCTCTTACCTTTCACAGTGACGACGGCCTTGGTGCTGACCGATCCAGCACTGCACTCGTACACCCCAGCATCGCTGTTACTGACCTCCCTGATTGTCAGCCTGGCCTCATTACCTGAGCGACTGACGTAGTACCTTGAGGAGCTCCACATTAGGCAGCCATCTTTGTACCACAGAATGTGGCATGGTTTAGAGGTGATACACACCAGCACCAAACCGCCTCCCTCAATGGCCTCACAGTCCTCCAGTGCTTTGGTAATGGTGGGACGTCTCTCTTTACCACAGGAAGGGTAGATTACATAGACAACCATGTCAAATACATAAACGCTGGCCAAAAAGGATTCACATATAATTGACATAGTTTCATTTTGTGAATAGTTGTAATATTACAGTGTTTTAGATGTTTGTAAAACAAACCAACTTCACGCGGAAATTACCTCTAACAAGCAATGAGGCGTAGGACCTCTTGTCGCCTGCCTCGAAGGAGATGGTCCCCGAGTCTTTATGGGCCAACTGTTTGAAGGTTAAACTGTGGTATCCCCCTGGGACCACCTGGATCTCATTCAGCTTGTTGATGTACAGTAAGGTCTCATCCAGGTACCACTTGACCCCAACATAGTCGCTGGGACAGATACGGCACCTGAACATCACAGTGTCATTCTCCAGACACTCAACGTCCTCCAACTCATCCATGATCAACACCTTCTGACCTGCACCGATCACACAAGGGTTTAACATTAAACATACACAAGCTGTATAGAAAGGAGTACACTCAATATGGCTATCAAAATCCAACCTATAACAGAACGTTGACTTGTTTGTTCTATTCATTCTATTTCTATGGCCTTACCATGTACGGTCAGTAGCGCCCGGCTCTGCATGGTGCCAACGTCGCAGATGTACACGTCAGTGTCACCCTTGTCCAGGCAGCTGATTGTGAGGGAGAGGGCCACGCCCTTCTGCTTCATCACATACTTCTTGCTCGCCCGCAGCTCCGCCATGCCCTTCAACCAGGTCACCCTCTTGGCCGGCAACCTCGTCTCGCACTCCAGCGTCACCTTGCTCTTCTCCTCACCCCGTGCCTCCCGCAGCTCACGTGCAAACATGTGCTGCAGCTCTGTAGGTGTGGGAGGGGTTAAAAACACTTCCTGTGTGCTACACCTGAGCAGGTGTGGGAGGGGTTAAATACACATCCCGTGTGCTACACCTGAGCATGTGTGTGAAGGGGTAAAATACACGTATTGTGTGCTACACCTGAGCAGGTGTGGGAGGGGTTAAATACACTTCCCGTGTGCTACACCTGAGCATGTGCGTGAAGGGGTAAAATACACTTATTGTGTGCGACACCTGAGCAGGTGTGGGAGGGGTTAAAAAAGTTCTGGGACACTGTGAAGTCCATGGAGAACAAGAGCACCTCCTCCCAGCTGCCCACTGCACTGAGGCTAGGAAACACGGTCTCCACCGATAAATCCATGATTATCGAAAACTTCAATAAGCACTTCTCAACGGCTGGCCATGCCTTCCGCCTGGCTACTCCAACCTCGGCCAACAGCTCCGCCCCCCCCCTGTAGTTCCTCACCCAAACCTCTCCAGGTTCTCCTTTACCCAAATCCAGATAGCAGATGTTCTGAAAGAGCTGCAAAACCTGGACCCGTACAAATCAGCTGGGCTTGACAATCTGGACCCGCTATTTCTGAAACTATCTGCCGCCATTGTCGCAACCCCTATTACCAGCCTGTTCAACCTCTCTTTCATATCGTCTGAGATCCCCAAGGATTGGAAAGCTGCTGCAGTCATCCCCCTCTTCAAAGGGGGAGACACCCTGGACCCAAACTGTTATAGACCTATATCCATCCTGCCCTGCCTATCTAAGGTCTTCGAAAGCCAAGTCAACAAACAGGTCACTGACCATCTCGAATCCCACCGTACCTTCTCCGCTGTGCAATCTGGTTTCCGAGCCGGTCACGGGTGCACCTCAGCCACACTCAAGGTACTAAACGATATCATAACCGCCATCGATAAAAGACAGTACGGTCTTCATCGACCTCGCCAAGGCTTTCGACTCTGTCAATCACCATATTCTTATCGGCAGACTCAACAGCCTCGGTTTTTCGGATGACTGCCTTGCCTGGTTCACCAATTACTTTGCAGACAGAGTTCAGTGTGTCAAATCGGAGGGCATGCTGTCCGGTCCTCTGGCAGTCTCTATGGGGGTGCCACAGGGTTCAATTCTCGGGCCGACTCTTTTCTCTGTATATATCAATGATGTTGCTCTTGCTGCGGGCGATTCCCTGATCCACCTCTACGCAGACGACACCATTCTATATACTTTCGGCCCGTCATTGGACACTGTGCTATCTAACCTCCAAACGAGCTTCAATGCCATACAGCACTCCTTCCGTGGCCTCCAACTGCTCTTAAACGCGAGTAAAACCAAATGCATGCTTTTCAACCGATCGCTGCCTGCACCCGCATGCCCGACTAGCATCACCACCCTGCATGGTTCCGACCTTGAATATGTGGACATCTATAAGTACCTAGGTGTCTGGCTAGACTGCAAACTCTCCTTCCAGACTCACATCAAACATCTCCAATCGAAAATCAAATCAAGAGTCGGCTTTCTATTCCGCAACAAAGCCTCCTTCACTCACGCTGCCAAGCTTACCCTAGTAAAACTGACTATCCTACCGATCCTCGACGGCGATGTCATCTACAAAATGGCTTCCAACACTCTACTCAGCAAACTGGATGCAGTCTATCACAGTGCCATCCGTTTTGTCACTAAAGCACCTTATACCACCCACCACTGCGACTTGTATGCTCTAGTCGGCTGGCCCTCACTACATATTCGTCGCCAGACCCACTGGCTCAGGTCATCTACAAGTCCATGCTAGGTAAAGCTCCGCCTTATCTCAGTTCACTGGTCACGATGGCAACACCCATCCGTAGCACGCGCTCCAGCAGGTGTATCTCACTGATCATCCCTAAAGCCAACACCTCATTTGGCCGCCTTTCGTTCCAGTACTCTGCTGCCTGTGACTGGAACGAATTGCAAAAATCGCTGAAGTTGGAGACTTTTATCTCCCTCACCAACTTCAAACATCAGCTATCCGAGCAGCTAACCGATCGCTGCAGCTGTACATAGTCTATAGGTAAATAGCCCACCCATTTTCACCTACCTCATTCCCATACTGTTTTTATACTGTTTTTATTTATTTACTTTTCTGCTCTTTTGCACACCAATATCTCTACCTGTACATGACCATCTGATCATTTATCACTCCAGTGTTAATCTGCAAAATTGTATTATTCGCCTACCTCCTCATGCCTTTTGCACACATTGTATATAGACTGCCCATTTTTTCTACTGTGTTATTGACTTGCTAATTGTTTACTCCATGTGTAACTCTGTGTTGTCTGTTCACACTGCTATGCTTTATCTTGGCCAGGTCGCAGTTGCAAATGAGAACTTGTTCTCAACTAGCCTACCTGGTTAAATAAAGGTGAAATAAAAAAAATAAAAAATAAAAATAAATAAATACACTTCCTGTGTGCTACAGTCAAAGTCTTGAGGCTCTGAGTCAAAATCGAGTCGCAATTCATTTGCATTTGACACGAATACACAACATTGCTAAACAGCACTATACCGTTACACAGTAATACTGCAGTACTACCCAGTACTTGCCTCTGACCTCCAGCTTGGCCCGGGTGGCAATTCCATCTGCCTCACAGCAGTACTCCCCAGAGTCTCTGATGCAGGTGTTTGTGATCACCAGCCGTACCAGGTGGTCCTCCACACTGATCTCGTACTTGGGGGGGCTGTGCCTGATCTGATGGCCGTTCTTCAGCCAGCGTATGAAGGCCTCAGGCTTGGTGATCTCACAGCTCAGCTCAGCATCCTCCCCTGGGGTGGCTTTGACGTTCGTCATGTCCCTGAACACATGCACTAGCTTCTCTTTAGGAGGAAGGACATACAGTATAACATTAAAGCAGGTTTTCTCTAGGGACACATACAGTATAACATTAAAGCAGGTTTTCTCTAGGGACACACAGTATAACATTAAAGCAGGTTTTCTCTAGGGACACATACAGTATAACATTAAAGCAGGTTTTTTCTAGGGACACATACAGTATAACATTAAAGCAGGTTTTCTCTAGGGACACATACAGTATAACATTAAAGCAGGTTTTCTCTAGGGACACATACAGTATAACATTAAAGCAGGTTTTCTCTAGGGACACATACAGTATAACATTAAAGCAGGTTTTTTCTAGGGACACATACAGTATAACATTATAGCAGGTTTTCTCTAGGGACACATACAGTATAACATTAAAGCAGGTTTTCTCTAGGGACACATACAGTATAACATTAAAGCAGGTTTTCTCTAGGGACACATACAGTATAACATTAAAGCAGGTTTTCTCTAGGGACACATACAGTATAACATTAAAGCAGGTTTTCTCTAGGGTCACATACAGTATAACATTAAATCAGGTTTTCTCTAGGGACACATACAGTATAGCATTAAAGCAGGTTTTCTCTAGGGACACATACAGTATAACATTAAAGCAGGTTTTCTCTAGGGACACATACAGTATAACATTAAAGCAGGTTTTCTCTAGGGACACATACAGTATAACATTAAAGCAGGTTTTCTCTAGGGACACATACAGTATAACATTAAAGCAGGTTTTCTCTAGGGACACATACAGTATAACATTAAAGCAGGTTTTCTCTAGGGACACATACAGTATAACATTAAAGCAGGTTTTCTCTAGGGACACATACAGTATAACATTAAAGCAGGTTTTCTCTAGGGTCACATACAGTATAAAATTAAAGCAGGTTTTCTCTAGGGACACATACAGTATAACATTAAAGCAGGTTTTCTCTAGGGACACATACAGTATAACATTAAAGCAGGTTTTCTCTAGGGACACATACAGTATAACATTAAAGCAGGTTTTCTCTAGGGACACATACAGTATAACATTAAAGCAGGTTTTCTCTAGGGACACATACAGTATAACATTAAAGCAGGTTTTCTCTAGGGACACATACAGTATAACATTAAAGCAGGTTTTCTCTAGGGACACATACAGTATAACATTAAAGCAGGTTTTCTCTAGGGACACATACAGTATAACATTAAAGCAGGTTTTCTCTAGGGACACATACAGTATAACATTAAAGCAGGTTTTCTCTAGGGACACATACAGTATAACATTAAAGCAGGTTTTCTCTAGGGACACATACAGTATAACATTAAAGCAGGTTTTCTCTAGGGACACATACAGTATAACATTAAAGCAGGTTTTCTCTAGGGACACATACAGTATAACATTAAAGCAGGTTTTCTCTAGGGTCACATACAGTATAACATTAAAGCAGGTTTTCTCTAGGGACACATACAGTATAACATTAAAGCAGGTTTTCTCTAGGGACACATACAGTATAACATTAAAGCAGGTTTTCTCTAGGGACACATACAGTATAACATTAAAGCAGGTTTTCTCTAGGGACACATACAGTATAACATTAAAGCAGGTTTTCTCTAGGGACACATACAGTATAACATTAAAGCAGGTTTTCTCTAGGGACACATACAGTATAACATTAAAGCAGGTTTTCTCTAGGGACACATACAGTATAACATTAAAGCAGGTTTTCTCTAGGGACACATACAGTATAACATTAAAGCAGGTTTTCTCTAGGGACACATACAGTATAATCTGTTTACAGGTCTTCAATGTTGCAATAGGCCCTCCTTAGGGACAAACACACTCTACATAGTAATACATACAGTATAGCCTAAGTACCATCCTGTTGATGCTCTTGCAGAGGTTAGATCAAAGATAGTGTAACTGGCCAGGATGACACACAGGTTCGTACACATTTCAGACAAACACGCTTCAGACAAGAGCCAGTCACTCACCTTTGACAAATAGCATGGTCCTGCAGCTGAGGTCTTTGATGAAGAAGACAACGTCCCCGGCGTCAGTCAAGGTTGCATCTCTGATTGTCATCTTGTACTTGCGGCCCTTGTTTACGCTCTGGATGCGGCTGTTGCTGACCACAAGTTGACCGTTCAGGGTCCAGGAGGACTCGTCGATGACATCATGAGAGAGGACGCACTCGAAACTGCAGCTCTCGCCCTCCAGAACAGAGGCCGTCTTCATACGCTGGGCAATGGTGATGTGAAGGTCTGTGGTGGGAAATGTCAGTGAGATCAGATGGACAATTGATAATCGATAAGATGGGCATTTCTGTTCCAATAATTGTTTGGACCAGACCTTGTTGATGATCTGGACCATACATACCATGTACAGTGACCTTGGCCTTGGTCTGGCTGGTGCCCAGGTCACAGCTATAGTGGCCTGCATCATCCTTACTCAGACTGTGGATGATGAGCGCTAAGGACTTCCCAAACTTGAGCAGCTCATGTTTGTCACTGCTGGCCAGGACCGTACCATCCTTCCTCCAGATGGGGGTGACCATTTCCTTAGAGGTCTCGCACTGCAGACACACCTTCCCCTCCTCCTCCCCTGACATGTCTTCTAGAGACCTCAGGAACACCGCTGGCTTTTCTGGAGGATAAATTAAACAGTACAAACACATTAGTTCCCGATCTAATCGTTCACGTTCTTCCAAGCATCAGTGGCTCTTATATCTCTTGCTTGTCTAAAGTTACTGAAGGATAGGCCTGTTACAGTGACCGCATTATCGCCACACTGGCGGTTACGAGTCATGATGGCAGTCAAATTCCACGTGACCAAGCTGTGATGCTGCTGATGGTCATTAGTAGCCTCCCAAACTTGCTAACTGCCTGGTACTCAGCACTCTATTGTCCTTCTCATCACTCTGACATCAATGCAAATGCAATCGAAAATCGAATCAAACACTTCATGAGAGTCCATGAGGTCATGTTGCGCAACATTTCTATAGGCTATGCAGCTGCGAGCTCTATTAAAAGAGGAGGATCCCATCAGCTTTCTATAGGCTAGGCCTACTATATTTATTTCTCAACTTTTCTAATATTAAGCACATTGCTTCTCTTTTCAACAGGAGTATAGCCTACCTGGCTGGCATGAAAATTAACCAGGGGATAAGTGTCCCCCATTCGCTATTTAAGTGCATAGATGACAGGGGCAGCGGGGCAAACAATGTTTGGAATAATTATTTATCGCACAGAATAGGTAGACTTTTGTACTATGGGGGATAGTAGATTGACATAGGCTAGTGCTTTTGCTGTTCGTTAGGCCGACTCGTCTTGTTGGCTGATGAAAAGTAAATGTGGACAGTTCTTCCAATATCTTCAATATATGCCTCGGAATTGGATAAGGATGCACACAACCGGGAGAAGGGGATTATAATTATTATATTCAGCCCAAGGGCACAAAGGCTGCAAAAGGCATGTATTTTTCTAGGGGGCATTATGGCCACACAAAGGGGATACCGCCGGGAAATTCGAGGCATTATCAAGTGCTTGTCAAATTGTGAATGAGAGACTGATGAAGTGTGTACAGCCTGTGCAAAAAAAACCAAAGCAGAGCACATGCCTTTCATACAACTTCATACAATCATCATTAGAGTCACATCACGCTTCAACCCCCCCGACAGCGTCATTGCGCAAAATTACACACAGCATCATCTGGATATGAATGCAACAAACATTCAACATTCCCCTTCTGCTACCATTTCTCTCAAACCGTCCATGCATACAGTTTGACGCATCGTATGCACCACACCGAACGAACAGCGACTGCCTCTGTAACGCAATGCTGCAAGGCAAACCCAGCGTTTCATTGGAAATGAATGTAATTCTGGTGTACCAACATGCAATGACGCTGTCGGTGTGTTCGAAGCGTTAGAATGTATTAAACATCAAAATATACAGCCCAATGTTTGTATCACAACTAAAGTTACATAAGTCAATCTAAATGAAGCATATAGAAGGACCCGTCTCTTTGTTTTAACCGCTCAACACAGAATGCATGTGCACACTCCCTCAAATCATTTCAAGGAAATATCCTTTCTATTTTATTCAGCTATGGTCAATTGTATTCTTCATACTATTAAATAATATAAAATAATGCCATGGAATTCTAAGCATATCTTGTCTGCTAAATGAACTTGTGTAGCCCACAGCCATATGGAATAGCCAGATCAGGGTCTAATATAAGGAAAACTCAGAGTGCGCTATTCTGTTCTTCTGAAATAGACTACATTTTCTTCATATCATGTTTCTTTAGACCTGTCTAAAATATATAATGGATTTATTGATGGCGGTGTAGGCTATATTACATGGATTCATTGTGATGGTGTAGGCTATATTACATGGATTCATTGTGATGGTGTAGGCTATATTACATGGATTTATTAGACTTTTAAAAATGTAGATGTTCTAAAATGTAGATGTGCATAAGTGGCTTGAAGACTATGAGTGGAAGCCAGGAGATACTAAATGTGTTTATGTTAATTAACGGTCAATTACCGTGAGACTGGCAGTAATTTGCTTGACAATCACCGGCTGACAAAATGTCATGACCTCCACAGCCTTAGTGAAGGACATCAGATTCAACCATCTTCAAGTCTCAGTCAAAATCAAGTCTAGCAGATTTGCCTTATTTTCAAATTAGATCTTTGTAAGTTTCAGACACTGTGCTTTAAGGCTAAGACAGTACTGACTGGACACGTACAACCACAAGCATTACACTAGTTTCTCAATTTCTCTTGCAGTGGCTGCTCACAAGTGAGAATTGACAACTGTACAAGGCTCACCTTTGACCTTGAGGGAGGTGGACTCGGTGAGCAGGCCGGCTTGGAACGTGACTCTGCTATCCTGGGGGCGGAGCATTTTGATGGTGAGGCTGTGGATGGTGCCCATGTTTTGGATCCTGGTGACGGAGTTGGCGTTAAGACGGTTGTCGTTCAGGAGCCACTGCACATTGGCGACCACATAGTTGAGCTCACAGGTGAATGTGGCGTTGCTATCCTCCTCCACTTCTACGTGCTCCAGGTGCCTTATGATCTTAAGCCTTCGCACTGAAACAAATATAAATAGGTCATATCCATGGTGTCAGGGTTGGTTTGTGGTAATATCTACTGTTCAACACGGTGTAGATTAAACACAGCATACAGTACTTTGAAGGTATATAAAGACTAAATCAAGCATGAAGCTGCAATTAATTTCCATGATTAAGCATCTGAACATTGAAGCTTTGTCTAATAAAAACACTTGTATTCCTCTTTTATACATCTTCCTCACCCTCCACAGTGACCTTAGCCGTGCTCTTTGACCCTCCAGCCATGCAGCTGTACTGGCCGGTGTCGGTCTCCTTGAGACCCTGGATGGTCAGCTCTGCCTGGCTCTTCTCCGTCTTCATGCTGTACTTGCTGGACGTTTGCAGGGCGGTGCGGCCCCTGTACCAGCGTACCACCCTGGGGGAGGGGGCAAATTGACAGCTCAGTGTGACCGAGCTGTTCTCTTTAGCCTCCACGTCTGGCATGGGCTGGACCACCTTTAGAGGGCGCTCTGGGAAGATACAGAGATGAATAATGATATACCGTAATACTGTCCTGTACAAACCTCTAGCAATACAGTGACCTAGCCCAGAGCCTGGAGGGCCACTGTCAACAGTGAGCAGGGTTTCGTTCCAACGTTCACTTAGTGATAATCAACTACCTTACCCTTCACAGTGAGCTGTGCGGCAGAGCGGCTCTTCCCGGCGTTGAACTGCACGGGGCCTGTCATAGAGCTGTCTGTGCTGCTGAAGCAGAGGGTGTGCATGGTCCCTTCCTGGTCTATGCTCACTTTAGGCCCCTCCATCAGGACCTCTCCATCCAGGGTCCACTTGGGGGGTCTCCCCGCCCGCAGGCTGATCTCCACCTGGAACAAGGCCTCCCTGGGCTCCGTCACCTCCAGGGACCTCAGTCCCCGCACTATGCTGATAGACTGCTCTGCACGCATAGGGAGCACACACTCCATCAGTATCTTCACGTCCAGAGAAACAGAGTAAATGGCAGAGAGAAAGGGTACACTCCAGGAAGGGAGTGAGATAGATAGTTGGATTACTTCATTGTGGATACAGTATATTTGGTTGAATGTGGTGTTTTGGTCATTCATCGATTGTAAGTAAGAGGGGACACACACACACACACACACACACACACACACACACTTTGTATGAAGATTGGCTTATAAACTGTTTATTAACATTTAATATTAGGAATATATGTAACACTGGAACTATAAATAATAAGTCAGAACTAATCACAATGAGTGTGAGCGTCTCACCCTCCACTAACAGCTGACAGGATGTCTTGTCATCACCAGCATCACAGGTGTAGGTGTCCTCATCAGAGGAGGCCACGTCGTGGATGTGGAGCTGCCTGTAGATGTCATCGCTGACGATCTGGTGCTTCTGGCTGGGCTGGATCTCATTCCTGTTCTTGAACCACCTGACCTGGGCGTTGGCCCGCGACACTTGGCACTCCAGCAGGCCTTTGTGTTTGTACATAGCAATCTTCACTTTCAGAGGCTTCACTATCTGCACAGGCAGCTCTGTGGAGACAGCAGTAACATTGAACGATTGTTTAATCATTTTGAGTCACTGAGGAGCATTGATATGGTTGAATCTCAAAATAGCTGTTGTTTACCTTTTACTGTGAGAATTGCATAGGACGAGACCCTGTCTGCAGTGAACTTGATCTCCCCAGCATTTGCTGGCCTTACAGACTTGAAGCACATGGTGTGAGTTTTACCTGTATTCAGACAGAAATACATGTTTCATCAGTAGAATCCTGACCTGTAGACACATGTCCGTGATTAGGCTCAGTTGTGTCCCATGCTCACCCTCATGGCTGATCTTGACGTTGTCTCCGTGTTTGACCCTGGTGTTGTCTCTGTACCAGCGCCCGTCCACATTCTCATAGTTGACCTCGCATAGGAAGGTCACACACTGCCTCTCAGTCACTTCCTCGTCCTCCAATTCCTTCACGATCTGGATGTCTCTGGCTGGCAGGCAGGCAGGCAGGCAGGCAGGCAGGCAGGCAGGCAGGCAGGCAGGCAGGCAGGCAGGCAGGCAGACAGACAGACAGACAGACAGACAGACAGACAGACAGACAGACAGACAGACAGACAGACAGACAGACAGACAGACAGACAGACAGACAGACAGACAGACAGACAGACAGACAGACAGACAGTAAGTAAGTAGTGCCCGACATTACCTAGAAATCCAGTATCGGGTTTGATCTAAATACGTACTGATGTATCTGTGATCTGTACTGTGATTTATCTATAAATTGATGTTGTTTCTAGGACAATTACATAATAATTCGACTGAAAGAGGGTCATTCAATTGTCCCTGTACTTTGCATTACTCCTCTGTTGTAATATTACCTATGACAATGAGTTGACCTGAGGTTTGAATACAGCTTTGGGCACCATCAGTCTGGAAGGAGAACAGGCCAGTGTCTCCTACGGTGACCCGGGTGAAGGTGAGAGTGTGTTTATTCCGATGGGCAGTGATGCGACAGGCAGGCTTGGACTTGAGCTTGACCCCGTCCTTGGTCCACGTGCCATCTATGTAGGACAGGTTGAGGGTCACCTCGAAGGAGCAACCCTCGCTCTCACACACCTCCACATCCTCCAGACCCTTCACCACCAGTAGCTGGGTCTGTCTCTCTGCAGACAGACGTTCAGAAAGTAAAACACACACACTTGTTGAAACCTTTTCATATTTATATAACGGGTCCTTGAATATTGAATAAATTAGAAGGAAACACAAAGGTGAAGAAAAGTAACTGAATAGAATGTGTGCCATGGAGTAGAGGTCTTACTTGCAGCAGCTAGTTTTCTCCCAGACCTATCTCCCATGGTCTGTCAGGAGGGATGGCCTCAGCCACTTCTGATTGGCTTTCCCCTTGTCCGTCTCCCTAGGTTGTCCCTAGGGCTAAAACTATACAGTTTGATACATCTTTTAAAACATGCTATAAGTCAAGAACATTTTCATGTTGACTTGTAAATAACCTCTCCACTCTGTCATTCTCATTGACATGTGTTAAAATGGAGGACCAATGTGGCCAGAACCCAAGAGCAATACTTTAATATGGTTATACTTGGATGTGGCGTGGCTGGGCCTGTATAATGAAGTAATCTCTGACACCTCAATACTTGCCTGAGCTCAGCTTCACTAATATAGACTCAGCAGTCTGCATGTAAAGTATGTTTGCTAGTGATGAGAAAAGAGGATCCATTAACCTCACAATGGGTTAGATCACGTGTCAAACTCATTCTAAGGAGGGCTGAGTGTATGCGTTTTTTCGCTCCTCCCTTGTACTTTAATGACGAATTAAGGTAATTGATTAGTAAGGAACACCCCTCACCTGGTTGTCTAGGTCTTAGTAAGGAACTCCCCTCACCTGGTTGTCTAGGTCTTAATTAGGAACTCCCCTCACCTGGTTGTCTAGATCTTAGAAAGGAACTCCCCTTACCTGGTTGTCTAGGTCTTAGTTAGGAACTCCCCTCACCTGGTTGTCTAGATCTTAGTCAGGAACTCCCCTCACCCGGTTGTCTAGGTCTTAGTCAGGAACTCCCCTCACCTGGTTGTCTAGGTCTTAGTTAGGAACTCCCCTCACCTGGTTGTCTAGATCTTAGTCAGGAACTCCCCTCACCCGGTTGTCTAGGTCTTAGTCAGGAACTCCCCTCACCTGGTTGTCTAGGTCTTAGTCAGGAACTCCCCTCACCTGGTTGTCTAGGTCTTAATTAGGAACTCCCCTCACCTGGTTGTCTAGGTCTTAGTCAGGAACTCCCCTCACCTGGTTGTCTAGGTCTTAGTTAGGAACTCCCCTCACCCGGTTGTCTAGGTCTTAGTCAGGAACTCCCCTCACCCGGTTGTCTAGGTCTTAGTCAGGAACTCCCCTCACCCGGTTGTCTAGATCTTAGTCAGGAACTCCCCTCACCTGGTTGTCTAGGTCTTAATTGAAAGAAAAAATTTAAAAAAACAGCAGACACCAGGCCCTCCATGGAATGAGTTTGACAAACAAGAGCTGTCAATCATAGAGCTAAGTGACACAACCCAATAGGAAAACCACAATAGCATATAAATTAATGGAATCGAGGGGTTATTGAGGCTCCACCAACTACAGTGGCTTGTGAAGGTATTCATCCCCTTGGCATTTTTCCTATTTTGTAATGGGTTTCAGTCCGCGTTGTGTAGAGTAAAGACAGTCGCATAGACGCAGAAAATAACAGGTATAAGTACCTCTCAACAGCATCTGCAACTTCTCCAATAGGAGAAGACAGAGTGATGCATAGACCAAAACAAGTATTTGTGCACAAGCACATGCAATGCATGTGGCACAACAATTTACATCTACTTTACAGTGGCTTGCGAAAGTAGTCACCCCCATTTTTTCTATTTTGTTGCCTTACAACCTAGAATTAAAATGGATTTTTGGGGGTTGGTATAATTTGATTAACACAACATGCCTACCACTTTGAAGATACTAAATATTTTTTATTGTGAAACAAACAAGAAATAAGGCACAAAAAAACTGAAAACTTGAGCATAACTATTCACCCCCCCAAAGTCAATACTTTGTAGAGCCAGCTTTTGCAGCAATTACAGCTGCCAGTCTCTTGGGGTATGTCTCTATAAAGCTTGGCACATCTAGCCACTGGGATTCTTGCCCATTCTTCAAGGCAAAACTGCTCCACCTCCTTCAAGTTGGATGGGTTCCGCTGGTGTACAGCAATCTGTAAGTCATACCACAGATTCTCAATTGGATTGAGGTCTGGGCTTTGACTAGGCCAAATGTTTTCCCTTAAACCACTCGAGTGTTGCTTTAGCAGTATGCTTAGGATCATTGTCGTGCTGGAAGGTGAACCTTCGTCCCAGTATCAAATCTCTGGAAGACTGAAACAGGTTTCCGTCAAGAATTTCCATGTATTTAGCGCCATCCATCATTCCCTCAATTCTGACCAGTTTCCCAGTCCCTGCTGATGAAAAACATCCCCACAGCATAATGCTGCCACCACCATGCTTCACTGTGGGGATGGTGCTCTCTGGGTGATGAGAGGTGTTGGGTTTGCGCCAGACATAACATTTTCCTTGATGGCCAAAAAGCTTGATTTTAGTCTCATCTGACAAGAAACCTTCTATCATATGTTTGGGGAGTCTCACACATGCCTTTTGATGAACACCAAACGTGTTCGCTTGTTTTTGTTTTAAGCAATGGCTTTTTTCTGGCCAGTCTTCCGTAAAGCCCAGCTCTGTGGAGTGTATGGCTTAAAGTTGTCCTATGGACAGATACTCCAATCCGCTGTTGAGTTTTGCAGCTCCTTCGGGGATATCTTTGGTCTCTTTGTTGCCTCTGATTAATGCCCTCCTTGCCTGGTCCGTGAGTTTTGGTGGGCGGCCCTCTCTATTGTGGTGCCATATTTTTTTCAGTTTTCTAATAATGGATTTAATGGTGCTCAGTGGGATGTTCAAAGTTACGTATATTTTTTTATAACCCAACGCTGATCTGTTCTTCTAAACAACTTTGTCCCTGACCAGTTTGGAGAGCTCCTTGGTCTTCATGGTGTTCCTTGCTTGGTGGTGCCCCTTGCTTAGTCGTGTTGCTGACTCTGGGGCCTTTCAGAACAGGTGTATATATACTGAGATCATGTGACACTTTTATTGCACACATGTGGACTTTATTTATCTAATTATGTGACTTCTGAAGGTAATTGGTTGCACCAGATCTTATTTAGAGGCTTTATAACAAAGGGGGTGAATACATATGCATACCATTTTTTTACAATTTTGTTTTTATTAGAATTCTTTGTAACAAACACATTTTTTTATTTCACTTCACCAATTTGGACTAATTTATGTATGTCCATTACATGAAATCCAAATAGAAATCCATTTAAATTACAGGTTGTAATGCAACAAATAAACGCCAAGGGGATGAATACTTTTGCAAGGCACTGTAATGGGGAAATAAGGCAGTATGTAATTCCAGGGGGGGGGGTGGGCCACCTTCCATCTAAGGCAGAACATCAAATGCCCTGCCACGTCATATGGTGCTGTATGTTTAATACAGTAATACAGACACATTCTCAATCTCAGACAGCACTGTCTTACAGACCATATGTAATGTCAACTAATCCCAATAAAGTTATCAACAAAAGGAGGTCAGAAAAAGTCACTTCACATAATTTAGGTATCCAAACAGCTTTGTAGAGAGTATATAATTAACCCTCATGCATATCACACCCGGGACTGTCATTTTCCATAGGAGGTGAGACTAATCTAAACAACTAGATCACATTCACATTGACCAAATGGGCAACTGTCTGCCGTTATTCAGTCTAATGTACTAAATGCTGGACGACATACTGACAATCTGTCACTGCAGGAACAGAGAGCAGAACAGCCAATAGATTACAATGTTAAACAGCTTTCAAATTGTACACACAAAAAAAGAATGTGAACACCTGTTACATCACAATTCTCAGAACTATGAGCATTATGTTCTCCAATCATTAACAATTTCTTGATGCAAATAGGTAAGTGGCAGAACAAAAACTATAGGGCATTGATCTCTTGTAATGCAATGACATATCAAAAATATTCAAGTCACAAAGATAACTGGAACACCTGCTGTGGTGTACCCACCTTAAACCTGGTTAGCTGTATTCTGGGAACATGTATTTCTTCTCACGTCCTCTCAGTATCCGAACTGAAATACCACTTTCAGCGGGACAAAAAAGCAGACAAATGCTACCAAAAAATGTCAGTCCGTCATGAAAGGTATATCCGACTCTTGTCTTCTTTTCCCCAAAATCCCGCAAGATGAACAACAAACGTTTGGCAGGAAGAGAGAATTCCCAGGTTGGAGGGCTAGCCTATCTGTCGATCCCCCAGGAGAGGACAGTCAGCCAGCAGACCTCTCTCTTTTTTTCTGCTATGGTAAAGCCTAATGCTGAACAGCTGACATATCTCTCCTCTCACACTGTCCTCCAAAATAGACCAGTGTCATTATACATGCCACGATAGCCTTGGCTTTACTGCTGTGATGCAACTTCTGTCCAGCATCACTAGTGTGGTTCAAATATGGTACACATGCTGGAGGGTTTTCCCGTTTGTGCTTATGTCAAATTGGATGGAAGCTCTCCTCTGACCAACAAATACATTGGATTTTGTACCTGTTTCTTGCAACTCTTTCGGGGGCACAGGAAGCAGAGACCCAGGGAGAGCTGGCTTTGGCATGGTAAAGGCAAATGGGTATGCCTCTAGTCAAATGATCTGCACTCATCAAAAGAAAATCCCTCTTTCCTAAGTCTGCAGCCTAAATGACATGGATCACCATTCTAATTTGAACCACCCCTCACACCAAACCCCTTTCCTGTCGGTGTCTCCACTCCATGTCTGATGTGGTTCACTCCATGACTGATGTGGTTCACTCCATGACTGATGTGGTTCACTCCATGTCTGATGTGGTTCACTCCATGACTGATGTGGTTCACTCCATGTCTGATGTGGTTCACTCCATGTCTGATGTGGTTCACTCCATGACTGATGTGGTTCACTCCATGTCTGATGTGGTTCACTCCATGACTGATGTGGTTCACTCCATGTCTGATGTGGTTCACTCCATGTCTGATGTGGTTAACTCCATGACTGATGTGGTTCACTCCATGTCTGATGTGGTTCACTCCATGTCTGATGTGGTTCACTCCATGTCTGATGTGGTTCACTCCATGTCTGATGTGGTTAACTCCATGTCTGATGTGGTTCACTCCATGACTGATGTGGTTCACTCCATGTCTGATGTGGTTCACTCCATGTCTGATGTGGTTCACTCCATGTCTGATGTGGTTCACTCCATGACTGATGTGGTTCACTCCATGTCTGATGTGGTTCACTCCATGTCTGATGTGGTTCACTCCATGACTGATGTGGTTCACTCCATGTCTGATGTGGTTCACTCCATGACTGATGTGGTTCACTCCATGTCTGATGTGGTTCACTCCATGACTGATGTGGTTAACTCCATGTCTGATGTGGTTCACTCCATGTCTGATGTGGTTCACTCCATGTCTGATGTGGTTCACTCCATGTCTGATGTGGTTCACTCCATGTCTGATGTGGTTAACTCCATGACTGATGTGGTTCACTCCATGTCTGATGTGGTTCACTCCATGTCTGATGTGGTTAACTCCATGTCTGATGTGGTTAACTCCATGTCTGATGTGGTTAACTCCATGTCTGATGTGGTTCACTCCATGTCTGATGTGGTTCACTCCATGACTGATGTGGTTCACTCCATGTCTGATGTGGTTCACTCCATGTCTGATGTGGTTCACTCCATGTCTGATGTGGTTCACTCCATGACTGATGTGGTTCACTCAATGTCTGATGTGGTTAACTCCATGTCTGATGTGGTTCACTCCATGACTGATGTGGTTCACTCCATGTCTGATGTGGTTCACTCCATGACTGATGTGGTTCACTCCATGACGGATGTGGTTCACTCCATGTCTGATGTGGTTCACTCCATGACTGATGTGGTTCACTCCATGACTGATGTGGTTCACTCCATGTCTGATGTGGTTCACTCCATGACTGATGTGGTTCACTCCATGACTGATGTGGTTCACTCCATGACTGATGTGGTTCACTCCATGACTGATGTGGTTCACTCCATGACTGATGTGGTTCACTCCATGTCTGATGTGGTTCACTCCATGTCTGATGTGGTTCACTCCATGACTGATGTGGTTCACTCCATGTCTGATGTGGTTCACTCCATGTCTGATGTGGTTCACTCCATGACTGATGTGGTTCACTCCATGACTGATGTGGTTCACTCCATGACTGATGTGGTTCACTCCATGACTGATGTGGTTCACTCCATGACGGATGTGGTTCACTCCATGACGGATGTGGTTCACTCCATGACTGATGTGGTTCACTCCATGACTGATGTGGTTCACTCCATGACGGATGTGGTTCACTCCATGACGGATGTGGTTCACTCCATGTCTGATGTGGTTCACTCCATGTCTGATGTGGTTCACTCCATGACTGATGTGGTTCACTCCATGACTGATGTGGTTAACTCCATGTCTGATGTGGTTAACTCCATGACTGATGTGGTTAACTCCATGACTGATGTGGTTCACTCCATGTCTGATGTGGTTCACTCCATGACTGATGTGGTTAACTCCATGTCTGATGTGGTTCACTCCATGTCTGATGTGGTTCACTCCATGACTGATGTGGTTCACTCCATGTCTGATGTGGTTCACTCCATGTCTGATGTGGTTCACTCCATGTCTGATGTGGTTCACTCCATGACTGATGTGGTTCACTCCATGTCTGATGTGGTTCACTCCATGTCTGATGTGGTTCACTCCATGACTGATGTGGTTCACTCCATGACTGATGTAGTTAACTCCATGACTGATGTGGTTCACTCCATGACTGATGTGGTTCACTCCATGTCTGATGTGGTTCACTCCATGTCTGATGTGGTTCACTCCATGACTGATGTGGTTCACTCCATGACTGATGTGGTTCACTCCATGTCTGATGTGGTTCACTCCATGACTGATGTGGTTCACTCCATGTCTGATGTGGTTCACTCCATGTCTGATGTGGTTAACTCCATGACTGATGTGGTTAACTCCATGTCTGATGTGGTTCACTCCATGTCTGATGTGGTTCACTCCATGACTGATGTGGTTCACTCCATGTCTGATGTGGTTCACTCCATGTCTGATGTGGTTCACTCCATGTCTGATGTGGTTAACTCCATGTCTGATGTGGTTCACTCCATGTCTGATGTGGTTCACTCCATGACTGATGTGGTTCACTCCATGACTGATGTGGTTCACTCCATGTCTGATGTGGTTCACTCCATGTCTGATGTGGTTCACTCCATGTCTGATGTGGTTCACTCCATGTCTGATGTGGTTCACTCCATGTCTGATGTGGTTCACTCCATGTCTGATGTGGTTCACTCCATGACTGATGTGGTTCACTCAATGTCTGATGTGGTTAACTCCATGTCTGATGTGGTTCACTCCATGTCTGATGTGGTTCACTCCATGTCTGATGTGGTTCACTCCATGTCTGATGTGGTTCACTCCATGTCTGATGTGGTTCACTCCATGACTGATGTGGTTCACTCCATGTCTGATGTGGTTCACTCCATGACTGATGTGGTTCACTCCATGTCTGATGTGGTTCACTCCATGTCTGATGTGGTTCACTCCATGTCTGATGTGGTTCACTCCATGACTGATGTGGTTCACTCCATGACGGATGTGGTTCACTCCATGTCTGATGTGGTTCACTCCATGACTGATGTGGTTCACTCCATGTCTGATGTGGTTCACTCCATGTCTGATGTGGTTCACTCCATGTCTGATGTGGTTCACTCCATGTCTGATGTGGTTCACTCCATGTCTGATGTGGTTCACTCCATGTCTGATGTGGTTCACTCCATGACTGATGTGGTTCACTCCATGTCTGATGTGGTTCACTCCATGTCTGATGTGGTTCACTCCATGACTGATGTGGTTCACTCCATGTCTGATGTGGTTCACTCCATGACTGATGTGGTTCACTCCATGTCTGATGTGGTTCACTCCATGTCTGATGTGGTTCACTCCATGTCTGATGTGGTTCACTCCATGACTGATGTGGTTCACTCCATGACTGATGTGGTTCACTCCATGTCTGATGTGGTTCACTCCATGTCTGATGTGGTTCACTCCATGTCTGATGTGGTTCACTCCATGACTGATGTGGTTCACTCCATGACTGATGTGGTTCACTCCATGACTGATGTGGTTCACTCCATGACTGATGTGGTTCACTCCATGACTGATGTGGTTCACTCCATGTCTGATGTGGTTCACTCCATGTCTGATGTGGTTCACTCCATGACTGATGTGGTTAACTCCATGTCTGATGTGGTTCACTCCATGTCTGATGTGGTTCACTCCATGACTGATGTGGTTCACTCCATGTCTGATGTGGTTAACTCCATGTCTGATGTGGTTCACTCCATGACTGATGTGGTTCACTCCATGTCTGATGTGGTTCACTCCATGTCTGATGTGGTTCACTCCATGTCTGATGTGGTTCACTCCATGTCTGATGTGGTTCACTCCATGACTGATGTGGTTCACTCCATGACTGATGTGGTTCACTCAATGTCTGATGTGGTTAACTCCATGTCTGATGTGGTTCACTCCATGACTGATGTGGTTCACTCCATGACTGATGTGGTTCACTCAATGTCTGATGTGGTTCACTCCATGTCTGATGTGGTTCACTCCATGACTGATGTGGTTCACTCCATGTCTGATGTGGTTCACTCCATGACTGATGTGGTTCACTCCATGTCTGATGTGGTTCACTCCATGTCTGATGTGGTTCACTCCATGTCTGATGTGGTTCACTCCATGTCTGATGTGGTTCACTCCATGTCTGATGTGGTTCACTCCATGACTGATGTGGTTCACTCCATGTCTGATGTGGTTCACTCCATGTCTGATGTGGTTCACTCCATGTCTGATGTGGTTCACTCCATGTCTGATGTGGTTCACTCCATGTCTGATGTGGTTCACTCCATGTCTGATGTGGTTCACTCCATGTCTGATGTGGTTCACTCCATGACTGATGTGGTTCACTCCATGTCTGATGTGGTTCACTCCATGACTGATGTGGTTCACTCCATGTCTGATGTGGTTCACTCCATGACTGATGTGGTTCACTCAATGTCTGATGTGGTTCACTCCATGACTGATGTGGTTCACTCCATGTCTGATGTGGTTCACTCCATGTCTGATGTGGTTCACTCCATGACTGATGTGGTTCACTCCATGTCTGATGTGGTTCACTCCATGTCTGATGTG
Source organism: Oncorhynchus keta (assembly GCF_023373465.1). NCBI lineage: Eukaryota > Metazoa > Chordata > Actinopteri > Salmoniformes > Salmonidae > Oncorhynchus > Oncorhynchus keta. The sequence continues at coordinate 44,446,103 of NC_068442.1, forward strand.
GTTCACTCCATGTCTGATGTGGTTCACTCCATGACTGATGTGGTTCACTCCATGTCTGATGTGGTTCACTCCATGACTGATGTGGTTCACTCCATGTCTGATGTGGTTCACTCCATGTCTGATGTGGTTCACTCCATGACTGATGTGGTTCACTCCATGTCTGATGTGGTTCACTCCATGTCTGATGTGGTTCACTCCATGTCTGATGTGGTTCACTCCATGACTGATGTGGTTAACTCCATGTCTGATGTGGTTCACTCCATGTCTGATGTGGTTAACTCCATGTCTGATGTGGTTAACTCCATGTCTGATGTGGTTAACTCCATGTCTGATGTGGTTCACTCCATGTCTGATGTGGTTCACTCCATGTCTGATGTGGTTCACTCCATGTCTGATGTGGTTCACTCCATGTCTGATGTGGTTCACTCCATGACTGATGTGGTTCACTCCATGTCTGATGTGGTTCACTCCATGTCTGATGTGGTTCACTCCATGACTGATGTGGTTCACTCCATGACGGATGTGGTTCACTCCATGTCTGATGTGGTTCACTCCATGACTGATGTGGTTCACTCCATGTCTGATGTGGTTCACTCCATGTCTGATGTGGTTCACTCCATGTCTGATGTGGTTCACTCCATGTCTGATGTGGTTCACTCCATGTCTGATGTGGTTAACTCCATGACTGATGTGGTTCACTCCATGACTGATGTGGTTCACTCCATGACTGATGTGGTTCACTCCATGTCTGATGTGGTTCACTCCATGTCTGATGTGGTTCACTCCATGACTGATGTGGTTCACTCCATGTCTGATGTGGTTCACTCCATGTCTGATGTGGTTCACTCCATGTCTGATGTGGTTCACTCCATGTCTGATGTGGTTCACTCCATGACTGATGTGGTTCACTCCATGTCTGATGTGGTTCACTCCATGTCTGATGTGGTTCACTCCATGTCTGATGTGGTTCACTCCATGTCTGATGTGGTTCACTCCATGACTGATGTGGTGGTTCACTCCATGTCTGATGTGGTTCACTCCATGACTGATGTGGTTCACTCCATGTCTGATGTGGTTCACTCCATGTCTGATGTGGTTCACTCCATGTCTGATGTGGTTCACTCCATGTCTGATGTGGTTCACTCCATGTCTGATGTGGTTCACTCCATGTCTGATGTGGTTCACTCCATGACTGATGTGGTTCACTCCATGTCTGATGTGGTTCACTCCATGTCTGATGTGGTTCACTCCATGTCTGATGTGGTTCACTCCATGTCTGATGTGGTTCACTCCATGTCTGATGTGGTTCACTCCATGTCTGATGTGGTTCACTCCATGACTGATGTGGTTCACTCCATGTCTGATGTGGTTCACTCCATGACTGATGTGGTTCACTCCATGTCTGATGTGGTTCACTCCATGTCTGATGTGGTTCACTCCATGTCTGATGTGGTTCACTCCATGTCTGATGTGGTTCACTCCATGTCTGATGTGGTTCACTCCATGACTGATGTGGTTCACTCCATGACTGATGTGGTTCATTCACACTCTGTGTTTGCATTGCTGACCCATATCTGTAATTCTTCCCAGAAGCATAGTTTAGAGGGATCAAGCCTGGAAGACCCATGGGAAGTTGCCACGACAGCCACAGTTGAAAGGTCATGAGAGATTAAATTATATTAAGCTCCCATTTCAATGGGCTATCACTCATTAGCTCAATTTTCCTCCTGCATAACTGGTCTCCATTCTCCTGTAAGGTGTGTATTGTTGTCACTGAGAACACTGCCATTGGAGTGTCTATGAGAGGATAAATCTGTAATTATTGTATCCCCCAGTAACACCACATTAGGTAAAAACTTCTCAATGACCTCTGAATAGCGGGATGGATGGCTCAGGGTGATACAGGGTGCTAAACATACAATTCTTAAAATATAACAGTGGAATCAAGCATCGCAAATATAAAATCTACTTAGAGGACAAAGAGCTGGATGAGTCCCGCCCACACTTCTCCATCACACACCTAGCTCCTCCCACTACTCCCACCCCTACCCGGTATGTATTTGTTTAACATTTTTTGGGTCACTACATAATTCCATATGGGTTATTTTATAGTTTTAATGTCTTGAACATTATTCTACAACTTAGAAAATAGTAAAAATAAAGAAAAACCCTTGAATGAGTAGGTGGGTCTAAACTATTGATTGGTACGGTATACACTACCATTCAAAAGTTTGGGGTCAGAGGGCCATTATCAGCAACCATCACTCCTGTGTTCTAATGGCACGTTGTGTTAGCTAATCCAAGTTTATCATTTTAAAAGGCTAATTGATCATTAGAAAACCCTTTTGCAATTATGTTAGCACAGCTGAAAACTGTTGTTCTGATTAAAGAAGTAATACAACTGTATTTCAGAGAGCATGACAGTGTTTAGAGAGAGAAGGAGAGGTTAAGAGACAGAGAAGTTGAGAGAGGGGGGGAGTATAGAATATTTCAGAGAGCGTGACAGTGTTTAGAGAGAGAAGGAGAGGTTAAGAGACAGAGAAGTTGAGAGGGGGGGAGTATAGAGTATTTCAGAGAGTGTGACAGTGTTTAGAGAGAGAAGGACAGAGACAGAGGCAGAGGGAGTATTGGATTGACACCCAGTTCAGCATGTGCAGGTGAGAAAGACATCAAATGAAAGATAAAAATGCCTTGCTGTCAGTGGAGGCTGCTGGGGGAGGACGGCTCATAATAATGGCCGGAACAGAACTATTGGAATGGCATCAGAGCCCGTCCTCCCCAATTAAGGTGCCAACAACCACCTGTGTTTGCTGTATCTAGAACAGATCATTTTCAAGACACGGCTCCTGAAGTAACTTCACTTGCGGGGGATAATATTGACGGTTGCAAAGAAGTTAAATATAGCCGGATAATAAGGGGAACCAATGCAATGTGAGGATGTGTTGAGTGAATGTAGAACTTGACAAAACAGCTGAACACTTCACCTAAGCCTCCGAGTCCTCATTTGGAACCCACTCTGTGTGGCTCACATTTCCTTTGGTCCAGACTAGTTTTAGGGTTGTCTGCTCAGTGGATCTGAGGGACAAATGTACTGGGAGAGGGGGGAGGAGGCCAGGTGCAGTGGAGAGGCCAGGTGCAGTGGAGAGGCCAGGTGCGGCGGAGAGGCCAGGTGCGGAGGAGAGGCCAGGTGCGGCGGAGAGGCCAGGTGCGGTGGAGAGGCCAGGTGCGGCGGAGAGGCCAGGTGCAGTGGAGAGGCCAGGTGCAGCGGAGAGGCCAGGTGCAGCGGAGAGGCCAGGTGCGGTGGAGAGGCCAGGTGCGGTGGAGAGGCCAGGTGCAGTGGAGAGGCCAGGTGCAGCGGAGAGGCCAGGTGCAGTGGAGAGGCCAGGTGCAGTGGAGAGGCCAGGTGCAGTGGAGAGGCCAGGTGCGGCGGAGAGGCCAGGTGCAGTGGAAAGGCCAGGTGCAGCGGAGAGGCCAGGAGCGGTGGAGAGGCCAGGAGCAGTGGAAAGGCCAGGTGCGGTGGAGAGGCCAGGTGCGGTGGAAAGGCCAGGTGCTGCGGAGAGGCCAGGTGCGGTGGAGAGGCCAGGTGCGGCGGAGAGGCCAGGTGCGGTGGAGAGGCCAGGTGCGGTGGAGAGGCCAGGTGCGGTCGAGAGGCCAGGTGCAGTGGAGAGGTCAGGTGCAGCGGAGAGGCCAGGTGCAGCGGAGAGGCCAGGTGCTTTGGAGAGGCCAGGTGCAGCGGAGAGGCCAGGTGCGGCGGAGAGGCCAGGTGCAGCGGAGAGGCCAGGTGCAGTGGAGAGGCCAGGTGAAGCGGAGAGGCCAGGTGCGGCGGAGAGGCCAGGTGCAGCGGAGAGGCCAGGTGCGGCGGAGAGGCCAGGTGCAGCGGAGAGGCCAGGTGCAGTGGAAAGGCCAGGTGCAGCGGAGAGGCCAGGTGCGGTGGAGAGGCCAGGTGCGGTGGAGAGGCCAGGTGCAGTGGAAAGGCCAGGTGCGGTGGAGAGGCCAGGTGCGGTGGAAAGGCCAGGTGCAGCGGAGAGGCCAGGTGCGGTGGAGAGGCCAGGTGCGGTGGAGAGGCCAGGTGCGGTGGAGAGGCCAGGTGCGGTGGAGAGGCCAGGTGCGGTGGAAAGGCCAGGTGCAGCGGAGAGGCCAGGTGCGGTGGAGAGGCCAGGTGCGGTGGAGAGGCCAGGTGCGGTGGAGAGGCCAGGTGCGGTGGAGAGGCCAGGTGCGGTGGAGAGGCCAGGTGCGGTGGAGAGGCCAGGTGCAGCGGAGAGGCCAGGTGCGGCGGAGAGGCCAGGTGCGGCGGAGAGGCCAGGTGCAGTGGAGAGGCCAGGTGCGGCGGAGAGGCCAGGTGCAGCGGAGAGGCCAGGTGCGGCGGAGAGGCCAGGTGCGGTGGAGAGGCCAGGTGAAGCGGAGAGGCCAGGTGCGGCGGAGAGGCCAGGTGAGGTGGAGAGGCCAGGTGCGGCGGAGAGGCCAGGTGCGGTGGGAAGGCCAGGTGCAGCGGAGAGGCCAGGTGCGGTGGAAAGACCAGGTGCGGTGGAGAGGCCAGGTGCGGTGGAAAGGCCAGGTGCGGTGGAGAGGCCAGGTGTGGTGGAGAGGCCAGGTGCAGTGGAGAGGCCAGGTGCAGCGGAGAGGCCAGGTGCAGTGGAGAGGCCAGGTGCAGTGGAGAGGCCAGGTGCAGTGGAGAGGCCAGGTGCAGTGGAGAGGCCAGGTGCGGTGGAGAGGCCAGGTGTGGTGGAGAGGCCAGGTGCGGTGGAAAGGCCAGGTGCGGTGGAGAGGCCAGGTGCGGTGGAGAGGCCAGGTGCGGTGGAGAGGCCAGGTGCGGTGGAAAGGCCAGGTGCGGTGGAAAGGCCAGGTGCGGTGGAGAGGCCAGGTGCAGTGGAGAGGCCAGGTGCGGTGGAGAGGCCAGGTGCAGTGGAGAGGCCAGGTGCGGTGGAGAGGCCAGGTGCGGTGGAGAGGCCAGGTGCAGTGGAGAGGCCAGGTGCGGTGGAGAGGCCAGGTGTGGTGGAGAGGCCAGATGCATCATTGCACATGAAAGAAGATTTAGGACACGCAGCACAAAAACCTCCCCTATTAATCTTGTTTAGGCCATACAAGTACAATTGATTATATTTATTATATAACCCTATAACACATTTCTCAAAATATTAAATAAAAAATAAATAAATAGCGATTCATTTAATTCACGTGAACTATGATTTTTAAACAATTCTTTTTGACGAATTGAATGATGTTGTAGGTAGGGTTCGGTTAAATCGCATTGAATCGAATCACTGGAACCAAAATAATCATTTGTGAATCGCTAACAGTAAAAGGGAAAGGTTTAGCTGTAGCCTTCCTTTCAAATTGTGTCACTGCAAAACTCATTTTGTAGAAACTTTAAGATGATTTTGACATGAATAAATGTATGGGACATTGCAACTCAATAGATGCTAGTAGTCAGCTTGAAGTAAACAGATCAAATTAAATACAATCAAAATGTAATTTTATTTGTCACGTGCAGAATAGAACAGGTGTAAACTTGACCGTGAAATGCTTATTCATGAGCCCTTTCCCAACAATGTAGAGTTAAAAAGTAAGAACAATTAGTTAAATCCAAAAGGAAATAGTAACACAATAAAATAACAATAACGAGACTTTATACAAGGAGTACAGGTAAGAGCGTCAATGTGCGGAGGAACGAGGGAGTTTAGGTCATTGAGGTGATATGTACATGTAGGTAAGGGTAAGGGCAAAAGTAAAAACAATCGGGATAGATCATTAACAGAGTGTGTATGTGGGTATTGGAGTGTCGGTGTAGCATGAGTGAGTGTATGGGTTGAGTCCAGGTCAATGCAAATAGTACAGTTAGATATTAGATTATAAGACTGTTCCGCAGTCTAATGACTTGGGGGTAGAAGCTGTTCAACAGTCTAATAATAATAATATATGCCATTTAGCGGACGCTTTTATCCAAAGCGACTTACAGTCATGTGTGCATACATTCTACGTATGGGTGGTCCCGGGAATCGAACCCACTACCCTGGCGTTACAAGCGCCATGCTCTACCAACTGAGCTACAGAAGGACCACCAATGACTTGGGGGTAGAAGCTGTTCAGCAGTCTAATGACTTGGGGGTAGAAGCTGTTCCGCAGTCTAATGACTGTTCAGCAGTCTAATGACTTGGGGGTAGAAGCTGTTCAGCAGTCTAATGACTTGGGGGTAGAAGCTGTTCAGCAGTCTAATGACTTGGGGGTAGAAGCTGTTCAGCAGTTTAATGACTTGAGGGTAGAAGCTGTTCAGCAGTTTAATGACTTGGGGGTAGAAGCTGTTCAGCAGTCTAATGACTGTTCAGCAGTCTAATGACTTGGGGGTAGAAGCTGTTCAGCAGTCTAATGACTTGGGGGTAGAAGCTGTTCAACAGTCTAATGACTTGGGGGTAGAAGCTGTTCTGCAGTTTAATGACTTGGGGGTAGAAGCTGTTCAGCAGTCTAATGACTTGGGGGTAGAAGCTGTTCAACAGTCTAATGACTTGGGGGTAGAAGCTGTTCAGCAGTCTAATGACTGTTCAGCAGTCTAATGACTTGGGGGTAGAAGCTGTTCAGCAGTCTAATGACTTGGGGGTAGAAGCTGTTCTGCAGTTTAATGACTTGGGGGTAGAAGCTGTTCAGCAGTCTAATGACTTGGGGGTAGAAGCTGTTCAACAGTCTAATGACTTGGGGGTAGATGCTGTTCAGCAGTCTAATGACTTGGGGGTAGAAGCTGTTCAGCAGTCTAATGACTTGGGGGTAAAAGCTGTTCAGCAGTTTAATGACTTGGGGGTAAAAGCTGTTCAGCAGTTTAATGACTTGGGGGTAAAAGCTGTTCAGCAGTTTAATGACTTGGGGGTAGAAGCTGTTCAGCAGTTTAATGACTTGGGGGTAGAAGCTGTTCAGCAGTTTAATGACTTGGGGGTAGAAGCTGTTCAGCAGTTTAATGACTTGGGGGTAAAAGCTGTTCAGCAGTTTAATGACTTGGGGGTAGAAGCTGTTCAGCAGTCTAATGACTTGGGGGTAAAAGCTGTTCAGCAGTTTAATGACTTGGGGGTAGAAGCTGTTCAGCAGTTTAATGACTTGGTGGTGGAAGCTGTTCAGCAGTCTAATGACTTGGTGGTGGAAGCTGTTCAGCAGTCTAATGACTGATCAGCAGTCGAATGACTAATGACTGTTCAGCAGTCTAATGAGAGAACAGTCTATGACTTGGTTGACTGGTGTCGTTGACACTTTTTAGGGCCTTTCCTCTGACACTGCCTGGTATAAATGTCCTGGATGGCAGGAAGCTTTGCCCCAGTGATGTACTGGGCCGTACGCACTACACTCTGTAGTGCCTTGCGGTTGGAGTCCAAGCAGTTACCATACCAAGCGGTGATGCAGCCAGTCAAGATGCTCTCAATGGTGCAGCTGTAGAACGTTTTGAGGATCTAAGGGCCCATGCCAAAACTTTTCAGTCTACTGAGGACAATGCAGTAATCAATATCAATGTAGCACTACAAATAACGAGGTAGAAAAAAACACACAAGATATAAAAATAAGAAATAAGAAGAAAACTACAAAGTAAGTCAGCATACTATATACAGGGTCAGTTCCAGTACCATATTAACAATGTGCAGGGATACTGGAGTGATAGAGGTAGATGTGAGGTAGATGTGTAGAGGGGTAAGGTGAATATATACAGGGTCAGGTCCAGTACCATATTAACAAAGTGCAGGGATACTGGAGTGATAGAGGTAGATGTGTAGAGGGGTAAGGTGACTGAGCATCAGGATATATGACAAACAGATTAGCAGGAGGGTATATGATCATTGTACGTGAGTGAGTGTGTGTGTGTAGAGTCAGTATAAATGTATTTGGATATTGTGTGTTTATGGAATTGATGGAGTGAGTATTTCTATGTGTGTTGGAGTGTCAGTGTGTGTAGTGTGTAGGGGCCATGTGAGTGTGAATAGAGACAAAAATAAGAATAAAATACAAGAGTCAACTCAGATAGTCTGTGTAGCTATTTGGTTAGCTATTTGGTTAGCTATTTAGTTAGCTATTTGGTTAGCTATTTACAGTAGCAGTCTTATGTCATGGCCATAGAAGCTGTTCAGGAGCCTGTTGTTGTCAGACTTGTTGCTCTGGTACAGCTTGCTGTGCGGAAGCAGAGAGAACAGTCTATGGCTTGGGTGGTGGAGTCTTTAACGATTTACTGGGCTGCGCACCTCACCCTCTGTAGCACCATGCAGTGCTATTGCCATACCAAGCAGAGATGTAGCCAGTGGTACAGCTGTATAACTTTTTGAGGATTTGAGGGCCCATGCCAAACCTTTTCTACCTCCTAAGGGGGAAGAGGAACTGTTGGACCTTCTTCACGACTGTGCGCTTGTGTGTGGGCCATTTTAAGTTCCGAGGGATTTGGACACCCAGGAACTTGAAGCTCTCGACCCGCTCCACCGCAGCCCCATCATTGTGGATGTTGTGAGGTTGTGGTGCCAGGTCACTGACCTCCTCCCTATAGGCTGTCTCATCATTGCCGGTGATCAGGCATACTACCATCTTATCATAAGTAAACTTGATGATGATGTTGGAGTTGTGAGAGGCCACACAGTGGTGAACTGTTGTGGTGAACAGAGTTGGTGAACAGAGTACAGGAAGGTACTAAGCACACACCCCTGTGGGGCTCCCGTGTTGAGGGTCCACGTATCAGAGGGGATGTTGCCTACCCTCAACACCTGGGCTCGGCCTGTCAGGAAATCCAGGATCCAGTTTCAGAGGAAGGTGTTCAGTCCCAGAGTCCTTAGCTTGGTGACAAGCTTGGAGGGAACAATAGTGTTGAACACTGAGCTGTATTTAATGAATAGTATTCTTACAGAGGTATTCCTCTTGTCCAGGTGGGTGAGGGCAGTGTGCAGTGCAATTGAGATTGCATCGTCTATGGATCTGTTGGGGCTGTATGCAAATTGGAGTGTGTCAAGGGTGACTGGTATAATAGAGTTGATGTGTACCATATCCACATTTTCAAAGCACTTCAAGATTACAGAAGTGAGTGCTACAGGACGGTAGTCATTGTGGCATGAAGCATTAGATTTCTTGGGAACAGGAATGATGGTGGTGATCTTAAAACATGTGGGGATTACAGAGTGGGACAAGGAGAGGTTGAAAAATGACAGTGAATATGCCAGCTAGCTGTGTTCAGCACATGTTCTGAGAGCGAGCCCTGGAATACCATCCGGCCAGGTGTTGACCTGATTAAAGACTTTACTCACTTTGGCCTCAGAGAGCGGCCCTCACACCCGGCACAATGTTGTTATTGTCAAAGTGTGCATAAAATGCTAAGAGTTCGCCTGGTAGAGAGGCATCATTGGGCAGATCACGGCTCGGTCTTCCTTTGTCATCTATAATGGACTGTAGCCCCTGCCACATGCAGCAGGCATCAGAGCCTGTGTAATATTATTCCACCTTATTCCTATATTGTCATTTTTCTAGTTTGATGACTCTACAGAGGTCGTAGTGGGACTTCTTGTACTTGTTCCTGTTTTCAGATACAGCCCTACGGTTGTCTGTGATAGCCCTGTGTGCTGTAGCCCTATCCTTTAGTTTAGAGCCAACCACTGTGTTAATCCTGGGCTTTTGATTGGACAACGTCGCTAATGCATTTCCTAATGAAACCAATGACTGAGGTGGTTAGGTCGTCGACGTTATAGGCTGAGTCCCGAAACATATTCAAATCAGCGCTAGCAAAGCAGTCCTGTAGCATAATCTCTGATTCTGGTGACCATTTCTTCATGGTCACCAGAAGTCACTGGTAATTCATGTTTGAGCTTCTGTGTGTAAACAGGAAGCAGGAGAATGGTAATGATCTGATTTGCCGAATGGTGGACGAGGGAGGGCCTTGTATGCCTTCTTTTGGGTAGAGTAACAAAGTAACATCTTTCTTGTAAGAAATTAAAGAGGATACATTTTGAGAAAATAAAGTAAAAATAAACTACAAATGAATCACACAATAGCAAAGCTGGGTCGGAGCTTACAAAACAGTACCTATCCAGTATGGCTCCATCTTATGCAGTACAGAAACCTGGCAGAAACACTACTAGCCTAACACAAATGTACTGTGACTAAAACTCGGCTGGGACATGCTTTCAATGGTGCTCTCCAACACCTGTCAGCAATATAGTGGATTAGAGGGGTACCCTGACTTGGACTCAAACCCTGGTCCCATCCTTCCAAAACCTTTATACTGTCACAAAACTCACTATATCAGCAATGATGAGGACAGCAGGTAGCTTAGCAGTTAAGCCCATTGGGCCACTAACTGAAAGGTTACTGGTTCAAATCCCCAAGCTGACTAGGTGAAAAAATGTTGATGTGCCCTTGAGCAAGGCCCTAATTTATCCTGTAAGTTGTTCTGGATATGAGTGTTTGCTAGAATGTAATGATACTATTCCTACCGAGTGGGTTAACTCTACTGGCATGATGCAAAGAGTGTTTACCTTTCACGCTAGTGACCCGGATTCACTTCCTTTTCCTTCCGTTTGCTACATTGTTGTCAGAGGTGGGATGGCGGCTGTACTGCCATTGGAATGCAAGGCTTGGATGTGCTAGGGGGCTGAGTAGTCAAAGCACAGGGACGTGCCTTCAATTACGGAGGGGGCAGTGTAGCAAACCTCGCTATATGAGCCACGTTACAATTCCCAGCAAGTGGGTTAACCCTATTGGCACGATTCGTAGGGTGTTTGTCTTTCACACCACCGAGTTGTATTCACTGCCCCACCGTTCGCTAGCATACCAAAAGGCTCAAAACTCTTGGTGTGGTCGCTAGGTGTAGTACAGTTGTTTAGTGTTATCACAAGAGGTACAATTATTATTATTATTATTATATATTTGTTATTTTATCCAGTTAATTAAATATGTATGGTCTAAGGGACAATAGTTTCTGTACAGCACTTTGAGATATCAGCTGATGTACGAAGGGCTATATAAATAAATTTGATTTGATTTGATTTGATTTGAATAAAGTGATCCTGCCTGGACAAGCCTATAACACCACTGTCACGACTTCCACCGAAGGTGGCTCCTCTTCCTGTTCGGGCGGCGCTCGGCGGTCGTCGTCACCGGTCTACTAGCTGCCACCGATTCCTTTTCCCTTTTTCTGTTGGTTTTGTTTTTATTGTTTCCACCTGTACCTTGTTTGTGGTTAATTCAGGGCTTTTTAAGCCTTCAGGCCCGCCTGCTTTTATGCAGGCTTCTTTTCTTTTCTGTCAGTGGAGGTTTGTGTTTTGTTCCATTACGGATTGTTTGGTGTCCGGTTTTGTGGTCATTGTGCCTGTTGTATTTGGCTTGACCATTTTTGGAATAAATCTGTCCTTTTTGGAACCTCTGCTCTCTGCGCCTGACTCCACACCCACCACTCCTAGCTAACGTGACAACCACAATGCAATGATTATTTGCATTAGGGTAGCACTAGGGTAGCCTAGTGGTTAAAGCTTTGGACTAGTAACTGGAAGGTTACAAGTTCAAACCCCTGAGCTGACAAGGTAAACATTTGTTGTTCTGCTCCTGAACAGGCAGTTAACCCACTATTCCTAGGCCATCATTGAAAATAAGAATTTGTTCTAAACTGACTTGCCTAGTTAAATAAAGGTCAAATTAAAAGTGTACCATTCTACTTTAGGCTGTAAACTACACTGAAAGAGTCATTTAAATAACAAAGTAACTCATTCCATTTGGATGAGTTCTGGGTCTACTCTCGACAGATTAAAAGGACAGTCTGGCTGTATTTCTACATATGTTACCGTGATTGCGCTGTCATCATCGTTCTCCCAAGTCGTCCTATGTAGCCACATAGGCCTATGCTCCCAGCAGACCCAGTTATTCAGGAAGGCTTACTGTGTTCTGCCTCCTTTCTGATACGAGCAGCTATTCCTTGACCTAGAACCTAACGCTATATACATTAGCATGAATATTTCTAATTTAACTTTTGAAAAGTATTACCTTTTATGTGTGGAATAAACACAACCAGTCACAATGTTTAAATGTAGTTCAAATTTGGCTATTTCAAAAGTCTCGTGTAGGGTTTCTGCACACGTTCAGCCACACTAATTTCATTCCAGCATCCAAACTGCACACTGGCCCTTCAATGAATGGAAAGAGACATCCGTTACAAAACACAAACATTTAATGACATTCGGAGATTGTCAAGCCAAGGCTTCGATACCGAGTAGGGAGAGATGTCTTTTCTGTTTGTCCAGATTGACGTACTCTATTTGATTGTGGTGTTGAAAACGCAAAACATGATGATGCGCTCGAAGTTGGTAATCGGTGTTGCTTATTGGTTGTGTGTGGTGCATTGGCACAGAAACCTGTTGGTGGTAAATCGCTGCATATATTTTATATAATTATAGGTATTACTGTTCTGGTGGAGCTAGGAGTACTTAACCAATAAAACGTGATTTGATTTGACTAACGCCCTGGACCAGAGCAAGATATTGTCCACTTGTTTTTTCACTAAGCAGTCTTGAAGACGTCAGAGCTTTGGTATAAGACCAGACCAAGCTCTCCTGGAATAACTGCACTTGCTGCCTCTGAAATCCCCCCCTCGCATTAGATGCCCTTGACTGGAATGAGTGGAACACACAGTCTTCACACCTCTATGTATGGTCTGGGGCTGACAACTGCACACTGAGGGGGGAGGAGGGCTGCCTGGCAGGCTAGGCCACTGAAGCCTCTTTTGGTTGGCATTCAGACGACTGGCAATCTTTGGACACACTGCAGGGGAGAGAACATGGTAGTCTCCGCTGTCAGAACACAAACCACATTGGCAACATAGGTGTATCTACTGAACATATCGTTCCTACGGCCATCAGTAATGTAGAAGGGTTTTTAGGTCTTCACCCTGCACAAAGCTTTGTAACCAGGAACGTGGTGATAGGATGCTGCTGGAAATTTATAACACATACTTACAAAACATACACTTGCTTATCATCCAATGTGTGTGATAAGTAATGCGCTTGGGTTTTGTAAATAATATAGAAATACTGTACAAAGAACATTCCCAAGAAAGGGAAATGATCTTTAGAGCTTCAATGCTGGGGGAGAATAGGACCGTCCAGAGACAGGAGTTAACACCTTTCCTTATAGACTGCCCAAAGACTCATTTGAGTGTGAAAGCTGTCTCTGCTTCTGGAGTTAAATTATGGAATTGTCATGCTTAGGTCATTATATCAGTGTTTTTTCGCCATAGCAACAGCAGGATTCTCTTAGTACTGTATGTAGGCCATAGAAGCGAAATAATTACAATTTAGCAGATTAACAATGGAGTGATAAATGAGCAGATAATGATGTGCAAGTAGAGATACTGGTGTGTAAAAGAGCAGAAAAGTACATTAAAAACAATATGGGGATGAGGTAGGTAGATTGGGTGGGCTATTTACAGATGGACTATGTACAGCTGCAGTGATCGGTTAGCTGCTCAGATAGCTGATGTTTAAAGTTAGTTAGGGAAATATAAGTCCCCAGCTTCAGCGATTTTTGCAATTCCTTCCAGTCACTGGCAGGTCTAAAAAAAATAGCGGATCCATGTCACATTGAGTGAGGCGGGTTACCGGAAGGTATATTTAATTTAAAAATAGAAAAGAGATAAATAAATCAATTGAAATATATACAAAAATGACGAAAGATACAAAAAGTAAACGAGAGGACGACAAACCACATCTGCATTGCTACGCCATCTTGTATGCTTGGGGTCATTGTCCATTGAGGAAGACCCTTTTGCGACCAAGCTTTAACTTCCTGACAGATGTCCTGAGATGTTGCTTCAATATATCCACATAACTTTCCTGCCTCATCATGCCATCTATTTTGGAAGTGCACCAGTCCCTCCTGCAGCAAAGCACCCACACAACATGATGCTGCCACCCCCATGCTTCATGGTTGGGATGGTGTTATTCGGCTTGCAAGCCTCCCTCTTTTTCCTCCAAATATAACGATGGTCATTATGGCCAAACAGTTCTATTTTGTTTCATCAGACCAGAGAACATTTCTCCAAAAAGTATGATCTTTGGCCCCATGTGCAGTTGCAAACCGTAGTCTGGCTTTTTATGGCGGTTTTGGAGCAGTCGCTTCTTCCTTACTGAGCGGCCTTTCGGGTTAGGTCGATATAGGACTCGTTTTACTGTGGATATAGATATTTTTGTACCTGTTTCCTCCAGCATCTTCACAAGGTCCTTTGATGTTGTTCTGGGATTGATTTGCACTTTTGCACCAAAATACGTTAATCTCCAGGAGACAGAATGCGTCTCCTTCCTGAGCGGTATGATGGCTGCGTGGTCCCATGATGTTTATATGTGTGTACTATTGTTTGTAAAGATGAACGTGGTACCTTCAGGCATTTGGAAATTGCTAACAAGAATGAACCAGACTTGTGGAGGTCTACAATGTTTTTCTGAGGTCTTGGCTGATTTCTTTTGATTTGTCCATGATGTCAAGCAAAGAGTCACTGAGTTTGAAGGTAGGCCTTGAACTACATCTACAGGTACACCTCCAATTGACTCAAATTATGTCAATTTGCCTATCAGAAGCTTCTAAAGCCATGACATAATTTCCTAGCTGTTTAAAGGCACAGTCAACTTAGTGTATGTAAACGTCTGACCCACTGGAATTCTGATACTGTGAATTATAAGTGAAATAATCTGTAAACAATTGTGGGAAAAATTACTTGTGTCATGCACAAAGTAGATGTCCTAACCGACTTGCCAAAACTGTAGTTTGTCAAAACAAGAAATTTGTGGAGTGGTTGAAAAATGAGTTTTAATGACTCCAACCTAAGTATATGTAAACTTCCGACTTCAACCGTGACATGTTGATTTCCATGTTACACCTGCAATGTTAAACATTACAACAGGCTTGAAGTAGCCTACTTGAACTTGAATATGGAACCCAGAAATTCAAGTACTGGAATAGGTTTACCTTGAAAATCATACTTCCTCAATTTGGTGCTTAAAAAGCCCTTGTAATTATCGTAGACAATTTATGTTATCCTACTCCTTTATATAATTATCAGTGACTTGAATGTAGACACAAATAAAACACTTTCTTGCATTACAATTATTCTGAAACAGTTATTAAAATATGCAAATAAGGCAACATCTCATTAAATATGCACATGTACATTTTTCTGGACACTGGAAAATTCTGGATTCCAGCAGCATACCACCCTACATCCCACTGCTGGCTTGCATCAGAAGCTAATAAGGGTTGGTCCCTGGATGGGAGACCAGATGCTGCTGGAAGTGGTGTTACATTTCTGGTCTAAAAAAAACTTATCCCATTTCCCCAGGGCAGTGATTGGGGACATTGCCCGGTGTAGGGTGTCTTTCAGATGGGACATTAAACGGGTGTCCTGATTCTTTGTGGTCACTAAAGATCCCATGGCACTTATTGTAAATGTAAGGGTGTTAATCCCTAAATTCCCAATCTGGCTCTCAGATTGATTCCAATGTCACACATTGGCCCCATTATTCATAGAAGGACACATACACCTCTAATCACTATAGTTATTACAATATTTCAAAATATTGTGTTTTTGTATCCTTTATTTAACCATTGAGAATTATTTCTTATTGTATTGAAAACATGTAACATAACACACATTCCTTGAACTGTGCGTTACGTTGAACACCATGTGGAGCATCATGGCCAGGCCGCTCTTACCTGAGTATTTCCCTGCCAGGTTCAAAGGTGACAGGTCAAACAGGTTGGTGCCCGTCTCCTGGCAGATGGACCGACATCTTCTTTCCCATGCCCGCGGGCCCTGCCAGCAGGATGGCCTTGATCATAGGAGCCTTCTCACGGACCACCTGAGGACCTACAAGCGACATTCAGAACTTGGCTAGAACCTTTAGAACCTTGGAGAAGATAGAATTCAAGCTATATTAGGAAGTATTATTTTAGCAGGTGACCTAAATCATACATTTGATCAGATTGACAGGCTTAGTGGTAAATTAAAGGCACATTTAGGGAGCCTTCAAAGCAGTGGCAGTCGGTGTCATTTAAGATGAGGGAGGACAATTATTATTTTTATGAGCATGGTCTTATTTCTATTACAGCATATTGGATGGCTGTCATTCATACTAGAGCGTTGGGCCAGTAACCGAAAGGTTGCTGGATCGAATCCCAAGCGCCAAAGAAGTGGATGTCGATTAAGGCATTCCCCCGCACCTCTCTGATTCAGAGGGATTAGGTTAAATGCGGAAGACACATTTCATTTGAATACATTCATTTGGAAAACTGACCAGTTTTCCCCATTTCCCTTTTCTTTCCATATTCCATTCACCCAGTTCAATGTAACAGTGATAGGTTTAGGCTACAACATGATACTAACATTTTCCCTATACTCATCATGAGGTTGCTACAACCTAGCCTATGAATTAAAGTTTACAACGTAGGTGCACACACGTCGCGACAGTGACAGACAGTGACACATTGCACACTCTTGTCTGCATCTAACTGATATAGGGTGTTATCATTAGCCCAACAGTTGCAAATTAAAGTTTCTATTGTACATGAATAGTACCTGTGGCACTCCAGGAACAGGGTTGTTTACACCTGCATTATAGTGACTCCACCAGATCAGAGGCAGTAGGGATGACCAGGGATGTTCTCTGTTTAGTGAGTCCACCAGATCAGAGACAGTAGGGATGACCAGGGATGTTCTCTGTTTAGTGAGTCCACCAGATCAGAGGCAGTAGGGATGACCAGGGATGTTCTCTGTTTAGTGAGTCCACCAGATCAGAGGCAGTAGGGATGACCAGGGATGTTCTCTGTTTAGTGAGTCCACTAGATCAGAGGCAGTAGGGATGACCAGGGATGTTCTCTGTTTAGTGAGTCCACCAGATCAGAGACAGTAGGGATGACCAGGGATGTTCTCTGTTTAGTGAGTCCACTAGATCAGAGGCAGTAGGGATGACCAGGGATGTTCTCTGTTTAGTGAGTCCACCAGATTAGAGGCAGTAGGGATGACCAGGGATGTTCTCTGTTTAGTGAGTCCACCAGATCAGAGGCAGTAGGGATGACCAGGGATGTTCTCTGTTTAGTGAGACCCTCTACCCTCTATTAGTTTATCCTATATTATTTTGCCAAACACTAGCCAGGTGAGGGCAGTATTTGCACACTTATCAAGCTCAGTCTCTTGTCGACAATACATAACAGCACTTATGATTAATGGCAGTCTGTACAAAATGTGCACAAAATGATTTAACACAGTGGAGTTGAAATTGGTATGAAAGGAGAGGTTAGGAAATATACCTTAATTTGGAGGTAAAAGTAGTGCATATCTACAGATCCCTTAAGGAAAAACCACATCATTTCCAAAAACCTGTTTTCACATGTGAAATCATGTTTTTCTTCTGTAAGGGATGGCCAAGGTATTGCTTACCTAAATAGTCCTGCAGTTTAACATTATCTGCCTGTTTCAAAAAGCTCTGCTCTACCAGCTCCTTTTTTTAAAAATGTACCTTTATTTAACCAGGCAAGTCAGTTAATAACAAATTCTTATTTTCAATGACGGCCTGGGAACAGAGGGTTAACTGCCTGTTCAGGGGCAGAACAACAGATTTGTACCTTGTCAGCTGGGGGGTTTAAACTCACAACCTTCCGGTTACTAGTCCAACGCTCTAACCACTAGGCTACCCTGCCGCCCCGAGATTCTATTATACAGAGATTCTATATTCCTATAGGATGTAAATATTTGAGAATGGTTGTGTTGTTTCATTAAAATCCTAACGCCCCTGTCATTTACATTCCATGGGTAAAAGTAGTGCATATCTACAGATCATTAAAATCCTAACGCCCCTGTCATTTACATTCCATGGGTAAAAGTAGTGCATATCTACAGATCATTAAAATCCTAACGCCCCTGTCATGTACATTCCATGGGTAAAAGTAGTGCATATCTACAGATCATTAAAATCCTAACGCCCCTGTCATGTACATTCCATGGGTAAAAGTAGTGCATATCTACAGATCATTAAAATCCTAACGCCCCTGTCATGTACATTCCATGGGTAAAAGTAGTGCATATCTACAGATCATTAAAATCCTAATGCCCCTGTCATGTACATTCCATGGGTAAAAGTGAATGGTACATAGCTAAAAGGGAGTAGAGGTGAACAGGACGTTTTGAAAGAGTATGCTCCCAATATGCTCCACACCATCCCCAGGCTATGCCAGTGATGGATAGTCTGGACAAAGCAGTCTCATTCACCTAGCGAGTGTGATAGGCCTGTGATGGCAACTGCCCCACAGGTCACTGTCCTTGGTCCTCCTTTGCCTCTCCTCATCCCTCTGGATCTCCCTCATGAACTTGGCCCTCCTTTGCCTCTCCTCATCCCACTGGATCTCCCTCATGAACTTGGCCCTCCTTTTCCTCTCCTCATCCCTCTGGTTCTCCCTCATGAACTTGGTCCTCCTTTGCCTCTCCTCATCCCTCTGGATCTCCCTCATGAACTTGGTCCTCCTTTGCCTCTCCTCATCCCACTGGATCTCCCTCATGAACTTGGTCCTCCTTTGCCTCTCCTCATCCCTCTGGTTCTCCCTCATGAACTTGGTCCTCCTTTGCCTCTCCTCATCCCACTGGATCTCCCTCATGAACTTGGTCCTCCTTTGCCTCTCCTCATCCCACTGGATCTCCCTCATGAACTTGGTCCTCCTTTGCCTCTCCTCATCCCTCTGGATCTCCCTCATGAACTTGGTCCTCCTTTGCCTCTCCTCATCCCTTTGGATCTCCCTCATGAACTTGGTCCTCCTTTGCCTCTCCTCATCGTGCTGGATCTCCCTCATGAACTTGGTCCTCCTTTGCCTCTCCTCATCCCTCTGGTTCTCCCTCATGAACTTGGTCCTCCTTTGCCTCTCCTCATCGTGCTGGATCTCCCTCATGAACTTGGTCCTCCTTTGCCTCTCCTCATCCCACTGGATCTCCCTCATGAACTTGGTCCTCCTTTGCCTCTCCTCATCCCACTGGATCTCCCTCGTGAACTTGGTCCTCCTTTGCCTCTCCTCATCGTGCTGGATCTCCCTCATGAACTTGGTCCTCCTTTGCCTCTCCTCATCCCTCTGGATCTCCCTCATGAACTTGGTCCTCCTTTGCCTCTCCTCATCCCTCTGGATCTCCCTCATGACCTTGGTCCTCCTTTGCCTCTCCTCATCCCTCATGAACTTGGTCCTCCTTTGCCTCTCCTCATCCCTCTGGATCTCCCTCATGAACTTGGTCCTCCTTTGCCTCTCCTCATCCCACTGGATCTCCCTCATGAACTTGGCCCTCCAACACCTGGATGATCTTTATGGCTTACTCCCGGTTCAGGGCCCACACTCCTACAGGCTGGGGGCCCAACACAACATGGGGTACTAAAGGTGGTCCTGTGCGGCTCAGTAGGTAAGCATGGATCTAGCACTGCCAGAGTCATGGATTCGATTCCTGCTGGGGTCACAAACTTTAATGTATGCACTCCCTGTACTGTGAGTTGCTTTAGATAAAAGCCACGTACTGTAGGAGACTAATCATATTCTTGTCTTCTTATCAACTACCATTGAGCAAAAAGCTAAACATTTGGGGGCATGAACTCACAGGTGTGAACATCTTACCCATTAGGCTACCTTAACTGTTAGGGGTTAAGGTCGTTGCAATATATATCCTATATAACATATCATAACATATATATAACATATCCTATGTTTACAGATGACTTTCCATTGCCATGTAATTTACACCCATGACCTAACTGTCACTTAAAGATCCTATACATTTATCAATGCAAATAATGGATAAATGTATATGTTTTAATCTGTATTATCTCTGTGCCATATTTGATTAAAACCATATCTATCATTCTATTATCACATTACACTGTAAATAATAGGTTGCAGTGCTTGCATGATAGAATAGCATTTTAGGGCAATTTTGCAACCACAGGCTTTTTTGTGTCCCAGGAGTAGATTTTTAAGAAATAATTATAATTTAGATTTTTAAGTTGAGTCTAAAATAAAAATGTCATTTTTCAAGTATGTTTTTGTTTTCATTATCTAAAGCATGTTATTTCTGATTTCACTGTTTTGCATTGGCAAATCAGTTGTCCCACACGCTGACTTTTGATCGTCTGCAATATATTTCCACAAGAAACATTTTGATCATTTGAAAATAGTTAATAGACTTGGTTAGAAAGGGCCAAAATGGAAGATATATAAAGAAGCTCTTTACTCTGCATGAGCACTAAATAGATGTTTTATTAAATACAGTTGTTCCCCGTCATTACCATCACACTGAATAAAATGATCACTTATAGTATTTTTTAAAAACAATTTACACATTAAATCACACAAAACTGGAAATTGACAGTGGAGAACAAGAATATGACATAGAGATCTATTTTTCAAATGTGCCCTGTATAATACAACACAAATATACACATTATACACTAAATATACATATATACAGTACCAGTCAAAGGTTTGGACACACCTACTCATTCAAGGGTTTTTCTTAATTATTACTATATTCTAAATTGAGGAATAATAGTGAAGACGTCAAAACTATGAAATAACACATATGCAATCATGTCATAACCAAAAAAAGTGTAAAATCAAATCAAAATATATTTTATATTTGAGATTCTTCAAAGTAGCCACCCTTTGTCTTGATGACAGCTTTGGTATTCTCTCAACCAGTTTCACCTACTGTACAATACTTTTGCAACAGTATTGAAGAAATTCCCACGTTGACAGCATTTCCTTCACTCTGCGGTCCAACTCATCCTAAACCATCTCAATTGGGTTGAGGTCGGGTGATTGTGGAGGCCAGGTCATCTGATGCAGCACTCCATCACGCTCCTTCTTGGTCAAATAACTCTTATACAGCCTGGAGATGTGTTGGGTCATTGTCCTGTTGAAAAACAAATAATAGTCCCACTAAGCGCAAACCAGATGATATGTCGTATCACTGCAGAATCCTGTAGTAGCCATGCTGGTTAAGTGTGCCTTTTATTCTAAACAAATCACAGTGTCCCTAGCAAAGCACCCCCACACCATCCCACCTCCTCCTCCATACTTCACGGTGGGAACCACACATGCGGAGATCATCCATTCACCTACTCTGCGTCTCACATAGACATGGCGGTTGGAACCAAACATCTCAAATTTGGACTCATCAGACCAAAGAAGAGATTTCCACTGTCTAATGTCCATTGCTCGTGTTTCTTGGCACAAGCAAGTTTCTTCTTCTTACTGATGTCCTTTAGTAGTGGTTTCTTTGCAGCAATTCGACCATGAAGGCCTGATACAGGCAGTCTCCTCTGAACAGCTGATGTTGAGATGTGTCTGTTACTTGAACTCTGTGAAGCATTTATTTGGGCTGAAATTTCTGAGGCTGGTAACTCTAATGAACTTGTCCTCCGCAGCAGAGGGAACTCTGGGTCTTCCTTTCCTGTGGCGGAAGAAACTTTAAAAGTTCTTTACATTTTCCGGATTGACTGACCTTCATGTCTTAATAAAGTAATGATGGACTATCATTTTTATTTGCTTATTTTAGCTGTTCTTGCCATAATATGGACTTGGTATTTTACCAAATAGGACTATCTTCTGTACACCACCCCTACCTTCTCACAACACAAATTCTGCAAATTAACTTTTAACAAGGCATACCCGTTAATTGAAATGAATTCCAGGTGACTACCTCATGAAGCTGGTTGAGAGAATGCCAAGAATGTGCAACGCTGTCATCAAGGCATAGGGTGGGTACTTTGAAGGATCTCAAATATAAAATATATTTAACACTTTTTTGGTTACTATATGATTCCATGTGTTATTTCATAGTTTTGATGTCTTCACAATTATTCTACAATGTAGAAAATAGTTTAAAAAAATAAAGAATAACCCTGGAATGAATAGGTGTGTCCAAACTTTTGACCTGTGTCTGTAGATACACCCCTTAAAAAACAAAAACACAGTCATGGGAAGCACAAGTAAAACATCACAAATCACCCAGAAACACAGTTACACAAACGCCTCCACAAATAAGTCCCAAATCAATACTCTAAACTGCCTGAAAGGCACCAGATCATTAAGATGAAATGTATTAACATTTTTGTTCCAGCAATACGGTGCTTTAAAACTAAAAGCAGGTTTACCTAGCTCGGTGGCGACCCTAGGAACCTCAGTAGATAACCAATCCTGTGAACGGGTTAGGCAACTCAGGCATCTATACTTCAAAAGCAAAAATAGATCAGACGGAAGTTCGATAATATCTCCACATACAAGAAAAGTCACTTTGAATATAAAATAAGATTTAACGCTACAACTACAACTCATCTAGATTGTCATATTTTGAAACATCTCACTATGTTGTGGTTGGAGTTTATAAAAGGATAGCTGATCATATTAATAAAGTAAACCTTATGGTCTGGCCATTAAATCCCCCAAATCCCCCAGTATTGACCCTTGGGGCAGGCCCACATCATAGCTAAGAGTGGGCGACAGCTCATTGCTCACTCTGACACACTGAGTTCTGCCTTCAAGGTATGATTTCATCCATCTCAAGGCATCGGGGGGAAAGTTTAACTTGGATAATTTTGTGATGAGAATTTTCCAAGTTCAACTTTTCCCCCGGCCTGTACATTAATGATCTACCTTCTGTCTGTACTGGGTCTGAAGTTCAAATGTATGCAGATGATACAGTGATATATGTGCATGGAAAGAGCAAACAACAAGCTGCATAAGAACTCACTACTGTAATGGTCCAGGTTACAAAGTGGCTCAGTGACTCGTGTTTGCATCTCAATGTGAAAAAAACTGTTTGCAAGTTCTTCACAAACAGGGCAACAGATGCTACTGAACCAGATGTCTATGTGTCAGGGGAGAAGCTCCAGGTGGTATCTGATTTTAAGTACCTTGGCATCATACTTGATTCCAACCTTTCTTTTAAAAAGCATGAGAAAAAGGTCATTCAGATAACCAAATTCAACCTAGCTAATTTCCGATTTATTCGAAATTGTTTGACTACAGAGGTAGCAAAACTGTACTTCAAATCTATGACACTCCCCCACTTAACATACTGCTTGACTAGTTGGGCCCAAGCTTGCTGTACAACATTAAAACCTTTTCAGTCTGTCTACAAACAGGCTCTCAAAGTATTTGATAGGAAGCCCAATAGCCATCATCACTGTTACATCCTCAGAAAGCATGAGCTCCTGCGTTGGGAAAATCTCGTGCAATACACGCATGTCTTGTATTCAAGATCCTAAATGGCCTGGCTCCTCCTCCACTCAGTATTTTTGTTAAGCAGAAAACCCAAACATATGGCAGTAGATCCACAAGGTCTGCCATGAGAGGTGACTGTATAGTTCCCTTAAGGAAAAGCACCTTTAGTAAATCTGCTTTCTCTGTGAGAGCTTCCCATGTCTGGAATACACTGCCATCAGACACACATAACTGCACCACCTATCACACTTTCACAAAATGTATGAAGACATGGCTTAAGGTCAATCAGATTTGTGATCATCATCCCTAGCTGTCTATTGCCGCTTTCCATGTTGTCTGTTGTCTGTAGCTTGTGAGGTGTGGAAACACTTTATTGCTTTTACCTAGTGCGACGTGCACTCACTCAAAAACAATATCCCACAAAGCAGGTGGGAGAAAGGGCTTCCTAAATATGATACCCAATTAGAGGCAACGATTACCAGCTGCCTCTAATTGGGAAACATACAACCCAGCCACATAGAAAATCAATGACTAGAACACCCTCGTAGTCACACTCTGACCATTGTTTTGACAGGGGGATGCAGAACCATTGTTTTGACAGGGGGGTGCAGAACCATTGTTTTGACAGGGGGGTGCAGAACCATTGTTTTGACAGGGGGTGCAGAACCATTGTTTTGACAGGGGGGTGCAGAACCATTGTTTTGACAGGGGGGTGCAGAACCATTGTTTTGACAGGGGGGTGCAGAACCATTGTTTTGACAGGGGGGTGCAGAACCATTGTTTTGACAGGGGGTGCAGAACCATTGTTTTGACAGGGGGGTGCAGAACCATTGTTTTGACAGGGAGGTGCAGAACCATTGTTTTGACAGGGGGCTGCAGAACCATTGTTTTGACAGGGGAGCTTGTCTAAAATTAGATTCATGCAGCTTCTCTTCTGTCATTAAATCAAATCAAATCACATTTTATTTGTCATATACACGGCTCATTATATGTCGCCCTAGAATAAATAATAAATAAATATTTGCTCAACAGAATGTTATATATTGATAGAATGAATGCTTCAATCTAGTTGACATCTGTAAACTTTTCTCTGTCTGGAGCAAAGATGTTTAAGACTAAATGCAATAACAGGTTTTTTAAAAAGGTTTTCTGGGCAAAATGTCCAAATTGCATCAGTTTGACCGGTTGTAAGGAAATAGAGAGCTTTGAAAATGACCCAACATGTTTGTGATCAGATTTCAGTTTGGCCTGGATGCATGTTTTATGTGGTTGAAATAGGCTATCAGCTTTATGATGCTGATAAAAGCAGCACCTTGATAGAGGTTATCTAACTGCACATTCACATTCTCTGAAGATGTTCAAATCAATTAATTGCATTTCTCCACTCCTGTTCCCAAGTCTAGCCTACATTTGGTGGAAGCCTATCATTTTACTGCAATAAATGCTTAATTCTGCAGGAGTTCTGTATTCCCAGTCATGTGAAATCCATAGATTAGGGCCTAATGAATTTATTTAAATTCAGACTGTGGGAGGGAGTCCTCGAACACAGCCGAATTCATTGACTACTTCCTCAATCCCTACTCACAAAGGCACCCTACCTTAAGGACACATAACATTTCATAGACACACTTCACAACATCCCAGAATGGGTATGCACATGCATACCTATTCACTATAGATATACAGTAGATTCTCTCTACACCAACATAGATATACTGTCAGGTTTAGCAGCAGTGGAATCTGCACTCCGGAGATATCCAGATCCATATAGACCAGATGTAACGGATGTGAAACGGCTAGCTTAGTTAGCGGTGTGCGCTAAATAGCGTTTCAATCGGTTACGTCACTTGCTCTGAGACCTTGAAGTAGTATTTCCCCTTGCTCTGCAAGGGCCGCGGCTTTTGTGGAGCGATGGGTAACGATGCTTCGTGGGTGACTGTTGTTGATGTGTGCAGAAGGTCCCTGGTTCGCGCCCGGGTATGGGCGAGGGGACGGTTTAAAAATTATACTGTTACATTGATGCTGTTGACCCGGATTACTGGTTGCTGCGGAAAAAGGAGGAAGGTCAAAAGGGGGGTGAGTGTAACGGATGTGAAACGGCTAGCTTAGTTAGCGGTGTGCGCTAAATAGCGTTTCAATCGGTTACGTCACTTGCTCTGAGACCTTGAAGTAGTATTTCCCCTTGCTCTGCAAGGGCCGCGACTTTTGTGGAGCGATGGGTAACGATGCTTTGAGGGTGACTGTTGTCGTTGTGCGCAGAAGGTCCCTGGTTCGCGCCCGGGTATGGGCGAGGGGACGGTTTAAAAGTATACTGTTACACAGACTCACACCTCCTTCAGCTTCTAGAACTTGGCTTAAGAAAAAATGACTTCACATTTAATAATAAACACTACCTATAGATTAATGGGACGGCGATGGGTAAAACGTTTGCCCCGGCCTATGCTAATATTTATATGGCAGACGGGAGTTGACAGCCTTGGCTAAATGTCCATTGCGTCCCATATTTTATAGACGATACCTAGATGATATTTTCCAGGTGTGGGAACATGACCTGGTACATTTCACAACATTATGTCACGACTTCCGCCTTGTTCGGGCGGTGTTCGGGCGGTGGTCGGGCGGTGTTCGGCGGTTGACGTCACCTGGTTCCAATCCCATCAATTACATGTTGTGTATTTAACCCTCTGTTCCCCCTCATGTCCTTGTCGGAGATTGTTTGTTTGTATGTTCGTGTATTATGTATTGGTGCGCGACGGGTTATTGTACCCACTTTTATTTATCTTGTAATTTTGGTTATGGAGTTTGTTTGTTAAGTCTATTAAACAACTCCATTTATACCAAGTTCGATTCTCCTGCGCCTGACTCCTGCGCCACCTACACACATGCTATTACACATTCATTGAAATACTCAATAACCATCATCCTACCGTAACAGTTAAATATGTCATCCACCCACATACAATCAACTTCTTGGACAGAACAATACTTTTTCCAGATACTGACACGCACATAGTCTCCTTACAAACAAAAGTATATTTCGAGGACACAGACACCCACGCCCTACTTCAGTCCAGTTATCACCCAAAACATAAATTCACTTGTCATTGTCAAACCAGAACTAATTTGAATCCATAGAGTATGTACACAACAGAAAGACTTTCATACTCAAAGCGGTCATTGAGGTACATAAAGGCAAACACACTGGCAGGCCTCACTGGCAGGCCTCACTCAGAACAGATTGCGTGATCCCCCTAACCTTAACCCTAACCTTAACCCCAACCCCAAACCTAACCTCAACCCCAACCTTAACCCCAACCTTAACCCCAACCCTAACCCCAAACCTACCCTTAACCCCAACCTTAACCCCAAACCTAACCTTCACCCCAACCTTAAACCCAACCCTAACCTTAACCTTCACCCCAACCCCAACCTTAAACCCAACCTTAACCTTAACCCCAACCCTAACCCTAACCAAACACAACGCACATTTCCCCCACTCCAGGAATTCAGACCTATATCAGCATTTCGCAGAAACCCCAACCTAAGGGATCTCTTTGTCTATGCAAAAATGTTCCAATAAACACACTCCTAAACCACCAATTGAACAACAGTACTATAGACAACTTCCACACATTCAAAATGTCACATCCACAAAGCTCCAGGCTTATCCCACAACTCGTGACCATTCAGAGCACCAACATTGTCTATGCTATAACATGCACATTATGCCCCAGCATCTATATAGGCAAAACCGATGAGAGTCCCCTTGGTTGTGGCAGGTTGGTGTTTTTCATCCTGAATCTTGTTCTGGAGGCAGCTCTGCGGAGTGGTCACTAGCTGGTACAGCCACAGTCCTAAAATCGTATTTTAAACCTAACCCTAACCTTAACCCTAATTTGACTGATTTCCTTATATGAATATTGGAAATTGTTGCATGTTGCGTTTATATTTTTGTTCGGTATAATTGGATAAATAAGAAAAAAAAGAGTGGAGATGCAGCCACCACTCTTGCATGTAGATCACTATTTCTCAAATCAATATGGACAGCGCCCGGTGCTGAAAGTTGAGTAGGCAAATATACTAAAAAAGAGGGCTTTGTTGGAGCCCTAAGAAATAAGTAGACTTACATGTTTTTCAGAAGCAATTCTGTTATCCATGTATTTAACTGCATAGCTATTTCCCCCAATACTGTCACCATGCACTCCTTATTCCTTGACAATTTCCTCTCCAACAGGTAACTTTTTTTTTTGTTTCGCCCACCAAGAAATTTGTTTTTGTATGGAGTTCAATTGGCCAACTGAAAACTGTATGACTTATTTGTTACGTGAGGTTTATTTGAACAAATGTAGTTTCGTCATGGTTAAGTTGTTGGGGTGTACTGATATAAGCGGGACAAGTGACATCAAGGCAAGTTTGAGAAAAAACACTTTATATCAGCATTGTCTCGAGATGGCCTTGCATAATTCATGACATTAAGATAGTAGCACAGGATCTCTCTCCATTGAATACCGGCGGCTGACGTCAACAACACTCATCGGATATTCAAAAAAGATTACAATAATGAGATGTATCCACTAGTGCGGACCCCATTTAGTCGACTGGTCGATTGTTTGGTGGAAAGGCTCTTGGTCAACCGAGATGTCTTTAATTGAGCAGTAGCAACAATATAGAGTGGGGAGAAAAAGTATTTGATACACTGCCGATTATGCAGGTTTTCCAACTTACAAAGCATGTAGAGGTCTGTAATTTATTTCATAAGTACACTTCAACTGTGAGAGACGGAATCCCAGACACATGTCACCTCTCAGGCCGTGAGATGGCACAGTCCATCACTCTAAAACATGAGCTTCTGAAATTCTATATGTTTATATTATGTAAGAACAAATGCGGTTTCTCCCGCGTTGGATATTGGTTGCTGTCCGAGGTTCTGAAACACATTAGTGCGCTGTTGAATTGGTGACTTTATCTAGGCCATGTTGCTATGTGCACAATAACAAAGTTAACCAGCATATTGTGTTGAGAATAATTGCGGCGGAGGTACCAGTGGAGTTAGGGAGAAGAGAGAACAGCCCTTGTCTAAGAAAAGTGAGGAGAGAGGAAACCACAACTTAATTAGGCCTATAATCAACAGCCTAACTGTTATATGTGCCTGGCTTTATAAATCATCCATATATATCTACAGAAATAAGACCGTTCCTGCGTCTGTTGCTGTTCTGTTGTTGTTTTAGTGTTTGGTTAATAGCCTACTTATTCTGTGAGCACCAAGCCTTATGCAACCACGTTGGATAAGCAAAATTATTTCACAAATTCGTCTGTTTTTAATCTTTGCTGTGCTGTAATAGAGGCTTTACACTTTCTTCTGTTAGACTTGCCTCTCTGGTACGCTTATAATTTATTTAGTGTTTACACTGTTCCAAATGGTCAGAAAAATAATAACCCTAATTTTCCTTGATCTCCTTCTTATTGTTATTAATACTATTATTATTATGATCATCATAATAATAAAAGACATGTCATTATCATGAGTAGGCTTAGTATAGCAGCCTTGTATAACCACCTGTAGGCCTAAGAGCCCATCCTGTTTAGTCTTAATACCATAACTTACTGAGGCCTATTTTTAAATACTTACATAGGCTACTGTATCAATCTATAATGTATATGTTCATGTCATCACACAGCATACGAGCCATTCGTGATTTGAAATGCAATCAATCATTTTGTTTTACAAATCACATAACAAAGCAAACAAATTATTGCTACTGTTTTCAGTCTGCTGCTTTACAAAAAAAAACTAAAAAGTGGTACAACA
Organism: Oncorhynchus keta; assembly: GCF_023373465.1. NCBI lineage: Eukaryota > Metazoa > Chordata > Actinopteri > Salmoniformes > Salmonidae > Oncorhynchus > Oncorhynchus keta. The sequence goes on from NC_068442.1 coordinate 44,475,138, forward strand.
GACTCTCTGGTATGCTAATAATTTATTTAGTCTTGTTTACATTGTTCCAAATGTCAAAAAATTGATATTGTTATCTAACTGCACCTGTTTGACACACATAATATGCACCCAGAGCTTGCTCATTACCTTGTTTTTCTCGATCTCCAGTATTTTCCACAACTAGTCAAATTTATTCCACACATGCACATTCCTCTTTACCTTCTGAACAACCAGTAAACATTGCCCCATTTAGAGTTTTTTTGTTACGTCTTCTGCATCCGTTTTGCTGTCACATTTACTATTCTGCCTGCGGCTATGGAACCCTGACCTATTCACCGGACGTGCTACCTGGCCCAGACCTGCTGTTTTCAACTCTCTAGAGACAGCAGGAGCGGTAGAGATACTCTCAATGATCGGCAATGGAAAGCCAACTGACATTTACTCCTGAGATGCTGACCTGTTGCACCCTCGGCAACTACTGTGATTATTATTATTTGACCATGCCCTCATAGGCTGGTTCCTCTCTAGGTTTCTTCCTAGGTTTTGGCCTTTCTAGGGAGTTTTTCCTAGCCACCGTGCTTCTACACCTGCATTGCTTGCTTTTTGTGGTTTTAGGCTGGGTTTCTGTACAGCACGTTGAGATATCAGCTGATGTAAGAAGGGCTATATAAATAAATTTGATTTGATTTATGGTGTTCAGAGTTTTAAAGAGAGCAAGGGTTGAGGGAATAGGGAATATTTATCCTAAACACATTAGGGGTTTCAGTAACGTAACTTTCCGGTAACATAACTTCAGTAACACAGGCAGCGCGATACACACTGTTGATGTTCTGTGGTGGTCACAGGGAGGAGAGAGACACAACGGGTGCTAGTCACACAGTCACTCGTCATCCTTTTTTTTAAACACAACACAGCAAGTCTGAGCCAGGCCCGGCACAATCAAATCAATTGCGGTCGGACTCCCTCTAGTCATTTGTGTGTCTTAAATCAAATCAAATCAAACGCTATTGGTCACATACACATGTGTAGCAGATGTTATTGCGGGAGTAGCAAAATGCTTGTGTTTCTAGCTCTAACAGTGCAACAAACACACAATACACACAAACCTAAAAGTAAAAGAACGGAAATAAGGAATATATCAACATTAGGATAAGCAATGTCATAGTGGCATAGACAAAACTTCATCAAGCAGTTTGATTAAATCCTCAGACAAGCTCAGTGCATTTGGTTGATTTGATTAAAACAAATACGATGTGGGGGAAAAAATCACATTTAAAAATGTTGACCAATCGATTGGTTGAAAGAACAGACAACTCTTGGTCGACCAATATTTTTTTTAGTTGGGGACAGTAGTATCCATTAATCCAAAGAAAGGATAGGCGGGAAATCGACAGCCAGCCATGCTGCTATGTGGACAACGACTCCCATGGTGAAGGCGGAGAGACGCGCTGACTGCTGACGTATCACCACGCATGCTACGTTGTGTCGAGCATGGTGTGACGCAAATGCGCCTCAACCAATAAAAACGCGTGGTGGCTGTGGCCAGCCTGAACCGACCCTGCCCACAGCCAACCCCGTTCTGTGTGCTGCTTTGAAGGGTGCATGGGATTTTGATCACTCAGGTATCATATGAACACACAAGACATGGCAAAATGTGTAGGATTGCAGGAAATTAGCTTTAAAACGGCAAAATGTTCTGTCTGACAATAAGAGGGGTGACAAAATGAAGGAAATTAGAAGGGGGGGGGGGGATTTCGGCAAGGCAATTTTCTTGCCCCCCCTCTATCTTGGGACTGCAAAGCCTGGCACACTTCATAATCATTTTGGTTGCCTATCCTGACATGAAGTTTGTTCTATAGAAAGTATTTGACTCTAGCCACAACATTAAGGAAATTAGAATGGTGGGGGTATTTCTGCAGGCAAGAAAATATCCTTGCCGAAATCCCCCCCCCCCCTTCTAGTTTCCTTAATTTTGTGGCAAGAGTCAAATACTTTCTATAGAACAAACTTCACCGAAATGAATCATTAATGTATGTTTGTTATATTAAACATAGAGGAGGGAGTAAAATGTAGGCAAGCAATAAACATTTCAGAACAACTACTAGTCGAATAAGACATGGGAGAGATGACGAATTTTGGCAAAGATTTTTATTTATAGACTAATACACTTGCAACAAATAGCCAAACCGAAAACTGCAGACATTACTAGTGCCTCCCCCGCGACCAAACCGCAATAAAAAAAAAATGAAACACAGCCTAACGTGATCATTGACAGCTGCCTTGAAAGACATAAATAAAAAATGTTTTCTGCTACTAAGATCAGTGGAATGTAAGCTAAACTGACAACGGAGTGAATAGCACAAATCTCAACTAGCAAGCAAGTCGCACGCGAAGGGGGGATTCTGGCAGGTGGGAGATTTTTGGCACAACACCGGAACCTATTTGGCCGGATCCGGTAACCCTCCTGTAATGACAAATCATGTTCACTTTTTTAAATATAAAGATTCTAATACACGTGATCAAAATTCATGCGAGTTGCCTCTTAGTTATTTATCCTGCCCCACAAAAAAAAGCGTAATGTGAAAAAGTAGATTTTCAGCCCGGGCCTAATATTCTAAGAGTTGATGGTTTATGGTTTGCGCAACGTCACCAGCTGCATTTGAGACTAACGCGTGGCGGTAATATGTATCACATCACTTTCTGTGATCTCTTTCTCGAGCCTGCAACTCTCATCCCTCCAACGATGTATTTCATTATATAATCATAGCCACGCGATGTAAATACATTTTACAACGTTATAGAATTACTACTCTGTTCAGAAATAAATGAAATCATTCAGAATATCACCATGAGAAGACCTATAATCTAGCCACAGAGCTGTGGATTGTAGCCTAATAACAATGAACAGCCTGCAGTCGCGAACATGCGGTAAATTTGTCAGTGAAAAAACAGCATGCAGACAAAACAGGCCTTTCGCAATATTTCAAATACAATCAAGGAAAAACACAGATTGGAAAGCAAATGGCTCCTTCTGAAAAGAAATGACTCAATGCTGTAGGCTACCAACATTTTTGATCAACTTCCAAATATTGTTTTACGAGAGAGAGATAGGCTTTTGGCACGAGCTCATCAGGTGAGCTGCGCATCATTGGGTCAGTCATTGAAACTGGAAAGCCTTTTTAGTAGCACACACCTAGGCCTATAGGCTATTGATGGATTCAAAGCAAGGTCGTTTTTATTGATCTCAGATTCTCAGTTTGTCAGTGTCAGAGTAGCCTGCCATTTCGATCATTTGTGCGGTATTAAAAAATATTATTCAAAAGTCTCCTGTTACGTAAAAAAAACATGTCTTTTTATTTTACTAAGCAAGTGAGTTAAGAACAAAATCTTATTTACAATAACGGCCTATCCCGGTCAAACCTGGACTGCGCTGGGCAATTGTGCGTCGCCCTATGGGACTCCCAATCACGGTCGGATGTGATACAGCCTGGATTCGAACCAGGGACTGTAGTGACGCCTCTTGCATTGAGATGCAGTGTCACTTGGTCTAAGGGTCTGCATTGCATGAAATGCGTTCATAAAAAGCCAAACATTTCCCGGACCCTAGGCTACTAAATATGTTCCCCATGTGTGCACCATCTATAAGTGCCTCTTGTCTACTGCTCTATGCCACTACGCAAATGTGATGATATGCATGCAATGCTCTATTATAAAGGGGATTTTCTTTCTCATGCGTTCAGGTAGTTTAGAACTCCCAGGTCACCCCACTCTCGCGCTCACCTTTTGTTCCATTACCTCCCGATTTACAAATGAAGCACTGATAACTGCACGTCATGACACGCATGTGTACAAAGCATCTTTCAATAAAGGTTTGAGCTGTCTCCTGACATGTGTAGGCATACGCTATAACTCATAAAAACAACACACAGCCTATAGTCTAGGCTAGCCTACTTGCCTATATCAAAACTGTCTCTTGTCTATTTGAACTACAATTGTCCGAGAGTGACAACCAAACAATCCATAACGGAAAATATATTCGATTTTGAACTCACTCAAGTGCCGGAAACAGTCCGAGGGCTGTTATTGAAAGCGCATTCTCTGCCGGGCTTAGGCAGGTCACAAGACTTGGACATCCATGTACAAAAACATCCGCACGGCAGTTAGCCCACACAGGTCAGTTTCTAGCCCATAGGCCACTGAGAAACACCTCTGCCTTCAACAGGCCTCGCAACTTTGGCAACTTAGTTCACATTCAGTTGCGCGCATTGGATAACCTACCTTTCCCCAAATGGAAACCTCAGCATTACTCTCGCCTATCCAAATTCGACATTGGAACATTGTTTTTCCTAAACAGGTATAAGGAGCAAAGTGGTATTCTTATCCAACATTCAGTGATGGTTTTAGACGTAACGGATGGTTGAGGTTGCAAGGAGGGGCACATGCCAAACGGAGCGAACAGCAGTGGAAGAAATTAAACCAAAGATGTCAACAGTTGCCTACCACCCACTCGAAATCGATTGTATTACCTTCAAGAAGCTCGCTGAACGTATAAAACTGGACGCATGATTTCAAGTCTCAGAAAACTAGTTGCAGACAACGGAATCTTCTCCCAAAAAGCAAAACAACCGACAACGTCTATAGAGATTTGACAGACAACTCGCGTCCACTTTTTAGGACACAAGCCTCCTTTAATACATTAAAGTAAGTTGTATTTTTTTTCCAAGTACATTTTTAGATTATATGTCTATGTCCATGTTATTGTCATCTGCTTTGTAGAGATAAAACGTAGCCTACTGTCATCAACACTTGAAAGTGTGTAAATGTTGTCATACCTGCTTGGATTGAAATGAAGTCAAGACACCTTGTTTTATTGCTGTGTTATATTAGACAAATATATCAGCATTGCTGTAGCTTTGTATAGTGCTATGTTAAACATATTGTGAGGCATTGGCAATTGTTTTGTTGGCAACATTTTCATTCCCTCCAAATTTGATCATTTTAAGTAAAAATATCTTACTCTGAGTTGCATTTGTTACCCTGTTTCGTGTCAATTAGATTGTTTGTTCACTTTTGTGCTTCATTTAATAAGCTACTTCACACTGTTCCCATCCCATTAATTTGATACGCATATTTTGGGGGGTGATAGAAAGTCACTTTGCACAGACATCATTTGTTTATTTCCAGCACTGTGTCTAACTTGATTTGTGTTTGCCCAGCTAGAATAGCCATGCAGGCAGTGAGGAAATGCCACATACTGTCCAGTTTATTCCTTCTGCTGATCAGCTCGGGCCAGTGCATGGACAGCAAGGAGGTGAGGCAGAAAGAGAGAAGGATCCTGCTGGACCATGTCTTACAGGTTAACGGAGACAGCCAACGGGGGGAGAAGCCTTCAGTCTCCAGTCGCAATAACAGTGGCCTCTTCCCCGCAGCCCAAGACATGAAGTTCTCCCCTGGAGAAAAGCCTTTATATGTTCCTAGGCTGGATAACAGCAAACCCATAGGTAAGCTGATAAGATTTATTTTTAGTCCATGATGAAACTGTAATCCCTATTTTACTAGGGCTTGACCAGGGCTTGACAGCTGCCGTTGGTCTGTATCAATATCTTTACTACTATAGCCTTTTGTGCATGCTTCCATGTCCATTTCCATGTACGAAATGTCACACTTTGTGATTTCAGGAGGTGAGAGCTGCCAAGATGTTAGTTAAAAAAACTATAAATTATTACTATGTTATAAACAGAACAAAACAATCTGAGTATAAATGCAATCAATGCAAGTACGCTTCACTGTTTCGGGGTGAGATAATATCAGCAACAATTGGGGTAATGAACTCTATTTCAATCACTGGTGTGATAGTGTGTAAAGTGGGGATCTATATTCCAATTCCAGCACACCATTGGCACCCTAAAAATCCACAATCAACCCTCTCACGTGACTAGTGAGGTATCATTGCGTCGTGAAAATATTATCAATGGCTGACCATCACAAACTAAGATGCCAAGGGGGCGGAGCATCATTAACATACTAAACTTGATTCATTCATTCAATTCAGGATACATTGCTGAATGATCAGCCTCCTCTAGCGCCTTGACCAGCCAATGGCGAGCGTCATAGGAACGCATCACAGGTGACGTGGGACCCAGGACACTCACGTGGCACACAGTTTAGTCAGCCATGAACACGTAGCCATTTCTACCAATTCAAATCAAAGTTTATTTGTCACGTGCGCCTATAGTGAAATGCTTACTTACAGGATCTAACCAATAGTGCAAAAAAGGTATTAGGTGAACAATAGGTAAGTAAAGAAATTAAACAACAGTAAAAAGACAGTAAAAAATAACAGTAGGGAGGCTATAAAAGTAGCGAGGTTACATACAGACACCGGTTAGTCCGGCTGATTGAGGTTGTATGTACATGAATGTATAGTTAAAGTGACTATGCATATATGATCAACAGTAGCAGTAGCGTAAAGAGGGGTTGGCGGGTGGTGGGTGGGACATATTGCAGATAGCCCGGTTAGCCAATATGCGGGAGCACTGGTTAGTCAGGCCAATTGAGGTGGTACTGTATATACATGAATGTATAGTTAAAGTGACTATGCATATATAATAAATAGAGAGTAGCAGCAGCATAAAAGAGGGGTTGGGAGGTTGGGGGCACACAATACAAATACTCCGGGTAACCATTTGGTTACCTGTTCAGGAGTCTTATGGCTTGGGGGTAAAAACTGTTGAGAAGCCTTTTTGTCCTAGACTTGGCACTCCAGTACCGCTCGCCATGCGGTAGTAGAGAGAACAGTCAATGACCGGGGAGGCTGGGGTCCTTGACCATTTTTAGGGCCTTCCTTTGACACCGCCTGGTGTAGAGGTCCTGGATGGCAGGCAGCTTTGCCTCAGTGATCTACTGGGCCGTTCGCACTACCCTCTGTAGTAGAGGTCGATCGATTATGATGTTTCAACGCTGATACCAATACCGATTATTGGAGGACGAAAAAAGCCGCTCCCGATTAATCTGACCATTTTTTTTTTTTTTGTAATAATGACAATTACAACAATACTGAATGAACACTTATTTTAACTTAATATAATACATCAATAAAATCAATTTAGCCTCAAGTAAATAATGAAACATGTTCAATTTGGTTTAAATAATGCAAAAACAAAGTGTTGGAGAAGAAAGTAAAAGTGCAATATGTGCTATGTAAGAAAGCTAACGTTTCAGTTCCTTGCTCAGAGCATGAGGACATGAAAGCTGGTGGTTCCTTTTAACATGAGTCTTCAATATTCCCAGGTAAGAAGTTTTAGGTTGTAGTTATTATAGGAATTATAGGACTATTTAGCTCTATACCATTTGTATTTCATTAACCTTTGACTATTCAATGTTCTTATAGGCACTTTAGTATTGCCAGTGTAACAGTATAGCTTCCGTCCTTCTCCTCGCTCCTCCCTGGGCTCGAACCAGCAACACAACGACAACAGCCACCATCTAAGCAGCGTTACCCATGCAGAGCAAGGGGAACAACTACTAGAAGGCTCAGAGCGAGGGACGTTTGAAACGCTATTAGCGCGCGCTAACTAGCTAGCCATTTCACTTCGGTTACACCAGCCTCATCTCGGGAGTTGATAGGATTGAAGTCATAAACAGCGCAATGCTTGACGCACAATGAAGAGCTGCTGGCAAAACGCACAAAAGTGCTGTATGAATGAATGTTTAGGCTCCTGCTTCTGCCTACCACCGCTCAGTCAGATTATATGCAACGCAGGACACGCTAGATAATATCTAGTAATATCATCAACCATGTGTAGTTAACTAGTGATTATGATTGATTGTTTTTTATAAGATAAGTTTAATGCTAGCTAGCAACTTACCTTGGCTTACTGCATTCCGTAACAGGCAGTCTCCTTGTGGAGTGCAACGAGAGAGAGGCAGATCATTATTGCGTTGGACTAACTAACTGTAAGGCTGCAAGATTGGATCCCCAGAGCTGACAAGGTGAAAATCTGTCGTTCTGCCCCTGAACAAGGCCGTTAACCCACCGTTCCAAGGCCGTCATTGAAAATAAGGATGTGTTCTTAACTGACTTGCCTGGTTAAATAAAGGTATAAAAACAACAACAACAAAAAATGTTAAATTACATTTTTAAAAATCGGCAAATCGGCGCCCAAAAATACAGATTTCCGATTGTTATGAAAACTTGAAATTGGCCCTAATTAATCGGCCATTCCGATTAATCGGGCGACCTCTGCTCTGTAGTGCCTTGCGGTCGGAGGCCAAGCAATTGCCGTACCAGGCAGTGATGCAACCAGTCAGGATGTTCTCGATGTTGCAGCTGTGGAACCTTTTGAGGATCTCAGGACCCATGCCAAATCTTTGTAGTTTCCTGAGGGGGAATAGGCTTTGTCGTGCCCTCTTCATGACTGTCTTAATGTGTTTGGACCATTCTAGTTTGTTGTTGATGTGGACACCAAGGAACATGAAGCGACCACATTCACTGACTTCATTTCACCTGTGAGATCAAAAGACTATGCTAATATAAAAGTTTTTATGCTCAAGTGGAACAATATCATCCATACTATTGCTGTTGGATTTTGGAACCTTGAGTACTTTGAACGCTAATATATTTTTGTTACATTAGTAAATGTAGTAATCTTGTCCAATTCCATGACTGGCAAAAGCATGAATTATTGCTTCTGAAAGAAATGTTATCTATGGCTTTGATATATCCTTGAAGTCATTGTCAAGTCAAAGTGAGTATGGCGTTACTGTGCCTTAGTCATTCCATAATAGCATATGTACTGACTGAAACTGAACCATACTAGTCCTTCCTTAATACTCATCTGTGCAATGGTACACATTCCCTCAGACTGTCCATATTACCGTCCAACATATTGGTTTTAAAGATGTTCCGACATTTCGGTCAAACGTTGGGTCAAGGTTTAGTCAGAGGCTTTATTTGTATTGACCTCCCGCCAATGTTTCAGACCCACTGTGTAAGAGGCAGAGAACCATATAGGTCGCTGGCCAGACGGAATGTACCTTTTGAGGAAGTCAAAATGCTGCACATTAGTAAGCAGTGCACCATTCCTTAAGACCCACAGTCATAGAAAAAAAAGATAAATAGCTCCTGTACACAGTTTCCATTATCTTTGCCAAAGCATAAACTATAGGTATCTCTCTTTTCTTACCACCAACAACCTGAGTTGTTCTGAGATGCTTGTGTATTACCATATTGTTCTATGTACCTGTCCCTACCTGATAAACAGAAGCAGAAGAGTGACACTCAAAGAAGTAGACTGACAGAAATATTCCACGTTTATCGTGAGCAGGGCCAGTTGATTTATCGTCAGGATCATGGGGTACTGTATATCTGAAGTCTTCTTCTTCAAAGTGATCATGCTAACAAACTGAAAAACACTACAAACAAACTGTATGTTGCATTAGTCAGTCCCTTTGGTGCCTCCATCAAAACAGTGTTATTCCCTTATATCAGTGGATAGTCAGCAGGTATGTAGTGGTGAACAATAGGTGGGTAAATTCTGATTGTCGGTTGTGGAAAAAAAGTAACACTTCCTATTCTTTCAATGCATTTCTCCACAAAAGATGGGTAAACTGTTGCCCCCATAAAAAAAAAAAAAATGGGTAAACTGTTGGGCCCCCCCCAAAAAAAAGATGGGTAAACTGTTGGGCCCCCCAAAAGATGGCTAAACTGTTGGGCCCCCAAAAAAAAGATGGGTAAACTGTTGGGCCCCCCAAAAAAAAAAGATGGGTAAACTGTTGCCCTCCCCCAAAAAAGATGGGTAAACTGTTGCCCCCCAAAAAAAAAGATGGGTAAACTGTTGGGCCCCCCAAAAAAAAAAAAAAAAAAAAGATGGGTAAACTGTTGCCCCCCCCCCCCAAAAAAAAGATGGGTAAACTGTGTTTACTTGCGTTTACCCTCCACTACCACCACTGGTCTCATGACCGATGTACAGACTCCAGCAGCCAAAACAATATTTCTGGATTTGGGGTAATCCAGCCTGCTAGTGTTCGCATTTACCTGCCGCTTTCACACTTACATAACTCACGTCTGATCTAGTCTGGAGCCAGGTTAAGGTTTCAGAACCCTTATTCCCTTTAGATAAGACCCATAGCCTGTTCGCCTCTTTATACTGGAGTGATGGGTCGTTGTTTTCCTTAATGCCCAGTGGTATGTCTGAACATCAAACACATTGCCTTGGCTTACTCTAGTCTAGTGGTTTGTAATTGAACCGATCATCTTTTGCAATTTCTGCATCAGAGAGTACTGCTCATTCCTCGGTCCGTTCTGGTAAAATAAGCACCACAGCTAGCGGCACGGAATTATTCTCATGACATTGATAAGTATTATAAATGCTGGGAAATAATCTCCTTATGCCGTTTGCCTGAAAGCCACGTCTGACACCTGTGTGCTTTGCATGTTTGGAGAGTGGATGGGCTTGGCTGAGATACAGAATGTGTACAAGGAGTCTACAAGCCTCTGGCTGAGATACAGAATGTGTACATGGAGCCTATAAATCTGTTGGCGTGTCCTTAGTTGTGAGACAATCTGTGAGTTTTGATATAAAAAACATTTATCACATACTTAAGGACTCATAGTTGTTTCCTCCCATCACCTCTGTTCCAAGAAAAAAAACATGTTTAGGCAAATTCTCTGATAGCATTTTCTTTACTGCATTGGCACAGGTGAGGCGGGTGTTTGTTGGTATCTACATGCTCTAGGTAACTTTGTAACATTTACACACATTTATCTATTTCCAACGGGTTATCTTAAAGCTGAAATGCGTAAAGGGGAAACAGTGCCAATGTTCGCCCCAGAGCCTTTGTTATTGTTTAGGTTTTGTTGATGAAATGGAGGAGAGGAGCGCAGTACCTATTCTGGTGTTCTATCGCGTGTGCCATGATGTCAGAGAGAAAAACATTGTGATTGTTGATGAAGTAACTTCTCTGTTGTTGAAATATCGTGGGCGTGGCCATTTCACCATTAAGGATTTCATCTTTAATGGTAAGAGGTGTCACTGATTGGTAACTTCTCTTTTTCCTTTTTTTGTAGATAATGTCCCAAGAGATATAAACCTGAAAGACAAGTTCATAAAGCATTTCACAGGTAAGACAAATGCTATCAAAGAGTATTTAATCAACGTTCAATATTTTCCCCATTTGTTTCGGGATCAATCTCACCTTACATCTGGGACCATGTGTATCAAGCCTCTCCAAGTAGGAGTGCGGATCTAGGATCAGGTCCCCTCTGTCCATGTAATCTTATTCGTTGTGATCTAAGAGGCAAAACTGATCCTAAATCAGCACTTCTACTCTGAGACAGTTGATACATACAGCCCTGCACACATTATATCAGCTAAAAAAAATAAAAAATACTATTTAATTTGTCAGACGAAGACTCTGTTCTGTGAGCTGATTCCCGCCTCTTTAATTTCTAATCAAGGAGCATTTTTATTAAACTTTCCAAAGTTCAGCCATGGTGTGACAGTTCAAAGTTATTCCTAGACGAGAACCAAATCCCTAAAACTATGTCATTACCTGGGATGGACCTCAAAGTTGTGCTGGAGAAAGTTGCCATTAAATTAATTTATGAGGGTAGTAGGGGAGAGAAGGTGAGCACATTACTCTGGCAGAAACAGGCGGGGTAAAGTTGAAGGCAACGTAAGGTTAAGCTGATTATTTGTAGCAGGACCTCTGGACAGACTTCAGTAATTGGTGTGAAAATCTGTTATCCAGAAGCTCACTAAAGGCCCAGAAGTACTTAGGTGTGATCATTAAAGAGGCAATCAGCTAATTAAAACAATAATAAAGCGAACTCCGCGCCACTGTTTTGCTAAAAAAGCTGAGGAATGGGGCTGGAGAAATGTACCCACTGTCAAATCCATAGACCGAGCAATGGATGCAAGAACTGACCATCCATCATAACAACATAGTTTGAACCATGTTTTGAGGCTATATAGAGTTTGTTTACATTTTTGGTTCTCATGTAGTGTGACAGTTTAACTAAGTTCATGAAAGCATTTCTAAGTTATATTCTTCAAGAAACAATGGGTAAATATCATTCATTTATAAGTAAAACAAATGGATGTACTGTACCTACTGTATCTATTGTCCCTTTCATTCTAAGTCTGAGTCCTTTTGTGATGTCATATCATGTATTAGTATGGACCAGTAGAACAATGATTAATGAGTCTATAATTGTAATGGTAGGTTTATTTGAACAGTGAGAGAGAAAATAACAACAAAAAAAATCCAGAAAAACGCATGGTGGCAAAACCCTTGTTGGCAATCACAGAGGTCAGACGTTTCTTGTAGTTGGCCACCAGGTTTGCACACATCTCAGGAGGGATTTTGTCCCACTCCTCTTTGCAGATCTTCTCCAAGTCATTAAGGTTTCAAGGCTGACGTTTGGCAACTCGAACCTTCAGCTCCCTCCACAGATTTTCTATGGGATTAAGGTCTGGAGACTGGCTAGGCCACTCCAGGACCTTAATGTGCTTCTTCTTGAGCCACTCCTTTGTTGCCTTGGCCGAGTGTTTTGGGTCATTGTCATGCTAGAATACCCATCCACAACCCATTTCAATGCCCTGGCTGAGGGAAGGAGATTCTCACCCAAGATTTGATGGTACATGGCCCCGTCCATCGTCCCTTTGATGCGGTGAAGTTGTCCTGTCCCCTTAGCAGAAAAACACCCCCAAAGCATAATGTTTCCACCTCCATGTTTGACGGTGGGGATGGTGTTCTTGGGGTCATAGGCAGCATTCCTCCTCCTCCAAACACGGCGAGTTGAGTTGGTGCCAAAGAGCTCCATTTTGGTCTGATCTGACCACAACACTTTCACCCAGTTGTCCTCTGAATCTTTCAGATGTTCATTGGCAAACTTCAGACAGGCATGTATATGTGCTTTCTTGAGCAGGGAGACCTTGCGTGCGCTGCAGGATTTCAGTCCTTCGCAGCATAGTGTGTTACCAATTGTTTTCTTGGTGACTATGGTCCCAGCTGCCTTGAGATCATTGATAAGATCCTCCCGTGTAGTTCTGGGCTGATTCCTCACCGTTCTCATGATTATTGCAACTCCACGAGGTGAGATCTTTCATGGAGCCCCAAGCCGAGGGAGATTGACAGTTCTTTTGTGTTTCTTCCATTTGCGAATAATCACACCAACTGTTGTCACCTTCTCACCAAGCTGCTTGGCGATGGTCTTGTAGCCCATTCCAGCCTTGTGTAGGTCTACAATCTTGTCCCTGACATCCTTGGAGAGCTCTTTGGTCTTGGCCATGGTGGAGAGTTTGGAATCTGATTGATTGATTGCTTCTGTGGACAGGTGTCTTTTATACAGGTAACAAACTGAGATTAGGAGCACTCCCTTTAAGGGTGTGTTCCTAATCTCAGCTCGTTACCTGTATAAAAGACACCTGGGAACCAGAAATCTTTCTGATTGAGAGGGGGTCAAATACTTATTTCCCAACATTTTTGACATGCGTTTTTCTCGATTTTTTGTTGTTGTTATTCTGTCCCTCACTGTTTAAATAAACCTACCATTAAAATTTCTTTGTCAGTGGGCAAACGTACAAAATCAGCAGGGGATCAAATACTTCTTTCCCTCACTGTATTCAGTACGATGTCATACAATATAAAACCGAAGTGAAATATATGATCAGCCTAACTATATGGACAGTGCATTATCAATAAGTCATAGCTAAGTCATTAAACAACAAATTGGCATACCACAAAATCTATAAATATACATTTCAATGTCTTTGGTAATAGAGTGTCATTTGCATAGTTAGTCATATGCATATTTGGAGTTCTGCCTTGGTTGGAGTTCTGCCTTGGTTGGAGCTCTGCCTTGGTTGGAGCTCTGCCTTGGTTGGAGTTCTGCCTTGGTTGGAGTTCTGCCTTGGTTGGAGCTCTGCCTTGGTTGGAGTTCTGCCTTGGTTGGAGCTCTGCCTTGGTTGGAGTTCTGCCTTGGTTGGAGTTCTGCCTTGGTTGGAGTTCTGCCTTGGTTGGAGTTCTGCCTTGCTTGGAGTTCTGCCTTGGTTGGAGTTCTGCCTTGGTTGGAGTTCTGCCTTGGTTGGAGTTCTGCCTTGGTTGGAGCTCTGCCTTGGTTGGAGCTCTGCCTTGGTTGGAGTTCTGCCTTGGTTGGAGCTCTGCCTTGCTTGGAGTTCTGCCTTGGTTGGAGTTCTGCCTTGGTTGGAGCTCTGCCTTGGTTGGAGCTCTGCCTTGGTTGGAGCTCTGCCTTGGTTGGAGCTCTTCCTTGGTTGGAGCTCTGCCTTGGTTGGAGTTCTGCCTTGGTTGGAGCTCTGCCTTGGTTGGAGTTCTGCCTTGGTTGGAGCTCTGCCTTGGTTGGAGTTCTGTCTTGGTTGGAGCTCTGCCTTGGTTGGAGCTCTTCCTTGGTTGGAGTTCTGCCTTGGTTGGAGCTCTGCCTTGGTTGGAGTTCTGCCTTGGTTGGAGTTCTGCCTTGGTTGGAGCTCTGCCTTGGTTGGAGTTCTGCCTTGGTTGGAGCTCTGCCTTGGTTGGAGTTCTGCCTTGGTTGGAGTTCTGCCTTGGTTGGAGTTCTGCCTTGGTTGGAGTTCTGCCTTGTTTGGAGTTCTGCCTTGTTTGGAGCTCTGCCTTGGTTGGAGCTCTGCCTTGTTTGGAGCTCTGCCTTGGTTGGAGCTCTGCCTTGTTTGGAGCTCTGCCTTAGTAAAGAGTATCTTGACAGCAAGATCATGTTTTGCACCCATGTCTAAAAATATTGTTGCTCTTTTGACGTTGTTGCTAATGTCAAATGGGATCCACTTCAGTTCTGTTATGGAGATGTTCAAAAGAAGGAAAGGAAATGGAACACATTAACATTTGTTTTCAGTTTCCTGATAAGAGCTTTTCTTTTAAGCAGGACCAGTCAAGTTCTCATCAGAATGTAGAACACATTTTCATAGACTCTATCACAACACAAGGGATTGTTCAAGACCAGCATGTATGTATACATTTTTAATGTCATAATACTGTGTTCATCTATATTTGTGATCAGTAATCTTGGTTTCTGATAGTCACTTACACCACTTTATTCATTAGCTAACCACTCATTTACAACTGTGGTCCCTGACTACATGATGGCAATGATGTTCCTTCCATTGCCAGTATTATGCTGTGGGAAAATGTATTTACTGCCAACATTTTCTTTCTTTGCCACAGGTCTTACTCTAAGTAAATTAATGACCACAGACAGAAAGCAGACATTCATCAAGGCTATTTGCCTTTGGAAACTTTATTCTATACTGGTCCCAGATCTGTTTGTGCTCGAACCCAAATACTCATTATGAATTAATTGAATGTGTAGGTGGTGTAATACGGTGTCTTGCTCTAACATTAGTCACACTCTCTTTGATGACCTCATATCCACATTTTTTTTCAATCAACTTCACAATAGAGTCGCTTGTCTTTGAATGGAAGCAATAAGTGGACTCTTGAATCAAATCCCTGTAACAAGTCAGTGTAATACATCATGTGCCATTAAATGACGTAAACTTTAGTTTAGCAGATGTAATGAACAAACGTATTGTCGTTGTAGTTTTTATTGGAAAAGGGACCGATGACATCCTATAGTAGGTAGGGAATGTCCTCAGTATGTCCCCAGACAGTATGTCAGTTTCTCAGATGGCTGCCTGAACTGAGGTGTCTAAGCAGCAGCCCTGTCTCCATTGTGGACCAGTGAATTAGAGCATGGACTTTCTCAGTCTTCTTTTTTGTGTTGTCAATAAAGAGAAACACAACCACAGCCTTGTACACTACTGAAACTCAGTTTAGTGTACTCTTTATATCAGGCCTCCCTGTTCCTCTGGCCTCCAGGGTGGTACTCAGTCCCTTGTTCCCCTGGCATCCAGGGTGGTACTCAGTCCCTTGTTCCCCTGGCCTCCAGAGTGGTACTCAGTCCCTTGTTCCTCTGGCCTCCAGAGTGGTACTCAGTCCCTTGTTCCCCTGGCCTCCAGAGTGGTACTCAGTCCCTTGTTCCTCTGGCCTCCAGAGTGGTACTCAGTCCCTTGTTCCCCTGGCCTCCAGAGTGGTACTCAGTCCCTTGTTTCCATGGCCTCCAGGATGGTACTCAGGCCCCTGTTCCCCTGGCCTCTAGGGTTGTACTCAGTCCCCTGTTCTCCTGGCCTATAAGGTTGTACTCAGTCCCCTGTTCCCCTGGCCTCTAGGGTTGTACTCAGTCCCCTGTTCTCCTGGCCTCTAGGGTTGTACTCAGTCCCCTGTTCTCCTGGCCTCTAGGGTTGTACTCAGTCCCCTGTTCTCCTGGCCTCTAAGGTTGTACTCAGTCCCCTGTTCCCCTGGCCTCTAGGGTTGTACTCAGTCCCCTTTTCTCCTGGCCTCTAGGGTTGTACTCAGTCTCCTGTTCTCCTGGCCTCTAGGGTTGTACTCAGTCCCCTGTTCCCCTGGCCTCTAGGGTTGTACTCAGTCCCCTGTTCCCCTGGCCTCTAGGGTTGTACTCAGTCCCCTGTTCCCCTGGCCTCTAGGGTTGTACTCAGTCCCCTGTTCCCCTGGATTCTAGGGTTGTACTCAGTCCCCTGTTCCCCTGTCCTCTAGGGTTGTACTCAGTCCCCTGTTCCCCTGGCTTCTCGGGTTGTACTCAGTCCCTTGTTCCCATGGCCTCTAGGGTTGTACTCAGTCCCCTGTTCCCCTGGCCTCTAGGGTTGTACTCAGTCCCCTGTTCCCCTTGCCTCTAGGGTTGTACTCAGTCCCCTGTTCCCCTAGCCTCTAGGGTTGTACTCAGTCCCCTGTTCTCTTGGCCTCCAGGGTTGTACTCAGTCCCCTGTTCCCCTTGCCTCTAGGGTTGTACTCAGTCCCCTGTTCCCCTTGCCTCTAGGGTTGTACTCAGTCCCCTGTTCCCCTTGCCTCTAGGGTTGTACTCAGTCCCCTGTTCCCCTAGCATCTAGGGTTGTACTCAGTCCCCTGTTCTCTTGGCCTCCAGGGTGGTACTCAGGCACACGTGGGTCATGGGCAAGACAATACACTGTGTACACAACACAATGAAATGCTTACTTGCTGGTTCACGACAAAAATAAGAATAGAACAAAAAAATGTAATTAAAAAAATGAAAACAGAAGCTCAATGGAGTAAAATTATAATACAAATGTAGCACTCAACACATCTACAGTACAATATTTACACACTTTGTGTTTGTGTTCAGAACAGCTGAATTAACATACAGTAGAACATGTAAATGGTATTATATTCAAATAAATATAAAAGTATTGTGGCCTGGGCTGATATAGTGATTCATGCTGATGCCGTTGGCACACATTTCTACTGCATATGCTCTGGTTCTGATACACACTTCTATTGCATATACTGTGGTTTTGATACACACTTCTACTGCATATGCTGTGGTTTTGATACACACTTCTACTGCATATGCTGTGGGTCTGACCCTGATACACACTTCTACTGCATATGCTGTGGTTTTGATACACACTTCTATTGCATATGCTGTGGGTCTGACCCTGATACACACTTCTACTGCATATGCTCTGGTTCTGATACACACTTCTATTGCATATGCTGTGATTTTGATACACACTTCTATTGCATATGCTGTGGGTCTGACCCTGATACACACTTCGACTGCATATGCTGTGGTTTTGATACACACTTCTACTGCATATGCTGTGGTTTTGATACACACTTCTACTGCATATGCTGTGGTTTTGATACACACTTCTACTGCATATGCTGTGGGTCTGACCCTGATACACACTTCTACTGCATATGCTGTGGTTGTGATACACACTTCTACTGCATATGCTGTGGGTCTGACCCTGATACACACTTCTACTGCATATGCTGTGGGTCTGACCCTGATACACACTTCTACTGCATATGCTGTGGGTCTGACCCTGATACACACTTCTACTGCATATGCTGTGGGTCTGACCCTGATACACACTTCTACTGCATATGCTGTAGTTTTGATACACACTTCTACTGCATATGCTGTGGTTCTGACCTTGATACACACTTCTACTGCATATGCTGTGGTTTTGATACACACTTCTACTGCATATGCTGTGGGTCTGACCCTGATACACACTTCTACTGCATATGCTGTGGGTCTGACCCTGATACACACTTCTACTGCATATGCTGTGGGTCTGACACTGATACACACTTCTACTGCATATGCTGTGGGTCTGACCCTGATACACACTTCTACTGCATATGCTGTAGTTTTGATACACACTTCTACTGCATATGCTGTGGGTCTGACCCTGATACACACTTCTACTGCATATGCTCTGGTTCTGATACACACTTCTACTGCATATGCTGTAGTTTTGATACACACTTCTACTGCATATGCTGTGGGTCTGACCCTGATACACACTTCTACTGCATATGCTGTGGGTCTGACCCTGATACACACTTCTACTGCATATGCTGTGGGTCAGACCCTGATACACACTTCTACTGCATATGCTGTAGTTTTGATACACACTTCTACTGCATATGCTGTGGGTCTGACCCTGATACACACTTCTACTGCATATGCTGTGGGTCTGACCCTGATACACACTTCTACTCTCCTTTCCTGTCCCTCCACTGTATCCGTCTGTACCTGTCAAGTGTTTGAGAGTAATTCATGACGTGCTCATATTTAGTATAGAAAGACAGTTAGAAAATGGGAACAAGAAACAAATATCGATGAACTGTTTTCTTTATCATTTTACAGACTACAAAAGATGTGCAAGATTGCTAACACGGCTAGCGATGAGTCCACTTTGCTCACAATCGTAGACATTGCATGTGAGTATTAATTATTTCAAGGGGTTAAACTGTCAAAGGGGCTTTATGTTGATTAGTACACTTGGCCTAACATTGTATGACTCCTTGCTCTAGAGGTAAAGCTACAGAGAAATGATTTACAATATTTTATTTCTATTGTGAATAATTAACTGTAAAGATTGACAAGTGGCAATCCTGTAATATTTCCCTAGTAACTACGTATTGTACACATGCTGTACAGCTCCACCAGATTATAGCTGTGTTTTCAACCCAGCCATCTTGATTATGTGTGATACCAATCACAGGAAGAGAGAATGATGTTGTTGGTGGGTCAACGCTATTCTAATTTGTGTCTGTGACATCTGTAAGTAATCTGAAAGGATTTGAAAATAACTCATGTTCACATAATCAGATCCATGTGTCCCCACAGTTTCTGTCCTACATGTTCTGAAATATAATGTTACGAGGCTCTTTTGTTTCGTTCCAACTCTATTCCATCAAAGACAAGATCCTAATGTAATATACAGCACCTTAACAAACGGTCATCAAAATACATTTACGCATGATTATTTACAGTCTAGCTCATTCATTTGGAAATCGTTTGGAAAAGATGAGAACAAGTATTTGACTAGCTAAAATCATTTTAAGTCGAATGTCATGAGAAAGTTACATGCCATCGGTAAGTTAGGGCCTACATACAGTGCATTTGGAAAGTATTCAGACCCCTTGACTTATAATAATAATAATAATATATGCCATTTAGCAGACGCTTTTATCCAAAGCGACTTACAGTCATGTGTGCATACATTCTACGTATGGGTGGTCCCTTTTTCCACATTTTGTTACGTTACAGCCTTATTCTAAAGTAGATTTTTTTAAATCATCATTAATCTACACATAATACCTCATAATGACAAAGCAAAAACTGTTTTTTTTATAAATTTTTGCAAATGTATTAAAAATAAAAAACAAAAACCTTTATTTACCTAAGTATTCAAACCCTTTGCTATAAGACTCGAAATTGAGCTCTGGTGCATCCTGTTTCCATTGATCATCCTTGAGATGTTTCTGCACCTTGATTGGAGTCCACTTGTGGTAAATTAAATTGATGGGACATGATTTGGAAAGGCACAAACCTGTCTAGGTCCCACAGTTGACAGTGCGTGTCAGAGCAAAAAAGGTATGATGACGAAGGAATTGTCCGTAGAGCTCCGAGACCATAACATTTCTGCAGATTAGAAGGTCCCCCAAGAACACAGTGGCCTCCATCATTCTTAAATGGAAGAAGTTTGGAACCAACAACACTCTTCCTAGAGCTGTCCGCACGGCCAAACTGAGCAATTGAGGGAGAAGGGCCTTGGTCAGGGAGGTGACCAAGAACCCGATGGTCACTCTGACAGAGCTCCAGAGTTCCTCTGTGGAGATGGGAGAACCTTCCAGAAGGACAACCATCTCTGCAGCACTCCACCCACCAATCGGGCCTTTATGGTAGAGTGGCCAGACGGAAGCCACTCCTCAGTAAAAGGCACATGACTGCCCGCTTAGAGTTTGCCAAAAGGCAACTAAATGACTATCAGATCATGCGAAGCAAGATTCTCTGGTTTGATGAAACCAAGATTGAACTCTTTGGCCTGAATGCCAAGCGTCACGTCTGGAGGAAACCTGACACCAATGCTACGGTGAGCATGGTGGTGGCAGCATCATGCTGTGGGGGTGTTTTTCACCGGCAGGGACTGGGAGATTAGTCAGGATTGAGGGAAATATGAACGGAAGAAATTACAAATAGATCCTTGATGAAAACCTGCTCCAGAGCACTCAAGACCTCAGCCTGGGGTGAAGGTTCACCTTCCAACAGGACAACAACCCTAAGTACACAGCCAAGACAACACAGGAGTGGCTTCGGCACAAGTCTCTGAATGTCCTTGAGTGGCCCAGCCAGAGCCCTGATTTGAACCCGATCATCAAACATCTCTGGAGAGACCTGAAAAAAGCTGTGCAGCAACGCTCCCCACCCAACCTGACAGAGCTTGAGAGGATCTGCAGAGAAGAATGGGAGAAACTTATTATACATTTGCAAAAATGTAAAAAAAAACGTTTTTTTCATTGTCATTATGGGGTATTATGTGTAGATTGATGAAAAAATTATTTAATCAATTTTAAAATAGGCGGTAACGTAGCAAAATGTGGAATGCACTGTACGGGCAATGAGCATTCTCCTGTATGTAGAAAGTACAACCTTTAAATGTCAGCAAGCCTTGCACCAGCTTAAGAATGTGAGCAAAACGAAGACCGTTTGGAAGTGCAACCAAGTGTGTTAAGAAGTTGTGGGGTCACACGATGTTAGATGCTCACGCCTTGGTCAGACAATGAAACAGGAAGAACCTGATTGTCTTGATCCTGCTAATTTTGGATACCGTCATCAGTGTTAAGTTGATAACCCTTTGTTACACCTTTCTATTACCTCCACCTGATGAGGCTGACGACAGCAGAGATGATGATTTCTGGGCCTATTTGTGTTCAGGCTCACTTAGAACTAACTCCATGTCAGTTGATGGCATCTATGGGCCTTTAGATGGTCCAACATGAATGAAGCCTTAGCGAATAGCCTATTACAAGCACAACGTTAGTTGGAGTGTAATTGAAATTCATTTGATTGGAAAATTGAGGGGGCTGGCACATAGACAGTTTTTCAGTCTCTCCAGTCATTATTCTTTTTTACTCTGACAATGTGCTCTAGCCGGAACCATAAAGAGAGGTCTCGCTGCTGCCACTGGAGGGAAGGGACTAAAGAATGACCTAAAAGGGCCTATTAGTTGAATCATTGATTGATTCATTCGGCTCATTAGAAAATAACTCATGAAGTGCCCTTCCTTAGTCCCTAAGGAAATACGGAAGGGCAGCTCCAACCTAATTTTAGACAAGAGATTCTGTGGCCTATTTTTCAAACTAACAATGTAAGGAATTCAAAATGACATTTGAAAAATAAACCGTGTTTTTGACAATAACATTATGGTAGTATTTGAATTGTGTTTAATGTTTGAATTTTGCTGTGTGTTTCAGGCTCAAAATTTTGAAAGAGGGATATATGTTTTGCCCAGGAAGTGCCTTCAATTCACAGCAGTCACATTAAGAACATAGTATTGTAATTGTTTATAGTATTTTTATTTGTGTTGTTGATACTGTATGTATATGAAAATGCTGGCAGCCTTTATTGGTTTTATGAAATAGATTTTCTTTTTATCTTCTTCTAAAATGTATTTTTAAGAAAACCATAATTTAATATTGAATACACCAATTTATTGAAATGACATGTATATAATTCATCACAATAATTCAGAAATATACAATTATTTTCTTAAAGTTCTCACCTAATGAAGATATTTTCTTCTCATCATGTCTGAATTAATCTCACTTAATATTATTTGCTTTGTCAATATTACATTCTGAGACGGTCCTACCATGGTCGTTGAGATATTTATTTCACTGTCCTTGTCTCCATTGTATTTAATTTGGCACTTGAATGATTCCAGTCAATGAAAACATGTTGAATGACGACGAATGTAATAATGCACTGCAGTACTTAACAATAAAAAATATTGAAGCACAGAATATTTGCAATTATTATAGAAGAGCGTGTTGAGGGAAACATCTCTGAGCTTCTGGTGTTGGGACAGTAAATAGGGAAGCTGTAAGTTGGTATATATCCCAAATAGCACACTATTCCCGAAGTAGTGCACTACATAGGAAATAGGGTGCTATTTGGGACGTAAACTATAAGCCCATAGACGCCCACAACTGTTGGGTAGACCACGAGATATTAGAAGTGCAATTATTTAACTCTGACAACTCAGTCAGGACACTTCTGTCTGCACCTCATAACTACTACAATTTTCAAAACAACACACGTTTTAGCAACAAAAATGCTAAATCCTCAATGTGTTCATAAAGGCATAACTGAATTCCCCAATTTCATGTATCATGTACAGTTTTTTTTTGTACCTTTATTTAACCAGGCAAGTCAGTTAAGAACATATTCTTATTTTCAATGACGGCCTGGGAACAGTGGGTTAACTGCCTGTTCAGGGGCAGAACGACAGATTTGTACCTTGTCAGCTCGGGGGTTTGAACTCACAACCTTCCGGTTACTAGTCCAACGCTCTAACCACTAGGCTACGCTGCCACTAGGCTACGCTGCCGCCCCAACAGTGGGGAGAACAAGTATTTTATACACTGCCAATTTTTTCCTACTTACAAAGGTCTGTAATTGTTATCATAGGTACACTTCAACTGTGAGAGACGGAATCTAAAACAAAAATCCAGAAAATCACATTGTATGATTTTTAAGTAATTAATTAGCATTTTATTGCATGACATAAGTATTTGATACATCAGAAAAGCAGAACTTAATATTTGGTACAGAAACCTTTGTTTGCAATTACAGAGATCATACGTTTCCTGTAGTTCTTGATCAGGTTTGCACACACTGCAGCAGGGATTTTGGCCATCTCCTCCATACAGACCTTCTCCAGATCCTTCAGGTTTCGGGGCTGTTGCTGGGCAATACGGACTTTCAGCTCCCTCCATTCGGTTCAGGTCTGGAGACTGGTTAGGACACTCCTTAGTTGCCCTGGCTGTGTGTTTCGGGTCGTTGTCATGCTGGAAGACCCAGTCTAGACCCATCTTCAATGCTCTTACTGAGGGAAGGAGGTTGTTGGCCAGGATCTCGCGATACATTGCCCCATCCATACTCCCCTCAATACGGTGCAGTCGTCCTGTCCCCTTTGCAGAAAAGCATCCCCAAAGAATGATGTTTCCACCTCCATGCTTCACAGTTGGGATGGTGTTCTTGGAGTTGTACTCATCCTCCTTCTTCCTCCAAACATGGCGAGTGGAGTTTAGACCAAAAGGCTCTATTTTTGTCTCATCAGACCACATTACCTTCTCCCATTCCTCCTCTGGATCATCCAGATGGTCATTGGCAAACTTCAGACGGGCCTGGACATGCGCTGGCTTGAGCAGGGGGACATTGCGTGCGCTGCAGGATTTTAATCCATGACGGCATAGTGTGTTAGTAATGGTTTTCTTTGAGACTGTGGTCCCAGCTCTCTTCAGGTCATTGGCCAGGTCCTGCCGTCTAGTTCTGGGCTGATCTCTCACCTTCCTCATGATCATTAATGCCCCACAAGGTGATTTCTTGCATGGAGCCCCAGACCGAGGGTGATTGACCGTCATCTTAAACTTCTATTTTCTAATAATTGCGCCAACAGTTGTTGCCTTCTCACCAAGCTGCTTGCCTATTGTCCTGTAGCCCATCCCAACCTTGTGCATTTCTACAATTTTATCCCTGATGTCCTTACACAGCTCTCTGGTCTTGGCCATTGTGGAGAGGTTGGAGTCTGTTTGATTGAGTGTGTGGACAGGTGTTTTTTATACAGGTAACAAGTTCAAACAGGTGCAGTTAATACAGGTAATGAGTGGAGAACAGGAGGGCTTCTTAAAGAAAAACTAACAGGTCTGTGAGAGCCGGAATTCTTACTGGTTGGTATGTGATGAAATACTTATGTCATGCAATAAAATGCAAATTACTTAAAAATCATACAATGTGATTTTCTGGATTTTTGTTTTAGATTCCGTCTCTCACAGTTGAAGTGTACCTATGATAAAAATGACAGACTTCTACATGCTTTGTAAGTTTGTAAATTGGCAGTGTATCAAATACTTGTTCTCCCCACTGTACTTGGTTTCAAAATCGCTGGCAAACTTTTCTGTTAGTCCCTTGAGAACCCAAATTAATTGCAATCTTAGACTGTTGATCAACAAAAAGTGAAGCAATCAAACTCGATAAAGCCAAATGGACCGGAAAAGAGCCTCCTTTCTCTGTCCTGTTCTGTTTCATAGCCTGAAGCAAAACAATTGATTACATGAACAACAAGCGTTAAATATTGGTAACATATTTGACTTTGAATTGGTGAAGTCCATAGTGCATCCACTGACGTTGTATGCACTAAGATGTATCCACTAAGATGTCTTAATAATTTTAGTGCATGACTGATTTGTTTTCTTGGTCTTTAGGCCAGGATGCAGCTGGCCTTTTCTTGAAGATGCCTTTCACTTTGAGCTGCATGCATCTGGTATTAAACCTCCAGTGACACGGACATCTGGCAGTTACAATAACTTGACATTCACTGAACAAACTTTTACTTTTGGACTCAAATTTGTATATCGTTATGATGGCTCAGAAGTCCCTAAAGTCAGTTATCACAGAATGATGAAACACCCCTCCTTTCAGGTGCATTGTGAACAAATGATGAGTGCTGTTATAACAAGCTCCCGCAGTTGCCTGCTCAGTGCTCAGACATTACAAGAACATTACAAAGAACATTAGTGTTTATTTTCTAGAGTTATCCAGGATATGCAGCCTCTCTAGGTCCAATTGTCATTTAAGAATCTTGTACAAGAAGGGCAAGCAATAACAAATAAAAGGGATAGAGACTTTAGCAATTGAAGAAAAAAACAAACTGAGGCTAAAAAGAAAATAGAATTGTAAAACTATTTGAATATAAATAAATCTGGAAATGTAAGGGACATTACACTCCAAAACAAATTTTACCTCATATTTCCAGTAATTTTATAAATATTTATAGCAAAAATGTTCTTACAAAAAAACTGCACAAAAACTGCTATATAAATTCCTATTGCTATCGTCTTGTACAGACATACGCCTGGGAAACAGTGGATTGTTCATTGATTTGATTTTGGAGAGTGATAAAAAACAGATACATTGATACATTGAACCCCTCACACATAAGGAAAGACTGGAATGACTGAATCTTAAACACTTACTAGGCCAAAGATTACAACACTACAGTTCTCACCCCAGCATGTCTCTATTGTCTGAAAGGCTATGAAGTATTTAAGATGATCATATAAATAGATATAAAGTTCTTCATGTAAGAGCTGTAGTGCCACCCACCGGTAAGTGGCGCAGAGCATGCTGGGCAATCTCAAGCTCAGACTCCTGTGATTTCCTTCAGTTAGCTTTTGTTGTGTTAGCCAAGGCCAGTGTGCATCCTTGCAGATATTTGCCATACCACTAAGTGCCTTAGCCCATCC
The DNA here is from genome assembly GCF_023373465.1 of Oncorhynchus keta. Classification (NCBI taxonomy): domain Eukaryota; kingdom Metazoa; phylum Chordata; class Actinopteri; order Salmoniformes; family Salmonidae; genus Oncorhynchus; species Oncorhynchus keta. The sequence continues at coordinate 44,501,007 of NC_068442.1, forward strand.
ATTCTATATACACTGTGCTGTGCTGTTTCGTGCCCATACTGTGAATCGTTAGCGTCATTAAACCACCTCGACCTTACCAGCACACGGGAGAAAACACAAAGTTCAAATCTAGCCTAAAGAATACACAGTCCACCGAGACCTCAGCTACACTATAGACTGTTTAAAATTATCTGTAACATCAGCTGAAGAAATCCCATTTTAACCAAAACAAATCAGTAGGCTCTCCTATGAGCAATCTCCCCTTATTTCACCAGATATTAGATATCCAACCTCTCCATCAATGACAGATGTGAAAAGAAGCCGTTCTACCACTTCATCGTGGTTCCACAACAAAGAATGTGTTATACATCATCATGTGATATAGCTCATGTTTCATCACTGCGTTTACACCCCACTCTGAACAGTGGCCTCCACTTCTACAGCTTTGAAAGTGGAGTACAATGCAACACCTGCAACTTAGACCTTTAAGATGTTAACTTTTAATGAATGTGATATTTTTAGGACTACATTTCATTTGAACACAATTCTTATTGTTCTCCAGTGGCATGGTTTGTGAAATATTTACAAGTCCATATAAAAAGGAGATAATTGTTACTGGTCCTTAGGGCTTATAAACCTCCGTCATACCACTGCCTTTCACAAATCATGCCACCCATCACACCATCAATAGGCTTACAAACTCTTTGGAATGAAGGAGACAAAAACAAACTACGGAAATTATGCTTCCACACAATTTATCATCAATGATCTTTATATGTTTAGATCATCAATGGCACTATCGATCATTATGATCTTTATATCTCTCATCATCACTGTATCATCACCACCCAGGACATTAACACAGGAGCGGTCTGGTGTTTGTGCCAACACCATAAAAGGATTAGGGTGCTATAAATAAGGGGTTGGTCCTTACAGAGGTACACGGTGGTGGATCCCTTTCTCAGCAAGTGGGTGGGTAGGGACACCAGATCCTAATCCAAGGAGGATATCACTTATCTAGAGACAAACCGCTCAGATTAAGGGAAGAGACAGAAAATGCACTGGGGATGGTGTGTGGGAAGGCCCTAACACAATTATACGCAATTCTACTGAATCCTCCAGAGCTTTCTCTGAGACGCACCGAGATAAATAGAGGCAAAGCCAGGTCATTTCCCCTCTGTCTGAAGTGCCAGAAGCAACGGTCAGCTGAGAGACAGTGGCGGTGTTCCAAATGGCGCCCTATTCCTCATGGGCCGTGGTCAAAACAAGTGCACTATATAGGGAATAGGGTGCAATTTGGGAGGCAGACACAGAGGGGAGCAAGCAGGGCCCAGTATGTTTATGACTCTGCCTTGGAGTCTTTCTGATTCTATTTGCGATGGCTTTCCATTCATTTGGTCTGTATTGGGCCCTCACTAATGGTATTGTCAGTAATGCTATAAAGCTGTAGAATAGGTAAATAGCACCTGAGTCTCCGTGCAGGGACTAATAAAGTCCTCTTCCTCTTGGTTAACATTTTCTGTATGAACACAATGGCAATGGTGATACGCAAAGAACAAACTACCACACCATCTTTTCTGTAAGAGATTATGTAAGTATAACCCAAAACGTTGCTCCATGTGACTTATGTTACAAATGATTATTTATTGCAGCAAAAGTAAACACTTTAATCCAATTAAGGCTTTGTGTAAACAAACTACCTTTGTTTATAGCTGACGCTATATTTATGAAGACGGCTGCACACATTTGTTTTTTATTTGAGATGCTCACACACATTTATATCATAGGGGACCCCTTGATTTCTTTTGTGTGGTCTTATGATTAATTCATAACTCTCATATCTCATTTTGTAAATGCACACATCCCTACATGGTGATGACTAATGCATCAAGCATTATCCTTGGTTCCTCACAGCAGGTTGAATACCACTCTACGTCTAGTATTGTTCTGCTTTTTAGGTATGAAACACTGGTCTCCGGTGGCGAAGCATATATACGTCCTGGTCGTGAGTTTGAACCATTTGACCACGGCTCTGCACACAGGAAGTAGGTATTTCTATATACCAGCTGCATGTGAACAGAAAGGTAAAAGGCTTACATTGGGCGGCAGGTAGCCTAGCTGTTAGAAACGTTGGACTAGTAACTAGGTGAAAAATGCCCGATGTGCCCTGCACTTATCCCTAATTGGTCCAGGGCCACCTTCAAAAATGGCTGATCTCTGAACCCACTCTACGAGGGTGTTTTAGGGGAAGTTGAATATGTAAAAAAAAAAAAAAAAAAAACATTTCCAATTCGTACCCACCCAATTATTATTTTAGAAAACTAAGATCAAATACTATAGACTTTAACTGGCAAAGACATTCCTTCCTGTTCCACCCAATTCTATTGTCATGAGTGTTTTGGACCGGTTTTGACCCTTCCACTCAAAATGGCTACTCTGATAACACACTGGTCTGCTGGGTTCTTAATGGACAAGACCCCAGGGATGCTGCAGCGTTTTTCACAGTAAATGAAGGCGACGCCGCTCTCTGTCTCGGTGCCAGTTGCAGTGTCTTTGATTCCTGTTGCTTGAGGTGCTGGCAAAGGCCTCTATCTTGCCACCACCTCCCTGCCTTCATCACACCACAGCACTGTGTTCAGTGTGCTCTAATGTCTCATTAATAATGCAGTGGGACATATGTCATTATTACAGAACAACATATTAACAAGGCATTTTTGAGCTGTAGCCATTTTGAGCCCTAAAAGAAGTGCAATGGATGATGACGGTGATGTGACACAATAAAACATATGTTATTTAAAGAGAAATGGATACATTTGAAGACAAATTACTATATACATTGATTGACTGCTTAGCGATCAATAACTGCGTTACAACAAATAAAGGTAACACTTTAAGATTCCTTAACATAAAGCATTTATAATGGATTAGTAATAGTTTATTCATTGTTTATTCATTATTACTCCCACATTTGTAAACATTAGTAGCCTAGATATTCACACATTTAAACAACTTTAAAAGTATTTAATAAAGATCTTTAATATAAGTCCGTATAAACCATTTACTGATCATGAGTTAAGTATTTGTGTGGCCTCATCTAAAGTGTGGGCTATTTATATCAATGTTTTGAGTGACTTGTAGTAATTTTCTCACAAAAAGATGGACATGCCATTGGTAGACATTCCATCAGTACCTGATGCTCCTTAAGGTCTCAAAAATATGTCAATGATTAAACAATAAGCACACACAGAGGATGTTAAAGAAAATGTATTGAACATTTTATTCATAAACAGTCGCACTGCTGTAGTGTGAGGTGTAACTTCAGACACACTCTATGCTGAGTAAAATAACGTATTTAGTCCAGAAATGCTAACATAAGTGTTTATTGTCGGTGACTTTTCTACCAAAACCAAAATGTGGACTGCAGTCACTCCTTAGAGCTGTCTAATATCGCTAACCGAGGACTAAAATCTTGCGTCATTTGGTAATTTCTAGGTCCATATATGTTATAAATTCCTGTTTGCGAAGTCTCCACCCCCCTTCCCCTAATTTCACCACACCACGAAGCAGTCGAAGCACAATACCCCATAATGACAAAGCGAAAACAGGTTTTTAGACATTTTTGCAAACTTATTAAAAATGTAAAAAATTTAAAATTATTCAGACCCTTTGCTATGAGACTCGAAATTGGGCTCAGGTGCATCCTGTTTCCATTGATCATCCTTGAGATGTTTCTACAACTTGGTTGGAGTCCACCTGTGGTAAATTCAATTGATTGGACATGATTTGGAAAGTCACACACCTGTAATGTCCCACAGTTGACAGTTCATGTCAAAAACCAAGCCACGAGGTCGATGGAATTGTCCGTAGAGCTCCAAGACAGGATTGTGTCAAGGCACAGATGTGAGAAAGGTACCAAAACATTTCTGCAGCATTTATTGTTTATTTTACGTTTATTTATACAGGTTTTTCTCATTGAGATAAAATCTCTTTTTCAAGAGTGACCTGGTCCAACAGCAGCAGCAGGAACAAAGTTTCAGACAAAACAACATTGAACAAAACTATAGACACCCATACAGTATAACAATTACATATTACGTATAAACAAAACACGAATGTCAAACCTAAAAAACAGCTGTCCTAAAGACAATTACACTCTTCTATGATATTTACAACGATCAAGTGTTTAAACTCCACCAACGTGACTAGATCATCACATTTTTAATTGTTCAAGAGATGGAGGACCACGGAGCTGGGTAACTAAAACTATTTCTACCATGACCTGTTCTAATTCTTTGTACTGTTAAAAGCAAATGAGAATGGGACCGTGATTGATATTTATTTACTGACTTGATTAAAAAAGAACAGAGATAAAGTGCCATTTTACCCAGTATGGCCTTACAAATCAGTGTATACCCGTGTTTAAGCCTACAATATGCAAGGTCAATGACGACCAGCCTAAGGCGCTGTAGAGATCATAATGACGTTTTTGAATGGTAATGAACCTGAGAGCCACATGATATACTGAATCAAGAGCTCTCAGGGTAGTGGTTGAGGCCTGCATATACTGTATATATACAGTTGAAGTAGGAAGTTTACATACACTTAGGTTGGAGTCATTAAAACTTATTTTTCAACCACTCCACAAATGTCTTGTTAATGTTTTTCCTCATAATCCTGGACTATCGGACCACCATTTTATTACATTTGCAATTGCAACAAATAATCTGCTCAGACCCCAACCAAGGATCATCAAAAGCTGTGCTATAAATTCTTGGACAACCCAAAGATTCCTAGATGCCCTTCCAGACTCCCCCCACCTACCCAAGGACGTTAGAGTACAAAAATAGGTTAACATACCCTAAATGCAGTCGCACCGCTAAAAACTAAAAACATTTGTCATAAGAAACTAGCTCCCTGGTATACAGAAAATACTCCAAACTCTGAAGCAAGCTTCCAGAAAATTGGAACGGAAATGGGGCTACACTGAACTGGAAGTCTTCCGACTAGCATGGAAAGCAGTATTGAAGAGCCCTCACTTTTTTTTTTTTTTTTCAACTATCGGCCTATATCGAAACTCCCATTCCTCTCGTAACAAAATTCAAAAGCTGTTGCGCAGGAACTCACTGCCTTCCTGAAGACAAACAATGTATACCTTTTAATGGCGTCAGACCAAGGCTCTGTATCTGTCCTCATGCTCCTAGACCTTAGGACTGTTTCTGATACCATCGATCACCACATTATTTTGGAGAAATTGGAAACCCAAATTGGTCGACATGGGCAAGTTCTGGCCTGGTTTAGATCTTATCTGTCGGAAATATATCAGTTTGTCTCTGTGGATGGTTTGTCCTCTGACAAATCAACTGTACATTTCGGTGTTCCTCAAGGTTCTGTTTTAGGACCACTATTGTTTTCCATATTTATTTTACCTCTTGGGGATGTCATTCGAAAACATAATGTTAACTTTCACTGCTATGCGGACGATGCACAGCTGTACATTTCGATGAAACATGGTAAAGCCCCAGAATTGCCCTCCCTGGAAGCCTGTGTTTCAGACATAAGGAAGTGGATGGTGGCAAATGTTTTCATTTTACTTAACCCTGATTTCAAGGTATTACTGCTAACCTAAAAAGCATTACATGGGCTTGCTCCTACCTATCTTTCTGATTTGGTCCATCCGTACATACCTATACGTACGCTACAGTTACAACACGCAGGCCTCCTTACTGTTCCTAGAATTTCTAAGCAAACAGCTGAAGGCAGGGCTTTCTCCTATCGAGCTCCATTTTTATGGAATGTCTGCCTATCCATGTGAGAGACGCAGACTCAGTCTTTATTGAAAACTCATCTATTCAGTAGGTCCTATGATTGAGTGTAGTCTGGCCCAGGGGTGTGAAGGTGAACGGAAAGGCACTGGAGCGACGATCCGCCCTTGCTGTCTCTGCCTGGCCGGTTCCCCTCTCTCCACTGGGATTCACTGCATCTAACCCTATTACGGGGGCTGAGTCACTGGCTTACTGGTGCTCTTTCATGCCGTCCCTAGGAGAGATGAGTCACTTGAGTGGGTTGAGTCACTGACGTGATCTTCCTGTCCGGGTTGGTGCCCTCCTCGGGTTCGTGCCGTGGAGAAGGTCTTCATGGGCTATACTCAGCCTTGTCTCGGGGTAGTAGGTTGGTGTTTGAAGATATCCTTCTAGTAGTGTGGGGGCTGTGCCATGGCAAAGTGGGTGGGGTTATATTCTGCCTGTTTGGCCCTTTCCGGCAGTATCGTCGCACAGGTCCACAGTGTCTCCCAACCCCTCCTGTCTCAGCCTCCAGTATTTATGCTGCAACAGTTTATGTGTCAGGGGGCTAGGGTCAGTCTGTTATATCTGGAGTATTTCTCATGTCTTATCCAATGTCCTGTGTGAATTGAAGTATGTTCCCTCTAATTCTCTCTCCTTTTTGCTCTTTCTTTTTCTCTCTCTCTTCTCTCGGAGGACCTGAGCCCTTGGACCATGCTTCAGGACTACCTGGCCGGATGACTCCTTGCTGTCCCCAGTCCACCTGGTCATGCTGCTGCTCCAGTTTCAACTGTTTTGCCTGCGGCTATGGAACCCTGAACTGTTAACCGGACGTGCTACCTTGTCCAGGACCTGCTGTTTTCGACTCTCTCTCTACCGCACCTGCTGTCTCTAACTCTGAATGATCGGCTATGAAAAGCCAACTGACATTTACTCCTGAGGTGCTGACCTGTTGCACCTTCTACAAGCACTGTAATTAGTATTATCTGACCCTGCTGGTCATCTATGAACGTTTGAACATCTTGGCCATGCTCTGTTATAATCTCCACCCCTCAGAGCCTGGCTCCTCTCTAGGTTTCTTTCTAGGGTCTGGCCTTTCTAGGGAGTTTTTCCTAGCCACCGTGCTTCTACATCTGCATTGCTTCCTGTTTGGGGTTTTAGGCTGGGTTTCTGTACAGCATTTTGTTATATCGGCTGATGTAAAAAGGGCTTTATAATACATTTGATTGATTGATTTCAACGGCTGGGACTGGGAGACTAGTCAGGATCGAGGAAAAGATGAAAGGAGCAAATACAGAGAGATCCTGGATGACAACCTTCTCCAGAGTGCTCCAGGACCTCAGACTGGGGCGAAGGTTCACCTTCCAACAAGACAACAACCCTAAGCACACCGCCAAGACAATGCAGGAGTGGCTTCGGGTTCAAGTCGATGAATGTCCTTGAGTGACCCAGCCAGAGCCCGGACTTGAACCCGATCTAATATCTCTGGAGAGACCTGAAAATAGCTGTGCAGCAACGCTCCCCATCCAACCTGAGAGAGCTTGAGAGGATGTGCTGAGAAGAATGGGAGAAACTCCCCAAATACAGGTGTGCCAAGCCTGTAGTGTCATACCCAAGAATACTTGAGGCCGTAATCGCTGCCAAATGTGCTTCAACAAAGTACTGAGTAAAGGGTCTGAATACTTATGTAAATGTGATATTTCCATTTTTTTTATTTGATACATTTGCAAAACAATATAAAAATCTGTTTTTGCTTTGTCATTATGGGGTAATGTATGTAGATTGATGATGGGGGGAAAAACGATGTAATCCATTTTAGAATAAGGCTGTAACGTAACTAAACGTGGAAAAAGTCAAAAGGACTGAAAACATTCCAAATGCACTCAATAATGAAGGAATACAAATCCTTAAACAATTCAAATCCACTAGAGAACAACTGTCCGGTCCGACCAGCTGTTGTGTGTATTCTACATCTCCATGTTTTATGATCAAATAATATTCGCCAAGTTGACAACTATAGCAGAACATTCACATTACAGCTCTTCCTCAAGTCCTTTGTAACAGTTGTTTCACAACAGTTTTGTGAATAAAATGTTAAATATATTTCCTTTAATAACATTCTGTGTTGTGTGCGTATTCTTTAAATATGCGTATGTTATAGGGGCCATTTTGAGACCTTCAGGTTTATAAGATTAAATAAAATCAAATGTTATTTGTCACATTCTCCAAGTATGACAGGTGACCTTACTGTGAAATGCTTGCTCACAAGTCCTTAACCAACAATTCAGTTTTAAGAAAATGCCTAAAAATGCAAATAGTCTGGGTAGTCATTTGATTAGCTGTCCAGGAGTCTTATGGCTTGGAGGTAGAAGCTGTTAAGAAGCCTCTTGGACCTAGACTTGGTGCTCTGGGACCGCTCGCCATGCGGTAGCAGAGAGAACAGTCTATGACTAGGGTGGCTGGAGTCGTCAACAATTGTTAGAGCCTTCCTATGACACCACCTGGTATAGAGGTCCTGGATGGCAGGAAGTTTGGCCCAGGTGATGTACTGCACCGTATGCACTACCCTCTGTAGTGCCTTGCGGTCGGAGGCCGAGCAGTTGCCATACCAGGCGGTGATGCAACCCGTCAGGATGCTCTCGATGCTGCAGCTGTAAAAACCATTTGAGGATCTGAGGACCCATGCCAAATCTTTTCAGTCTCCTGAGGGGGAATAGGTTTTGTCATGCTCTCTTCACAACTGTCTTGGTGTGCATGGACCATGTAAGTTTGTTGGTGATGTGGACGCCAAGGAGCTTGAAGCTCTCAACCTTCTCCACTATAATCCCGTCGATGAGAATGGGGGCGTGATCGGTCCTCCTTTTCCTGTAGTCAACAATCATCTCCTTTGTCTTGATCATGTTGAGGGAGAGGTTGTTGTCCTTGCACCACACAGTAAGGTCTCTGACCTCCTCCCTATAAGCTGTCTCATGAATAAACTATTTACTAATCCCATTATAAATGCTTTATTACGGCGAGTTATAATAAAGTGCTACCCAAATAAATGTTAATTTACTGTGTGAAAATGCATTTAAAGGGATTTGGGAAAAGCAACCATGTAGGCTAAGGTGAAAGTATTGTTTACAAAAAGGCCCAAAATACCAAGTCATCACTCTCACATGGGCAATTCAATAACACTATGACTATGACCCTAAGTTAAGGATAAATCGAATCTAGCCAAAACAATGAAATAAAATGTTTGGCCTCGGCTAGAGGCTCATGCTCAAATAGTATGTAACGTTATCATGAGTGGGTGGAGATGTTTCTGCAATCACTCACGCTTCAAATACATAGCAACAGATGGCCAGTGGTAAACTGATTGGGGAAGCTGCGATTTACTTCCATTCAATCAGATTGAAATAAAACCGGGCTCAACCTTTGTGCATTGTTCTTGCGAAATGGAGAAAGAAATACAACATTCATAAATATTGTTGTATTTGGTTGTGGTGCCACTATTTGCTCCTTTTCTTGACATAAACTACATACAGTGCATTTGGAAAGTATTCAGACCCCTTTACTTTTTCTACATTTTGTTACATTAGAGTCTTATTCTAAAATTGATTAAATAGTTTATTTCCCCTCATCAATCTACACAATCTACACACATGACAAATTACAAAAGCAAAAACAGGTTAAGATTTTTTGCAAATGTCTTTTAAAAATGTAACTGAAATATTACATTTACACAAGTATTCATATACTCAGTACTTGTTGAAGCACCTTTGGCAGCGATTACAGCCTTGAGTCTTCTTCTGTAAGATGCTACAAGCTTGGGGGAGTTTCTCCCATTCTTCTCTGCAGATCCTCAAGCTCTGTTCATCATTCCCTCAATCCTGACTCCAAGTCCCTGCTGCTGAAAAACTTCCCAACAGCATGATGCCACCATGCTTCACAATAGGGATGGTGCCAGGTTTCCTCCAGATGTGACAGTTGGCATTCAGGCCAAGGAGTTCAATCTTGGTTTCATCAGACCAGAGAATCTTATTTTTCATGGTCTGAGTCTTTCAGTTGCCTTGTGGCCAACTCCAACCGGGCTGTCATGTGCCTTTTACTGAGGAGTGGCTTCGGCCTGACCACTCTACCATAAAGGCCTGATTGGTGGAGTGTGCAGAGATGGTTGAAGGTTCTCCCATCTCCACAGAGGAACTCTGGAGCTCTGTCAGAGTCACCAACAGGTTATTGGTCACCTCCCTGACCAAGGCCCTTCTCCCCTGATTGCTCAGTTTGGCTGGCTGGACAGCTCCAGGAAGAGTCTTGGTAGTTCCAAACTTTTTCCATTTGTATTGTGTGTAGATTGATGAGCAACATTCTTTATTTAATCAATTTTAGAATAAGGTTGTAACGTAACAAAATGTGTAAAAAAGGAAGGGGTTTGAATACTTTCCGAAGGCAGTGTCGATGCACTACAGGTGTTACACAATCTCCTGACTTGACATTTACTTCACGTAAAAAAACACTTGAATGAATATGCTGGTGGGAAAAAAACGTCATAAAAACATTCATGTCTATACATCCCACGCGCACACACACACTCCAAAATTGCTCATCCTAATATTTCTTAATTCCATTCTTTTATTTTTAGATGTGTGTATTGTTGTATATTGTTAGATTATTACTGCATTGTTGGAGCTAGGAACACAAGCATTTTTCTATACCCGCAATAACATCTGCTAAATATGTGCATGCAACCAATACAATTTTATTAGATTTTGATTTGGCAAACATGAACATTTCATATATCTTCTCTTCTGTCATGGAAACCAAGAGTGAGCAATGTTGACAACATTCAGGAACCATATACAACTCAACAGTGGCAGCAAGAGGACAATCAAGGCATTGCATGTGTCCAAGTGCAGTCATTCACCGAAGACAAAAGGCAAGATACAGGTGATCCACAACTTTTAAATTAATAAAACTAATTATTTTACAACTCTGACCATTCAAATAAAACATCTACAGTCAAAAATGTTTTATAGTTTTAAAATACACACGTCCATTTCACAAATAACATCAAATGGTAAGATATGTAGTATATACGGCATGTAATAGAATAATGTTTGAAATATAATAATACCTTATGGATATTGTCATACATTAAAAGGTAGAGTGAGCTAAATGACATTGCCACAAGCCGCACAGATGATATTGTGATGAGCGAGATGCAAGATGCTCTTAGCTGTTGCAGAAATAACCGCTGACTCTACCTTTAAGACTGATGGTCATGAAAGCTGCATGTCATAGGCTACAACAAATCCAAGGCACTCCTCTTTATATTGGGCATGTCCATGTAAAAAAATGAAGAGGTAAAGACTTGTTTTAAGACGTATGAATCAACATTTCCTGCACCACTTATAAGAACATCTTCAGGCATTCAAAAACAATTAGGCTACCTGGGGACAGCGACTAGCCTAGTGGTTAAGTGCCAGTAACCGAAAAGTCGCTGGTTCAAATCCCCGAGCGGACTAGGTGAAAAACCTGTCAATGTGACCTTGAGCAAGGCACTTAATCCTACTTGATCCTGTAAATCACTCTGGATAAGAGCATCTGCTAAATGATTCAAATGTAAATGACATGTACAAAATGGCCTCCATGATCGTGTCAACACATGTGGTTGTTGATGAAATACAATAATATTTATACAAATAATATATTTTATACAATGGGCCTCCAACCCTGTTCCTGGAGAGCGACCCCATTTCGCTCTAACCTGATTCAGGTGTGCTAGATTAGGGTTGGAGAAAATCGACAGGATGGAAGCTCTCCAGGAACCGGGTTGGAACAAAAATCAACAGGATTGAAGCTCTCCAGGAACAGAGTTGGAGAACCCTGTTTTATACAATACAAATACACTGACTGTCCAAAACAGTAAAGTGCCAATATGTAACACCAGCTTCAAAACACCTGAAAATAAAATATTTGGGGTTATGGAAAATATATTTCACAGTGGTTTAGACAGTACAATGATTCTCTACACTGTACCATCTTATTTTGTCACGTAGATTAAAATTAGAGTAACTATTAGAATTTCATCAAACAGGAAATGGCGGAGTGATTTCTGCATAGTGCAACTTTCACAATACCTTCCTAATATTGAATTGCCAGAAAAAAAAACAGAATTGTTGCATCTCGTTATGTTGTTGTCCTCCGGTGGCTAGCTAGCTAGTTAGCTAAATTGGTCCCTTTCCTAAATTAGCCATGGATGGAGATTTGGATTTGTGGTTTTATTTAAAGATGCACTATGCAGAAATCACTCTGCCATTTCCTGGTTGTTAAAAGTCTAATAGTTCACCTAATTTCTGTATATGTGACAAAACAAGCAAGAATAGTGTAGAGAATCATTGTACTATCTAAACCGCAGTGAAATATATTTTCCATAACCAAAAACATTTTCAGATATTTGAAGCTGGTGTACAAAACCGAAAGAGACACAAAAACCAAACTTAAGACCGGGAAGAATAAAAAATGTGCGCAATAGAACAGATCTACCACTTCTTAAGACTTGATTTGAATGAGAATGATAGATCTATAACTCCCATTTCTATGTGAATTTGGTTGGGACGCCCAAAAATTTACACAATGCCGCTTTAATTCTCCGTACTGGCCAATGATTATAATGGTGATAATGATCCAAACATTAATTCATACATTGTGCCCCTGGCCTGAGAGGATGGAAGTTCAATATGTAGCTAGACATAGTAGACTAATGTTAAACTAGCTGGCCTGGCGCATTGTTGCCCATGAAAGCAAGTTAAGCTAGCTAGCAAGCATTTTAGCCAGGTAGCCTAGAACAGCAAAAACTAAAAGCGTGTAATGAATGACAGAGTCATAGACCATTTCATCGACATGAAAGGAGATGATGGCATTGGCGTTTCTCTACAAGTAGGGTGAGTCAACATGTTAATTCTACTTGCACGGATGCACGAACACACAGAGAGAGAAAGCAGAACCATGGACAGCCACATCACATTTAGCTTACATTGATAGGACCAAATCGTTTTTTTGGTATCTTTTAGTTGTCACTGTATTAGACCAAGCATAGGGGATTTGACTTGATGATGTTGAAATGTTGAAGTATAAATGGTGCCTGGAATAGTGGAGGCAGCTCCTTATGTTAACTCTCTGTGGCTCTAAATCAATAGTTGTTTAGTAAAAAGTCAGAAACATTAACTTGCTTGACCATGTTGTAGGTCATATAACTGTTTGATACAAGCAATATGATTTGTGGACTTCACCAGACAGAGGTTTCTCTCTGGTTTTGTGACTAAACAAAGGTGTGGTTGAATTTATTCTGCCACTATGTCTTCTTACTGTCTCGGCCTTAGGCCTATATATCAGTGGCAAGGCATATGAACTAACAGGTTCTAGAGCAAACAATGCAATTATCACAACACACACAGTAGGTTGTAATATGGCTTTTTTTGGGGGGGGATTTTACCCATGCACAGCTACTGTAAGTAAATCTATTTAATCTGTAATGCATGCATGCCTATAAATCACTTTGGATAAAAGTGTTTGCTAAATGGCATATTTTGCAATAAGAAAGCAGTATATTTTGTGTGTTCAGCCATGGAGTAGGCCCAGTCTCATCTACAGTCATCACCTTCTATCCACTAGCCAGTCAAAGTATGGGCTCGGTGTCATTCCAATTGACAATGGCATCTTTCCATCTAGGAAAACAAAACACAATAAACAGTCAAAGAGTGGACTATGGTAAATGCATGCAAATGTTGATATCATTTTAAGTCGCTCTGGATAAGACTGTCTGCTAAATGACTAAAATGTACATACGGTACCATAAAAACATTGTACTACAAATGTTGTTCAAAGTATCACTTGCAATATAAATAGGCAGCATTATACACAGAGTGCACAAAACATTATGAACACCTGCTCTTTCCATGAAATGAATCCAAGTGAAAGCTGTGATCCATTACTGATGTCACTTGTTAAATCCACTTCAATCCATGTAGATGAAGGGGAGGAGACGGGTTAAAGAAGGATTTTTAAGCCTTGAGACAATTGAGACATGGATTGTGTATATGTGCCATTCAGAAGGTGAATGGGCAGGACATAAGACTTAAAGTGCCTTTGAAAGGGGTATGGTAGTAGGTGTCAGGCGCACCGGTTTGTGTCAAGAACTGCAGCGCTGCTGGGTTTTTCACGCTCAACAGTTTCCCGTGTGTATCAAGAACAGTCCACCACCCAAAGGACATCTAGCCAACGTGACAACTATGGGAAGCATTGGAGTCAACATGGGGTGCAACTCAATATTAGGAAGGTGTTCCTAATGTTTGGTATACTCAGTATAAATCCTACAATGATAACACAGTTTTATTTGTCAGGTGCATTTCAAGATACCCAAGGACATTTGACATAAAAGTACATAAAAATGTAATCCTAGTGCAATTACAATCAATCAAGCGAAGTGGTTCAAGCAAACATATGGTTTTAAGATGGTCATATCATGGATGATTTAGCTATGTTGGACCCCTTTAGGTATATATAAAAAAAAGATAAATAAAAACATTTGAAAACATATTGAATTTGGCCTTTACTACTATAGCCCACAGAAACGCATTGAATAACACATTCATAAACTGCAAAAATGACAATCCAAAAATAAGTGTCTGTCCTATATCTAGGATATATATACTTTTTTGGGAGTAGGCACAAAACTAAGCTCCATACTTCCATTCATCTTTTTAATCCAGTACTGGTTACCTTCAGACAAGTCACTAGCATAAACTGATGGATTTTGATGGGAATGATTTTATTATGTTACTTATATTTAAGCACCGGTGCATCGATAGACTCTAGGGGGTTTTAATGCATGTTTGAACAAGAAAAATGAACTGACTCACTTGGTCCGTATACAGTGTTCAAGAGGAGGAATGAGATCAGTGTCCACACCTTGGCAGCCAGCAGATATTCCTGAGGTACCTACAACTGGACATAAATACAAGAACACAAACTCTTCATGAGGAACATTAACTTGATATTAACTTATGATTAGCGCTGTAAGTCATTCATTTTTCAAGTGAAATACATACGAGTGATACGTGAGATGAATGAATAGAGCCTGATCATTTCACATCAATAACAGAGTTACCCAAATAGCTACAGTACATAGGAAAGGGATGTATCTGTGTTGAGTTCTCTAGCAGATCAAACCAACCCAGATCATCATCATCGGTGATCCATACGTACAGACAGTTAGGCAGATTTCCTCCTGCTGATTGGCTAGGCCGTCGTAGTAGTACAGGTCAAACTCCCCGATCACACACTGGTCACTCAGCAGCTCCTGCACACCAAAGAGCACGCTGAAATGGCTCTCACTGCACACCACCCAGATAGGGAACTTGGGAGTCTTCAGGTTGGAGCCAACCTTCAAAATGTATCAAACCATACATGATCATTAGAAACAAAAGGTATCTGGAAATAGAGCGTCTTGGTTGAGTGTAGACATCGATTGAGTCAAAAAGAGTTGACTAAAATATGAATTGTTGGTTAGTGTTTCTCTATGCTGCACATGTTACTAGCTAACTAGTTACTTCCGGTTCTAAAATAGTGCAGAAAGATTGATTAAAAAGGCACAATCTGTAATATTTTTGGGCTATTTTAACAGATGTCTGCATCCCAAAAAGAACCCTCCCTATTCCCTTTATAGTGCTCTACCTTTAACCATGACCCATAGGGTTACAATCAAAAGTAGTGCACTATATAGGGAATGGGGTTCCATTTGGGACACATGTGATGTGTCATGTAACCATGTGTTTTTACCTTGCATATATTATAATGTTCAAATAAGGACAGCAGTCCAATGTCACTGCGACATCTTATTCCCTTGAGAAGGGTCAGGTTTCCATTGCCTGAATCCAGCTCCATATTGTTGTTGAAGACATTGGACACAGCCTGTCCACACAGCAATAAATTGACAAGCTCCTAAGGAATAATAATAAACCAAAATAAATGTCAGGGTGGATTAATGTTTAAATTCATACAGTAAACATACAGTATAACATAATACACTATATACCCAGCAGTATGTGAACACCCCTTCAAATTAGTGGATTCGGCTAGTTCAGCCACACACATTACTGACAGGTGTATAAAATACATTACACAGCCATGCAATCTCCATATGCAAACAATGGCAGTAGAATGGCCTTACTAAAAGAGCTCAGTGATTTTCAACATGGCACCGTCATAGGATGCTACCTTTCCAACAAGTCAGTTCGTAAAATTAGAGCTGCCCTGGTCAACTGTAAGTGCTGTTATTGTAAAATGTGAATGTCTAGGAGCAACAACGGCTCAACCGAAAAGTGGTAGTCCAGACAAGCTCACAGAACGGTACCGCTGAGTGCTGAAGCTCGTAAAAATTGTCTGTCCTTGGATGCAACACTCACTACCGAGTTCCAAACTGCCTCTGGTAGCAAAATCAGCACAATAACTGCTCGTCAGGAGCTTCATGAATTGGGTTTCCATAACCGAGCAGCAGCACACAAGCCTAAGATCACCATACTCAATGCAAAGAGTTGCCTGGAATTGCGTAAAGTTTGCCGCCATTGGACTCTGAAGCAGTGGAAAAGCGTTCTCTGGAGTGATGAATCACGATTTGGCGGATGCCAGGAGAATGCTACGTGCCTGAATGCATAGTGCCAACTGTAAAGTTTGGTGGAAGAGAAATAATGGTCTGGGGCTGTTTTTCATGGTTCGGGCTACGCCCCTTGGTTCCAGTGAAGGGAAATCTTATTTCTACAGCATACAATGACATTCAAGACAATTCTGTGCTTCCAACTTTGTGGCAACAGTTTGGGGAAGGCCCTTTCCTGTTTCAACATGAGAATGCCACCGTGTACAAAGCGAGATCCATACAGAAATGGTTTGTTGAGATTGGGGCTGAGGTCAGGGATCTGTGCAGGCCAGTCACATTTTTCCAGACCAATCGAACACCTTTGGGGTGAATTGGAATGCCGACTGCAAGACAAGCCTAATCGCCCAACATCAGTGCCAGACCTCATTAATGCTCGTGGCTGAATGGAAGCAAGTCTCTGCAGCAATGTTCCAACATCTAGTGGAAAGCCTTCCCAGGAGAGTGGAGGCTGTTACAGCAGCAAAGGGGGGACCAACTCCATATTAATACCCAGGATTTTGGAATGACATGTTGGACGATTAGGTGTCCACATACTTTTGGTCATTTAGTTTACAGTGCATTCGGGAAAACCTTCAGACCCCACATTTTCTTAGGTTACAGCCTTATTCTAAAATTGATTAAATTAAACATTTTCCTCATCAATCTACACACAATACCCCATAATGACAAAGAGAAAACAGGTTTTTAGAAATGTTTGTTCATTTATAAAAAATAAAAATAGAAATACCTTATTTACACAAGTATTTAGACCCTTTTGCTATGAGATTCGAAATTGAGCTCAGGTGCATGCTGTTTCCATGTCACAGCAAAGACCAAGCCATGAGGTCGAAGGAATTGTCTAGAGAGCTCCGAGACAGGTTTGTTTTGAGGCACAGATCTGGGGAAGGTTACTAAAACATTTCTGAAGCATTGAAGGTCCCCAAGAACACAGTTGGCTCCATCATTCTTAAATAGAAGAAGTTTGAATCCACCAAGACTCTTCCTAGAGCTGGCCACCTGGCCAAAGTGAGCAATCCGGGGAGAAGGGCCTTGGTCAGGGAGGTGACCAAGAACCCGATGGCCACACTTACAGAGCTCCAGAGTTCCTCTGATGAGATGAGAGAACCTTCCAGAAGGATAACCATTTCTGCAGCACTCCACCAATCAGGCCTTTATGGTAGAGTGGCCAGATGGAAGCCACTCCTCAGTAAAAGGCACATGACAGCCCGCTTGGAGTCTGCCAAAAGGCAACGAAAAGACTCAGACCATGAGAAACAAGATTCTCTGGTCTGATGAAACCAAGATTGAACTCTTTGGCCTGAATGCCAAGTGTCACATCTGGAGGAAACCTGGCACATTCCATAAGATGATTCATGTTGGTGGCTGTAATCGCTGCCAAATGTGCTTTAACAAAGTACTGAGTAAAGGGTCTGAATACTTCTGTAAATGTAATATATTTTTGTTATTTGTAATACACTTCTAAAAACCTGTTTATGCTTTGTCATTATGGGGTATTGTGTGTAGATTGGATGGATTAAAACATTTCATCCATTTTAGAATAAGCCTGTAAAGTAACAAAATGGAGAAAAAGTCAAGGGGTCTGAATACTTTCTGAATGCACTGTACATTATTTAGGGCTGGGGATTGTCAGTGGCCTCACGATACAATAATATCCCAATATTTACAGTTGAAGTCGAAGTTTACATACACATACGTCATTAAAAGTCGTTTTTCAACCACTCCACAAATTTCTTGTTAACAAACTATAGTTTTGGCAAGTCGGTTAGGACACCTACTTTGTGCATGACAAGTCATTTTTCCAACAATTGTTTACAGACAGATTATTTCACTTAATTCACTGTATCACAATAACAGTGGGTCAGAAGTTTACATACACTAAGTTGACTGTGCCTTTAAACAGCTTGTAAAAATCCAGAAAATTATGTCATGGATTTAGAAGCTTCTGATAGGCTAACTAACATAATTAGAGTCAACTGGAGGTGTACCTGTGGATGCATTTCAAGGCCTACCTTCACACTCAGTGCCTCTTTGCTGAACATCATCGGAAAATCAAAAGAAATCAGCCAAGACGTCAGAAAAAAATTGTAGACCTCCACAAGTCTGGTTCATCCTTGGGAGCAATTTCCAAATGCCTGAAGGTACCATGTTCATCTGTACAAACAATAGTACACAAGTATAAACACCATGGAACCACGCAGCCGTCATATCGCTCAGGAAGGGGACGCGCTCTGTCTCCTAGAGATAATGTACTTTGGTGCAATAAGTGCAAATCAATCCCAGAACAACAGCAAACAACCTTGTGAAGATGCTGGAGAAAACAGGTACAAAAGTAAAACGAGTCCTATATCGACATAACCTGAAAGGCCGCCCAGCAAGGAAGAAGCCACTGCTCCAAAACCGCCATAAAAAAGCCAGACTACGGTTTGCAACTGCACATGGGGACAAAGATTGTACTTTTTGGAGAAATGTCCTCTGGTTTGATGAAACAAAAATAGAACTGTTTGGCCATAATGACCATCATTATGTTTATAGGAAAAAGGGGGATGCCTTGCAAGCTGAAGAACACCATCCCAACCGTGAAGCACAGGGGTGGCAGCATCATGTTGTGGGGGTGCTTTGCTGCCGGAGGGACTGGTGCACTTCACAAAATAGATGGCATCATGAGGTACATGAGTGAGGTACATGAGGTAAGACAATTATGTGGATATATTGAAGCAACATCTCAAGACAATAGTCGGGAAGTTAAAGCTTGGTCGCAAATGGGTCTTCCAAATGGACAATGGCTTAAGGACAACAAAGTCAAGGTATTGGAGTGGCCATCACAAGCCCTGACTTCAATCCTATAGAACATTTGTGGGCAGAACTGAAAAAGCTTGTGCGAGCAAGGAAGCCTACAAACCTGACTCGGTTACACCAGCTCTGTCAGGAGGAATGGGCCAAAATTCACCCAACTTATTGTGGGAAGTTTGTGGAAGGCTACCCGAAACGTTTGACCCAAGTTAAACAATTTAAAGGCAATGCTACCAAATACTAATTGAGTGTATGTAAATGTCTGTACCACTGGGAATGTGATGAAAGAAATAAAAGCTGAAATAAATCATTCTCTCTACTATTATTCTGACATTTCACATTCTTAAAATAAAGTGATGATCCTAACTGACCTAAGACAGGGTATTTTTACTTGGATTAAATGTTAGTAATTGTGAAAAACTGAGTTAAAATGTATTTGGCTAAGGTGTATGTAAACTTCCAAATTAGACTGTAGGTGCCAATACAATATGTAATGCCATTCTATATGTATTGCGATTCGATGTTGCCATTTTAATGCGATTTGATGTTCCTAACATATTGCTCACTATATAAACGTCCACTCAATGTCAACTGCTTTTATTTGCAGCAAACTTAACATGTGTAAATATTTGTCATTATACCCTGATGAAGACAGCTTGGCTAATATTTTTTTTTTTTTTTCAAGTTTTATACTCCGCTAGCCAGCACCTCGCCTAAATAGCTGTGCGTTTCTTTTCTTCTAAATATTTGTATGAACATAACAAGATTCAACAACTGAGACATAAACTGAACAAGTTCCACAGACATGTGACTAACAGAAGTGGAATAATGTGTCCCTGAACAAAGGGGGGGTCAAAATCAAAAGTAACAGTAACAGTCAGTATCTGGTGTGGCCACCGGCTGCATTAAGTTCTGCAGTGCATCTCCTCCTCATGGACTGCTCCAGATTTGCTGTGAGATTTTACCCCACTCTTCCACCAAGGCACCTGCAAGTTCCCGGATATTTCTGGGGGCAATGTCCCTAGACCTCACCCTCCGTTCCAACAGGTCCCAGACGTGCTCAATGGGATTGAGATCCAGGCTCTTCACTGGAAATCACGCACAGAACGAGCAGCATGGCTGGTGGCATTGTCATGCTGGAGGGTCATGTCAGGATGAGCCTACCTGTCTTGCAGGAAATCACGCACAGAACGAGCAGTATGGCTGGTGGCATTGTCATGCTGGAGGGTCATGTCAGGATGAACAACATTAGGGAGGAGGATGTCTTCCCTGTAACGCACAGCGTTGAGATTACCTGCAATGACAACAAGCTCAGTCCGATGATGTCCATGACGGACCCTCCACCTCCAAATCGATCCCGCTCCAGAGTACAGGCCTCGGTGTAACGCTCATTCCTTCGATGATAAACGTGTATCCGACCATCACCCCTGGTGAGACAAAACCACGACTCGTCAGTGAAGAGCACTTTTTGCCAGTCCTATCTGGTCCAGCAACGTTGGGTTTGTGTCCATAGGCGACATGGTTGCCGGTGATGTCTAGTGAGGACTTACCTTACAACAGGCCTACAAGCCTTCAGTCCAGCTTCTCTCAGCCTAACGCAGACAGTCTGAGCACTGATGGAGGGATTGTGCGTTCCTGGTGTAACTCGGGCAGTTGTTGTTGCCATCCTGTACCTGTCCCGCAGGATTGATGTTCGGATGTACCGATCCTGTGCAGGTGTTGTTACACATGGTCTGCCACTGCGAGGACGATCAGTTGTCCGTTCTGTCTCCCTGTAGTGTTGTCTTAGGCGTCTCACAATTGCAATTTATTGCCCTGGCCACATCTGCAGTCCTCATGCCTCCTTGCAGCATGCATAAGGCACATTCACGCAGATGAGCAAGAACCCTGGGAATCTTTCTTTTGGTGTTTTTCAGAGTCAGTAGAAAGGCCTCTTTAGTGTCCTAAGTTTTCATAACTGTGACCTTAATTGCCTACCGTCTGTAAGCTGTTAGTGTCCTAACGACCATTCCACAGGTGCATGTTCATTAATTGGTCATGGTTCATTGAACAAGCATGGGAAACAGTGTTAAAACTGTGTTATTTGGATTTTTATGAATTATCTTTGAAAGACTGTCCTGAAAAAGGGACGTTTCTTTTTTTGCTGAGTTTATATGTCTGCTGAGAGCCATGAGAAAACACATTTGAGATAAAAGTGTTGATGTTGGTATTGATATTAACAGTATTGATATTAAATCAAGAAAAAATTATATCATTTTTTTTCTCCATTACTAATTTTATTCCCCATGAGCAAAACCACAATGTCCAAGATTAATCCAAAAGAGCCATTGGTGAATTTGAAGAGTGTCTTTCAAAAGAATTGGAGAAAACATATTGATTTCTACTTGGCACAGTGCTATGTTTTTGGTGGCCTACCTAGTGCATCCCATTTTTGTTTTTTTAAACATAACATTTATTTAAGTAGGCAAGTCAATTAAGAACAAATTCTTATTTACAATGACAGCCTACACTGGCATAACTCGGACGACGCTGGGCCAATTGTGCACCACCCTGTGGGATTCCCAATCACGGCCGGTTGTGATACAGCCTGGATTTGAACCAGGGTGTCCGTAGTGACGCCTCTAGCACTGAGATGCAGTGCCTTAGACCGCTGTGCCACTCAGGGGCCCAAATAATACCCTATTCCCTACATAGTGCACTATACAGGAGATAAGGTGCCATTTGACACATACACCCACCTGTGTGCAGTAGCCATGGGCTCCGATGAGTGTGGTGTTGGGGACATCCATATCCTTTCTAACCCTGAGGAAAAGGGGGAGCAGGATCACAACAGCTACTTTATATGGCATGCATGCATTTTCTGTCTGTTCATATGTGTTGAATGTACACTACCATCGTACCGGTCAATAGATCTGGAGAGAATAGCAGAGATGGTGAGCAATATACACCCTAAGGCTCCCGACTCAAACTACAAAGAAAGAAATCACCAGTTTAGTCAAGTGTGAGAAAAAGAATCGAACAGAAATATCTAACCGAAACCCTCAAAGTAGACAAGAGTGCATGCTTTGGCATTTGACATGGGCACATAAGGATATTGACCACATAATACATATAGAGTAATCTCACCTGTTGAATATGCTGTTCCACAAGCAACTGAAGGTCCTTTAGATTGTCAACATCAATACATGTCATCTACAACAAAAGAGTTTTAGGAAAGACGTTTGTCCAAATTGCATCAAAGATATCAAGAACCTCATCCTCAAACCTAGTTCATAAATGATGGTCACATTATATAGATATCTGGGAACAATAATAATGTCATTGGATTAAAGTAAATGTTTTAAAATGTTAGAATTTCTCCTAGAAAAACACTGTCTACATACTGTATAGTAGATGGCTGAAGCTAAGCAGGGTTGGTCCTGGTCGGTCCCTGGATGGGTGACCAGCTGCTGTCTGACCCCCCCGACCCCCCCTGGTGACTTTCTGTGGTCACTAAAGATCCCATTGCAGAGTAGGGGTTTTAATCCTGGTGTCCTGGCTAAATTCCCAATCTGGCCCTCATACCATGATGGCCACCTAATCATCCCCAGATTCCAATTGGCTCATTCATCCCCCCTCCTCTCCCCTGTAACTATTCCCCAGGTCGTTGCTAAAATAAGGGCAAAAAATAGATGACGAGGGTAGAGACTATCCCTAACATTACTGTACCTTTTCTAGTACTCCTTCAGATCTATGGTGTCCTGTAGGGGTGAAATTATTTCTTCCTGATGTTCTGCAAGACAACATTGGTAACAGAAAGGTTTATAAAAGGATAACCTTGGCTTACATCTTTTAAAACAATGGGTAGTATTAATTTGTGCACACCGTACCAAAACATTTTGCAACGGAAAACAAGGGTTTCTTATTGGACAAGTTTGGGTAGTCCCTCCTTGTTTCAGTCCGTTTTCTGCCTAGTGAATACGACCCTGTATTTTCATGTTGACATTCTCTACAAAGTAGTTTTGATTCTGCTGGCTAGATCCCAACAAGGAACAGAGAGAGTTTATAACTTACATGGCAATGGTGGCTTTTTTCCCCTCCCCAGCCCTCCACAGGATCTCAGCAGTGGCTAAAGTGAGGCACTTTGTTCTCACAGCACCAGAGGGTCTTAATTTCCTGGTGACAAAATGTCATGTTAAGTCAATGGAAGTCATCTGAAGTCAAGACGGAATTAAACACTGGAACTTACAGACGTTCCATTACTTAATACTCACTGATGTAAATCAAGAAAGCACTCATTGATGTGAATGGTTTGTGAAGAACATTTAATTTCTCATAATAAAGACTGCGTCACAAATGGCACCCTATTCTTGCTATAGTGCACTACATTTGACCAGAGCCATGTGGGCCCTGGTCTAAAGTAGTGCACTAAATATGGAATAGGATGCAATTTGGGACACAACCTAGTACATGTGGGCAATCTGACAGAGAAACATGAATGAATGCTGTGCTTACTGGTGCCCTGAGTCGCTGCCGGCCCCCTCAAACAGAAGTTTCTGCAGAATACAAGCCTGGACTGAAGCCAGAACTCCACAAGGACCACCCTGGGAAGTCAATACAGTGACATTGCTAAATTACATGACCATACACCTGAACATAACAACCAAGATAACCAATATTATCATGATTATAATGATTTGTTCCAAGGGATGGAGCTCTAGAGCCTAAATGCATCCCAAATTGGCACCCTATTCCCTACATAGTGCACTACTTTTGACCAGGGCCCTATGGGCCATTTAGGACTCAGATCCTGTGTGATTGATGTTTTAGTCTCTGCGGACTGGTACAACAACAGCATTTCAAAGGTGATCCAATCCTACCTTCTTCTGAACAAGCCCATATCTCAGATCAGGTGTATTGGTCATACCTTCTTCTGAACAAGCCCATATCTCAGATCAGGTGTATTGGTCATACCTTCTTCTGAACAAGCCCATATCTCAGATCAGGTGTATGGGTCATACCTTCTTCTGAACAAGCCCATATCTCAGATCAGGTGTATTGGCCATATCTTCTTCTGAACAAGCCCATATCTCAGATCAGGTGTATTGGTCATACCTTGTTCTGAACAAGCCCATATCTCAGATCAGGTGTATTGGTCATACCTTGTTCTGAACAAGCCCATATCTCAGATCAGGTGTATTGGTCATACCTTGTTCTGAACAAGCCCATATCTCAGATCAGGTGTATTGGTCATACCTTGTTCTGAACAAGCCCATATCTCAGATCAGGTGTATTGGTCATACCTTGTTCTGAACAAGCCCATATCTCAGATCAGGTGTATTGGTCATACCTTGTTCTGAACAAGCCCATATCTCAGATCAGGTGTATTGGTCATACCTTGTTCTGAACAAGCCCATATCTCAGATCAGGTGTATTGGTCATACCTTGTTCTGAACAAGCCCATATCTCAGATCAGGTGTATTGGTCCTACCTTCTTCTGAACAAGCCCATATCTCAGATCAGGTGTATTGGTCATTACCTTCTTCTGAACAAGCCCATATCTCAGATCAGGTGTATTGGTCATACCTTCTTCTGAACAAGCCCATATCTCAGATCAGGTGTACTGGTCCTACCTTCTTCTGAACAAGCCCATATCTCAGATCAGGTGTATTGGTCCTACCTTCTTCTGAACAAGCCCATATCTCAGATCAGGTGTACTGGTCCTACCTTCTTCTGAACAAGCCCATATCTCAGATCAGGTGTACTGGTCCTACCTTCTTCTGAACAAGCCCATATCTCAGATCAGGTGTATTGGTCATACCTTGTTCTGAACAAGCCCATATCTCAGATCAGGTGTATTGGTCCTACCTTCTTCTGAACAAGCCCATATCTCAGATCAGGTGTATTGGTCCTACCTTCTTCTGAACAAGCCCATATCTCAGATCAGGTGTACTGGTCCTACCTTCTTCTGAACAAGCCCATATCTCAGATCAGGTGTATTGGTCATACCTTGTTCTGAACAAGCCCATATCTCAGATCAGGTGTATTGGTCATACCTTGTTCTGAACAAGCCCATATCTCAGATCAGGGTATTGGTCCTACCTTCTTCTGGAACAAGCCCATATCTCAGATCTTCTTGTTCTGAACAAGCCCATATCTCAGATCAGGTGTATTGGTCATACCTTGTTCTGAACAAGCCCATATCTCAGATCAGGTGTATTGGTCATACCTTCTTCTGAACAAGCCCATATCTCAGATCAGGTGTATTGGTCCTACCTTCTTCTGAACAAGCCCATATCTCAGATCAGGTGTATTCTGAACAAGCCCATATCTCAGATCAGGTGTATTGGTCATACCTTCTTCTGAACAAGCCCATCTCTCAGATCAGGTGTATTGGTCATACCTTCTTCTGAACAAGCCCATATCTCAGATCAGGTGTATTGGTCATACCTTCTTCTGAACAAGCCCATATCTCAGATCAGGTGTATTGGTCATACCTTGTTCTGAACAATCCCATATCTCAGATCAGGTGTATTGGTCATACCTTCTTCTGAACAAGCCCATATCTCAGATCAGGTGTATTGGTCATACCTTGTTCTGAACAAGCCCATATCTCAGATCAGGTGTACTGGTCCTACCTTCTTCTGAACAAGCCCATATCTCAGATCAGGTGTATTGGTCATACCTTCTTCTGAACAAGCCCATATCTCAGATCAGGTGTATTGGTCATACCTTCTTCTGAACAAGCCCATATCTCAGATCAGGTGTATTGGTCATACCTTCTTCTGAACAAGCCCATATCTCAGATCAGGTGTATTGGTCATACCTTCTTCTGAACAAGCCCATATCTCAGATCAGGTGTATTGGTCATACCTTCTTCTGAACAAGCCCATATCTCAGATCAGGTGTATTGGTCATACCTTCTTCTGAACAAGCCCATATCTCAGATCAGGTGTATTGGTCATACCTTCTTCTGAACAAGCCCATATCTCAGATCAGGTGTATTGGTCATACCTTCTTCTGAACAAGCCCATATCTCAGATCAGGTGCATCGGAGAAAGTGAAACTCTGACTCCTCCACTCAGCACTGAAACAACTGGTGCTGGAGCCAAGGATGAGCTCTTTCAGGGCCTGGTAAAAACACACAGACATCACAGTACATCACAGCATTTTAACTAAAACCAGGCAAAATATCTGCGTTTCAGTAATCATGGTGTCGGCCCTCCTTGGAGAGAGTTTGACACATCTAAAAACGTACAATGGCAGTATGCTGGTCCATGGGTTGACTATCAGAAGTGGTTGGAGGCAAACTGGAGGAGTGGCAGGACACTCTGGAGAGCTCACGCAACTCCTCATCATCATCAATGTCATCTGCAACAAAGTACATGGTCCATGTCATCCAATACTGCAAAAGAGGTGTCATAATGATAGCAATTATAGACATTGAGTGAATGTTGCATTCAGCTTGATAAAATGTAATAATTACCCAAAATCATCTCCGACATGTGCAGATCAACATTTTGATTGGTCATTGCTTTTGTTCTAAAAAAAATATACATCAATAAAATAAATATATATTAAATAGGTTACAGTAAGAAATCAGAAATTCCCTAGTCAGTAAAATGGTTGAAGGAAACTCAAATCTACTTACCTGCTGGTCTTGTGCTTGTCTTTTCCTACTCTCTCAAACCCATAGCCATCTTCATCAAATCCTTTTCCCAGTGTGCTGCGCCGCGGCTGTTGGCTTTCTCTCATGGGGTCAGCAGTGGAGAGCTCTGTCAACCCTTTAACCATTCTCTGTGACTGGACAGTCGTCAACAGAGGCCCATCGCTGATGTTTTTGTGGTTTTCATTATTTGCCAGAAGAAGATTAGGGCCTCCCAACCGTCGAGTCTGACGTTTTCTATTCGATTCCTTAGAGAGAACACAATTCACATCACCAAATAAGGGAACAAAGCGAGCTGTTCATTTGTATGTACCACAAGAGTCAGCTTCGTGAAGATCTTGTATCCATGACTATGAATATAACATCTCTCATAACAATACAGTCGTATTCATTCCGCACCAAACAGGGATCTGAGCTTGTCCAAAAAAAACTAATAATAATTACATTGAGAAGTGTTTTACCACAGTGTGTACGAATGAATACGACACCAGTTTCATTGAGTCAAACTGTACCTGGGGGGAACTAGCTATGGGACCTGCCATCATGCCTCGTCTGAGGCGACTTGTTTTGTTCTTATGAGTACTCTCTGTGATGACGACCGTGTTTTTGTCTGAAAAGGACTCCCTTTTAGCGGCGCTGTCATTGTCTAGGAAGGAGGGTACAGGCTGTCGGTCCTGCTGGCCCTCTGAGGAAAGGCTATGGCTCCAGAAACTTCTCTGGGGAGTATCTGACACTTCAAATGATGATAATGTACCATGAGGTGGACAGACAACCTCTGAAAGTGACCTGGAACAGAAATAATTCACAATACACATCAAAACAATCCTTTTGAAAATAACCTGACATGAATCATATTTAGATGATTATGATGAAAACCTTGACATGTCAGTTTTGTTGAAAATAAATCCAGTAGTGTTCTCTTCTGCCCTGCTGTGGTCATACACTGTTGGTGTCAATATTGGAGACTTTGTCACCAACTTCTGTGTAGTTGATACGGTCTGGATGACATCACTGTTGAAGCCTGGCCTGTCCTCTTTATGTCCTTCAATGTGATGTCTTACAATGATTTCCAACATTGATTTCAGGGGACAGTCTTGGGCCTATCACGAAAACATAACAAGCAGCTGTGTGTTAATAAATGAAAGCTGGGGCACTTTACTTTCAATGCATTCAAACTCATCTGCCTCTTCTACCTTGTTGTTTTTATATAGGCCTTCCAAATGAAGAATTTGTCGCAGATCGGATCTATTGTTGATGCTGGCATCTGTACGGGGATGCTCTTCATCCATGCAGGCAATCGTTCTCTTGAGTCCCTGTAGTGTGTGCAGGTAAACCAACATTGACTTAGCCTGTAACACAATCAGACTAGCTAGCGAAATGTAACGTTTGCTACCTGTAAGGTATAGCTAACGTAAAGTTAAAACATCCAAGATTATATCAATACGCTGAACTGACTTCAAGTTGTTACTAATAATGCTACGTTAATGTCAAATATCTGTGTTAATGTTCTCTGTCTGAAAGAACATCTTTACCATCACAGATTGAAAGGTGGTGCTTTCAACTGTAGCTTTACGTTAGTAACGTTACTCAGCCAGTCTAGCCAGCTGAAAGATAGCGTTTTAATTTGATTCCAATTACAAATGTGAACAGCTCTCCACCTACCTTCCGACTGAGAAATTCCCGCACAAGCGATGCAGCAACTTCTTCTACTCGTACAACCATAACTTGTGGCATCAACGACAAATTCCCCACAAAAAAATGCTAGCTACCTAACCAGCTAGCGACAGGCTACATTCAGCACAGTATAGAACAACGATAATAATTACCAGTATGGTCTGTTTCTATGGTTACAGTGCATGCATGTTGCTGGGCCAAGAGAGGCTTCGTCGTGCGTCATGCCTCCTGCTTCCGCTTCTTCTTCTTCTTCTTCTTCAATGTTTTATGGCAGACTATACCTATTGGTGTATTGCCGCCACCTACTGTAACAGGAGGCGGTTCATTCATCGACAGTATTCCTTGTAATGCCTCTGCAGAAGTCCCTGAGTCCCAAAAAACGCTCAGCCACACTCACAATGCCACCTATTTTCTAAAATGTCCTCTCTGTTTGCGCTGTGCAGTTGATAACCAAAGTAATACGTCCACCTTCGTGCAACATGTCAGGATCCCTCTGTTGACAAGGAACCATCTTGTGTCTTACTTCAACTTCACTCCTTCCTTACACTCTTCTCAAAGCCTCCGGATAGGAGACATGCTGGACAGCCCTTATTCTTGCCACCTCCGTCTCCTTCACCTTAACAGGACACTTCAGAAATTAGGGTGCATGTTCACCACCACAATTGCAGCATTTAGGCTTAGCTGGCATATAATACTTCTACTGTCTACACTTGACACATGATCATTTACATTTATCACACTGCATAGGTTTGGGCATGAAGGCTCTCACAGGGAATCTCATATAACCCAAATACATGTGAGATGGGAGAGATGCTTCATCAAAAAACAATAGAATGGATGGAGTGGCTTCAGCACTCAATTTACCATGCAGGTCAGTCATTGTGCACCAACCGCTTGATCCAATTCTTCAGGTACAGTACTAGTCAAAAGTTGACACCTACTCATTCAATTTTTTTTCCATTTAAAAAAAACGAATTTTCTAAATTGTTGAATAATAATGAAAACATCAAAACTATTAAACACATATGGAATTATGTAGTAACCAAACAAAAGTGTTAAAATATATTTTACATTTGAGATTCTTCAAAGTAGCATTCTCTCAACCAACTTCATAAGGTCGTCACCTGGAATGCATTTCAATTAACAGGTGTGCCTTGTTAAAAGTGAATTTGTGGAATTTATTTCCTTCTTAATGAGCCAATCAGATGTTTTGTGACAAGGTAGGGTTGGTATACAGAAGATAGCACTATTTGGTAAAAGACCAAGTCCATATTATGGCAATAACAGCTCAAATAAACCAAGACAAATTAGTCCATCATTACATGGTCAGTGAATACAGAAAATTAAGAACTTTGAAAGTATCTTCAAGTGCAGTTGCAAAATCAAATTGCAGCCCAAATAAATGCTTCACAGACACATCTCAACAGCCAATGTTCAGAGGAGACTGCGTGAATCAGGCCTTTACAGTCAAATTGCTGCAAAGAAACCACTACTAAAGGACACCAATAAGAAAAAGAGACTTGCTTGGGCCAAGAAACACGGCAATGAACATTACACTAGTGGAAATCTGTCCTTTGGTCTGATGAGTCCAAATTGGAGATGTTTGGTTCCAACCGCCATGTCTTGGTGAGATGCCAAAGCAGCAGCTACTCTTCCTAGGGTCCAGCAAAATATAGGCAATACATATCATTTTAAAACATTACAATATATTCACAGATTTCACACTGTGTGCCATCAAGCCCCTAATCCATCGTTATTACTTCACACCGTTGTAACGGCTGTTGGAAGGAGAGGACCAAGGTGCAGCGTGGTACATGTTCATGCTTTTTATTAGAACTGAACTAACAAAAATAGTTAACGAAAACCGAAACAGTCCTGTCAGGTGCAGAAAGACACAAAACAGAAAACAACTACCCACAAAACACAGGTGGGAAAAGGTTACCTAAGTATGGTTCTCAATCAGAGACAACGATAGACAGCTGCCTCTGATTGAGAACCACACCCGGCCAAACACACAGAAATAGAAAACATAGAACACAAAACATAGAATGCCCACCCCAACTCACGCCCTGACCAAACCAAAATAGAGACATAAAAAGGATCTCTAAGGTCAGGGCATGACAACCGTGTAGCATGGAGGAGGAGGTGTACATTGTTCATATAAATGTCATTGAAACATTGTATTGTTTTCTGGTTTGCTTAATATATGGAATTTAAAATGATTAATACTTTTGATACTTAATTATATTTAAAACCAAATACTTTTAGACTTTTACTCAAGTAGTATTTTACTGGCTGACTTTCACTTTTACTTGAGTCATATTCTATTAATGTTTCTTTACTTTTACTCGTGTGACAACTGGGTACTTTTTCCACCACTGTGTGTGTCACAGATCAGGTGAGCAATCTGATTGCTTACAATGAAGGGGGAAATATGCACTATACAAACAAAACAAACAATGACAAAGTATAATACTACACAGAAGGTGTGGCCTAGTCACATTCTACAGGTCTGTATATTGTCAATATAAATGTAATTGAAACATGGTATTGTTTTCTTTATGACCTATTTGTCAAAACTGTCTGCAGGAAATGTGTGGATCTTCTCTATATACCAACCCAACTACGACCCAACCCGTTCAGATGGCCAGTACTGCAACAAGACCCTGTACACGTTTGCCTTCTGGAACGCAGTGCTTGAAACCTTGGTGTTGGGAGCGATGCTAGTTAAATGCTGCAAAGGTCTGTTCTGTGGCATTATGCTTAATGGACAACCACAGCCAGATGGAGACTTCCACAGGAACGTCTGAAGGAGGGATGGAATGTCTGAAGGAGGGATGGAACGTCTGAAGGAGGGATGGAACATCTGAAGGAGGGATGGAATGTCTGAAGGAGGGATGGAACGTCTGAAGGAGGGATGGAACATCTGAAGGAGGGATGGAATGTCTGAAGGAGGGATGGAACGTCTGAAGGAGGGATGGAACATCTGAAGGAGGGATGGAACATCTGAAGGAGGGATGGAACGGTTGAAGGAGGGATGGAACGTCTGAAGGAGGGATGGAACGTCTGAAGGAGGGATGGAATGTCTGAAGGAGGGATGGAACGTCTGAAGGAGGGATGGAACATCTGAAGGAGGGATGGAACATCTGAAGGAGGGATGGAACGGTTGAAGGAGGGATGGAACGTCTGAAGGAGGGATGGAACGTCTGAAGGAGGGATGGAACGTTTGAAGGAGGGATGGAACATCTGAAGGAGGGATGGAACGTCTGAAGGAGGGATGGAATGTCTGAAGGAGGGATGGAACATCTGAAGGAGGGATGGAACGTCTGAAGGAGGGATGGAACATCTGAAGGAGGGATGGAACGTTTGAAGGAGGGATGGAACGTCTGAAGGAGGGATGGAACGTCTGAAGGAGGGATGGAACATCTGAAGGAGGGATGGAACGTTTGAAGGAGGGATGGAACGTCTGAAGGAGGGATGGAACATCTGAAGGAGGGATGGAATGTCTGAAGGAGGGATGGAACGTTTGAAGGAGGATGGAACATCTGAAGGAGGGATGGAACGTCTGAAGGAGGGATGGAACGAGGGACGTCTATCGTGCTCTTGTATTCTTAGCTTCACCATCATTTTGTAAAAGCGGTACATTTTATTCATCTACGGTATGATTATGGTTTAAAAAAGCAGTTTTTTTGATACTTTTCTCTTAGCTATGTGTGTTTTGCATCCACACACAACACCCTGCAATAGGTACTGTTCATATAACACTGTTTTCCTGTTTTACGATTTTTTTGTGATAAAGAAAATAATTTAAAAGTTGTTGCTGATGAACATATAGGTTTTAATATACACTGAGTGTGCAAAATGTTAGGAACACCTTCATTAGTTGCAATCCCTTTTGCCCTCAGAACAGCGTCAATTCGTCGGGCATGGTCTCTACAAGGTGTTGAAAGCATACCACAGGGATGCTGGCCCATGTTGACTCCAATGCTTCCCAAAGTTATGTTAAGTTGGCTGGATGTCCTTTGAGTGGTGGCCCATTCTTGATACACACAGGAAACTGTTGAGTGTCAAAAACCCAGAAGCATTGCAGTTCTTGACACAACCAAACAGGTTCGCCTGGCACCTACTATCATACCCCATTCTAAGGCACATAAATATTTTGTCTTGCCCTAACATTCCATTTTCAACCTGACTCCTCCCCTTAATCTACACTGATTGAAGTGGATTTAAATTGTGACCTCAATAATGGATCATTGCGTTCACCTGGATTCACCTGGTCAATCTCATGAAAAGAGCAGGTGTTCCTAATGCTTTGTACACTCAGTGTATTTTGACATCGGTTAAATTGTATTATATCAAGGAATATACGTATACAGGTAACTGCCAAGATAAAGGCATCACTTGAGTAAATGAGGGATACAAAGTATGTTGAAAGCATGTGCTTCCACACAGGTGTGGTTCCTGACTTAATTGAGCAGCAATTAACAGCCCATCATGCTTACGGTCATGTATAAAAATGCTACCATGGCTATGCCCTCAAAGGATGACAATGCCCATCCACAGGACATGAGTGGTCACTGAATGGCTTGATGAGCATGAAAACAATGTAAACCATACGCCATGGCTGTCTCAGTCACCAGATATCAACACATATGAACACTTACGGGAGATTCTGGAGCAGCGCCTGAGACAGCGTTTTCCATCACCATCAACAAAACACCAAATGATGGAATTTCTCATGGAAGAATGGTGTCGTATCCCTCCAACAGAGTTCCAAACACTGGAACTCTGTTGGAATCCATGCCAAGGTGCATGGACACTGTTCTGGGGCCTCGTGGTGGCCCAATGCCTTATTAAGACACTTTAAATGGGTGTTTCCTTGTTTTTGCTGTTACCTGTATATTACATACACCTACCGTTGATCCATGTTAATTAAAGATACCATGAAAAAGGTGCAGCTGAAAATAGTCTATTGTCAACTGTCTGTCGAACTGTCTTACATTGTAATAAAATACACCCCTCCATACATTTAAGTTACAGGAGCTAATGTTTTATAAAGATGATAGAACAGTTACAAAGAGACTAGTATTTAGCACTTTTTATTAAAACTTTAAATAAACATATCACAAACATGTCACTATACTGTATTTCAAGCCATACAACAGTGTCCAAGACAATTATATAATCAATTTCCTGTAGAGTTGTACTTTAACTCAATGTGAAAAATACTTTTGGGATATGAAAAATCTAAGTATACATTACAACCAAACCTTTCAGATAATTATTCAAATATTAAAAATGAAAAGAAACAAAAATCCTAATTAGATCATTCTTTTATTAGTAGCCAATTCTGCAAATTAACTGTGCAATGCAACCTGCTGTGTCTATTTTACAGGTATTTCATTAGGCTTTAAATTGGGTTGCACCATATTCTCAAATGGAACTTTCTGAAATTTTACCTTTGAAGGGAGACTTTCCCTGATGTTATGATTTATGACAGTGTTATTCAATTCCGGTCCTGGAATGCCAAAACATTTCATTTTTTTTGCTTCTACCTAGTAGTTAATTGCACTCACCTGGTGTCCCAAGTCTGAATTAGTCCCTGATTAGAAGGAGATGATGAAAACCAGAAGCGTTTCAGCCCTCCAGGATCAGAGTTGAACAGCCTTGATATATGATGTTATGATCACAAAATCAATCTGAACATCATTCGTGACAGCAATCACTCATTGGATCAATATGTGATTTGGCACAGATTTCATCCTAAACGTAATACTGAAAGGGAGTGCAGCTTTATTGATGAATGATGAGCAATACGTAAACAACACGATATTGCACATTTCATGTTGTGTGTATCCAAAGACGGAATGGAGAGCATAATGCTGTTTCCTCCTCTTTTTGGCCCTACCATGAGGGATGAAGTTTTACAAAAGAAGTGAGAGAGACAGGGAAAGTTCCAGAAAAAGTAGAGCATCAGTAGTCATCAGCTGTAAGAGAGAAACAGAAGATGGGATTACACACGGCTGAAACTGAACCAAGCCGATGAGGAAGAGGAGCATGCGATCCCTTCCGATCGTAGGAAGATCAGGAAGAGGAGCATGCAATCCCACCCAATCATAGGAAGATCAGGAAGAGGAGCATGCGATCCCATCCAATCATAGAAAGATCAGAAAACCAAATCAGGAAGTGGCATCATGCAGACATGTAGTGACAGTCAGATGGAAGAATGCTTACTTTCTATCGTTAGGATGCAGGTGCTGGCGGCGGTGCCTCTGCTGTTGACAGCCTTGCACATGTACTCTCCCTCGTCCTCTGGGAAGGTCTCTGGCAGGTAGAGGCAGAATGTCTCTCCTCTCTCTATGTACTGATAGTCTTCACAGTCCTGGAGCATCTCCCCCTCAAACCACCAGGTCACCTCCGGCTTGGGCTCCCCGGTGATCTTCACCGTGAACCGCACTGGCTCGGCATCCACCACCGATTGGTTCTTCAGGGGCTTCTTAAACCACGGAGCCCCCGACCTGGCGTGGTCCTCCTCATCCTCATAGGCTGCCGAGCTATTGATGATGCTTCCCTCTTCCTCCTCCTCATCTTCCCTTTTCTGACAAAGATATGACACATGATATCACATTTTTTATTTTTGGAAACCCTCCCTCCACTGAACTGTCATGCGTTTTTAGAATGTCATGCGAGTCAGGGACGTTTTCAACTGTTTAACAACGAGAAACCCGATGATTGAACCCGATGAAAGAGGGATTTACTTTTTGGAGAGCAGCGTCAATCTCTTGCTGTTCGAACTGCATCCTCTGAAGCTTCTGTTCGTCCACCCTCTTCTTCTCCTCCTCCTCTCTGGCTCTGGCCATTTGTTCAAACCGTGCGCGCATGTCCACCTTCTGTCTGAACGGAGCCTCCTCAGCCCCTTTCTCTGTGTCCTTTTTGCCTTCATCATCATCCTGAAAAAACAGCATAACATGATACAGACCGACGCGTTTGGAGTTCCAACGCGATTCTGAAGGATCATGCTAAAATATATACCTCCTGGATCCTCTCTTCTTCCCTCTCTTTGATTTCCTCATCTACAGCCTTTCTCTTTGCTCTCACATCCTCAATCTTCTTCTGGACCTCCTCGTCTTTCAACTGCTTGATCTTCTCAAACTTGGACTTGAGGTTCTTAGCCTGGATGGAGCCGGTCCTCTTGAGTTTCTTCAGCTCCTCATACTCCTTACTTACTGTATCAGAGCTCTCATTCACCACATCCTTAGGAGAGAAACACATATAGTGATAAGATTAGTTTTGAGGATACAGACAAAACAGAAGCATAGGCCTAATAATTTCAACACATAGGAAATTAGGCTGTATGCATCAAGTGTCTCAGAGTAAGAGTGCTGATCTAGGATCAGGTCAATGTTATCTTGTGATTATGGTATAAAAGGCTAAACTGTTCCTAAATCAGCACTCCTACCCAGAAATACTTTATAAATACAGTGTGGCAAAAAATTATTTAGTCAGCCGCCAATTGTGCTAGTAAAGATGAGAGAGGCCTGTAATTTTCATCATAGGTACACTTCAACTATGACAGACAAAATTAGAAAAAAAATCCAGTTAAATTACATTGTAGGATTTTTTATGAATTTGTATTCAGTATTTGCAAATTATGGTGGAAAATAAATATTTGGTCAATAACAAAAGTTTATCTCAATACTTTGTAATATATCCTTTGTTGGCAATGACAGAGGTCAAACGTTTTGTTTCTGGTGTCCTTTGGACAGCTCTTTGGTCTTGGCCACAGTGGAGTTTGGAGTGTGACTGCTTGAGGTTGTGGACAGGTCTTTTATACTGATAACAAGTTCAAACAGGTGCCATTAATACAGGTAACGAGTGGAGGACAGAGGTGCCTCTTAAAGAAGAAGTTACAGGTCTGTGAGAGACAGAAATCTTGCTTGTTTGTAGGTGACCAAATACTTATTTTAAACCATAATTTGCAAATAAATTCATTAAAAATCCTACAATGTGATTTTCTGGATTTTTTTTCTCATTTTGTCTGACATAGTTGAAGTGTACCTATAATGAAAAGTACAGGCCTCACTCATCTTTTTAAGTGGGAGAACTTGCACAATTGGTGGCTGACTAAATACTTTTTTTGCCCCACTGTATGGCCCCTGGTTCTCCTCATCTTGTTATCAATCTCTACATTTGGTAGTTCCATGCCAATATCCATAAGACTTCCCACGTGGGTCTTTAACAGCATTGTGAGACTGATACCATGTTGATGACTGACCTCTCCCATCTCTTGTCTGAGCTGTTCAAACTCCTGTTTCTCCTGCTCCATTTTCTTCTTGCGCGCCGCCACTTTGCACTTCCTATCGGCTTCCTCCTTCTGCTTTAGCAGCTCTTCAAAGTTCATCTCCAGTTTTCCAGGGTGCAATGCTTCCTGGGAGTCGCTCTTGACCATTCCGTCCTCGTCCTCATCTAGCACCTACCGGCACACAAATACAGAGCATGGTGTCATTGACAATCTCACAATAAACCAATTAGAATCCAATCAAAGTTTGTCTGTCACATGCGCCAAATACAACAACCTTACAGTGAAATGCTTACTTACAAGCCCTTAACAAACAAAAATAAGAGTTAAGAAAATATTTACTAAATAAACTAAAGTAAAAATAATAAAAAATGTACACAATAAAATAACAATAACGAGGCTATATACAGGCGATATCAGTACCTGATCAATGTGAAGGGGTACAAGTTAGTCGTGGTAATTGAGGTAATATGTCCATGTGCTGTAGGTAGGGGTAAAGTGCCTATGCATAGATAATAAACAGTGAGTAGCAGCAGTGTAAAAAAAAGGGTGGGGGGGGTCAGCGCAAATAGTCCTGGGAGCCATTTGATGAACTTTTCAGCAGTGTTCTTGCTTGGGGGTAGAAGCTTTTGGACCTAGACTTGTCGCTCCGTTACCGCTTGCCGTGCGGTAGCAGAGAGAACAGTCAATGACTAGGGTGGCTGGAGTCGTTGACAATTTTTAGTCCTCAATGCCATCGGATGAATCCCGGAACATACTGTATTCCAGTCTGTGCTAGCAAAACAGTCCTGTAGCTTAGCATTTGCGTCATCTGACAACTTCCATATTGAGCGAGTCACTGTTACTTCCTGCTTTAGGTTTTGCTTGTAAGCAGGAATCAGAGGATAGAATTATGGTCAGATTTTCCAAACGGAGGATGATGGAGAGCTTTGTATGCGTCTCTGTGTGTGGAGTAAAGGTGGTCTAGAGTTT
Organism: Oncorhynchus keta; assembly: GCF_023373465.1. NCBI lineage: Eukaryota > Metazoa > Chordata > Actinopteri > Salmoniformes > Salmonidae > Oncorhynchus > Oncorhynchus keta. The sequence continues at coordinate 44,538,839 of NC_068442.1, forward strand.
TTTTCCCCTCTGGTTGTTTATGTGACATTCTGGTAGAAATGAGGTAAAACTGGTTTAAGTTTTTCTGTATTAAAGACCCCAGCCACTGGGAGCTCCGCCTCTGGATGAGCATTTTCTTGTTTGATTAAGATCTTATACAGTTCATTAGGAGTGGTGTTAGTGCCAGCATCAGTTTGTGATGGTAAATAGACAGCTACAAAAATATAGATGAAAACTCTCTTGGTAAATAGTGTGGTCTACAGACTATCATGAGGTACTCTACCTCAGGCAAGCAAAACCTAGAGACCTCATTAATATTAGATTTCTTGCACCAGCTGTTATTGACAAATAGACACACACCCCAGCCCTCATCTTACCGAACATAGCTGTTCTGTCCTGCCGATGCTTAGAAACCCCAGCCAACTGTATATTTTACATATTTCCACCATGTCTCAGTGAAACATAAGATATTACAGTTTTTAATGTCCCGTTGGTAGGAAAGTCTCAAACGGAGCTCATCCAGTTTATTGTCCAATGATTGCACTTTAGCCAATAGGACAGATGGTAGAGGCAGGTTACCCACTTGCCAACGAAGTCTCACAAGGCACCCGGATCAGTGTCCCCTGTATCGCCGTCTCTTCTTCTTGCGAATTACGGGGATTTGAGGTGAATAATCACTATTCTGATATCCAGAAGCTCTTTTTGGTCATAAGAGACGGTGGCAGAAACATTATGTACAAAATAATTTACAAACAACTAGAAAAAGCATCTATCCCCTCTAGCACCAACATCACAATCTTTAATCCCAAATCGATCATTGCATCATATCAGCTTCCAATAACAAATTAACACACCACCTAAACCCTCCCACAATGAAACACAAACAATGAACTACCGGATGAAAAGCAAAGATAAAGCAACATCATCACATTGAACAGAAAAGCTACTGCAACCAAATTACATTGAATTTCTCATCAGATGATCCTGTAAAAAGCTTTTGAATGACATGAAGATCTTTAACTCATTCTATAATAATAAGGTAGATGTAACGGTCATTGGTGGAAGAAGGTGAGGACCAAAGCGCAGGGTGGTAAGTGTTCATATCTTTTAACTAAGTAATAGAACACTGAACAAAACAATAAACGACCAACGAACAGTCCCGTAAGGTGAATGACAAAAAACACTAAACAGGAAAATAATCACCCACAACTCAAATGTGAAACCAGGCTACCTAAATATGGTTCTCAATCAGGGACAACAATAAACAGCTGCCTCTGATTGAGAACCATACCAGGCCAAACACAGAAATCCCAAAACATAGAAAAAGGAACATAGACAACCCACCCAACTCACACCCTGACCATACTAAAACAAATACATAATAAAATAACTAAGGTCAGAACGTGACAGTAGAAGCCTTTCATTGTCCTTGTAGAATCAGGTAGAATCAGAGAGTCAGAATAAGCAGGACACACATGATAAAGAGCCATCCATTCACAACCTTGTATTTACAGTAAGAAATTACAGTATTAGCATTTCATGGCAATCACTATTATTTCTTCTTAGTCAGTGGACAAATACAATTGTCATTTAAAAGTGAAAATATCTTACTTCTCCATCTCGATATGGAGTCTTAGATTTTTCTAGATCCAGGGAGCTCTTTAAGGAGATCATTTTTAAGGTAGGAACAGCAATTGCAAGTGTACCATTTGAGTTTGAACAGTAACGTTATATCATCATGTATGATTAATCCATGTCCAATTAGAGTCCAATTATAGATTGAGTTCCTATACTAAATACCTCAAATGTTAATATTGCCGTTAGTTTTCGGTAGATTGAAGAAACATTGGTCACACTTTAAATCAACCATAACAGTAACACTTCAAGTTTTGTTCAATATATAGGTCGTGACAGGCAAGTCATAACTCTGTCATTCTAGTTGACATTAGAGTTTATTTTAAAAAAGGTCAAGTTTTGTTTTGACACTTTAAGATGCGCTTATGACACTGTTATATGTGCTTCGTGAAATAAACTTAATATAAATAAATAAATAATAATGGGCTCCCGAGTGGGGCAGCGGTCTAAGGCACTACAGACCTTGGTTCGATCCCGGGCTGTATCACAAATGGCCGTGATTGTGAGTCCCATAGGACGGTGCATAATTGACCCAGCATCGTCCGGGTTAGGGGAGGGTTTGGCCGGGGTGGCTTTACTTGGCTCATCGCACTCTCGCGACTCCTTGTGGAGAACCGGGTGCCTGCAGGCTGACCTTGGTCATCAAGTGAATAGTGTTTCCTCCGACACATTTGTGTGGCTGGCTTCAAGGTTAAGAAGGGCAGGTGTTAAGAAGCACGGTTTGGCGGGTCATGTTTCGGGGGACGCATAACTCGACCTTCACCTTCCAAGCACGTTGGGGAGTGCTAACGATGAGACACGATTGGAATTGGGGATAGAAAGGGGGTAAAATCACCCCCCAAAAATAAATGATACACAAAATAATTTATAGTAATAAAAAAAAGAACAACTCTTCAAATGTTAACACTATAACTTCTTAACTTATGAAAGGATAGTGAAGTATTCAAAAGCACTTCATAAAGCCTACTTATAGACAGCATGAAACATTACTCACTATGGCTCTATTCATGATGAGTAATCAAAATAAATTCAATCTTTTTACATGCTTCTTCTGAACTTGGCCTACTTCAGTCGACGTGTTAGCGCAGGGCTTCATTTGCTACATGCTGGTGCTGCCTGCAGAGGTATGTTCATAGAGATCCTATAATTCACAAATGTATTGTTTTATATGATAGTTATACCATATTTGATCCACTTCAAAAAATTAACGTTTTCCTGACCAAGATGGCAGATTTTTTTGTCATGTTGCTAGGATACCAAATTCCACTAGTAAATTGTAGGATCTCTATGGTTATGTTACTCAGTCCTACCATATTCTTGCGGGCTTCTGTGAAGAGCCTCTTCTCCTCCTCCAGCCTCCTCTTGGCCTCCTCCTCCGCTTTCTTCTCCTCCACCTCTCTCCTCTGACGCTCCTTGTCCTCGAAGCTGACACACAGCTTCCCTGGCTTGCTGCCCTCCAGGTTCAGCATGGCCATCAATACCTCGTCATCGTCATCCACTATCTGGAGAAGGAGGACAACGACGAGAGAGCTCAAACTAGTGTCTGACATCTCGAGGCTCACAATATTAAACATAAAAAGGAGCTGTAAAGACAGTGATTATATTGATGGTCCCAGATCTGTTTGTGCTAGACGTTTGGCAGAGGAGCTGGCAAGACAGCCCAAACAGATATGGGGCAAGGCGAAGTGACCATCACATCACACTCACTGACCATGCTTTTCCTGGCCTCGGCGAAAGCCTTCCTCTCCTCTTCCATTCGTCTCTTGTATTCAACCTCTGCTGCTTTGCGTTCATTCTCTACCCTCTGTTTCTCAAGCTCCTCGAAGCTCAACCTCAATTTACCAGGCTGGATGACGTCTCTCTCGCCTTGAGCTCCTTGTGAGTCCTCCTCATCTTCTCCCTGCAAGTACATAGAGTTCCAAAGTCACACCAGGCCCAAGGCTAGGGAAATACAGTGGCGTGCGAAAGTATTAAACCCTTTGGCATTTTTCCTATTTTGTTGCCTAACAACCTGGAATTCAAATATATTTTTTTAGGTTTGTATCATTTGATTTACACAACATTCCTACCACTTTGAAGATGCAAAATGTTATTTTTTGTGAAACAAACAAGAAATAAGACAAAAAAAAACAGAAAACTTGAGCATGCATAACTATTCACACCCCCAAAGTCAATACTTTGTAGAGCCACCTTTTGCAGCAATTACAGCTGCAAGTCTCTAGAATTATGTCTCTATAAGCTTGGCAAATCTAACCACTGGGATATTTGCCCATTCTTCAAGGCAAAACTGCTCGAGCTCCTTAAAGTTGGATGGGTTCTGCTGGAGTACAGCAATCTTTAAGTCATACCACAGATTATCAATTGGATTGAGGTCTGGGCTTTGACTAGGCCATTCCAAGACATTTAAATGTTTCCCCTTAAACCACTCAAGTGTTGCTTTAGCAGTATGCTTAGGGTCATTGTCCTGCTGGAAGGTGAACCTCCGTCCCAGCTTAAATCTCTGGAAAACAAGCAGGTTTCCCTAAAGAATTTCCCTGTATTTAGCACCATCTATCATTCCTTCAAATCTGACCAGTTTCCCAGTCACTGCCGATGAAAAACATCCCCACAGCATGATGCTGCCACCACCATGCTTCACTATGGGGATGGTGTTCTCAGGGTTATGAGAGGTGTTGGGTTTGCGCCAGACATAGCATTTTCCTTGATGGTCAAAAAGCTCAATTTTAGACTCATCTGACCAGAGTACCTTCTTCCATATGTTTGGGGCGTCTCCACCGTGGAGCTTTGCAGCTCCTTCTGGGTTATCTTTGATCTCTTTTTGCCTCTCTGATTAATCCCCTCCTTGCCTGGTCTGTGAGTTTTGGTGAGCGGCCCTCTCTTGGCAGATTTGTTGTGGTGCCATATTCTTTCAATTGTTTTACAATGGATTTAATGGTGCTCCTGATCTGTACTTCTCCACAACTTTGTCCCTGACCTGTTTGGAGAACTCCTTGGTCTTCATGGTGCCGCATGGTGGTGCCCCTTACTTAGTGGTGTTGCCTTTCAGAACAGGTGTATATATACTGAGATCATGTGACAAATCATGTGACACTTAGATTGCACACAGGTGGACTTTATTTAACTAATTATGTGACTTCCAAAGGTAATTGGTTTGACCAGATCTTATGTAGGGGTTTCAAAGCAAAGGGGTGAATACATATGCACGAACCACTTTTCGTTTTACTTTTCTTTTTTTTTTAAACCAGTTCTTTTTAAAAGTTCACTTAACCAATTTGGACTATTTTGTGTATGTCCATTACATGAAATAAAAATACAAATCCATTTAAATTACAGGTTATAATGCAACAAAATAGGAAAAACGCGGGAAGAATACTTTTGCAAAGCACTGGATAGCTCAGGTGGTTAGAACACAGTAATAAAAACAACCACAACCACAACCACCACAATAACAACAACAACGACAACCACAATTACAACACAGGTTCAATCCCCAAAGGAGATTCAGAAAACCTAATGAAGGAGTTGACTAAATAACCTTTAGAACTATTGTCACGTCCTGACCATAGAGAGCCTTTATTTTCTATGGTGGAGTAGGTCAGGGCGTGACTGGTGGGTTAGTCTGGTTTATACTTTCTATGTGGGGTTCTAGGTTGTTTTTTCTATGTTGGGGTTTTGGTATGATTCCCAATTAGAGGCAGCTGGCTATCGTTGTCTCTAATTGGGGATCATACTTAAGTAGCATTTTTTCCACCTGTGGGTTATGGGAAATTGTTTATGTTTTGAGTTATTGCATGTAGCATCTCGGTAGTCACGGTTCGTTGTAAGTTTATTGTTTTTTTTTGTTTTTTTTTCGTCTTTGGTAAGTTTCACTTTCTTTAATAAATATGTGGAACTCTACATACGCTGCGCCTTGGTCCGACCATTATTCCAACGAACGTGACAACTATACTATACACATTATGAATGTTCTGACAGATGTGTGTAGTTACAGTATACTTTTCAGAAAGGGGACTTGTGATGGATTGTTTTAATTAAAGGACTGTATGCAATGCTTATTATACTATTTTAACCTGAATAACTACATTCCTATAACTAAACTCATCCTCTCACTGTCATCTGGGTTAATTTTCAGCAAACTTAACATGTGTAAGTATTTGTATGAACATAACAAGATTCTACAACTGAGACATGAACTGAACAAGTTCCACAGACATGTGACTAACATCAATTGAATAATGTGTCCCTGAACAAAGTGGTGGTCAAAATCAAAAGTAACAGTCAGTTTCTGGTGTGGCCACCAGCTGCATTAATTACTGCAGTGCATCTCCTCCTAATGGACTGCACCAGATTTGCCAGTTCTTGCTGTGAGATGTTACCCCACTCTTCCACCAAGGCACCTGCAAGTTCCCAGACATTTCTGGGGGGAATGGCCCTAGCCCTCACTCTCCGATCCAACAGGTCCCAGACGTGCTCAATTGGATTGAGATCCGGGCTCTTTACTGGACATGGCAGAACACTGACATTTCTGTCTTGCAGGAAATCATGCACAGAAGAGCAGTATGGCTGGTGGCATTGTCATGCTGGAGGGTCATGTCAGGATGAGCCAGCAGGAAGGGTACCACATGAGGGAGGAGGATATCTTCCCTGTAAAAAACAGCATTGAGCTTGCCTGCAGGTGCGGGCAGCGATCGGTTGAAGAGCATGTATTTAGTTTTACTTGCATTGAAGCTCGTCTGGAGGTTAGTTAACACAGTGTCAAAAGAAGGTCCAGAAATACAGAATGGTGTCGTCTGCATAGAGGTGATTCAGAGACTCGCCAGCAGCAAGAGCGACGTCATTGATGTATACAGAGAAAAGAGTCGGTCCGAGAAATGAACCCTGTGGCACCCCCATTGAGACTGCCAGAGGTCCAGACAACAGGCCCTCTGAATTGACACACTGAACTCTGTCTGAAAAGTAGTTGGTGAACCAGACGAGGCAGTGATTTGAGAAACCAAGGGTGTTGAGTCTGCCGATAAGAATGTGGTGATTGACAGTCGAAACCTTGGCCAGGTCGATGAATACGGCTGCACAGTATTGTCTTTTATCGATGGCAGTTGTGATATCGTTTAGGACCTTAAGCATGGCTGAGGTGCACCCATGACCAGCTCGGAAACCAGATTGCATAGCGGAGAAGGTACGATGGGATTCAACATGGTCGTGATCTGTTTGTTAACTTGGCTTTCGAAGACCTTATAAAGGCAGGGTAGGATAGATATAGGTCTGTAACAGTTTGGCCCTAGACTGTAGCAGCTTTCCAATCTGCCTTAGACGATACGAAAGAGAGGTTGAACAGGCTAGTAATAGGGGTTGCAACAATTGCATTGGATCATTTTAGAAAGCGAGGGTCCAGATTGTCTAGCCTAGCTAATTTGTAGGGGTCCAGATTTTGCAACTCTTTCAGAACATCAGCTATCTGGATTTGGGTGAAGGAGAAATGGGGGAGGCTTGGGAAAGTTGCTGTGGAGTGTGCAGGACTGTTGACCAGGGTAGGGGTAGTCAGGTGGAAAGCATGGTCAGTCGTAGAAAAATGCTTATTGAAATGGTCAATTATAGTGGATTTATCGGTGGTGACAATGTTTCCTAGCCTCAGTACAGTGGGCAGCTGGGAGGAGGTGCTCTTATTCTCCTTGGACTTTACAATGTCCCAGAACTTTTTGGAGTTTGTGCTACAGGATGCAATGTTCTCTTTAAAAAACTAGCCTTTGCTTTCCTAACTGCCTGTGTATATTTGTATATGCTAATGCAGTATGCCACAGAATGTTTTTGTGCTGGTCAAGGTCAGTCAGGTCTGGAGTGAACCAAGGGCTATATGTGTTCCTGGTTCAATTTTCTTTGAATGGGGCATGCTTATTTAAGATGGTGAGGAAATCACTTTTAAAGAATAACCAGGCATCCTCTACTGACGAATTGAGGTCAATATCCATCCAGGATACCCGGGCCAGATCGGTTAGAAAGGCTTGCTCGCTGAAGTAATTTGTGTGAGATTGAGGACATCTAGTTTAGATTGTAGGATGGCCGTGGTGTTAATCATGTCCCAGTTTCGGTCACCTAACAGTACGAGCTCTGAAGATAGATGGGGGGCAATCAATTCACATATGGTGCCCAGGGCACAGCGGGGGTCAGAGGGTGGTCTATAACAAGCGGCAACGGTGAGAGACTTGTTTCTGGAAAGGTGGATTTTTAGAAGTAGAAGCTTGAATTGTTTGGGCACAGACCTGGATAGTATGACAGAACTCTACAGGCTATCTCTGCAGTAGATTGCAACTCAGCCTCCTTTGGCAGTTCTAGCATGTCTTAAAATGTTATAGTCAGGGATGGAAATGTCAGGATTTTTGGAGGCCTTCCTAAGCCAGGATTCAGACACGGCTAGGACATCCCGTTTGGGAGAGTATGCTAAAGCAGTGAATAAAGCAAACTTAGGGAGGAGGCTTCTAATGTTGACATGCATGAAACAAAGGCTTTTACGATTACAGAAGTCAACAAATGAGAGCGCCTGGTGAATGGGAGTGGAACTAGGTGCTGCAAGGCCCGGATTAACCTCTACGTTACCAGATAAACAGAGAAGGAGTAGGATAAGGGTACGGCTAAAGGCTATAAGAACTGGCCGTCTCGTGCGTTCGGATAGAGAGTAAAAGGAGCAGGTATCTGGGCGAGGAAGAATAGATTCAAGGCACAATGTACAGACAAGGGTATGGTAGGATATGAATACAGTGGAGGTAAACCTAGGCATTGAGTGACGATGAGAGGTTTTGCCTCTAGAGACATCATTTAAACCAGGTGAGGTCACCGCACGTGTGGGAGGTGAAACAAAAGGGCTAGCTAAGGCATATTGAGCAGGGCTGGAGGCTCTACAGTGAAATAAGACAATGATCACCAACTAAAACAGAAATGGACAAGGCATATTGACATTGGGGAGTGGCATGCATAGCCGAGTGATCATAGGGACCAGTGGGTAGCTAGGTGAGCTGGAGACACGGCGATTCAGACAGCTAGCGGGCCGGGGCTAGCAGGCTAGCAGAAGGGCCTTAGGGGGACGTCACGACGGAAGAGTCTGTTGTAGCCCCCTCGGACGGTTACGTCGGCAGACCAGCCGTGATGGATCGGCAAGGCTTCGTGTAGGCAGTAAAAGGGTCCAGGCCAAATGGCAAAATAGGTATTGTAGCCCAAGGAGTGCCTGATGGACCTCTTCAGCTAACAGTCTGATATGCTCTAGATAGCTAGATAGCTAGCAGGCTAGCGGATGGGCCTTCAGGGGACGTCTCGATGGAGGAGCCTGTTGAAACCCCATCGAGGGGATTATGTCGGTAGACCAGTTGTGATGGATCGGCGGGGCTCCGTGTCAGCAGTAAAAGGGGCGCAGGCTAATTGGCAAAATAGGTATTGTAGCCCAAGGAGTGGCTGAAGGACCTCTTCAGCTTGCAGGGAGATGGGCCTAGCACAAGGCTAGTTCCAGGCTAACTGGTGATTGCTTCAGGACAGAGACGTTAGCCAGGGGTAGCCACTCAGATAGCAGCTAGTTAGCTGCGATGATCCAGGTCAAAAGGATCAGAGCTTGCGATAGGAATCCGAAGATGTGGAGAAAAAGCAGTCCAGTATGCTCTGGGTTGAATCGCGCTGTGCAGACTGGCAGGAGTTGACAGGGCTAAGGTTAGCTGATGACCACTAGCAGTGGCTAACTGAATACTAGCTAATAGCTAGTTAGCTGGCTAGCTTCTGTTGGGGGCTCCGGTTCTAAAGTATAGAAAATAGCAGATCCATACCACATTGGGTGAGACGGGTTGCAGGAGAGTATGTTGAAATCGAGGTTAAAAATATAAAAAATATATAAGAAATATATATGAAGGAAAGATATATATAGACACGGGACACGACAACACAAAGACAAAGACGTCTGAACTGCTATTCCATCTTGGATTCGACCTTGACGGACCCTCCACCTCCAAATATATACGAAGGAAAAAATATATGGGGCAGCAGCGTAGCCTAGTGGTGACGTTTCTTTTTTTGCTGAGTTTCCATAACACCACAACACTCTGACAGATACATTTTTTAAAAGTATTATCAAAGACAGCACAAGTCAACTTCAAAAGCACAAGAGGAAAGCACTGAATGGAAGGGTTTGCGAAGGGAATGTGCAGGGTTGACACAGAATGCCACTGCTAATTTACCTCCAAGGTTGATCTAGCACTGAAATACTGTATCTCAGCTCTCACAAGGAAAGAACAGGACATTGAAATGTGATGTGCTAATAAGTGAATAAGATCAGTCACCATTTCCAGCTTGGCCTCCTCAAAGGCTTTCTTCTCGTCCTGCAGACGTCGTTTAGCCTCCCTCTCTGCCTGCTTTCTCAGGCATTCCTGCCTCTCCTTCTCAGCCTCCTCAAACGTCATTTTTAGCTTCCCAGGAATCACCTGCTCCTTCTCTGTGGGCTGTTCCTCGTCCTCATCCTGGTATTGACACAATCAGTCTACATCAGAGACCATGATATCCACATGAAGTATTGACACAGACAGAATATAATAGCTTTCATGAAATATTAGATTTTCCTAGTAACACCTATGCTCAATCTACACCTAGACTACCATGAAGTATTGACACAGATATAATGGCTTTCCTGAAATATTGGATTTCTAGAAACAGCTATGCTGCCAGTCCTGCCGAAGCCTATGGGAGAGGTTCTCCTCAGCTCACCTGGACAACCGAGCTCCGCTTGGCCTCGCGGAAGGAGAGCCTGTTCTCGTTGTAGCGCTTCTTCTTCTCCTCCTCTGTCCTCTTCTTCTGTTCTTCCTCGCGGTTCTTCTCCAGGTCCTCAAAGTTCATCTTGATCCTGCCTGGAGGTCGTGACAGCTTTGCCGGCACCACACGGACCAGGATAGTGTCATCTCCCTCCTGACATAAATGGACAAAAGCCATTGTTAGACGAGTAAATTACAATAACATAAGATACAATAAGACAAGACAGTACTTCATTTAGCACATCAAACATCAACAAAACAAACCATTTCCTGGTCTGTGAACTTTACAAATGCTGAAGTGGTCGTGTTTATTCAAGTAATGGACTAAACCTATGTTGTACATTATGAAATTATAGTTGATACCTCTCCACTAAAAAGAAAATCCCCACAAACAAAACACACACACACACACACACACACACACACACACACACACACACACACACACACACACACACACACACACACACACACACACACACACACACACACACACACACACACACACACACACACACACACACACACACACACACACACACACACACACACACACACACACACACACACACACAGAAGATAGGCCTTGAAGGAGAACGTTATTTTGGTAATGGCCAACATTTGCAGTAGACCTGTCAGTGAACGTCAGCCCTAAGATAGGAGAGTCTAATTCGGTCAGCTAGCTAGGAAGCAGGGGCTAATTTAGACAGTCAGTGGTGTGGGAAACATTTACCAGTCACATGCTGTCTATACCCGGCAGTGTCTGTGGCTCAAGCAGCAGCAGTAGAACTCATTAGCCCAGTTGTTTCTATCCCACTCAGTCAGTACTGGCTCCGATTGAAGCTACCTCCCAGGCTCAATAAACCAGGAAGAATTCCCCAAGTTTTCACTAACTTTTACAGTATAGGTACATCCAGTAGGTTGCAGTGAAAGGAGACAACGAAGAGATGGGTTTATCCAGCTTTCATCATGTTCAAGAGACAAATGACTCCAATTCAGTGGAGTAGAACTAATAACAACACTGTGTGAACAGTAAGCACTGAATATAAACAGACAATATCCATGCAGCCTGTCCATCCACAGCCAAACCAAACGGATTTCCACAAAAAGGAAACCCTTTCAATAGGCTTTGTCAGAGTAACTATATTGGAACATCTCTGTAATTGCCCTGTGCCAAGATAGAAAGTACATTCAGTACCACTCTTCCTTTAATTTAATTACATTATAATTAGTCTAGTAGTACTAAGTACTATGTAATTCCCTATCTAGTACAAGGTCATTAACATATTCATTAGAGTGATCCTGAAATGGCACGCAAAGGTTAGCAGGTGCCACAGGTGTATTAGCAGGTGTATTTCAATTGAATTTGAAAGAATAACATGAATGTTTTCTATTGTATACTTGAAATTTGCACTATAAATTTGAACATATTTGAAATGTCAAAAAATGTGTTATTACTTGTAACCATCCAGTACCTTGTTGTATCTAGGTCAACCTCGATTTGGTAATGAAGAACTGGCTTCAATCTAGTTTGGCATGGCTATAACTACAGCTAGCCGAGCATTAGACGCGGCTTCCAGGCTTCACTCACGTCATACCGAAGGTGAGAGGAAAGCCCGTGGCAGAGACTAGCCTAGCTTTAATGCACAGCGCTGGATGCTTAAAATGCTTTCAACATTTAATGCGTTAATGCACAGCGCTGAATGCTTCTTAAGCAGCCAGCCTATTTCAGTTTGTGGCACATTCTAAGGCCTGTATCTGAAGAAGGCACATCTTCAGACACATCTGGAGATTTATATGATATACACTACCTATTAAAAGTTTTAGAACACCTACTCGTTCAAGGGTTTTCTTTATTTTGACCATTTCTACATTGTAGAATAATAGTGAAGACATCAAAACTACAAATGTGTTAAAGAAATCAAAATATTTTTTTATATTTGAAATTCGTCAAATACCCCCCCGTTGCCATGATGACAGCTTTGCACGCACTTGGCATTCTCTCAACCAGCTTCACCTGGAATGCTTTTCCAACAGTCTTGAAGGAGTTCCCACAAATGCTGAGAACTTGTTGGCTGTTTTTCCGTCAATCTGCGGTCCGACTCATCCCAAACCATCTCAAATTGGTTGAGGTCGGGGGATTGTGGAGGCCAGGTCATCTGATGCAGCACTCCCCTTCTTGGTCAAAAAGCCCTTACACAGACTGGAGGTGTGTTTTGGGTCATTGACCTGTTGAAAAACAAATGATAGTCCCACTAAGCCAAACCAGATGGGAGGGCGCATCTTTGCAGAATGCTGTGGTAGCCAAGCTGGTTAAATCACAGACAGTGTCACCAGCAAAGCACCCCCACACCATAACACCTCCTCCTCCATGCTTCATGGTGGGAAATACACATGTGGAGATTATCCGTTCACCCACACCGTGTCTCACAAAGACACAGCGGTTGGAACCAAAAATATCAAATTTGGACTCCAGACCAAAGGACACATTTCCATTGGTCTGATGTCCATTGCTCGTGTTTCTTGGCCCAAGCATGTCATTTCTTATTGGTGTTCTTTAGTAGTGATTTCTTTGCAGCATTTCGAACATGAAGGTCTGATTCACATAGTCTCCTCTGAACAGTTGATGTTGAGATGTGTCTGTTACTTGAACTCTGTGAAGCATTTACTTGGGCTGTAATTTCTGAGGCAGGTAACTCTAATGAACTTATCCTCTGCAGCAGAGGTAACTGTGGGTCTTCCATTCCTGTGGCAGTCCACATGAGAGCCAGTTTCATCATAGCACTTGATAGTAATGATGGACTGTCGTTTCTGGTTGCTTATTTGAGCTGTTCTTGCCATAATATAGACTTGCTCTTTTACCAAATAGGGCTATCTTCCGTATACCCCCCTACCTTGTCACAACACAACTGATTGGCTCAAACACATTAAGAAGGAAATAAATTATTTTAAGAAGGCACACCTGTTAATTTAAATGCATTCCAGGTGACTACCTCATGAAGCTGGTTGAGAGAATGCCAAGAGTGTGCAAAGCTGTCATCAAGGAAAAGGGTGGCTACTCTGAAGAATCTCAAATATAAAACATTTAAAAATTGTTTAACACTTTTTTGGTTACTACATGATTCCATATGTGTTATTTAATAGTTTTGATGTCTTCACTATTATTATACAATGTAGAACATAGTAGAAATTAAGAAAACCCTTGAATGAGTTGGTATTCTAAAACCTTTGACCGGTACTGTATCTCTGATAGTATATACTGTATCAGACACGATATGTGCTCTCAGAGCTGCAATGGATTGCAGCACCACTCAAGTCCTTTGCAGCAACTGTTAGCCTTTCAAATGGCACTTAAAATACATCATCCAGGTGGCAGTTGAGGATTACCTGACTGATTACACAGAGGTGAAGGCCAGTCCCTCATCGGGGGCAGCGATTGAGCAATCCAGCCCTGATGTACCGCTTCCCTTATAGGCTACGTTACAGTTTACCTCTGGCCCAACGAAGGAATCCCGCAAGCTTACCTCTGCGGCTTTCTTGGCCAGCTCCTTCTGCATCTTCGCTTTCTCCATGATGTCCTGGGTGGCGCGCTTCTTCCTCTCCTCCTCCATCCGCTTCCTCTCCTCCTCTTGTCTCTGCTTCTCCATCTCGGCAAACTTCCCCTTCACACTGCCTGTAGAGTGTAGACCCCACATGTTGATGATGAGACCACAGTACAAACACCAGGGTCGTGTTCATTAGGCCCGCAAAGTTTTACAACAGTTTGCAATGGACATGATAATGAGCGTTAATTATTGGTTAGGTCCAGGTAGTCTCACCCTGTTTCAGTCGGTTTCCTTCCATTTGTTGCCTAATGAATACAACCCAATGGGTGAGATGAGGATAAGGACACCACCCTCCTCCTCAGCCATCTCCCAGCCCACCTGCCCCCCATTTCCTACCTGTGATCTTGGGGACGTAGGATTTCTCTACCTTGGCCGGCTTCACCTCCTCCTCCTCATCACTGGAGGCGAGTAGTTCTTTTATCTGTGGTGGATCAGAGGGAGAGCGTTGCTGAGAGGTTACCGGTTTATCTGGGATCATCTGCTCTGCACGCTAGCCACCTCAGGAGCCATGCTGGGCCCAGAAAGTACTCAAGGCCCTAATCTGGTAAAATAGCACGAGCATGTGACCCACAGGGAGGCCTCTGATTGGATCATGCTGTTGTGACATAGCGGGAGATCAACACTTCGGCATCCAGTCTCTAAGAGTTAGCTACTACAGTACAGGGCGTTTTCTTCTCTCCTCCTGAGTATCACGGTGTTCCAACCTTGTATCAGACGTTGCTTGTTTTACTGTAATGTGTCCTGTGATACAGCTTTTAATAAAGGACAACATGCATAAAATAGAAAATGTATTTATGTGTCCTGTGATACAGCTTTTAATAAAGGACAACATGCATAAAATAGAAAATGTATTTAGTATGTTCTCAATTATCCCCATGTTTTGGGTATAAGTTTGCCCCAAATTGACATAAGCACAAACCAAGCACATCTATAACATAATTGTTAAGATATTTCAATAGAACGTTGAGATTTTTTTGTGCAAAGTGATATGATGCTGATATGAGTTTTACAGTACACCCACACTGCTGTTGTTGAGGCTCGTGCTCCATGCCATGCAGGTCACAGTTAGTTGGGGTTAACTCTCTCGGTGTTTGACCTCCGACCTGTTGCTTCCTGCGGTTGTATTCTCTCTCCTTGACGTACTGCTCCTTCCTTTTCTGGTGCTCCTCTAGGCTCCTCCTACTGTTGCGCTCCTCCCTGGCCTTCTGCATGGCCTCAAACTTGTTCTTCACGTCAGCCTTACCGATCTGGGGCACGTAGCTCCTTGCCACCGGCTTTTTGGAGCGCAGAAGTCTCTGGAGTAAGACGAAAATACAAGAAATGAATTGCTAAGGTTCATATATAGGAGTGTGGTTCTCAGATCTAAAAGAGATGTTTTAAATAGTATTATCTAGCTGAACGTTACAGAAACGTTATGAAAGATCTACAGGTCGTCAATCCCTAACACAAGGATAGGCAACTTTGATGGGGGTGGGGGCCACAAAAAATCTGAACTCATCATGAGGGGCCGCAGTTGCTAGCAGGTCTGCGTACCCAAATTCTTACCCACACATGTAATCAGAGCCGGCCCTAGCCTTTTGGGGGCCCTAAGCAAAATTTGATCCACAAAAGGGGTCCCGCAGCCGGCCAGTTGCCCATCCCTGCCCTAGTGTGGTTGACTCAGCAATGTGCTACACTTCAGATTTACTCTTTTGAATGGTAAATCTATCCAGAAGCAAAGTACATATCACATATATCCATTTCAACTGTTGATAGCAAGATGAACACCACGCCCATTGAGGGCCGTGCCTCACCTTTTGTTTCAGAGCCACCTCAGATACGTTCTGTGACTGGTCCTTCTCTTCTTTCTCTGACTCATCGTTCATGTCATGTGCCACTCCATTTTGTGCCACATCGTTCTTGTCCTTCCTGGATCTTGAACTTTGCCTTGCCTTGTCCTTAACTGTATAATTTTCTTTGTGCTCCACATCATTTCTGTCGTGTGCCTCATCTTCTTCCGCCTCCTCTTCCTCGGGCTCTGTGCGAACCTCATCCTCTTCGGTGTGAACTTCTTCCTCATTGTCGCTGTGCGCCTCATTCTTTTCTTGTGCCTCATCATGTTCGTCATGGGACACATCGTTATTTTTGTATGCCTCATTGTCTTTGTGTGCCAAATCATGCTTGTCATGTTCCACATCGTCCTCTTTGTGTGCCACATGGCCATGCAACTCGTTCAGGTTGTCGTTGTTCTCTTTATCACTCATTTTGTGTGCTTCATCACACATATCATGTGCCACATCAGTCATGTCGTGTGCGACATCAGCAATATTTTGTGCTACCTCAGTCATGTTCACGCCACGCTGACAAATTAACAGAGCCCTCTTCAAATGTTACCTGTCAAAAAAATAAAAACACCATTATGGTATGGTACAATAACAACAAACATCTTTCTCTTCATATAATCATGTATTATTCATAATTTATTATTCATATTCAGACCCCTTCCCCTTTCCCACATTTTTTAAAAGTTACAGCCATATTCTTAGATGTATTCATCTACACACAATAATACCCTATCATGACAAAGTGGGAAAAAAAACATAAATACCTTATTTACATAAGTATTCAGACCCTTTGCTATGACACTCAAAATTGAGCTCAGGTGCATCCTGTTTCCATTGATCATCCTTGAGATGTTTCTACAACTTGATTGGAGTCCACCTGTGGTCAATTCAATTGATTGGACATGATTTGGAAAGGCACACACCTGTCCGAATAAGGTCCCACAGTTGACAGTACATGTCAGATCATAAAACAAGCCATCAGGTCGAAGGAATTGTCCATAGAGCTTCGAGACAGGATTGTGTCGAGGCACCGATCTGGGGAAGGGTACCAAAACATTCCTGCAGCTCTGAAGGTCCCCAAGAATACAATGGCCTCCATCATCCTTAAATGAAAGAAGTTTGGAACCACTAAGAATCTTCTTAGAGTTGGCCGCCCGGCCAAACTGAGCAACCGGAGAAGGGTCTTGGTCAGGGAGGTGACCAAGAACCCAATGGTCACTCTGACAGAGCTCTAGAGTTCCTCTGTGGAGATGGGAGAACCTTCCAGAAGGACAACCATCTCTGCAGCACTTCACCAATCAGGCCTTTATGGTAGAGTGGCCAGACGGAAGCCATTTCTCAGTAAAAGGCACATAACAGCCTGCTTGGAGTTTGACAAATGCCCCCTAAAGGACTCTCAGACCATGAGAAACAAGATGCTCTGGTCTGATGAAACCAAGATTGAAATTTTTGGCCTGAATGCCAAGTGTCACATCTGGAGGAAACCTGGCACCATCAATATGGTGAAGCAGGGTGGTGGCAGCATCATGCTGTGGCGATGTTTTTCAGCGGCTGGGAGACTAGTCAGGATCGAGGCATGATTGAACGGAGCAAAGTACAGAGGGATCCTTGATGAAAACCTGCTCCAGAGCGCTCAGGACCTCAGCCAAGACAATGCAGGAGTCGCTTCGGGACAAGTCTCTGAATGTCCTTGAGTGGCCCAGCCAGAGCCCTGACTTGAACCCAATCGAACATCTCTGGAGAGGCCTGAAAATAATTGTGCAGCGACGCTCCCCATCCAACCTGGCAGAGCTTGAGAGGATCTGCGGAGAAGAATGGGAGAAACTCCCCAAATACAGGTGTGCCAAGCCCAAGAAGACTCAAGGCTGTAATCGCTGCCAAAGATGATTCAACAAAGTACTGAGTAAAGGGTCTAAATACTTATGTAAATGTATTATTTTCGAATGAGATGTACATCACGTACTTGCCTTCTCAAGTTATACCATTTTCATTTCCTTGAATCATTTTTGTCCGCAACATCAACATCTAAGGCTGCTCCCCCACTAGATAGCACCTCATACTCTGCTTCAAAACTCAATAGAACAGACAGTGACTTCTCAGTTTCACCATGCTCGGGACCGGGTCTGTGTCGCACCAAACGGCGGGCGTCACAGACACAGGGAATCTTTTCGTTACTCCACCACAACACTTAACGCCACGGTCTGAATACTTATGTGATATTTCATTTCTTAATGTTGTATAAATTAGCAGACATTTCTAAAAACCTGTTTTTGCTTTGTCATTATGGGGTACTGAGGGGGGAAATGATTTAGTACATTTTAGAATAAGGCTGTAACTTAACAAAATGTGGAAAAAGTCAAGAGGTCTGAATACTTTACAAATGCACTGTATATCCCTTCAAAATGTGTATGAGGCTCCTCTGCCCCATCATGAAACATACTGTAAAGAAAAACGCTAGCAAAATGTAGTCTCATTCACCTCGGTTTTCCTCAAAGACGGGCAGCGTAATGGTGAAACATTTCTCCCAATGATGAACTTCAGATTGAGTTTATTGAATGCCCTATACCAAATGCAGAGGCTAGGACAACAATTTTACCAGTAAACATTATGTAGTGCCCTTTCTGAAGTCTGGTGTGGTAAATGGCTAGCCTATACATGTATGGACTTCAATAATGTGTGTAACTTTTAATATCTGTTTCACTACACTCTTTAAAGAAGGGTTCCCAAAAAGTTTATACCAACAACCATTTTGATCTGAAGAACCCTTTTTGGAAGACAATAGTTTTTTGTAAGCCAAAGGGTTCTACCTTGAACCTTTAACATCTTAAGAACTGTTTTTGGAATACAGGGTTCTTTGATAATTATTTGGAAGGCAAGAAGGATTCTTTGGAAGGCAAGAAGGGTTCTATATAAAACCAACTATAATATTTCCCAGGAGGCTCTATTGCATGGAGATTTTCAGAATTGTTTGTTTTATGGTAATCTCTGTGCTTTTGCATGTACATTAATTGGTTGATTAGTTTTATGCTACAGGAAGATTAAAAAATATACAGTTTGTAAAAAATAATCCAATCTATTAGTAATTTGATTTATTGGACCTGTTACTGAGATGGTTTTTCCAGTTTAGATGATTGAGGTAGTCTCAGTATTCAATCTTCCCTATCCTGGTAGTCATGCAGAATGCATGTTACAGGTGATTAACATTTCCACTTGTTGGATATCCTAACTCTGGCTGGATTCCAGTGGGAATTACACGTCACTTTGCAAGCCAGCATAATGTGATTTGCAGGCCTAATGTGACCTGTCAACCAGGATCTTCTCCAACACCACTGTGTTAGGGTATAACTAGGCCCTCAAAGAAAGTCCTTATGACGTATATAATCTATTGTCATAAATAATAACATTTTAAAGGCGAAAAAATAAGGGGGAACCATTCATAGCAGTTCTAGGAATAATCTTTAGATGATAAAATGGTTATTGGTAGGACCCTTCATAGATGGTTATAAGCAGAACCTTTCATATCAGGTTCTAGGCAGAACTACACTGAACAAAAATACAAACGGAGCATGTAAAGTGTTGGCCCATGTTTCATGAGCTGAAAAAAAAAATCCCAGAAATGTTCCACTTTGTCACGTCCTGACCATAGAAAGCCTTTATTTTCTATGGTGGAGTAGGTCAGGGTGTGACTGGTGGGGTGTTCTAGATTATTATTTCTCTGTGTAGTCTAGTTTTTAGATATCTATGTTGGCCTGGTATGGTTCCTAATCAGAGGCAGCTATCTATCGTTGTCTCTGATTGGGGATCATATTTAGGTAGCCTTTTCCCACCTGTTGTTTGTGGGATCTTGTTTTTGTATTGTTGCTTTTGAGCCCTACAAGGCTGTATGTTCGTTTGTTTGTTTCTCTTTATTGTTTTTGTTGCTGGTTCACATTCTATAAATTATGATGAACCCAAATCATGCTGTGCCTTGGTCTACCCATTTCGACGAGCATTACACACTTGCACAAATTTTCACACTTATTTCTCTCAAATTCTGTGCACAAATATGTTTACATCCCTGTTAGTGAGCATTTGTCCTTAGCTAAAATAATCAATCCACCTGACAGGTGTGGTGAATCAAGAAGCTAATTAAACAGCATGATTCCACAGGTGCATCTTGTGCTGGGGATAATAAAAGGTCACTTTAAAATGTACATTTTTCCACACAACACAAGTATTTATGTCTGCAACAAAGCCATTTTGTTGGTGAAAATTCATTGTGATTTGCTGGGCCTGACTCCCCAGTGGGTGGGCCTGGCTTTCAAGTGGGTGGGCCAATGCCCTCCAAGGACCACCCATGGCTGCAACCTTGCCAAGTCATGTAAAATCCATAGACTAGGGCCTAATTAATTTATTTCATTTGACTGATTTCCTTCTATGAACTATAACTCTGTAAATTCTTTGAAATTGTTGCATATTGAGTTTATATTTTTATTCATTATATATCAGGGGGCTCTTTGAAGAACCATCCATAGAGGGTTCTAGAAAGGGTTCTACCCAGCACCAAAAAGGGTTCTGCTATGGGGACAAACTTAAGAGTGTACCCTACATATATTTATACTGTACAGCAAACAAAGTGTACTGTGAAGCACTTTGTGATAACTGCTGCAAAATAGCTCTATAAAATACATGCGATTGATCGATACCCTACAGAATATCACATGATAAATACATATTTTTTTGCAGAGCAGCTGGAGTTTTGCGGGTGTCTGTTTGGGGAGGCAGGCACCTCATGGCTGCTGCAGTTTGGGGAAGGAAAGGGGTGCTCGTCCTCCACCTCCTCCCCTCAGTATGCTGAGCCACAGCACATTATGCAGGGCCAGGACACTAAGTATAGCCCGCTTGTGTGTCCAGACCATGTGTTCATGGCTATTTCTGATGAGTGGTATGCGGTTGGACAGAGCGAGGATCGGTAGCCACATGTCACCCAACAGACCCTTGACAAAACATAAGACTTAGTACCAGCCTTAGTACCACACTTATTACCAGCCTTAGTACCACACTTAGTACCAGCCTTAGTACCAGCCTTAGTACCACACTTAGTACCAGATTTATTACCAGCCTTTGTACCAGCCTTAGTACCACACTTATTACCAGCCTTCGTACCAGCCTTAGTACCACACTTTGTACCACACTTAGTACCACCCTTATTACCAGCCTTAGTACCAGCCTTAGTACCAGCCCTAGTACCAGACTTAGTACCAGACTTATTACCAGCCTTAGTAACAAACTCAGTAACAGACTCAGTAACAGACTCAGTAACAGACTTAGTACCAGACTTAGTACCAGCCTTAGTACCAGACTTAGTACCAGACTTAGTAACAGACTTAGTACCAGACTTATTACCAGCCTTAGTAACAGACTCAGTAACACTCAGTAACAGACTCAGTAACATACTTAGTACCAGACTTAGTACCAGACTTAGTACCAGCCTTAGTACCAGACTTAGTAACAGACTTAGTACCAGACTTATTACCAGCCTTAGTAACAGACTCAGTAACAGACTCAGTAACAGACTCAGTAACAGACTTAGTACCAGCCTTAGTACCAGACTTAGTAACATACTTAGTACCAGACTTATTACCAGCCTTAGTAACAGACTTAGTACCAGACTTAGTAACATACTTAGTACCAGACTTAGTAACAGACTTAGTACCAGACTTATTACCAGCCTTAGTAACAGACTCAGTACCAGACTTAGTAACAGACTTAGTACCAGACTTAGTAACAGACTTAGTACCAGACTTATTACCAGCCTTAGTAACAGACTCAGTAACAGACTCAGTAACAGCCTCAGTAACATACTCAGTAACAGACTTAGTACCAGACTTAGTAACAGCCTTAGTACCAGACTTAGTAACAGACTTAGTACCAGACTTATTACCAGCCTTAGTAACAGACTTAGTACCAGACTTAGTAACAGACTTAGTACCAGACTTAGTAACATACTTAGTACCAGACTTATTACCAGCCTTAGTAACAGACTCAGTAACAGACTCAGTAACAGCCTCAGTAACATACTCAGTAACAGACTTAGTAACAGACTTAGTACCAGACTTATTACCAGCCTTAGTAACAGACTCAGTAACAGACTCAGTAACAGACTCAGTAACAGACTCAGTAACAGACTTAGTACCAGACTTATTACCAGCCTTAGTAACAGACTCAGTAACAGACTCAGTAACAGACTCAGTAACAGACTCAGTAACAGACTTAGTAACAGACTTAGTACCAGACAATCAGACGAGCAAGAGATAATTTGACCATAGAGTCATCAGACACTAGAAAGGTTACTGTTTATCAGTGTGTTAGAAATGTAAGCTAAATGTAGAATGTATTATCATCAATTCACTTGGTAATGATACCAAAGTAAACAGTCAGGGAGGTTTGGGGTTAACACGTGCTTAATAAAAAGAGACAGGCCATCAAATAACATTTGATTGATTTCATTGATTCATGGATTGAAAACTTGAAGGGTAGACCTAAATGTACCAAATGTTGATTTGTTGATCAACAGGCCTACTTAATTAACCGTGTATAGTTAGACTTTGAGTTAAATCAATCTCACATTACACACCTGATGAACAGCTGAGTTGGCACATATCACAGCAATTACTTTGATTGCGACAACTACTATGATGTTGATGGTGTGGATTACCAGTCTGAAGGTTGAGAACAGAGAGAGTAACAGGTAATTAACTTGATTTTACCAAAATATGAATAACTCAAGACTACTTTCTAAGAGGTTATCTCGACTGGCTATGTTTCCCTCTGTCCAATTAATCATTAGACTGGGTTCAGAACGTCTGTCACAGCTGTGGAGCTGGTTAACAGACTGCACTGCCCTCTTCAATCCAGCTGAAATAACCAGGCATGATAATAAAGTCTATAATTCATATCAATTAAATGAATATACCCTTTTTAGCACAATAATGTGTCTGTGCAAATCACAAATGGACAAAATGGTACAATTTGGGGAAACAGTAAGCAAACACAATGTCCAAGTCACCATCTCTCTACAAAGAAGTTGTAGGCCTTTACCAAAATACAATATAATTTCATGCATTTTTATAATACACTGTTTTAAAAACAAATTTTAGGGCAACTGAGCTGCCACCAACTTGAAGGAGACAAAACTTGAAAAACATCATCCTGAGACGTTTTGAAACGTTACATGGTGTAACACCTTGCCAGGGACTAGGAACACTAACAGAAAAGGTTGAAAACACTATTTTGGTGTTTCGAGTCCAATTTAGTGCAGAATTGGTGCAGTTTCCTCTCTTAAGCTTCCAAACAGCATTCTGATGATTTGAATCCTGTCACGTGCAGAATTAAATTATTTTGCTTGGTGTCTTAAAGTTTAGTATTGTTTTATGCTTTTGCTATTATATACTGCTTCAGCAGGCATTGTCAAGCACAGTGTTCGAACCACCAGCAGTAACTACAGGTTAAACTGAAAGAAGTAAAGATTCAGCACTAGTGTTTTCCATTGCTGAGCATGAATGTGGAAATGGATATTGTCCTCTTTGAACTTCATTTGTCTGATGGTTTTGATATGCGTTCATCATGATCTATTACACCTCACGGCACAACAAGCTTAATACTAATATACAGTAGAAACATACTTTTCTTTCTTCAAACGTGCATACAACACCGTTGAAGAGATTAAAACCAGACTTCCAATGAGTTCAGTCACTCAATTGTCTCTCTCTTTGGTTATCCTCATGAAAGATACATTTTGAGCAACATATTAAGTTGGATTTACCTTATTTTAGGGTGTACTAAGTTAACATATGGAATTGTTTTAACAATGCATTGTTTAGCTATTTCATTTTGAATGTTAGGACCCCTTCAGGTATAGAAAAAAAATGATATTTTATCAACAACAACAAAAAATGATATTGAATTTGGCCTTTACTACTATAGCCCATAGAAACGCATTGAATAACACATGTATAAATGGCAAAAAAGGATTCTGAAGAAGGCCATTGAAGTCCGAAATGTCAATCCTTTAAACTTATCTAATAAAACTAAGAATGTTGAATGGTGAGCGAGCGTTGTGCCTCTTCAGTCAAATAAAACAGTCAAAAAATGAATCACAATGAATAAGGTTTTGACGTGTATTTCCTATATCTAGGAGATATAAGAAAACTCAGGAAATATTTGTGTTGTTTTGGACACATATTTAACTCTTATTTTTGTTGGCACAATCCATTAGTTTGTATGGGTTACCTTCAGATGAGTCTAATGTGAGGGTGGTAGAGTAAAACGGAGAACACCGTCGTGTTCGTGAGAGTCTCCTTTTTCCATAATAATTTGTAGGCCAAACCGTTCAAACGCTACAAACATTTTTGCAATGTCTCATGGTCTCACGGCCACCTTCCACCGTAGATACGGAAGGATGACATAGGATGTGGTGGATTGAGATATGATAGCTCTAGTTTAAACTGAGATTTTGATGGCATTTTTTGTATTATGATTAGTTATGAAATGACAGAGGGGAAACAGATAGTGGGAGAAACAGTGGGAGTGAAAGAAACAGATTGAAGGGTTGGAGTTGGGATTTTAACCCCGGTCATTGGTGAGGAGGGCTGACCTGTCTAAACTGGGTGCGTTACCGCTAGAGAAAGGGCTCTGCATGACTTGCATATATTTTTATTAAGTATATGTTGGTTATTTTTCTTGTCAATTTCAGTTCACTCCAGATTTTCTTTTGCTGTGTGGTTGAGTTGGCAAACTTTTACGAAATGTACTCATTTACTGCCACATAGGCCCTTACCATCAATCAATATTCAGGCTATAAACCATTTGCTTTTCTAAACCATTGACTGTATAAGAAACACAAGTTTTGTGTTTTGATGCTGCCTTTTACATGCACTGAAACTTCTTAAAAACAAGAATATTCAGGTTAAAATGCATCTTAAGCATTCAACCCAACCCCTCTGAACCAGAGAGATGTGGGGAGCTGCCTTAATCGCCTTAATCATCATCCACAACAGAAGTTGTGTGGGGTTAAGTGCCTTGCTCAAAAGGCAGAACAGCAGATTTGAACACCTTGCCCGCTCAGGGATTTCAACCAGAAACCTTTTGGTTACTGGCCTAACACGCTTAATCGCTGGGATACCTGCCGCCCTCAACAACCACTTTGGGTGTTTCAGAGTACTACATTTCTGTTTTAAAACACATTCTGTGTACTTAAACACTTCCATTAGGTTTACCTTCCAACACCCTCCAAACATCAGATATCAGCTTAGGTGCCTTAATTTTTATGGTTTCATTACACAATTATGAATTTTGGAGACTTTCTATTTTTACAGTGTATTGTTGAAGCACTTCAATATGGTATATTAACTTAAGTATCCTACTGTATCAATTATGACCTTTATAGGTTGGCAAAAAATAATCAAAAGGTATTAATTACCCTAAATATGATCTACAGGCTATTGCATTACCCTGATATAGTTACACTCATAAATACTTTTCTTGAGCGCACAATTCATGCAAGGATTTGTGTAGATTAACTTGAACTGCTATATCATCGTTAACCAATACATTTAGGCCTGGCAAGTCAAATCCTATTTTTGGTTAATAGTACACTCAGCTGCCACTAAATACCATGACAAGCTGCTAGAATAATCTGTGTATATAAAAATAAAAACATGTCTTTGTTTGATGTTTGCTCATGTTTGCCCCTTTACGCTGGAGTAAACCAAACTATCATCATCTTTTATTTTACAGCTAAATAAAACAGCTGAATGGCAAAGCAAAGTCAACTAGGCCTGACTGAAATATATCACTTTTCAATTTTGCTTAGTCTTCTGAATAGCATTATGTTCTCCTTCACGTTACAAATCTCAATTTCCAGATCAACCACTGAGGGGCAAAATGTAAACTCTCCCCAACATGTGAATTTTAACATCCACATAACAAACATTATCTTAAATTAAAGTTTTGCAGGAAAAAGTTTACCTGTTTCAGTGTAATATCCTCCTTATTTTAGGACTTTTTTTCTGTGCAGATAGTAGATTAAAACAAATGTAATGTCAAGTATAGAAAACCCAATTTGTCAAAGCACGGAGATGCCTGCGCCGCGTTCACGACTCAAAGTTTAATGGGTGAGGTTACGTATCCGCAACCAGCTTTCATGAAAGTACCGCTACTTTGGCCGTCAGCCGCATTCCGCGCGCGCCAGCGCCAGCTCCAGCTGTCGCCTCAAAAACGCATGGTCCTTCCTGTTCGCCCAACACAGATACAGCTGCATCTCTCTGCCATTAACCCAGACCGTGTTTTATCTGTCAAATTATATTCCCAGCCTTTGGAACAATTATTTTGTGAGTAAATGTATACATTTTAATAAACTGTTTAACCTACCTTTCATTGGCTTGTTTATTTTTTTTTGCAATAGGCTACTACTACTTAAACTGCTACTACTAGTACTACTACTGCTACTACTACTACTACTACTACTACTACTACTGCTGCTACTGCTACGACTACTGCTACTACTAATTCTGCTACTACTATTGCTACTACTACTGATAGTACTATTGGTTCTACTACTGCTACTACTACCCCTACTACTACTGCTGTTACTACTACTACTACTTCTGCTACTACTATTGCTACTTCTACTGCTGCTACTACTACTATTGCTACTACTTCTGCTACTACTATTGCTACTACTGCTGCTACTACTACTACATTTACATTTACATTTAAGTCATTTAGCAGACGCTCTTATCCACTACTTCTGCTACTGCTGTTGCTATTACTACTGCTGCTACTACTACTAATACTTCTGCTACTACTATTGCTACTACTACTGCTACTGCTACTACTACCCCTAAAACTACTGCTGCTACTACTTCTCCTACTGCTACTACTATTGCTACTACTACTACTTCTGCTACTGCTACTACTATTGCTACTAATACTACCCAAAGATTCCTTGATGCCCTTCCAGACTCCCTCTGCCTACCCAAGGACGCCAGAGGACAAAAATCAGTTAACCACCTAACTGAGGAACTCAATTTAACCTTGCGCAATACCCTAGATGCAGTTGCACCCCTAAAAACTAAAAACATTTGTCATAAGAAACTAGCTCCCTGGTATACAGAAAATACTCGAGCTCTGAAGCAAGCTTCCAGAAAATTGGAACGGAAATGGTGCCACACCAAACTGGAAGTCTTCCGACTAGCTTGGAAAGACAGTACCGTGCAGTATCGAAGAGCCCTCACTGCTGCTCGATCATCCTACTTTTCCAACTTAATTGAGGAAAATAAGAACAATCCGACATTTCTTTTTGATACTGTCGCAAAGCTAACTTAAAAGCAGCATTCCCCAAGTGAGGATGGCTTTCACTTCAGCAGTAATAAATTCATAAACTTCTTTGAGGAAAATATCATGATCATTAGAAAGCAAATTAACGGACTACTAATTTAAATCTGCGTATTCCTCCAAAGCTCAGTTGTCCTTAGTCTGCACAACTCTGTCAGGACCTAGGATCAAGGGAGACACTCAAGTGTTTTAGTACTGTATATCTTGACACAATGATGAAAATAATCATGGCCTCTAAACCTTCAAGCTGCATACTGGACCCTATTCCAACTAAACTACTGAAAGAGCTGCTTCCTGTGCTTGGCCCTCCTATGTTGAACATAATAAACGGCTCTCTATCCACCGGATGTGTACCAAACTCACTAAAAGTGGCAGTAATAAAGCCTCTCTTGAAAAAGCCAAACCTTGGACCAGAAAATATTTTAAAAACTATCGGCCTATATCGAATCTTCCATTCCTCTCAAAAGTTTTTGAAAAAGCTGTTGCACAGCAACTCACTGCCTTCCTGAAGACAAACAATGTATACAAAATTCTTCAGTCTGGTTTTAGACCACATCATAGCACTGAGACTGCACTTGTGAAGGTGGTAAATTACCTTTTAATGGCGTCAGACCGAGGCTCTGCATCTGTCCTCGTGCTCCTAGACCTTAGTGCTGCTTTTGATACCATCGATCACCACATTCTTTTGGAGAGATTGGAAACCCAAATTGGTCTACACAGACAAGTTCTAGCCTGGTTTAGATGTTATCTGTCGGAAAGATATCAGTTTCTCTCTGTGAATGGTTTGTCCTCTGACAAATCAACTGTAAATGTCGGTGTTCCTCAAGGTTCCGTTTTAGGACCACTATTGTTTTCACTATATATTTTACCTCTTGGGGATTTCATTCGAAAACAATGTCAACTTTCACTGCTATGCGGATGACACACAGCTGTACATTTCAATGAAACGTGGTGAAGCCCCAAAATTGCCCTCACTATAGAAGCCTGTTTCAGACATAAGGAAGTGGATGGCTGCAAACTTTCTACTTTTAAACTCGGACAAAACAGAGATGCTTGTTTTAGGTCCCAAGAAACAAAGAGATCTTCTGTTGAATCAGACAATTAATCTTGATGGTGGTACAGTCGTCTCAAATAAAACTGTGAAGGACCTCGGCGTTACTCTGGACCCTAATCTCTCTTTTGACGAACATATCAAGACTGTTTCAAGGACAGCTTTATTCCATCTACGTAACATTGCAAAAATCAGAAACGTTCTGTCCAAAAATGATGCAGAAAAATTAATCCATGCTTTTGTTACTTCTAGGTTAGACTACTGCAATGCTTTACTTTCCGGCTACCCGGATAAAGCACTAAATAAACTTCAGTTAGTGCTAAATACAGCTGCTAGACTCCTGACTAGAACCAAAAGATTTGATCATATTACTCCAGTGCTAGCTCCCTACACTGGCTTCCTGTTAAGGCAAGGGCTGATTTCAAGGTTTTACTGCTAACTTACAAAGCATTACATGGGCTTGCTCTTACCTATCTTTCTGATTTGGTCCTGCTGTACATACCTACACGTACGCTACGGTCACAAGACGCAGGCCTCCTAATTGTCCCTAGAATTTCTAAGCAAACGGCTGGAGGCAGGGCTTTCTCCTATAGAGCTACATTTTTATGGAATGGTCTGCCTACCCATGTGAGAGACGCAGACTCGGTCTCAACCTTTAAGTCTTTACTGAAGACTCATCTCTTCAGTGGGCCATATGATTGAGTGTTGTCTGGCCCAGGAGTGTGAAGGTGAACGGAAAGGCTCTGGAGCAACAAACCGCACTTGCTGTCTCTGCCTGGCCGGTTTCCCTCTTTCCACTGGGATTCTCCGCCTCTAACCCTATTACAGGGGCTGAGTCACTGGCTTACTGGTGCTCTTTCATACCGTCCCTAGGAGGGGTGCGTCACTTGAGTGGGTTGAGTCACTGACGTGATATTCCTGTCTGGGTTGGCGCCCCCCTGGGTTGTGCCGTGGCGGAGATCTTTGTGGGCTATACTCGGCCTTGTCTCAGGATGGTAAGTTGGTGGTTGAAGATATCCCTCTAGTGCTGTGGGGGCTGTGCCTTGGCAAAGCGGGAGGGGTTATATCCTTCCTGTTTGGCCCTGTCCGGGGGTATCATCGGATGGGGCCACAGTGTCTCCTGACCCCTCCTGTCTCAGCCTCCAGTATTTATGCTGCAGTAGTTTATGTGTCGGGGGCTAGGGTCAGTTTGTTATATCTGGAGTACTTCTGTCATATACAGTGTCCTGTGTGAATTTAAGTATGCTCTCTCTAATTCTCTCTTTCTCTCTTTCTTTCTTTCTCTCGGAGGACCTGAGCCCTAGGACCATGCCTCAGGACTACCTGGCATGATGACTCCTTGCTGACTCCTCAAATGTTCTGCCTGCGGCTATGGAACCCTGACCTGTTCACCGGACGTGCTACCTGTCCCAGACCTGCTGTTTTCAACTCTCTAGAGACAGCAGGAGCGGTAGAGATACTCTTAATGATCCGCTATGAAAAGCCAACTGACATTTACTCCTGAGGTGCTGACTTGATGCACCATCGACAACTACTGTGATTATTATTATTTGACCATGTTGGTCAATTATGAACATTCTAACATCTTGGTCATGTTCTGTTATAATCTCCACCCGGCACAGCCAGAAGAGGACTGGCCACCCCTCATAGCCTGGTTCCTCTCTAGGTTTCTTCCTAGGTTTTGGCCTTTCTAGGGAGTTTTTCCTAGCCACCGTGCTTCTACACCTACATTGCTTGCTGTTTGGTGCTATATAAATACATTTTATTTGATTTTAAAATAAATTTGATACTACTACTGCTACTACTTCTGCTACTGCTACTACTACTACTATTGCCACTGCTACTGCTACCACTACTATTACTACTACTACTGCTACTGCTACTACAACTACCCCTACTACTACGGCTGCTACTACTACTACTACTACTACTACTGCTGCTACTGCTACAGCTACTACTACTACTACTACTACTACTACTACTACTACTACTACTACTGCTACTGCTACTACAACTACTACGACTACTACCCCTACTCCTGCTGCTGCTACTACTACTACTACTACTACTACTACTTCTGCTACTACTATTACTACTACTACTGCTGCTACTAATACTACTAATTCTGCTACTGCCACTACTACTACTACTACTACTATTACTGCTACTGCTACTACTACTACTACTACTACTGCTACTGCTACTGCTACTACTACAACTACTATCACTACTACCCCTACTACTACTGCTACTACTACTACTACTACTGCTACTGCTACTACTACTACTGATGCTACTGCTACTACTAAAACTACTATGACTACTACTCCTACTACTACTGCTTCTGCTACTACTACTACTACTACTACTACTACTACTACTTCTGCTGCTACTACTGCTGCTACTAATACTATGACTTCTGCTACTACTTCTGCTACTACTACTACTACTACTACTACTACCATTGCTACTAAATCAAATCAAAAATCAAATACATTTGATTTTTATAGCCCTTCGTACATCAGCTGATATCTCAAAGTGCTGTACAGAAACCCAGCCTAAAACCCCAAACAACAAGCAATGCCGGTGTAGAATCACGGTGGCTAGGAAAAACTCCCTAGAAAGGCCAAAACCTAGGAAGAAACCAAGAGAGGAACCAGGCTATGTGGGGTGGCCAGTCCTATTCTGGCTGTGCTGGGTGGAGATTATAACAGAACATGGCCAAGATGTTCAAATGTTCATAAATGACCAGTATGGTCGAATAATAATAAGGCAGAACAGTTGAAACTGGAGCAGCTTCACGGTCAGGTGGACTGGGGACAGCAAGGAGTCATCATGTTAGGTAGTCCTGGGGCATGGTCCTAGGGCTCAGGTCCTCCGAGAGAGAGAAAGAAAGAGAGAAGGAGAGAATTAGAGAACGCACACTTTGATTCACACAGGACACCGAATAGGACAGGAGAAGTACTCCAGATATAACAAACTGACCCTAGTTTGTTATACCCTACTACTGCTACTACTACTACTACTACTACTACTACTACTACTACTATTGCTACTACTGCTACTACTACTACTACTACTTCTGCTACTACTATTGCTACTACTACTTCTGCTACTGCTACTATTACTGCTACTGCTACAACTACTGCTACTACTACTTCTGCTACTACTATTGCTACTGCTACTACTACTACTTCTGCTACTGCTACTACTATTGCTACTACTACTGCTGCTACTAATACTACTACTTCTGCTACTACTTCTGCTACTGCTACGACTACTACTACTACTACTGCTGCTGTTACTACTACCACTACTACTTCTGCTACTGCTACTACTATTGCTACTACTACTGCTACTACTTCTGCTACTGCTACTACTACTACTACTACTACTACTGCTGCTACTACTGCTACTACTACTACTCCTGCTCCTGCTGCTACTACTACAACTACTACGACTACTACCCCTACTACTACTGCTACTGCTACTGCTACTGCTAATGCTGCTGCTACTACTACTACTACTACTTCTGCTACTGCTATTACTATTGCTACTGCTACTGCTACTGCTACTGCTACTGCTACTGTTACTGCTCCTGCTCCTGCTCCTGCTCCTGCTACTACTACAACTACTACGACTACTACCCCTACTACTACTGCTGCTGCTACTACTACTACTACTAATTCTGTTACTGCTACTACTATTTCTACTACTACTACTACTACTACTACTTCTGCTACTGCTACTACTATTGCTACTACCGCTGCTACTACTACTACTACTACTACTAATTCTGCTACTACTATTGCTACTACTACTATGGCATAAGGGGACGACAAGCCGATGAGAGGCGATCTGTAATTTTGATCAAGACAATAATGAGCAAGTGACGACAGACATAGTCAATATAACTATTTGTTCAGCACTTTTGAAATGTACAGCGAGAGAATTCAGAATATGGGCCGTTCTTACAGTGTAATCCCTGTACAAGTCAGAATCATAGGATAAATAAAGGGGGCATATAAACAGACAATGAAAGCTCTTACAATAGTCGATGATAAATTGTCTCTAAAACAGGTGAAAGCTAGCCATTTCACATTGGTTACATGTGTATGCAGCATTATTAACTGAATTAAATATATATATATTTTTTACATTGTTTGCAAACTGATATGTGACACGTATGGCATTACTAACCCCACTACTCCTAATAGTAAGCTACGTCCTCCTCTACAATGAGAAAGTAGTGCTCTCCGTGGTGAAATATATAAATAGAAAAGTTGCTTTAGACACATCTCACGTACTCCCCATGCACAGCTGCTGACTCACTGGCCAGTCCAGCTTCTTCCTCACACAGGACATGGCTTTGGAAATCACGAGTAGCACGTTTGTTGGCAGTACACTGACCATACACAGCAAGTAGCACTCAAAACAAACATCCAAATTAGCATGATGGGAAGAATACCAATCACACAGTGAAAAAGGCATTTTAGTCATTTCTTTCTGGTCCCAATGCAGAGATGTGCATTACGTTCTGATAAGCAGTGATTTTATAGAGTTTTAGAATGGAGAAAAAACAGAATAACTCGTTGTCGTCAGTCAATATGCAGAAAGTGATATGATTTTCACTCAGCTACTGAGATGGCTGGTGATTAAACAGGTCTTTAGGAAATCCCCCACCATACTGCAGGTTGGCATTTATTGTCATGAATCTTGTTCTGGATGCAGCTCTGCAGAGCGGTGACTAGCTGGCAGAACCACAAAGTCATGAAATCTTACATTTTAAACCTAACCATAACCTTAACCCTAACCACACTGCTAACCATTATGCCTAACCCTAACCTTAAATTTAAGGCCAAAAACTAATTTGGGTTTTCATTCATTTTTACGATATAGCCTACTTTGACTTGCAGCTGGCCCATCAAGCGGAAATTGCTAAGTTCTGCCTCCAGGGCAAGATTCATGACAATAAACGTCAACTTGCCAGCATACCAGGAGGCATCCCTTGGGCTAATGCCTGGAACTGAAACCTGAGAGCCAGACCAGCATGCATCTCTCCTTTTGCTACAGGTCACAGTCAGTGAAAAAGACACTCTGTGTTGGGCCTATACTGTAGACTACGGTGTCAGATTTTAAACTGTTGATTTGACAGACAGAATACAGTGAGACTTTGAATTATTTATAAAGAAGGGCACTAAGTAGTTGTGGAGATTGTCTTTGAATGAGACAGAAGTCTACTGAAGAAGTTATGTTGTCAAAGCTGGGGTCACCAAATAAGAACGAGTGTTTGAAAAGCACAGATTACTATGATGTCAAAATAAGAAGGGGTGCCAGTGTGGTAGACCTGCTTTAGACTTCACCCCACCATTCACTTCCTCCCTTGGGCCAGAGGTAAAAATCAAATCAAACGTTATTTGTCACATGCGTGTGTAGACTTTACCGTGAAATTTACAGTGAAGTGTAGACTTTACCGTGAAATATTACTTATAAGCCTTTTACCAACAGTGGAGCTCAAGAAGAGTTGAGAAAATATTTACCAAGTACACTAAAATAAAAAGTAAAAAGAAAAAGTAACACAATAAGAATAACAAAAATGAGGCTATATTCAGGGGGCATCGGTACCGAGTCACTGTGCGAGGGTACAGGTTGGTACATGTAGGTGACACGAAGTGACAAAGCATAGATAATAAACAGTGAGTAGCAACAGCGTACAAAAAAGGGGGGGAGGTCAATGTAACTTGTCCGGTGGCGATTTTATTAATTGTTCAGCGGGCTAAAGGGCTTTGGGGTAGGAGCTGTTGAGGAGCCTTTGGTCCTAGACTTGGCGCTCCGGTACCGCTGGCCGTGTGGGAAGCAGAGAAAACAGTCTTTAACTTGGGTGGCTGGAGTCTTTAAAATTGTATGGGCTTTCCACTGACACTGCCTATTGTATAGGTCCTGGATGGCAGGAAGCTTGACCCCAGTGATGTACTGGGCCGTTCGCACTACCCTCTGTAGCGCCTTACGGTCAGATGCCGAGCAGTTTCCATACCAGGCGGTGATGCAACCGGTCAGGATGCTCTCGATGGTGCAGCTGTAGAAACTTTTGAGGTTCTGGGGACCCATGCCAAATCTTTTCAGTCTCCTGAGGGGGAAAAGGTTTTGTCGGACCCTCTTCACGACTGTCTTGGTATGTTTGGACCATGATAGTTTGTTGGTTATGTGGACCTCAAGGAAATTGAAAGTCGACCCGCTCCACTGCCCTGTCGATGTCAATTGGGGCCTGTTCAGCCCACAGGAATGTCGGCCCACAATCAGCTCCTTTGTCTTGCTCACATTGAGGGAGAGGTTGTTATCCTGGCACAACTGCCAGTTCTCTGACCTCCTCCCTATAGGCCGTCTCATCGTTGTCGACACTGTTGTGTCGTCGGCAAACTTAATAATGGTGTTGGAGTCGTGTTTGGCCATGCAGTCTTGGGTGAACAGGGAATACAGGAGGGGACTAAGTACACACCCTGAGAGGCCCCAGTGTAAAGGATCAGCGTGACAGACCTGTTGTTGCCTACTCTTACCACCTGGGGGTGGACCATCAGGAAGTCCAGGATCCAGTTGCAGAGGGAGGTGTTTAGTCCCAGTGTCCTTAGCTTAGTGATGAGCTTCGTGGGCACTATGGTGTTGAACGCTGAGCTGTAGTCAATGAACAGCATTCTCACATAGGTGTTCCTTTTGTCCAGATGAGAAAGGGCGGTGTGGAATGTGAATGAGATTGCGTCATTTTTGGATCTGTTGGGGTGGTATGCAAATTGGCGTGGGTCTAGGGTGTCCAGGAGGATGCTGTTGATGTGAGCCATGACCAGCCTTTCAAAGCACTTCATGGCTACCGACGTGAGTGCCATGGGGCGGTAATCATTTAGGCAGGTTACCTTCGCTTCCTTGGGCACAGGGACAATGGTGGTCTGCTTGAAACATGTAGGTATTACAGACTCGGTCAGCTAGAGGTTGAAAATGTCAGTGAAGACACTTGACAGTTGGTACATGCATGCTTTGAGTACACGTCCTGGTAATACATCTGGCCCAGCGGCTTTGTGAATGTTGACCTGTTTAAAGCTTCTTAAGGCTGGGGGCACTATTTTCACGTCCGGATGAAAAGTGTTCCCAAAGTAAACTGCCTGTTACTGAGGCCCAGAAGCTCGGATATGCATATTATTAGTAGATTTGGATAGAACAGACTCTGAAGTTTCTAAAACAGTTTGAATGATGCCTGTGAGTATAACATAACTTCTTTGGCAGGTCGAACCCCCGAGGACAAACCATCCAGGGGGGAAAAAATTTGAGGTCACTCTCTTTTCAATGGGTTTTTAATGGGAATCTAGAATTCTAAGGAAGGTGCTTGCAGTTCCTATCGCTTCCACTGGATGTCAACAGTCTTTAGAAATTGGTTGATGTTTTTAATTTGAGAAATGAAGAAGTAGCCCTGTTCAGAACGAGGGTTGAGTGAAGTGTATTGTTGTGGTTGCGGCACATGACCTGAAAGCTCGCTCTACTTTGTTTTCCTCCGGTATTGAACACAGTTTATTCTGTCTTAAATTTGATCGATTATTTACGTTTAAAAATACCTCAAGTTGGATTAGGAAAGTTGATTGAAATGGACCATTTGTGATGTTTAATGAACATATTGGAGTGCCAACAGAAGAAGATCTTCAAAGGTAAGGCATCCACTATATGTTGTTTCTGACTTTTGTGTTGTGCCTGGCGGGTTGAATTATGATTTTCATGTGTATGTTTTCTGGGGTGCTGTCCTCAGATAATAGCATGGTTTGATTTAACTGTAAAGCCTTTTTGAAATCTGACACTGTGGGTGGATTAACAAGAAGTTCATCTTTAAACCCATGTATAACACTTGTATGATTTATGAATTATTATTATGAGTATTTCTGTTTTTTAATTTGGCGCGCTGCTATTTCACTGGTTGTTGTCAAATCAATCCCATTAACGGGATTGGCGCGTGAAGGGATCACTAAGAAGTTTTAAAGGTTTTGTTCACATCTGCTACCAAGAGCGTTATCACACAGTCATCCAGAACAGCTGGTGCTCTTGTGCATGCTTCAGTGTTGCTTGCCTCGAAGCGAGCATAAAAGGCATTTCGCTCGTCTGGTAGGCTCGCGTCACTGGGCAGCTCGTGCCTGGGTTACCCGTTGTAATCCATAATAGTTTTCAGGCCCTGCCACATCCGATGAGTGTCAGAGCCGGTGTAGTAGGATTCAATCTTAATCCTGTATTGACGCTTCGCTTGTTTGATGGTTTGTCTGAGGGCATAGCGGGATTTCTTGAAAGCATCCGGATTAGTCTCCCGCTCCTTGAAAGCGGCAGCTCTAGTCTTTAGCTCGATGTGGATGTTGCCTGTAATCCATGGTTTCTGGTTGGGATATGTACATACAGTCACTGTGGGGACAACGTCGCCAATGCCCTTACTGATGAAGCCGATGACTGAGGTGGTGTATTCCTCAATGCCATTGGATAAATCCCAGAACATATTCCAGTCTGTGTTAGCAAAACAGTCCTGTTGTGTAGCATCCGTATCATCTGACCACTTCCATATTGAGCGAGTCAGTGGTACTTCGTGCTTTAGTTTTTGCTTATAAGCAGGAATCAGGAGGATATAATTATGGTCAGATTTGCCAAATGGAGGGTGGGGGAGAACTTTGTATGCATCTCTGTGTGTGTAGTAAAGGTAGTTTAGGATTTTCTTTCCTTGGTTGCAAATGTGACATGCTGGTAAAAATTTGGTAAAACTGATTTAAGTTTGCCTGCATTAAAGTCTCAGCCACTAGGTGGACAGTGGAAGGAGTTAGTTCCTGAAATCCCAAGGCCGAAGGACACTAGTCCCATCCAGAGACCCATAGACCATCAAGGATTAAAAGGGGACTGCCTTAAATAGCAACACAGCTGTGGGAACCAATCAAGTCTTGCGACAGCTAGCCTGAATCAGGCCAGGCCAGCTGCTGTGGCACTGCCAAAACACTCCCCGGTCCTGCCTCAGAGTGGTACGGCCCATACACCCCTCTTTCTGCCCAGCCCTGTATAGTGGAGCATCTAGTCAGACTGTCACTATGCTGGTTCAGGGATACTGGCGGAGAGACGGCCACTACTGTAATGATTCAATTAATTGTAATTGGTAAGTGTGATATAAAATGATACCCTGCTAAAGGATACCCAAGATAACATAATACTGTATGTACATTATCTTTCCCTCAAAATAAAAAATGTGCTCTCACAAGATAGGTGCAATGCAACATAATGTCTTTATGTGGGAACAACAGAATGGAGATACACTACATGACCAAAAGTATGTGGACAGGGGACACCTGCTTGTCGAACATCTCATTCCAAAATCATGGGCATTAACATGGAGTTGGTCCCTGCTACTATAACAGCCTACACTCTTCTGGGAAGGCTTTCCACTAGATGTCGGAACATTGCTGCGGGGACTTGCTTCCATTCAGCTACAAGAGCATTAGTGAGGTCGAGCACTGATGTTGGGCATTTAAGCCTGGCTCGCAGTCAGCGTTCCAATTCATCCCAAAGGTGTTCACTGGGGTAGAGGTCAGGGTTCTGTGCAGGCCAGTCAAGTTCTTCCACACCGATCTCGATAAACCATTTCTGTATTGACCTTGCTTTGCGCACGGGGGCATTGAAACAGGAAAGGGCCTTCCCCCAACTGTTGACCAAGTTATCTCTGTTGAAGTGTTGCTACTGGCGTTGAGGTATTAGTCTTAAGTTATTTTAAAGGCAGGGTGTGTAGGCATAAAATATCACGATACCTCTTTTAAAGGACACCACTGCCCCTTTCCCTAGATGTAGGCCTATAACATTTACAGGAGAACAGAGATCTGAACTACATTATGGCCAGTTAAAGAACTGTAACATCTATGGAAATATGCTGTTTCAGGGGCATGTCTCAGAGTGCCAGCTGTGGTGTTTGTGAGCTCAGCTGTCAGGTTTGCAGGCGGACAGCTAGGCCACTGTAACAGGTGTTAGTCTCTGGCCATAGCTACTGTTGGTCTGATACAGGAGCTCACTTTGGATCATGGCTATCATACAAGGACTAGAAACCTTTCCACACTAGAGTAAGAACTTATATTATAGTTGCAACGTACGCATATGTTTTTTAAACAAATGTTGCCTACATAGCCTTGTTCATTTGAACCATTGTCAAAAGGTACAGATAGAACATTTTTTGGATTTCTTGAGAACCTTTTCTGCCATTCCAGAACCCTCCAGACAAATTTTGGGCTCATTGTTTAACAGGGCACAGTGGTGGAATCTGGTCCCAATGGTGGCCCCGTGGGACCAAAAAGACCCCCGTTTCCTCAAGATCTAATTACAGACACCTAATGTATCACTTAACAGGCACTGGCTATATTAAGACCAACGACAAGTGAGTCCTGGCTCGGTGTCCAAGTGCCCAGCAGTGGAGCAGTTTACTTATCAATTACAAATAACATTTCCAGCATCCACAGCTCTGATCTGTGTCACTGATTGGCATTGGTTTACTCATTGGTTTACTCATACTTATATTATTTTTTATTTATGTGCTCATATAATTCAGTAGACACTTGTCAGCTGTAAACTCAATGACCATTACAGTGCAGTAATGTTATGCCAACATAGAAATCAGGTACACTATTCATCAGTATACTTTCCGTTTTCACACCATTCTGATTAAAAAAAATAATAATAATAATTTCACCTTTATTTAACCAGGTAGGCTAGTTGAGAACAAGTTCTCATTTGCAACTGCGACCTGGCCAAGATAAAGCATAGCAGTGTGAACAGACAACACAGAGTTACACATGGAGTAAACAATTAACAAGTCAATAACACAGTAGAAAAAAAGGGGGAGTCTATATACAATGTGTGCAAAAGGCATGAGGAGGTAGGCGAATAATTACAATATTGCAGATTAACACTGGAGTGATAAATGATCAGATGATCATGTACAGGTAGAGATATTGGTGTGCAAAAGAGCAGAAAAGTAAATAAATAAAAACTGTGGGGATGAGGTAGGTGAAAATGGATGGGCTATTTACCAATTTACTATGTACAGCTGCAGCGATCGGTTAGCTGCTCAGATAGCAGATGTTTGAAGTTGGTGAGGGAGATAAAAGTCTCCAACTTCAGCGATTTTTGCAATTCGTTCCAGTCACAGGCAGCAGAGTACTGGAACGAAAGGCGGCCGAATGAGGTGTTGGCTTTAGGGATGATCAGTGAGATAGACCTGCTGGAGGGCGGCTACGGATGGGTGTTGCCATCGTGACCAGTGAACTGAGATAAGGCGGAGCTTTACCTAGCATGGCCTTGTAGATGACCTGGAGCCAGTGGGTCTGGCGACGAATATGTAGCGAGGGCCAGCCGACTAGAGCATACAAGTCGCAGTGGTGGGTAGTATAAGGTGCTTTAGTGACAAAACGGATGGCACTATGATAAACTGCATCCAGTTTGCTGAGTAGAGTGTTGGAAGCAATTTTGTAGATGACATCGAAAAAGTCGAGGATCGGTAGGATAGTCAGTTTTACTAGGGTAAGCTTGGCAGCGTGAGTGAAGGAGGCTTTGTTGCGGAATAGAAAGCCGACTCTTGATTTGATTTTCGATTGGAGATGTTTGATATGAGTCTGGAAGGAGAGTTTGCAGTCTAGCCAGACACCTAGGTACTTATAGGTGTCCACATATTCAAGGTCGGAACCATCCAGGGTGGTGATGCTAGTCGGGCATGCGGGTGCAGGCAGCGATCGGTTGAAAAGCATGCATTTGGTTTTACTAGCGTTTAAGAGCAGTTGGAGGCCACGGAAGGAGTGTTGTATGGCATTGAAGCTCGTTTGGAGGTTGGATAGCACAGTGTTCAATGACGGGCCGAAAGTATATAGAATGGTGTCGTCTGCGTAGAGGTGGATCAGGGAATCGCCTGCAGCAAGAGCAACATCATTGATATATACAGAGAAAAGAGTCGGCCCGAGAATTGAACCCTGTGGCACCCCCATAGAGACTGCCAGAGGACCGGACAGCATGCCCTCCGATTTGACACACTGAACTCTGTCTGCAAAGTAATTGGTGAACCAGGCAAGGCAGTCATCCGAAACACAGAGGCTACTGAGTCTGCCGATAAGAATAGTCGATGAAGACGGCTGCACAGTACTGTCTTTTATCGATGGCGGTTATGATATCGTTTAGTACCTTGAGTGTGGCTGAGGTGCACCCGTGACCAGCTCGGAAACCAGATTGCATAGCGGAGAAGGTACGGTGGGATTCGAGATGGTCAGTGACCTGTTTGTTGACTTGGCTTTCGAAGACCTTAGATAGGCAGGGCAGAATGGATATAGGTCTGTAACAGTTTGGGTCCAGGGTGTCTCCCCATGTGAAGAGGGGGATGACTGCAGCAGCTTTCCAATCTTTGGGGATCTCAGACGATATGAAAGAGAGGTTGAACAGGCTGGTAATAGGGGTTGCGACAATGGCGGCGGATAGTTTCAGAAATAGAGGGTCCAGATTGTCAAGCCCAGCTGATTTATACTGGTCCAGGTTTTGCAGCTCTTTCAGAACATCTGCTATCTGGATTTGGGTAAAGGAGAACCTGGAGAGGCTTGGGCGAGGAGCTGCGGGGGGGTGGAGCTGTTGGCCGAGGTAGGAGTAGCCAGGCGGAAGGCATGGCCAGCCGTTGAGAAATGCTTGTTGAAGTTTTCGATAATCATGGATTTATCGGTGGTGACCGTGTTACCTAGCCTCAGTGCAGTGGGCAGCTGGGAAGAAGTGCTCTTGTTCTCCATGGACTTCACAGTGTCCCAGAACTTTTTGGAGTTGGAGCTACAGGATGCAAACTTCTGCCTGAAGAAGCTGGCCTTAGCTTTCCTGACTGACTGCGTGTATTGGTTCCTGACTTCCCTGAACAGTTGCATATCGCGGGGACTATTCGATGCTATTGCAGTCCGCCACAGGATGTTTTTGTGCTGGTCGAGGGCAGTCAGGTCTGGAGTGAACCAAGGGCTGTATCTGTTCTTAATTCTGCATTTTTTGAACGGAGCATGCTTATCTAAAATGGTGAGGAAGTTACTCTTAAAGAATGACCAGGCATCCTCAACTGACGGGATGAGGTCAATGTCCTTCCAGGATACCCAGGCCAGGTCGATTAGAAAGGCCTGCTCACAGAAGTGTTTTAGGGAGCGTTTGACAGTGATGAGGGGTGGTCGTTTGACTGCGGCACCGTAGCGGATACAGGCAATGAGGCAGTGATCGCTGAGATCCTGGTTGAAGACAGCAGAGGTGTATTTGGAGGGCCAGTTGGTCAGGATGACGTCTATGAGGGTGCCCTTGCTTACAGAGTTAGGGTTGTATCTGGTGGGTTCCTTGATGATTTGTGTGAGATTGAGGGCATCTAGCTTAGATTGTAGGACTGCCGGGGTGTTAAGCATATCCCAGTTTAGGTCACCTAAAAGAACAAACTCTGAAGCTAGATGGGGGGGCAATCAATTCACAAATGGTGTCCAGGGCACAGCTGGGAGCTGAGGGGGGTCGGTAGCAGGCGGCAACAGTGAGAGACTTATTTCTGGAGAGAGTAATTGTCAGAATTAGTAGTTCAAACTGTTTGGGTATGGACCTGGAAAGTATGACATTACTTTGCAGGCTATCTCTGCAGTAGACTGCAACTCCTCCCCCTTTGGCAGTTCTATCTTGACGGGAAGATGTTATAGTTGGGTATGGAAATCTCAGAATTTTTGGTGGCCTTCCTGAGCCAGGATTCAGACACGGCAAGGACATCAGGGTTAGCAGAGTGTGCTAAAGCAGTGAGTAAAACAAACTTAGGGAGGAGGCTTCTGATGTTGACATGCATGAAACCAAGGCTTTTTCGATCACAGAAGTCAACAAATGAGGGTGCCTGGGGACATGCAGGGCCTGGGTTTACCTCCACATCACCCGCGGAACAGAGAAGGAGTAGTATTCCTTTTCTCTCCTCTTTAAATAGATATGAATCCTCTGTGCCACATTTGATACATTCTCTTTGGAAATGTAAGTATCAATACAAATATTGAGTTAGTAATCTCCATTTGTACCCCTCCTGTTTTAGACTTGAGGCAGTGGCTGATAAGTGGAAGTTCTTATTCGCTACTAAAGTAATTCACGATCCAAAATTTTTGTAACAGTCATCGCTGCCCCCTAGTGGTGATAAATGGGTATAATTGGCAGTGCATCTATTTCGTACAAAGGGAATTATAGAAGGTAATGCATTTCACAATAAAACACAATTGTAATGTTTTCTTATGTATTTAAAAGGAGCAAAGAAGCTGTATGATATGAAGTAAGTCCCTCCCATGTCTGCATTTTGGGGCTACACTGTAAAGCAAATTATGCTCAGGTAAAATAGTATTGATTGCGCAATGACAGGGATCTCTATCCACATGTTTCACTAGACCCTAGGCTCTCCAACCATGTTCTAAGTCCTATTCTTGAAGATCAAGGGGTATAACATTTATTGGAATGACTGGAATTCTGATAGACTTTTGTTTTTAATGTAAAGATATAATTTAATCGTATTATTATATGAAGTAGAAAGTGATGGGTTAGAAGAAGCCTATATAACCAAACCATAAAGTAAAATGTAACACCCATATATGGCCAGCTGTGTAAACTTTAACATTGATTTATCCTGCAATGGATCTCGTTCAATTGGTAACATACATTGTCTTCTTCTAATGCCTCTTAATCTAAAAGTAACTGAATGTAATCAGATTACATTACTGAGTTTGAGTAATCCAAAAGTTACGTTACTGATTACAATTTTGGCCAGGTAACTAGTAACCTATAATGGTTTACATATCGAAAGTAACCTACCCAACCATGCAGTTGAATAGCAAATGGAGGACGCTTTTCCCACGGTTTATTTTCATGCCAGCCAGGTTGTACTCTGGATGTAACAAGAGGCAACGTGCTTAATATATGGAATGTTGAGAAATAAATATAGTAGACCTAGCTTATAGAAAGCTGTTGCGATCTTCCTCTTTTTAATAGAGGCCATCAAAACTCAGTTTCTCAAGCAATTGCATAGCTTAGCTTATAGAAATGGAGAGCAACAGAAACACTTATTTCATTCCATGCATCAACCAGCTATGAGGAGCTCCTATTCCACTCCAACTCTGAATGCCAGGGCTCCCAAGAAGTGTTTTATTTGATTTTAGAGGGCATTTGCATTGATGTCAGAGTGATTAAAGGAACAATAGAGCCCTGAGTACCAGACCATTAGGACCTGATGGAGGGACAATAGAGCCCTGAGTACCAGGCCATTAGGACCTGATGGAGGGACAATAGAGCCCTGAGTACCAGACCATTAGGACCTGATGGAGGGACAATAGAGCCCTGAGTACCAGGCCATTAGGACCTGATGGAGGGACAATAGAGCCCTGAGTACCAGACCATTAGGACCTGATGGTGGGACAATAGAGCCCTGAGTACCAGGCCATTAGGACCTGATGGAGGTACAATAGAGCCCTGAGTACCAGACCATTAGGACCTGATGGTGGGACAATAGAGCCCTGAGTACCAGGCCATTAGGACCTGATGGAGGGACAATAGAGCGTTGAGTACCAGGCCATTAGGACCTGATGGAGGGACAATAGAGCCCTGAGTACCAGGCCATTAGGACCTGATGGAGGGACAATAGAGCGTTGAGTACCAGGCCATTCGCAACTGGCCGTTAGCAAGTTTGGTAGGCTACAATTGACCATCAGATGTGTCAGAGCACAGTATTGGAGAAGCCTAGTCACGGCAACTCAGAAGTCATGACTCCGCAGTAATATGGTCACTGTAACAGCCCTACTCCCAAACAACAGCCCTAGTCCCAAACCAGTTGACTACCTTAAAATGGTGGAAGCACTTAATGGCTTCCACCACTGCAAATGCGGCCTTTTGGGCCACAAGAGGCCTCTATCATTCTCTATGGCAGGGCTCTCCTACCAGAAGTGGGTGGATGGAGCAAGCAGAGCGAGGCAGGTGTAAAGGACGGGACAGGCAGAGCAGTGTCGAAGTGGACAACCCGCCTGCCTGGCTTTGGTTGGGTCATTATAATTAAAAACAATGCATTCTACAATAAATCACACACAGGGTCGGATTTAGTGATTTGGAGGTCCCAGGTCCCAGGCCAGTGTGAGCCCCCCCCCCTCCTCAATTTTTATGGGATTTATAGTAAAGACATTTAACTGTAAAATGTATTCCCTTTTAATGTGCCATGAACACAACCAGTCATGCTGTTTTCATCTGATTGTCAAATAAATCACTTCAAAAAGTAGGTTCATCCAAATAATTCCAGTATCTAAGCAGTGCACTTTCCTTCACTTCGCAAGTGGCTGAAACAATCTCACTGGAGAAAGCCTCCGAGCAGGCGAAACAGCGCCCCTCTCTCTTACTATATGGAGCCCATGAATCTGA
The DNA here is from genome assembly GCF_023373465.1 of Oncorhynchus keta. NCBI lineage: Eukaryota > Metazoa > Chordata > Actinopteri > Salmoniformes > Salmonidae > Oncorhynchus > Oncorhynchus keta. The sequence goes on from NC_068442.1 coordinate 44,583,537, forward strand.
TGCTGTCTGGCCAGAAAGAGTATGACATGCCATAATCTTTTAGGCCAGAGCATCAGTTAGATGGGCTTTACTTACACTATATATACAAAAGTATCAGGACGCCCCTTACAGTTTGTGGATTTGGCTATTTCAGCCAGACCCGTTGCTGACAGGTGTATACAAGCCATGCAATCTCCATAGACAAACCTTGGCAAAAATAATGGCCATACTGTAGAGCTCAGTGACTTTCGACATGGCAACATCATAGGATGCCACCTTCCAGCTTAATTAAAAAAAAAAAATTATATTTCACTTTTATTTAACCAGGTAAGCTAATTGAGAACATGTACAACTGCGACCTGGCCAAGATAAAGCAAAGCAGTGCGACACAAACAACAACACAGAGTTACACATAGAATAAGCAAGCGTACAGTCAATAACACAATAGAAAAAAAGAAAGTCTATATACAGTGTGTGCAAATGGCGTGAGGAGGTAAGGCAATAAATAGGACATAGTAGCGAAGTAATTACAATTTAGCAAATTAACACTGGAATGATAGATTAGCAGATGGTGATGTGCAAGTATAAATACTGGTGTGCAAAAGAGCAGAAAAGTAAATAAAACAATATAGGGATGAGGTAGGTAGATTGGGTGGGGTATTTACAGATGGGCTATGTACAGCTGCAGCGATCGGTTAGCTGCTCAGATAGCTTATGTTTAAAGTTAGTGAGGGAAATATAAGTATCCAGCTTCAGAAATTTTTGCAATTCGATCCTGTCATTCCAGTCAACAGTTCAGTTTGTCTAATTTCTGCCCTGCTAGAGCTGCCCCTGTCAACTGTAATTGCTGTTATTGTGAAGTGTGAAGACCAGGCGCAACAACGGCTCAGCAGCGAAGTGGTAGGCCACGCAAGCTCATAGAATGGGTCCACCAAGTGCTGAAGTGCGTAGCGTGTAAAAATCGTCTGTCCTCGGTGGCAACTCTAACTACTGAATTCCAAACTGTCTCTGGTGCAAAGTCAGCACAATAACTGTTTGTCAGGAGCTTCATGAAAATGGTTTCCATGGCCAAGCATCCGCACACAAACCATGAGCAATCCCAAACATTGGCTGCAGTGATGTAAAGCTCGCTGCCATTGCACTGTGGAGCAGTGGAAACCCATTTTCTGGAGTGATGTATCACGCTTCACTATCTGGCAGTCTGATGGACGAATCTGAGTTTGGCGGGTGCCAGGAGAACGCTACCTACCCAAATGCATAGTGCCAACTGTAAAATTAGGTGGAGGAGGAATAATGGTCTGGGGATGTTTTTCATGTTTTGGGCTAGGCCCCTTAGTTCCAGTTGCTACAGCATACAATGACATTCTAGACTATTCTGTGCTTCCAACTTTGTGGCAACAGTTGGGGTTTTCCTGTTTCAGCATGACAATGCACCCGTGCACAAAGTAAGGTCAATACAGAAATGGTTAGAGATTGGTTAGGAAGAACTTGACTGGCCTGCACAGAGCCCTGACCTCAACCCCAATCAAACACCTTTGGGATGAATTGGAATGCAGACTGCTAGCCAGGATTCGAACATCAGTGCGGTGATCTGTTCACTAATGCTCTTGTGACTTTAGCAAGGCCCAGCAGCAATGTTCCAAAATCTAGTGGAAAGCCTTCCCAGAAGAGTCTGTAACAGTTTGGGTCTATATTAATGTCCATGATTTTGAATAGGAGATGACCGTGAGCAGGTGTCCACATCTTCAGGGATCTCAGACTTGATAACAATGGCAGGTTGAACAGGCTATCCTTGTAGTCCTAAAAACTGATTTTAGTCCCTTTAGTTCTCAGCCATTAACTAATGGGGAAAATTAAGATGGGGAAAGTGTAGGATTTTGGGATAAAATAAAATAGGTCAAAACATTCTCTGCCTAGTTGTAAGTCCCCAGGCTTAGGAGATCTAATACGTTTTGTTCTATGAGATAATATCAGTCAGTTAACATGATCTTTATGAAGTCTTTATGTGCTTTATCTGCTTTTGTCATTACATAAATGCTTCAAAATGAACAAAAAAGTGACTTTAGCTGATTAAGATTATCCCATAGAACAAAACATATAATATCTCATAAGCCTGTGTTTACCATAGACCTTATTTTCGGCGTTTATCACAACAACAAAAAATACTAAAATGGCATAAATTTCCCCATAGACTTTGTCCAAAAAAACATGGAGGAGTTAGTTAGTTAGTTAGTTAGTTAGTTAGTTAGTTAAGTAGAAACCCAGCCTTAGAGACTATGGGGATAAAATATGCATTTGTTTAGTAAAAGGATAGGTGCTGCTAATATTACTGCCATTGTTATCAAGGAAGAGAACATGTATTGTCTGCATGACCAAAAGTATGTGGACACCTGCTCGGTCATCATCCTTTTCCAAAATCATGGACATTAAGATATATCTATCCCCCTTTGCTAAAGCTATAACAGCCTCCACTCTTCTAACAAACAGATTTCCACTAGATTTTGGAACATCCCACCGGGCCTTCTCCCATTCAGTCACAAGAGCATTAGTGATATCGGGCACTGATGTTGGGCATTACAGTGCAGTCTGCATTCATTCATCCCTGGCCAAGGCTTTCGACTCTGTCAATCACCACATTCTTATCGGCAGACTCAACAGCCTTGGTTTTTCAAATAACTGCCTCGCCTGGTTCACCAACTACTTCTCAGACAGAGTTCAGTGTGTCTGGACCTCTGGCAGTCTCTATGGGGGTGCCACAGGGTTCAATTCTCAGGCCGACTCTTTTTGCTGTATACATCAATGATGTCGCTCTTGCTGCTGGTGATTCTCTGATCCACCTCTACGCAGACGATACCATTCTGTTTACTTCTGGCCCTTCTTTGGACACTGTGTTAACAAACCTCCAGACGAGCTTCAATGCCATACAACACTCCTTCCGTGGCCTCCAACTGCTCTTAAATGCAAGTAAAACTGAATGCATGCTCTTCAACCGATCGCTGCCCGCTGGTGCAGCATCACTACTCTGGACGGTTCTGACTTAGAATATGTGGACAATTACAAATACCTAGGTGTCTGGTTAGACTGTAAACTCTCCTTCCAGACTCACATTAAGCATCTCCAATCCAAAATTAAATCTAGAATCTGCTTCCTATTTCGCAACAAAGCATACTTTCCTCATGCTGCCAAACATATCCTCGTAAAACTGACTATGCCACCGATCCTTGACTTCAGCGATGTCATTTACAATATAGCCTCCAACACTCTACTCAGCAAATTTGATGTAGTCTATCACAGTGCCATGCGTTTTGTCACCAAAGCCCGATATACTACCCACCCCTGCGACCTGTATGCTCTCGTTGGCTGGCCCTTGCGTCATATTCATTGCCAAACCCACTGGCTTCAGGTCATCTATAAGTCTTTGCTAGGTATAGCCCCGCCTTATCTCAGCTCACTGATCACCATAGCAGCACCCACCCGTAGCACACGCTCCAGCATGTATATTTCACTGGTCATCCCCAAAGCCAACTCCTCTTTTGGCCACCTTTCCTTCCAGTTCTCTGCTGCCAATGAATGAATTGAAAAAATCACTGAAGCTGGAGTCTTATATCTCCCTCACTAACATTAAGCATCAGCTGTCAGAGCAGCTTACTGATCATTGCATCTGTACACAGGCCATCTGTAAATAGCCCACCCAACTACCTCATCCCCATATTGTTATTTATTTTTTGCTCTTTTGCATCCCAGTATCTCTACTTGCACATTCATCTTCTGCACATCTATCACTCCAGTGTTTAATTGCTAAATTGTAATTATTTCACCACTATTGCCTATTTATTGCCTACCTCCCTAATCTTACTGCATTTGCACACACTGTATATACAGTGCCTTGCGAAAGTATTCGGCCGCCTTGAACTTTGCGACCTTTTGCCACATTTCAGGCTTCAAACATAAAGATATAAAACTGTATCTTTTTGTGAAGAATCAACAACAAGTGGGACACAATCATGAAGTGGAACGACATTTATTGGATATTTCAAACTTTTTTAACAAATCAAAAACTGAAAAATTGGGCGTGCAAAATTATTCAGCCCCCTTAAGTTAATACTTTGTAGTGCCACCTTTTGCTGCAATTACAGCTGTATGTCGCTTTGGGGTATGTCTCTATCAGTTTTGCACATCGAGCGACTGAAATCTACAATTTTCAAAGTCCAGACCTGAATACCCCAAAATACAGCGCAGAATCAAAGTATTTTGGAAAGAAGTTAAAAAGTTTGCACAAATGTCGTTCCACTTCAAATTGTGCTTGTTGTTGATTCTCCATACCTTTTATGTTTGAACCTCACCTGCAAGGCACTGTAGACTTTTCTGTTATTGACTGTACGTTTGTTTATTCCATGTGTAACTCTGTGTTGTTTGTGATTGCTTCCTTTATCTTGCCAGGAGGTTGTAAATAAGAACTTGTTCTCAACTGGCCTACCTGGTAAAATAAAGGTGAAATAAAAATAAATCCCATTCCTCCTTGCAAAACAGCTCGAGCTCAGTGAGTTTGGATGGAGAGCATTTGTGACATATATTGACAGAAAACACATGTCTTGTACAACAAGAACCTGGCGAAGAGTTGCAGGGTAGAGGAGAAGTGAAACGTGAAGCATGTGCCTATTTGAAAGATAAAAAAATAACTATTAGTAGCTCGCAGCGTTTCAAAAGGTTGGAGGGAGAGACTGGGAGCAATAGTGTGTGTGTGAGAGAGAGAGAGAGAGAGAGAGAGAGAGAGAGAGAGAGAGAGAGAGATAAGCAACATGCTGACTCCCTGTGAATGTTTTTTGGATAATGAGGAGAAGACCTGGCTGGCGACTGTGGCATGTTTTGGGAGCATGGAGAGGCCAGAGATTGCCAGACTAGTGCATTTTGCTAAGGAACAGTAGTTGGGTATTGGAAAAAGGCCATCAGTTCATGTTCTGCAAACAATACAGTGGATGAAGGCACGGTATGAGCTTGGTGAACGGATAGACAAGGTTATGGACAGCGAGGAAGAAGCAGAAAAGCCGAGGGCAGAAGCAAGATGTGTGTTGAGCAAGAATGGCGCCAAGTAGAAATTGAACCTGACGAAAGTGAGGAGAAATTACCTGCATTGGCGTGGTAAAGACCTCAGAGTCGGAGCCTCGCCATGATGGTCATGCAAAGGATGATGCTGGCCCAGTGGGAGTGACATTTTTGAAGAAAGTGGACCCCTGCTTTTTGACTGAACTATATGTAGTCTCAGGCTGGGTAGAAAAAATGTATTGGGTTTTCAATCTGATGAAAGTAGCTCAGGGTGGACATGTCATGATTTTCAGTTTTTCTTCTGCCCAGAGGGAGCGGGCGCTTCGCGTCACACGCCTCGGGACAAGACCTGTGATCCGGTCCCAAGCATGGTAAAACTGAGAAGACACTGTCTGTCCTATTGAGTTTTGAAACAGAGAATGAGGTGGCGGTGCTATCGAGTGGGGGAGCAGCCTTAGACGTTGATGTTGCGGACAAAAATTATTAAAGGAAAATGGCATAACTTGAGAAGGCAAGAATGAGATGTAGGCATTCAGAAATTATATATACATTTTTTTTTAAATATTACATTTACATAAGTATTCAGACCCTTTACTCAGTACTTTGTTGAAGCACCTTTAACAGCGATTACAGCCTTGAGTCTTCTTGGGTATGAAGCTACAAGCTTGGCACACCTGTATTTGGGGAGTTTCTCCCATTCTTCTCTGCAGATCCTCTCAAGCTCTGTCAGGTTGGATGGGGAGCATCAATGCACAGCTATTTTCAGGTCTCTCCAGAGATGTTCGATCAGGTTCAAGTCCGGGCTCTGGCTGGGCCACTCAAGGACATTCAGAGACTTGTCCAGAAGCCACTCAAGCGTTGTCTTGGTTGTGTGCTTAGGGTTATTATCCTGTTGGAAGGTGAACCTTCACCCCAGACTGAGGTCCTTAGTGCTTTGGAGAAGGTTTTCATCAAGGATCTCTCTGTACTTTGCTACTTTCATCTTTCCCTCGATCCTGACCAGTCTCCCAGTCCCTGCCGCTGAAAAACATCCCCACAGCATGATGGTGCCAACCCCATGCTTCACCATAGTGATGGTGCCAGGTTTCCTCCAGACGTGATGCTTAGCATTCAGGCCAAATAGTTCAATCTTGATTTCATCAGACTAGAGAATCTTGTTTATCATGGTCTGAGAGTCTTTAGGTGCCTTTTGGCAATCTCCAAGTGGGCTGTTATGTGCCTTTTCCTGAGGAGTGGCCTCCGTCTGTTCACTCTACCATAAATGCCTAGTTGGTGGAGTGCTGCAGAGATGGTTGTCCTTCTGGAAGGTTATCCCATCTCCACAGATGAACTTTGGAGCTCTGTCAGAGTGACCATCAGTTTCTTGGTCACCTACCAGACCAAGGCCCTTCACCCCCGATTGCTCAGTTTGGCCTGGTTGCCATCTCTGGGAAGAGTCTTGGTGGTTCCAAATTTCCTCCATTTAAGTATGATGGAGGCCACTGTGTTCTTGAGGACCTTCAATTCTGCAGAAATATTTTGGTGCCCTTCCCCAGATCTGTTGTAGAAGGCTGATCAATGGGAACAGGAGGAAGTTGAGCTCAATTTCGAGTCTCATAGCAAAGGGTCTGAATACTTATGTAAATAAAGTATTTATGTTTAGAATTTTTTATAAATTTGCACAAAAAAAATTAAACCTGGTTTTGCGTCGTCATTATGGGGTATTGTGTGTAAATTGAAAAGGGTAGATGGTTTGTCGAAGAAGAGTGGTGGAAAGTGTAAGCAGAGTGAGCCATATGCTGGACCAAGGTCTGGAGGCAAAATGTAAGTGAAGGTGGGCAAATTATCAGAGGTGGCAGGCGTGGTGAAGTTCTCGGAGCTCAGGGCTTGCATCGATGGTCAGGATAAAGATGAGTTTGTGAGGGTAGGAGAGAAATGTTTTGAGAAAGTGGACCCTTGCCTTTTGGCTGATCCATATGTGGTGGGTTCAGGGTGGGTGAAAATTGAGTTGGGAGCTCTGGAATCTGTGAAGGTAACCCAAAGTGATCTTGTGATAATTGTTTGTGTTTCTATTGGTCAGAGGGAGCAGGCGCTTTGCACCACACAAATGGGGAGAAGAACTGTGACTTGTTTTGCTCTCAATAAAAGGGCGTCATTGAAAGGAGTGATTATTGGGGTAGCGGTAAATGTGAAAGTGGGCCAACTAAATGGGAAGATTTCCGGTGTTTGTGATGCTCATCGTTTGGTGCGACGCAGACAAGGTGGCATGTGTGGTGAAACAGAACTGTTCTTTTGAGTTTTGATGTTGAGTCTGCCAGAGAAATTGATGTTAGGATATTTCAGTTATCCCGTACAAGATTTTGTGCCGAATCCATTACGTTGTTACAGGTGTCAAGCTTATGGGCATGTGGCAGCAGTGTGTAGGAGGGAGGTTCCTAGGTGTGAGAAGTGTGCAGAAGGGCATGAGACAAAGGAATGTGTAATATTGGGGAAAGAAGCAATCAGAAGTGTTTCCGGAGCTGGGTCAAGGGGAAAGGATCATGTGAGGATTTGTGTGAGTAGTAGAGTGATAGGCCAACAAGTGATATATGCTTCAGTAAGATTGGCTTTTTAGTGTTCATAGCAATGGTTAGAAAATAGAGGATGTGGTAACGGCAGAGAAGTATTTGGGTGTATGAGATTTGATGTCAGAAGATTTACAGGGTGTGTTGAGTGGTGGTGTCCAGTCCTTCCTGACCGTTGACCTGAGGTAGGACTAGATATGTTTAAATAGTGGAATAGGGAAGTGGGTTATTAATGAGTGTGGGGTTAGATGGTAGGATATTTGTTTATTTTTTCCCCACTACAAAGTAAAGGGGATTTACACCCCAGTCTAGTTGATGGCGGTAATGCAACGTTTACTGTATGTCAACCGCCGTTAAACCTCATCGAAGAACAAGGGCGCAAAATACAACTTCCTGGTTTGATAAACTGTGAGTGACATCTTTCGCGATACAGGCAATTTCGTACGTTGTATTGACGACGGCCTTGTCTTGGAATGTTACATAATCGCTTTATCCATCAAGAGTGAAATACATATTCGTCTGCCACTTTCGGAAAATATCACATTTACGTGCTTTCTCTTAAACGTTATAATGGTCCATGACAAGAGTGAGTAAGCTCATGGTAAGTCGAAGTAGCCTAGCAAGCTATGGTGTCCGCCTTGACTTGGTTTCGATGTAATAGTCAGCTAGAATGCTAATGGTAGCCATATCACTTCTGTAGTTAGCTTAAATCTATCTGTACAGTAGCTAATTATTTAATATATAAAGAAAGGAACCGTAGCCAGCTATCTGGCTAACGTTATTAGCTAGCTTCTATGTCAGCGTGCTTGTTGTTGTGTGCTTTTATGGTCAGCATACCCCCTTAAAAAGAAAGTTGGCCTCTATCTTACGTTAGCTAGCTAACGTTACTCTTTAGCTCGATACTTTATGGTTGCTAGTTAGTTACTCGTAGCCATCATCAATGCGCATAATGATTGTTCATATATAACGAGTTTATCAAAAACCACTAAATTGGCTAGCTTACAGTACGGTAGGTAGCTAAGGCTTTCACGTGAGTCAGCTAGCTAGATGGCTTAAATGTTGTCGATTATTCTAACCCTTTGCTAGTTACCACGTTAGTGTTCAGTATGAGCTAGCTAACGTTAGGTAACACTTGCCAACATTGTCATGTTAGCTGTCTTGGATTTCAGGTCGTTGCTTGGTGCAGTGAGATGACTAAACAAACAACAAGAGACAGATAGATCCATGCCATGCTTCTGTTACAGCCAAATCCGCCTGTTATGTGAATTGTCCCGATAGGGTTTCTCGACCAGTTTTAGCCCGGTTAAACTATCTTTGCTGCTTTATCGTAATTTCGGTTTGTCCGTCTGGTCTTTAGGGCCGATACCTGTGTGTAACATGTTGCCTAATTGTTGTTATTGTTGCAGAGGAGCCGCTGAACAAAGCTGCCAAAAAGCCTCCTTCCTTTCGAATGTAAGCTCAATGACTGATTAGTGCTTCTATTTAAAGTACTGATTTGGAGACAGACTTTTAATGCTGTCTGTGTGGATGGGCTGATGTGACACGATAATGATTGGAGATTGATGCAAGCTTTCCATGATGACACTGACTGTGTGTGTGTGTGTAGGGGATGAGAGAAGCACAGGTGCAGCAGCAGCATTTACGGCTGTGGGGTCAGTGACTCTCTGTGAGCTCAGGATGGCGCAGGGAGGCCCTCCGCTAGACTATCACGTCCTGCAGGACCTCAAGCAGCGCTTCCCCGAGATCCCAGAGGGAGTAGTGTCCCAGTGCCTTCTGCAGGTAGGATACAGCAGCCAGACAGCTATGAGCACATACCTTACGTCCCAAATGGCACCCAATTGTGTTACTTTTGACCAGAGCCATATAGGCCCTGGTCAAAAGTAGTGTACTGCATAGGGAATTACATGCAGACCACTCTGCAAAATACATTTTATTCAATAATTTAATCTAAACTGCGTAGTCAGGCGCTAAAGTCCCGCCTCTCCCATCTCCTCATTGGTTTTTAAGAGCATTTACCCATGTGGGTGATTGAAAGATGAACTGGGGTCCACACTCCAGTCCAGTTGGTGGTGGTAATGCACCTTAAATTTGGTTGCCAACTTACAGTCAGAAGAAGAAGACTACTGATAGAGGAGAGATTGCTATTTTATTTTAAAAAAAATATTATTTAACCAGGCAAGTCAGTTAAGAACACATTTTTATTTACAATGATGGCCTAGGAGCAGTTGGTTAACTGCCTTGTTCAGGGGCAAAACAACATATTTTTACCTTGTCAGATCGGGGATTCGATCTCGCAACCTTTCGGTTACTGGTCCTCTAACCACTAGGCTAACTATGGCCCCTACTAGAAACTATTAGTTTCCCCTTCTATCTTTTTGCTGTGGATTAAATGTATGACTAGAGAACACACTATTTTGTGTGCCATGAAATGGGTAAAAATTCTACAAAGATCCAAGGAAAAATGGACGGTGTGCATTTAACAACCCAATGTTTATATCCCAGAACAAATTAGATAGCAACAGCATGTTCGTGAATGTTTCATGTGTTTTCGACCTGTCCCCAAATGAATATAAACTCAGCAAAAAATAAGCGTCCTCTCAATGTTTATTTTCAGCAAACTCAACATGTGTAAATATTTGTATGAACATAGCAAGATTCAACAACACAAACATAGACATAAACTGAACAAGTTCCACAGACATGTGACTAACAGAAATGGAATAATGTATCCTTGAAAAAAGGGGGGTCAAAATCAAAATTAACAGTCCAGTTTCTGTTGTGGCCACCAGCTGCATTAAGTACTGCAGTGCATCTGTTCCTCATGGACTGCACCAGATTTGCCAGTTCTTGCTGTGAGATGTTACCACACTCTTCCACCAAGGCACTTGCAAGTTCCTGGACATTTCTAGGGGGAATGGCCCTAGCCCTCACCCTCCGATCCAACAGGTCCCAGACGTGCTCAATGGGATTAAGATCCGGGCTCTTTACTGGCCATGGCAGAACACTGACATTCCTGTCTTGCAGTGAATCATGCACAGAACGAGCAGTATGGCTGGTGGCATTGTCATGCTGGAGGGTCATGTCAGGATGAGCCTGCAGGAAGGGTACCACATGAGGGAGGAGGATGTCTTCTCTGTAACGCACAGTGTTGAGATTGCCTGCAATGACAAGTTCAGTCCAAAGATGCTGTGACACACCGCCCCAGACCATGAGGGACCCTCTACCTCCAAATCGATCCCGCTCCAGAGTACAGGCCTTGGTGTAACGCTCATTCCTTCGATGATGAACGCGAATCCGACCATCACCCCTTGTGAGACAAAACCGCGACTCGTCAGTGAAGAGCACTTTTTGCCTGTCCTGTCTTGTTCAGCGACTGTGGGTTTGTGCCTATAGGCGGTGTTGTTGCCGGTGATGTCTGGTGAGGACCTGCCTTACAGCAGGCCTACAAGCCCTCAGTCCAGCCTCTCTCAGCCTATTGCGGACAGTCTGAGCACTGATGGAGGGATTGTGCGTTCCTGGTGTAACTCGGGCAGTTGTTGTTGCCATCCTGTACCTGTCCCGCAAGTGTGATGTTCGGATGTACCAATCCTGTGTAGGTGTTGTTACACGTGGTCTGCTACTGCGAGGATGATCAGCTGTCCGTCCGGTCTCCCTGTAGTGATGTCTTAGGTGTCTCACAGTACGGACATTGCAATTTATTGCCCTGGCCACATCTGCAGTCCTCATGCCTCCTTGCAGCATGCCTAAGGCACATTCACGCAGATGAACAGGGACCCAGGGCATCTTTCTTTTTTAGTTTTTCAGTCTGTAGAAAGGCCTCTTTTTAGTGTCCTAAGTTTTCATAACTGTGACCTTAATTGCCAACTGTCTGTAAGCTGTTAAACAGAACCCAAACTGGCTGCGCGCGTGCTCCATCATGCATACATTTATTTTGTCTCGCCACACCAAACGCGATCACGACACGACACAGGTTAAAATATCAAAACAAACTCTGAAACAATTACATTAATTCGGGGACAAGTCGAAGAGCATTAACCCTTTATGGCAATTTAGCTAGCTAAATCAAATCAAATCAAATTTATTTATATAGCCCTTCGTACATCAGCTGATATCTCAAAGTGCTGTACAGAAACCCAGCCTAAAACCCCAAACAGCAAACAATGCAGGTGTAAAAGCACGGTGGCTAGGAAAAACTCCCTAGAAAGGCCAAAACCTAGGAAGAAACCTAGAGAGGAACCGGGCTATGTGGGGTGGCCAGTCCTCTTCTGGCTGTGCCGGGTAGAGATTATAACAGAACATGACCAAGATGTTCAAATGTTCATAAATGACCAGCATGGTCGAATAATAATAAGTCAGAACAGTTTAAACTGGAGCAGCAGCACAGTCAGGTGGACTGGGGACAAGGAGCCATCATGTCAGGTAGTCCTGGGGCACGGTCCTAGGGCTCAGGTCCTCCGAGACAGAGAAAGAAAGAGAGAATTAGAGAGAGCATATGTGGGGTGGCCAGTCCTCTTCTGGCTGTGCCGGGTGGAGATTATAACAGAACGTGGCCAAGATGTTCAAATGTTCATAAATGACCAGCATGGTTGAATAATAGTAAGGCAGAACAGTTGAAACTGGAGCAGCAGCATGGCCAGGTGGACTGGGGACAGCAAGGAGTCATCATGTCAGGTAGTCCTGGGACATGGTCCTAGGGCCCAGGCCAGTTGAAACTGGAGCAGCAGCATGGCCAGGTGGACTGGGGACAGCAAGGAGTCATCATGTCAGGTAGTCCTGGGGCATGGTCCTAGGGCTCAGGTCCTCCGAAAGAGAGGAGAGAATTAGAGAACGCACACTTAGATTCACACAGGACACCGAATAGGACAGGAGAAGTACTCCAGATATAACAAACTGACCCTAGCCCCCCGACACATAAACTACTGCAGCATAAATACTGGAGGCTGAGACAGGAGGGGTCAGGAGACACTGCACTTGCTAGCTAATTTGTCCTATTTAGCTAGCTTGCTGTTGCTAGCTAATCTTTCCTGGGATATAAACATTAAGTTGTTATTTTACCTGAAATGCACAAGGTCCTCTACTATTAATCCACAAACGGTTAACCGAATCGTTTCTAGTATTCTCTCCTCCTAGGTTTTTTCTTCTCTTGAACTTATATTGCGATTGGCAACTTTCATAAATTAGGTGCATTACCGCCACCGACCTCGTTCGTCTTTCAGTCACCCACGTGGGTATAACCAATGAGGAGATGACACGTGGGTACCTACTTCTATAAACCAATGAGGCGATGGGAGAGGCAGGACTTGCAGCGCGATCTGCGTCAGAAATATAACTTCTATTTTAGCCCTTTTAGCCCTCAGCCTGTTAGTGTCTTAACGACCGTTCCACAGGTGCATGTTCATTAATTGTTTATGGTTCATTGAACAAGCATGGGAAACAGTGTTTAAACCCTTTACAATGAACATCTGTGAAGTTATTTGGATTTTTACAAATTTTCTTTGAAAGAAAGGGTCCTGAAAAGGGACATTTCTTTTTTTTTTGCTGTGTTTAGTTGGTTCAGAGTTCGTTTTGACATTTCAACCTGTGTGTCTGGATCGCGTCTGGTGTGGATGTGCAAAATCAACATTTGCGCAATGGTGCTCACGCATGCTCAGTCTACACAAAATGTTAAGGTGCCATTTTGGAAGCATAGATACACTAATTTTCTTGTTGAAGTTCCTGTATGCTGTTACACATGAAGTTGAATATTGACAGCTGTTTGTGGGGTTTGATCGATGATTTAGTCAGGGTTAGTGACCCCCTGTTTTCTACAGTTAATAGACAGAGAGCAGTGACCGCTATAGAATTCCAGTCTGGCCTCCATCACTGAGCTTGCTGTTTTCCTGTCTGCTGTTTCCTCTCTTCCAGAACAACAACAACCTGGATATATGCTGCCGCCTACTGGCTCAGGAGAGTAACAGATACCTCTATGGGGAGTTCCACAGTCCGGAGGAGGTTCGCCTGAGCCGGAACCACATGCTGCACATCCAGTTGGGCTACCCCCCCCCGGAGGCGGGCAAGTCCAACGGGGGTGGGCGCTCCCTGGTGCACAGCTCCAGCGACGGTCACATCGAGCTTCCGCGGGCTGGCTTCCAGGAACCCCTCTCGGCCCCCGCCACCATGGCACCCTCGCCGGGGTACAACCCCTTCTTCATGAAGGAGCACGGGGGGCGCTCAGCCAGCACCCCCACCCCTCCTCCCATGCAGGGCATGTCCCCTACCTACTCCCCCGTTCCCCGCTACACCATGAACCCCATCACGGTCACCCTCTCCCAGAACCTTCCCAATGCCCCCCAGGCCCTGCATATCCCCGTCGGTCACTATGGCAACAGTGGCGGCAATGCCCTCTACCTCCGTCCCTCCCCCTCCCAGAGCCCCCAGCCCTCTCCTTGGCCTTCGCCCGGGCAGCCTGTGTATCAGCCCTCGCCCTACGCCACTCCCAGCTACCAGTCCCCCTATAGCTCACCCCAGCACCAGCCCCACCAAGTGCAACCGCAACAGCAGGTACAGCACCAAGTCCAACACCAGCACCAGCACCAGCCCCACCCCCAGCACCAGCAGACCCATGTCTTCTTGCCAATCAGCCCTCCCACCCTGGCCAGCATGCCCTACCACCAGCACCACCAACAGCAGCAGCCCATCTACCGGCCCTACCTGCCCAAGAGCTCCCTGAAGAACCAGATCGAGATCACCTTGGAGGGCACACGGCCCCGCAGCAACTCCCCCGTCCACTGTCCCCCGGGCCAGACGCTCTACATGGCCACAAGCCCCTCACCCAGCTCACCCCAGCGAGGCCTTAGTGGCGGGGGCCCCGCCGCATTCCACCCTGGGGTCTACCTGCACCAGGGCCCCACGCGGCCCAGACCTGCCTCCTCGCCCCAGCCGGGCAGCCAGGCGGGCTACACCTTTAAGATCAAAGTGTCCCCAGGCCAGGCCCAGCAGAGGCCCCCCTCAGGCTCCCCTCCCGTGTCCTCCCCTCCTGAGTCTCTGCTCAACATGGTGGACCAGGGGGAGCACCATGCGCTGGCCCCGGCGCCTATCCTGCCCATCTCAGCTCTGCCTGGTAACATCGCCAGCCACATCGCCAACCGCATGCCCCGCCGGTCCAGCTCAGGCTCCGATGACTACGCTTACACCCAGGGTAGGCATGGCTTATGGATGGATAAGAGTGTGTGTGTGTGCGTGCGCATTTGTGTGTTTATCAGTGCGCTTATTTGCTGTTTATACAATGGGTGGGTCTAATCCTAAATGTTTATTGGTTAAAACCACATTCCCAGCCAGTGTCTATTCCACAAGATACCTCAGGCTAAATCTATGACGTTAAAATGCCTGTTTACTCTGTTTCATCTGACTGTGCAATCCTCTGTCTCATCAGCCCAGTCAGGCAATTTATAAACTTGATATCCTCCATAAAAAGCATCTAGACATGATCTCCCATTTCTTTTAGACTAACATTGTTTCCTTATTCAAATTCGATCTCCAGCTGTCCCATAATTATGAACGTGTTGGGAGTCGGGATGAGACAGACAGGTGGGCAGCTTTTCTCAGCAGGCTGAAATCATGAATCTGCATAATTTTTACAGATAGTTCTTTGTATATATCAATAGAAAACAGGTCAAACGAAATGAAGTGCAGCTAGTTTGCAGTCTTTCCAGCTTCAGTTTGAAGTGATTGTTGTGTTAGCTGTGTTGTTGGCTAGCTCTCAAACAACAGATTCCTGATGAGAGAGCACATGTTCTATGCCTGGTGAAATTGCATCATTAGTTCATTGTTATGGATGTATCCAAATAAATGTCACTAGAAAACAGCTTAAACAAATGCAGCTACTGTTGTTATTTTGTCTGCACGGTTTGACATGACTGTAACTTAGCCGCAGTTGGCTGGCTAGCAAGCAAGGGATAAGAACGTTGCCAGCCAGTATGGCAATGGAACATTTAGAACTGGGTCGCATCCATAGATACAGAACAAAAAGACTGAACGACTGGTCGCTTCTCTGGCAATTGAACCGATAGAACGAACTACCAGCCGGCATTGGTAGCAACCCTAGATTTGTGTCTGGAGTGGACTATAATCTTGTGGAAGGAGGAAATGGTATGAATAAATTCATCCATTTAAAAAAATATATATAATATCTCAAAGCACTCATCAAGGCAAAGGGTGGCTATTTGAAGAATCTCAAATATAAAATATATTTAGAATTATTTGACTTTTTTGGGGGGAGGTTACTAAATGATTCCATTTGTGTTATTTCATAGTTTTGATGTCTTCACTATTCGACAATGTAGAACATAGTAAAAAATAAAGCAAGCTTTTGACCGGTAGTGTATATATGGGTGTGAAATTAAAGAATTTACATACGTTCAGTGCATTCAGACCCCTTCCCTGGGGTATTCAGACCCCCCCCATTCAGACCCGCCAGCTGATAAAATACTAAATTTAAATATATATTTATTGCGGGGAACTGTGGTTATCCGAACCGATACAGGACTCTATAGTATTTACGTGATGGTGTGTTCCTGTGTGTATGTATTTGGTGTGCTTGCTCGTTTGCGTTTGTTCATCTGTGCACAGAACCATTCCTGCACATCCACCTGTGTATTCCCTCGTCCCATCTGAAGCGCTGTGTTCCACTGTTTCCCCCAGCTCTCCTGCTGCACCAGAGGGCCCGGATGGAGCGTCTACTGAAGGAGCTGCTCATGGAGAGGAAGAAAGTGGAGCAGCTGAAGGCAGATGTCAACGACATGGAGTACGACGCCCTCCAGAGACGCTTCAGACGAGTCAACAGCAGCAGCCTCATCCCCCGGGTAAGATGTGAAGGGACATAACGTGGCGTGCACACACACGAACACACAACTGTGAAGTGTAAAGGCATAGGCACACACGGTGATCACACACACGAACACACAACTGTGAAGTGTAAAGGCATAGGCACACACGGTGATCACACACACGAACACACAACTGTGAAGTGTAAAGGCATAGGCACACACGGTGATCACACACACGAACACACACACCTTTTGAAGACAGTACGTAACGTGGCATGTGTGTGTGCTCACACATACCTTTGAATGCAATGGCGCACACACACTCACTAGCTACAGACATATAGTGCCTTCGGAAAGTATTCCGACCCCTTTACTTTCCCCATATTTTGTTAGGTTATAGCCTAATAGTAATGTTTTTTAAATATTTTTTTTATTCCCTCGTCAATCTACACACAATGCCCCATAATGACAAAACAAAAACAGGTTTTTAAGACATTTTGGCTAATTTATAAACAACAAAAACTGATATCCATCCTGCCCTGCCTATCTAAGGTCTTCGAAAGCCAAGTCAACAAACAGGTCACTGACCATCTCGAATCCCACCGTGCCTTCTCCGCTGTGCAATCTGGTTTCCGAGCCGGTCACGGGTGCACCTCAGCCACGCTCAAGGTACTAAACGATATCATAACCGGTACTAAACGATATCATAACCGCCATCGATAAAAGACAGTACTGTGCAGCCGTCTTCACCGACCTTGCCAAGGCTTTCGACTCTGTCAATCACCATATTCTTATCGGCAGACTCAGTAGCCTCGGTTTTTTGGATGACTGCCTTGCCTGGTTCACCAATTACTTTGCAGACAGAGTTCAGTGTGTCAAATCGGAGGGCATGCTGTCCGGTCC
This sequence comes from Oncorhynchus keta, assembly GCF_023373465.1. Classification (NCBI taxonomy): domain Eukaryota; kingdom Metazoa; phylum Chordata; class Actinopteri; order Salmoniformes; family Salmonidae; genus Oncorhynchus; species Oncorhynchus keta. Next base: position 44,600,809 of record NC_068442.1, read on the forward strand.
TCTGGCAGTCTCTATGGGGGTGCCACAGGGTTCAATTCTCGGGCCGACTCTTTTCTCTGTGTATATCAATGATGTTGCTCTTGCTGCGGGCGATTCCCTGATCCACCTCTACGCAGACGACATCATTCTATATACTTCCGGCCCGTCCTTGGACACTGTGCTATCTAACTTCAATGCCATACAGCACTCCTTCCGTGTCCTCCAACTGCTCTTAAACGCTAGTAAAACCAAATGCATGCTTTTCAACCATTCGCTGCCTGCACCCGCACGCCTGACTAGCATCACCACCCTGGATGGTTCCGACCTTGAATATGTGGACATCTATAAGTACCTAGGTGTCTGGCTAGAATGTAAACTCTCCTTCCAGACTCATATCAAACATCTCCAATCGAAAATCAAATCAAGAGTCGGCTTTCTATTGCGCAACAAAGCCTCCTTCACTCACGCCGCCAAACTTACCCTAGTAAAACTGACTATCCAACCGATCCTCGACTTCGGCGGTGTCATCTACAAAATTGCTTCCAACACTCTACTCAGCAAACTGGATGCAGTTTATCACAGTGCCATCCGTTTTGTCACTAAAGCACCTTATACCACCCACCACTGCGACTTGTATGCTCTAATTGGCTGGCCCTCGCTACATATTCGTCGCCAGACCCACTGGCTCCAGGTCATCTACAAGTCCATGCTAGGTAAAGCTCCGCCTTATCTCAGTTCACTGGTCACGATGGCAACACCCATCCGTAGCACGCGCTCCAGCAGGTGCATCTCACTGATCATCCCTAAAGCCAACACCTCATTTGGCCGCCTTTCGTTCCAGTTCTCTGGTGCCTGTGACTGGAACGAATTGCAAAAATCGCTGAAGTTGGAGACTTATCTCCCTCACCAACTTCAAACATCTGCTATCTGAGCAGCTAACCGATCGCTGCAGCTGTACATAGTCTATCGGTAAATAGCCCACCCATTTTTACCTACCTCATTCTCCATACTGTTTTTATTTATTTACTTTTCTGCTCTTTTGCACACCAATGTCTCTACCTGTACATGACCATCTGATCATTTATCACTCCAGTGTTAATCTGCAAAATTGTAATTATTCGCCTACCTCCTCATGCCTTTTGCACACAATGTATATAGACTCCCCTTTTTTTTCTGTGTTATTGACTTGTTTATTGTTTACTCCATGTGCTAACTCTGTGTTGTCTGTTCACACTGCTATGCTTTATCTTGGCCAGGTCGCAGTTGCAAATGAGAACTTGTTCTCAACTAGCCTACCTGGTTAAATAAAGGTGAAATAAATAAATAAAAAATCAGAATGGTGTGAAAACGGAAAGTATACTATTTTTTTTTAAATATCTCAGCAGCCTTAGATGTTGTTGCGGACAGAAATTATTTAAAGGAACGAAAATGGTATAACTTGAGAAGTCAAGAAAGAGATTTACAGCGCATTCGGAAAGTATATTTAAAACATTTAGAAAATAATACATTTTACATAAGTATTCAGACCCTTTATTCAGTACTTTGTTGAAGCACCTTTGGCAGCGATTACAGCCTTGAGTCTTCTTGGGTATGAAGCTACAAGCTTGGCACACCTGTATTTGGTTAGTTTCTCCCATTCTTCTCTGCAGATGCTCTCAAGTTCTGTCAGGTTGGATGGGGAGCCTTGCTGCACAGCTACAGTACCAGTCAAAACACCTACTCATTCAAGGGTTTTTCTTTATCTTTACTATTTTCTACATTGTAGAATAATATTGAAGACATCAAAACTATGAAATAACACATGGAATTATGTAGTAACCAAAAAAGTGTTATCCGAATCCAAATATATTTGAGATTCTTCAAAGTAGCCACCCTTTGTCTTGATGGCAGCTTTGCACACTCTTGGCATTCTCTCAACCAGCTTCGAGGTAGTCACCTGGAATGCATTTCAATTAACAGGTGTGCCTTGTTAATTTGTGGAATTTCTTTCCTTCTTATTGCGTTGTGTTGTGACAAGGTAGGCGTGGTATACAGAAGAAGCCCTATTTGGTAAAAAACCAAGTCCATATTATGGCAAGAACAGGTCAAATAAGCAAATAGAAATTACAGTCCATCATTACTTTAAGACATGAAGGTCTTAAAATGAACCTGGATTTCATGAGAACCGCCACAGGAAAGGAAGACCCAGAGTTACCTCTGCTCCAGAAGATAAAGTTAATTAGCCTCAGAAATTTCAGCCCAAATAAATTATTTGGACATCAAGTAACAGATACATCTCAACATCAACTGTTCAGAGGAGACTGTGTGAATCAGGCCTTCATGGTCGAATTGCTGCAAAGAAACCACTACTAAAGGACACCAATAAGAAGAAGAGACTTGCTTGGGCCAAGAAACCTGAGCAATGGAAATTAGACCGGTGGAAATCTGTCCTTTGATGTGATGAGTCCAAATTGGAGATTTTTGGTTCAAACCGCTGTGTCTTTATGAGACACAGAGTAGGTGAATGGATGATCTCTGCATAAGTGGTTTCCACTGTGAAGCATGGAGGAGGAGGTGTGATGGTGCTTTGCTCGTGACACTGTCAGTGATTTATTTAGAATTCCAGGCACACTTAACCAGCATGGCTACCACAGCATTCTGCAGCGATACGCCATCCCATCTGATTTGCGCTTAGTGGGACTATCATTTGTTTTTCAACAGGACCCAACACACCTCCAGGCTGTAGAAGGGCTATTTGATCAAGAAGAGTGATTGAGTGCTGCGTCAGATGACCCGGCCTTCACAATCACTAGACCTTCCATGTGTTATTTCATAGTTCTGATGTCTTCACTATTATTCTACAATGTAGAAAATAGTTTAAAAAAATAAAGAAACCCTTAAATAAGAGAAAATCCCTGGTCATCCCTACTACCTCTGATCTGGCGGACTCACTAATCACATGTTTTGCTTGTAAATTATGTCTTAATGTTGTGTGCCCCTGGCTATCCTTACATTTTTAAAACATGAAAATGAGGCCATTTGATTTGCTTAATATAAGGAATGATTTTTTTTATACTTTTGATACTTAATTAAGTATATTTAAAACCAAATACTTTTTAGGCTTTTACTCAAGTAGTATTTTACAGGGTGAGTTTCACTTTTACTTGAGTCATTTTCTATTAAATGATCCTTACTGTTACTCAAGTATGACAATTGGGTACTTTTTCCACCACTGGGCAGGCATAAGCTACAGACAATGAACACAATTAGCATTTTATTGATGGCAACTTGAATGCACAGAGATACCTTGACGAGATCCTGAGGCCCATTGACGTGCCATTCATCCACCGTCATCACCTCATGTTTCAGCGTGATAATGCATAGCCCCATGTTGCAAGGATCTGTACACAATTCCTGGAAGCTGAAAATGACCCAGTTCTTCCATGGCCTGCATACTCACTGACATGTCACCCGTAGAGCATGTTTGGGATGCTCTGGATCAATGTGTATGTCAGCATTTTCCAGTTCCCGCCAATATCCAGCAAGTTTGCACATCCATTGAAGAGGAGTGGGACAACATTCCACAGGCCACAATCAACAGCCTGATCAATTCTATATGACGGGGATGTGTTGCGCTGCATGAGACAAATAATGTTCACACCAGATACTGACTGGTGTTCTGATCCACAGCTTATTTTAAAGGTATCTGTGACCAATAGATGCATATCTGTATTCCCAGTCATGAGATACACATAGATTAGGGCCTAATTTATTTATTTATTTCAATTGACTGATTTCCTTAAATAAACTGGAACTCAGTAAAATCTTTGAAATTTTTGCATGTTGTGTTTTTATATTTTTGTTCAGTGTAAATAACCATATACTGTAAAAGTACAGGTAATAGCCAAGATAATGGAAACACTTGAGTAAATGAGTGATGTGAAGTATATTTAAAGCAGGTGCTTCCACACAGGTGTGGTTCTAGAGTTAATTAAGCAATGAATGTCCCATCGTGCTTAAGGTCATGTATAAACAATTCTGGGATGGCCATTTATTTTGGCTACCATGACTATGCCCTCAGGATGACAATGGCCCCATCCACAGGGCACGAGTGGTCCCTGAATGGTTTGATGAGCATGAAAACAATGTAAACCCTATGCCATGGCCGTCTTAGACACCAGATCCCAACCCAATTGAACACTTAATGGAAATTCTGGACAGCGTTTTCCACCACCATCAACAAAACACCAAGTGATGGAAGAATGGTGTCATCTCCACCAATAGAGTTCCAGACACTTGTAGAATTTGAGCCAAGGTGCATTGCAGCTGTTCTGGCTCAACGCCCTATTAAGACACTTGATGGTGTTTCCTTTATTTTGGCGGTTACCCTTATATGTGCATGCAAAACAGCTTTGATCTGATTCTTATCACATAGATAGGTATTTGTAAGTCTTTGCAGAGTATTAGATTTGGTGGGAAACCTTCTGTTATCTCTATTTTTGTATCTCATCTCTCACCCAATTCACTGGTGTTTGCCTGTTCCAGCCTGAAGAGATGACCCGATTACGCAGTCTGAACAGACAGCTTCAGATTGATATCGACTGCACCCTGAAGGAGACGGATCTGCTGCAGTCTAGAGGTGTATATACACACACACACACACACACACACAAACAGGCTTTTGAAGATGCAGTGTACAGGAGCACCCATTCAGGAGTCAAACTACCAATGCTGTACTAATTGTATCATTTCCACAGGGAAGTTTGATCCGAAAGCCGAGAACAACTTTTATAAGAACATACAGACCGGTCCGGTGGTACCACCCAAGCCAGGAAGGAAAGGTGAGAACCATGTTGTCCACCTATCGTACCATTGTTAACATTGGTAACACTTTACTTAAAGGGGCAATCTGCAATTGATACATCCATTTTATTTTTATCCTTTTCAATTAATGATATATACCAAATTAAATTATTGAAGAATAGAACCTATATAAATGCTTCATGAGCTTAGTTCAGCTGTCGTACCCTGTCAGAACCCAACATGTAAGCTCCTTCTTTTACATAATTGTAGACAAACCCTGCATAACCTCAAAACATGGTTCAAACTAATGTTGGTATCATGGATGGTCAGTCCTTGCATCCATAGCCCTTTCTATGAATTTGAGTGTTTTACATTTTCTTCAGCCCTATCCTTCAGCGTTTTACCAAAACAGTGGAGTGTCCACTTCTTTATTGTTTATACAATTTGTTTTACTAAGACTATATATGCTGTGTTTATCTGTGACGCTAAGACTGTTTTATATGCTGTGTTTGTCTGTGTGATGCTAAGACTCTTGTCTTTCTCCCAGAGGTGGAGCGGAAAGCCAAGCCTGTAGCTGCCGGGCCCCCTCAGAGGGACGAGGACTTTGAGGGAGCCCAGTGGAGCTGTGAAGAATGCACCTTCCTCAACCACCCTGCACTCAACCGCTGTGAACAGTGTGAGATGCCGCGCTACACCTGAACCTTGCCCAGCCCACTCCAGCCCTATCCCGGATAGTAGTCACCCCCCCCACCCTTACTTCCTCCATCCCTGTAAACTCCTCCTCCAATTGGTCCCTGCCCATGGCTTTGTGTGATAACCCTCCCCCCTGCACTTTGACCCTTGCTTCCATTGGAGGAAAGCATTTTTACAGGAGAGGATAGCAGGAGACTGTTCTCATGGCAACCTAAAAAGGAGGGACTAGCTGTCAGTGGGTGTGGCTACAACTACTGGAGCGTTGTTTTTAAAATACGCAGGAAGAGGAGGCGTGGTTTACAGAGTGAACATTCCGTTGCAGAATGAATGACTGCCCTGTTTACACGACTGAGCCCATTCCCAAACCCCGTGGACGAACGCAGGCGCTTCTTACAGTGGGACATTCCTCTACAAATGGCCAGGGCTGCACTCTGACAGTGGGACAATGCAATGGCTAAAAGAAAGGGTCTGGTGAACTCATCCTAAAGTAGATTATACACTGTATCAGCTCTGTACCAAGAGCTCCTCCTTTCATCAAATGAAGAACACTAAAGAGACTTGCATATGAATATAGTCCTGGTACTTGTATGCATATTATGCCCAACACTGTATTCCGTGTTAAAAAGATGTCCATTTTCCTGTGCAAATGCCTCAAGTTGCTGTACTTAATAAAGGAGCTGATTCTATGTGACTGTTGCTTTACACCTGGAATATTTCCTGTAGTCTTGTTTTTTCTTCTATTTCCTGTTTGTGGCATTTTAGTTTAATGGTCCAATATAGCTGTTTTTAGCTTAATATCAAATCATTTCTGGGTAACAATTGAAGTACCTTATTGTGATTTTGTTTTTACATTTAAATGGTCAAAAGAAACCGCAATTTTGCAAGTGCTATCTAGGATTGGTCTGAGTAGAGGGGAAAGCTGAACTCGTTTTAATTGGCAGAAAGGTTTGAGGGCATTATCATTTTCACAAGTTCAGAGTATTATTCCAACCTTGTGTGGAAATGTATGTAAAACACAGAATCTAGATTTAGACTGCACTGGGCCTTGAATGCGCTACTGCTCGCTTTGACTGGGTTGTCCCCTAATGCAAATTAAACACGTCTTTTTCATGACCAGTTTTATTGTATTAGTAAACAAAGCAGTAGGCATCAGACACACATCGGCAATCAAATGGATTTATAAAGCAGCTGATGTCACAAAGTGCTGTACAGAAACCCAGCCTGAAACCCCAAACAGCAGGCAATGCAGATGTAGAGTCACTCAGCACACACACCTCGTTACTCCTTTACACTCCCACATTTCTACCTCAAGCGTTCCTCCTCTCTTCATTGACATGTATTTTTAATGTAAAGACTTTCATTTTAAGTTATGGATGAGAGTATATTCAAAACATTTTCTATAATAGTGCAGTATTAAGAGGACTTTGTATGTAAACTCTGTCCCAAATGGCACCCTATTCCTCACACAGTGCACTACTTTTGACCAGGGCCCCTTGTCAGTAGTGAACTATATAGGGAATAGGGTGCCATTTGGGAGACATCTAGTGTGGCCCAAGAGGCATCACTTGGGAAGTGAGTGCAAACGTGGTTGGTGGCACCTTAATTGGGGAGGACGGGGTAACGGCAGGAGTGGAGTGATATCAGATATGTCAAAAACACGGTTTGACGCCGTTCCAGCCATGAGCCGTCCTTCCCTGGCTGTTTGATATCACTTCAGGCCCCACACACTACAACACTGGTCAATTGCCTTCTTCATACACCTTATCTACTACACTATATTAAAGCATTTAACACAAAACCAACTCAAACTACTGTACATAGTTACATATCAACTGCTGTTATCTGAACCTGGCACAGCTGGGGTTAAGCCGCACAGTCTTAGATGATGCCTTACAGCTACTTAAGTCGCTCTGGATAAGAGCGTCTGCTAAATGACTTAAATGTAAATGTAAATGTACTTAATGGTTGTGTGTAGCCTGAGCTAATGTTTAACCAGTAATACTTTGCCTGGAATGTGTCGTGGCCTCTGGCCTAACCAATTATACCATCTCTTGTTTGTGGCATTGGGGCGTGTACCAATAGTCTATAGTGGCTTCCTTTCCTTGTCACCTTCCCTTCATGTGAAAGAAAACCACTAGTTAAACTCCTATGTTGCCTGCCTGAACCCATCCAGTCCTCTTTTAGATTACCACAGATTAAATAAAGACAAAGATAATCACAAATACACTGAACAAAAATATAAACGCGACATGTTAAGTGTTGGTCCCATGTTTCATGAGCTGAAATAAAAGATCTCAGTAATTTTTCATGCACATTTGTGCACAAATGTGTTTACATCCCTGTTAGTGAGCATTTCTCCTTTGCCAAGATACACCTGACAGGTGTGGCATATCAAGAAGCTGATTAAACGGCATGATCATTACACAGGTGCACCTTGTGCTGGGGACTTTAAAAAGGCCACTCTAAAATGTGCAGTTTTGTCGCACAATACACACAGATCTCTCAAGTTGAGGGAGCGTGTAATTGGCTTGCGGACTGCAGGAATTTCTACTAGAGCGGTTGCCAGATAATTTTATGTTAATTCCTCTACCATAAGCAACCTACAATTTAATTTTAGAGAATTTGGCAGTACGCCCAAATCGCAGACCATATGTAACCACGCCAGCCCAGGACCTCCACATTCGGCTTCTTCACCTGCAAGATCATCTGAGACCAGCCACCTGGACAGCTGATGAAACTGAGGAGTATTTCCATCTGTAATAAAGCCCTTTTGTGGAGAAAAACTCATTCAGATTGGCTGGGCCTGGCTCCACAGTGGGTGGGCCTATGCCCTCCCAGCCCACGCATGGCTGCTCCCCTGCCACCAGATGAAATCCATATATTAGGGCCTAATTCATTCATTAAAGTTTACATATTTCCTTATACGAACTGTAACTCAGTAAAATCCTTGAAACTGTTGAGTTTGTATTTTTGTTCAGTATGTTAGTGGGGGTGAAGGTATGCATCCTTGATTCCTTTCCTTAGGTGAGTCTCGTATTCTACTTCTTTCCTCCTCAAGATCAATCTGTCCACCTGGACTATCCTTCTGCTCTCTGATTGGTCTATGTCCATCACTCTCACCGGTCCCTTCTTTGATTGGTCATTAATAACAAAGCATTGTGCCTGCCAACTCCTGCTGAAGTTCCTATCATAAAGGGGACCTGACATTGTTTCACTGATGTATCTTATTGGACATTAGGATTCCATTGAACTGTCTGATTGGCTCTTCAGCCTTACCACTTAGCCTATAGCAGACATCAGTCACAACAGAGGCAGAGATTCCCTTGGAGAACACAACATCATAATGTGAGCAAGAGTGTCCCTTTAAGCCTGTGAGCCAACCATCTGGTACAGTACATTTGTATGATGGTCTGAATGGAGCCTATAGACACTACTGTAGTTAATTCTCCAACATTTTTTCTGTGAATATTTATTTTCTCTACCAGTTACATAAAACAGACTAAGTTCAGAGCATAGCCCGGGGGGCGGGGGCATGAAGTTGTGTAGAGGGCTCTCTTCTCCTCTTGCAGGGTTTAGTAGTAGTCTTCATAGTTCTTGGGGTTGAGGCAATAGAGAATGGCCCCTCCGAAGGAGAAGATGGTGGCCCCCCAGGCCAGGCCATAGCCCCAGTTAAACTCGTGGTTTATCCTCAAGCTGACCGTCTCAATGAACTTAATGGTGTAGAGGACCAGACTGCAGACCTGAAGCACCACTGTTACAGAGTAAGGGAGTGAAACAGAGAGAAGAAACAGAGCACATGAAATGACAAGATCAGAGAAAAATGAAGATTCTCTAGTTATAACAAACTGTGTGTGTGCTGTGTACAGTATGCATGTACTGCGTCTGTCTGTCTGAAGATGTGTGTGCATGTATTCATGCCATACTGTACCTGCAGTGGACAGCAAGACAGCGACAGGCCTGTAGCAGCGGCTCCTGGAGCCGACACACACTGACACCAGGGCAACCAGGAAGGAGAACAGGATGAGGGCAGCACCACCCAGCAACAGGGCCAACGTGGCAATCTGCCAGTCTGAGAGGGAGAGAGACAGGAGGGGGGGAGAGAGGGGGGCAGAGAGATCTAATATAATAATAATAATAATAATAATAATAATAATAAAGAGCGCTTTTAGAAAACCCTGCTCAGTTATGTATTATGGATCTGTACTGAACACACTGTAGCACCTCTATTTGAAAGAGAGAAATTGGTAAAAATGAGTCTGAACGCACTCAAAGCACCTCCCTATTTTATTGGCTAGAGTGAGAGCAAGAGAGTGAGAGAGAGGGTCTGTAACATTGCAATGCGAAATCTCACAGACATGCCCAAGTACACAGCCACAGTGAAAAATGACACAGACATCAACATGAAAGTCTGACATTCCACAAACACCATCTGGTAACCGAAGGCTTCTTATTCCTCATGGGAAGAGTATTCTGAGGATCTGACAGAGGTTTGCCAGGAAAATCTTTTCATGGGGGTTATTAGCCTAGTGATCCATGTCAACAGTGTGGCATATGGTCCAAAAATGTTAAACCTGCACTAAAATCACATTTGTACCCAACACAGCAAAAAATGGATGAAAACTAAACACAAACTGTCTCTCTCCCTCTCTCTCACTGCTAGGCCTCTTAATGAATCCCAGTGCAGAAATAGACTGTTATTCTCTGGGTGACTGGATAATGTGTGTCCCTCTCTCTCTGTCCCAGTGCAGAAGTAGACAGTTATTCTCTGGGTGACTGGATAATGTGTGTGTCCCTCTCTCTCTGTCCCAGTGCAGAAGTAGACTGTTATTCTCTGGGTGACTGGATAATGTGTGTCCCTCTCTCTGTCCCAGTGCAGAAGTAGACTGTTATTCTCTGGGTGACTGGATAATGTGTGTCCCTCTCTCTGTCCCAGTGCAGAAGTAGACTGTTATTCTCTGGGTGACTGGATAATGGGTGTCGCTCCTGCCTGCTCGATGCGAAGTCAGCAGCAGTTTCAAGAAGTACTCCAAATCACTCATCTAAAGTAGAGACTAGAATAGCACTCTGTCCTTGCTGGAATGCTAACAAGGATAGGAGAGGGGGGCTAGAGACACACAGGGGGCTGGGAGACAGAGGGGAGAAACTACTGGATTTCTATATCCAACCACCTTCTGTATGGGAATGAGCTTCAAGTTCCTTAACATCCACATGACCAACAAACTAACATGGTCCAAACACACCAAGATTACATTTACATTACAATATGTGAAGATTGGCACAGCGAAACCTATTCCCCCTCAGGAGACTGAAAAGATTTGGCATGGGTCCCCAGATTCTCAAAATGTTCTACAGCTGCACCATCAAGAGGATCCTGGTTGCATCACCATCTCGTATGGCAACTGCTCGGCCTCCGACCACAAGGCACTACAGAGGGTAGAGCGTACGGCCCAGTACATCACTGGGGCCAAGCTTCCTGCCATCCAGGACCTCTATACCAGGCGGTGTCAGAGGAAGACCCTAAACATTGTCAAAGACTCCAGCCACCCTAGTCATAGATTGTTCTCTGCTGCCGCAGGGCAAGCGGTACTGGAGTCAAGTCTAGGTCCAAGAGGCTTCTAAACAGCTTCTACCACCAAGCCATAAGACTCCTGAACATCTAATCAAATGGCTAACCAGACCCTTCCCCAATCTTGACCTTAACCATTAGTGGGGCAACTTCACCCTCCACCATAGAATGTTTACAAGCTTAGTCTTAAAGTCTTAAAGGTAGCAGGCAGCCTAGTGGATAAGAGTATTGGGTCAGTAACTGAAACGTTGCAGGTTCAAGTCCCTGAGCTGACTAGGTAAAAAAAAAAAATCTGTTGATGTGCCCTTGAGCAAGGCACTTTATTCTAATTGCTGCTGTAAGTCTCTCTGGTTAAGAGCTTCTGCTAATTGACTACATGTAAATGTGGTCCATTATAGCTAGCTGCTAGACACTCTTAATTAACTGGGAGGTGTACTGGCTTCCATTCATGTCCACTGAGGGATATAGATGTTTTATTGTTAGGAGCAACAGTCTAGACTTGTTCATCAACAATCTGTGGGCTGGGTGGGGGTATGGTATATGTAAACACACAAGGGATGTTATGAGGTTGATTAACTTAAAAAGGCTTAATGGCAGAGTAAATACCATCAGAGCAAATAGTTTGTTTTTCAATTAGAAGAAGTGCGTGTGCATGTGGGTGTGCACGTGGATGCATGTGTGTTAGAAATAGCTTGAATAGTTGGACATATCAATTAAAAAGGCCAATAGAAGATGTATAATATTCATTACAATCACAGCTAAGTGGCTTAATCGTAATGGCAAACCCTTTTCCTCTATGGCAAGGCAGACGGGAATGATCAAAGTGACAGAGTGTAAGCTACTTAAACTACAGTTCCCACTCTTGTCGGGGGGAAACATCATTCCACAGGTCGAGCTGCTCGAACATAAACAAACATTCCCTTCATGGACCAGATATAGCTTCTACAAAAAAATGGTCCGGTCATCACAGGAAGCCTCTCATTTCCAGCGACCTCATTGGCTGCCTCTCCGACCGTGGGAGCCCAACTCCGGTTTGTCACTAGACTGAACAACAATATAAAAACGCAATATGGAATAATTTCAAAGATCGAGTTACATTTCATATGAAGAAATGAGCCAATTGAAATAAAATCCATTAGGCCCTAATCTAAGGATTTCACATGACTGGGAATACAGATATGCATCTGTTAGTCACAGATACCTTTTAAAAAATGGTAGGGGTGTGGATCAGAAAACCAGTCCGTATCTGGTGGGACCACCATTTGGTTCACACAGCGTGACACATCTCCTTCAGAGTTGATCAGGCTGTTGATTGTGGCCAGTGGAATGTTGTCCCACTCCTCTTCAATGGCTGTGCGAAGTTGCTGGATATTGTCAGGAACTGGAAAACGCTGCTGTACATGTCGATCCAGAGCATCCCAAACATGCTCAATGGGTGTCATGTCTGGTGAGTATACAGGCCATGGAAGAACTGGGACATTTTCAGCTTCCAGGAATTGTGTACAGATCCTTGCGCAATGGGGCTGTGCATTATCATGCTGAAACATAGGGGATGGTGCCGGATGAATGTCACGTCAATGGGCCTCAGGATCTCGTCACGATATCTCTGTGCATTCAAATTGCCATCAATAAAATTAAATTGTGTTCATTTTCCATAGCTTTTGCCTGCCCACACCAAACCCCACCATGGGGCACTCTGTTCACAACGTTGACATCAGCAAACCGTTCGCCCAAGCGACACCATACAAGCCATCTACACGGTACAGTTGAAACTGGAATTCATCCATGAAGAGCACACTTCTCCAACGTGTGAGTGGCCATTGAAGGTGAGCATTTGCCCACTGAAGTCAGTTACAACGACGAACTGCAGCCAGATCAAGACACTGGTGAGGACGACGAGCACACAGATGAGCTTCCCTGAGATGGTTTCTGACAGTCTGTGCAGAAGTTTCATCAGCTGTCCGGTTGGCTGGTCTCACAAGATCCCGCAGGGGAAGAAGCCGGATGTGGTGGTCCTGGGCTGGAGTGGTTACACGTGGTCTGCGGTTGTGAAGCCGGGTTGGATGTACTGCCAAATTCTCTAAAAATGGCATTGGAAGCGACTTATGGTAGAGAAATTAACATTCAATTATCTGGCAACAGCTCTGGTAGACATTCCTTTAGTCGGCATGCCAATTGCACGCTCCCTCAAAACTTGACACATCTCTGGCATTGGGTTGTGTGACAAGACAGCACATTTTAGAGTGGTCTTTTATTGTCCCCAGCACAAGGTGCATCTGTGTATTGATCATGCTGTTTAATCAGATTCTTGATGTGCCACACCTGTCAGGTAGATGGATTATCTTGGCAAAGGAGAAATGCTCATTAACAGGGATGTCAACAAATTTGAGAGAAATAAGCTTTTTGTACATATGAAAGGCTGGGATCTTTTATTTTAGCTCATGAAACATGGGACAAGCACTTTACATGTTGTGTTCACTATAATTAGAAATATTGTCAATCCAGTAATCTTGGTCATTTTCTGCCTATCAGACAGATATTTTTGACTCCCTAGTCAAAAATATCCTATAGGATTAGTGATTTTTCCCCCAATACAATCCTTGGTCTTGCACTGAGATGCAGTGTGTTAGACCACTGCGCCACTCGGGAGCAATTGGACCCTTTAGGATTCTCGCAATCCTATATGATTGTGCGTCACTTTTATCAGAATCCTATTTGACTATTTTTTTTCTTATTGTAAATCAAAAGTAATCAGATTGGGTCCTTTTTGCTAAATCTTGTAGGATTTTGTAACCCCCAAACAAAATCCTATTAGAATGTTTTTTTCTATTTATTTAACACAATAAATTATATTTTGATGTCATAAGTAAATATTTTGGGTAGAACTATATATGGACATATTATACAGTATGAAAAGGATTCATTATTGAATATATATAGATATATATATAATCATATTTGTATATGTTTTATTACACTTGGATTGTGTACTAGAACATACGGGTTGAAAAGTGTTATTTTTCTCAGATATAAATAAACAAGTCCAGGTGAAAGCCAAAAGGTCATATCTTTCTAGGGGGGGACACTACTACATTAATACAATATTGCCCTCTTGCTAGATTGATGACTAAAACCACAGTGAAACAGTGAAAAACGGTTGTCAGCTCAATTCTAGCTATGTTGAAGCCATTTCTATGTTATTTTCGAGTCACTGTATTTTTATAACCTCGTTTTCATGATTTCTGGTAGATCTAAATCAATCACATCACGTTGTTGGACTCATTCAGCAGTTGTTACCTAATTAAATACTATAGGAAATTAATGTTGAAAGTTCCATTTAAATTCCTAAAATACAAGTTGAAAATAATGCTGTTGCCACTTCCCGTTACAATAACTTTTGATAAATAGCCTAATGTCAAAACACCGTTGTCGTGTCCAAAATCATCAATAAACAGTTTTGAAAACCTAAACATAAATTGTAGTCTACTACCTACACATACAAGTGCCACAATAGTAATCATATTACTTGTATTATTACTATTTTGGAGCACCCTATGAACTGCATATGCACAATGTTGTTTTGACAAGTGCCAATTAAATCACTCATTGATTAGAGGAGAAATCGAATTGCATGCGGCTGCTGAAACTAACAAATCAAAAACACATGGAACCTGGAAACACCTGTTGGAGACAAGCAGCTACATTTTGGAGTGATGCATTTTGATTTGGGTATGTGGCCTAAACGGAAAGAGAACGCAACCGCAACACTTATTTGACAAGCACTCATTTTTGATATCACATTGAAATGAACAGAACGGTTGCACGCCCTGTTCAAACTAACCTTACTAAAAATAAAAATAAAACATACGGAATCTGGAAATATTTACTGTATATCACTGGTTACAGGACACCTTTTATAAGACAGCTAGCTACATTGTGGATTGTTGTATTGTTTCAAGTATGTCGCCAACGCCTAAAGCTAAATGCAACACTATTTTGTTAACTCATCATATCGAAATCAAGAGTGAGGGCAGACTGTTGGTGTGTTTACATGGTTTAAACTAAGACTATTCAAAGGACACACTGAATGCGATAATTTCTATATCACTGGTTAGAAGAGATTCCCACTCCAGGAATCCCCCCCAACGTTACAGGAATCCCCGAACACCTTATTACTGTCGCAGGTGAAGTTACACATGAAGAAAACAATGGAGGGAGGAGGGACAAAGAAAGGAGAAATCTAGAACGAAGAAAGGATAAAAGTACAGAAGAGGACATAGAGACAAAGGACGGCTTAAAAGAGGAAGAACTTCCTTGAGTGATTCCTGTACCCGCAAGTCAAAACCAAGTTTAGTCACAAAATATAATTGATTATCGAAATGATTATTTGGGGTTTGTAAGTGAAGTACTCTGAACCGGGCTTGGATTTTGTTTCCACTTTCTTGAACCGGACAAGTGCCATTCTGTAAACAAACCTCTTCAACACACCACTGCAATATGGGAGTGATTCAATCATATCAAATTTTGGAACCAGTCCTATTGGGCTCCATTGGGATTCTATTTTATAGGATCCGATAAGGTTTTTCTATTGGATTCTCATATTGGAATCCTATCAGATTTTGGAACCTGTCCTATAGGATAAAAATCATATAGGATTGGTTCCAAAATGTATCATATTAGGAATGGTTCTCAAATCTGATAGTCAAAAACTTCTATTGGATTCCAATAGAAAAATCCTAAGGCTGAAATTGCAGGAAGCACTGCAGTGGTTATCAGTCTCAATCAGTTATGTAACAGCAGGATACAGAAACTCATTGTAGAAGCTCAGAGATTTAGAACAGACACAGACACTGCGTGAGAAAAATACAGCCAGGAGTCTCGGTGCTAGAAGGACAGGAAGCGCTAACTTTTAATATAGGACTGCGTCCCAAATTACACCCTATTCCTTATGTAGTGGGCTACTTCTGAGCTCTGGTCAAAAACAGTGCAATATGTAGGGAATAGGGTGCTATTTGGGATGCAGATTAGGTTCTGTATGATGATTGATGGAAATGGAGATAAGTGAGATCCAATCTGATCATTAAATACATCTCCCTATGAGTATTTCAGGAGCTGTCATCTCTATTTTTTTTTTACATCTGGATTTTTTTTTAATGCATCCCTTCAGGGCCACTCTCGGCCTGAGACAATAAGGGGGATTAACTGTGTCAGATCAGAACCTGGAGACTATGGAGAGTTTCTTCACCTCTGACTGGACTGAGATCAGCGCTAATAGTGATGAGTAGTGTCTGCTAAGTGCACTTACACACTCACTCCACATTAGTTTCTCATCTCTCACTGGTTTGGCATCAGCGCAAAATGTCTCACACTCCTCAGACTGTCTACACCTGTGTGTGTGTGTGTGTGTGTGTGTGTGTGTGTGTGTGAGAGAGAGAGAGAATATGTGTGATTGAGTGTAATATCCAAATGTTACCCATTTACATGTCTCCTGCATTAAAAAGGGATACCCCAGAGGTTTTGTATATTCTCAGACAGTAGTTTTGAAAGTGGTGCTCACGAGCCAAAATGGCTCCACTGAAAATTGTGCACAATTGTGTACTACGTCATCCATTTTATATGATATGTTGCAAATTCCAATTCATACAATATGTTAGGAATTTGTAAGTGCTTAAGTTCCTGGACTGCATCTTTAATGGTATGCACATCTACCTGCAGAACTCTTTACTGAGTGTACCAACCTGCTTGTAGGATATGAATACACATCTATACACAACAACACAGCAGAATGTGTTATTAAGTGCACCAACCGGGTAAATACAATACAAACACAATTTGTTTAATAGCCTGGGCATGACACTGAGGAAACTTAGATATTGGGGAGAGACTGACTGATTACTGTGAGTCAAATTGATCCCTAAGTCTAGTGCAAGGCCAAAGTGAGGAAATGGGCAGTTTGCTGTGTGCAGTTACTGTGGTATGCTGGCTGCTAGTGACACAGAGACTCCATGTCTTTATAAGGAATCAAGCTGCACTTTGTCTCAGAGTGACAGGAGAGAAGAGCGGTGCCAAAATGACCCCTCAGTTAGGATACTCATCACATAAACAAAAACAGTGTATTCAGACAAACAAAAACACTTATTCATTGACTGCACAGCACACCATCTGCAGCCAACAAACTAGATAAAAAGACACATTGAACACCTGGTGGAGTAATCGAAATTACAGCTCGTTTCTACAAAAACTTCCATGCTGGGTGAAAAATAAGTCCCCTTTTCAATGGGGAAAACAGCATTTCTAGAATGTGCCACTTGTTTCCCTGGTTACTAATCTCTCAGCATTTGGATCTCTGGGGAGTTCGCTTCTCAAAGTTTCCCTTGCTCCTTGGCCAGCAGAGGAACCCCAACAAAGGCTCATTTTGTCGGCAACAAAAGCCCAATAAACCCCAGCTGGACAAAATTCCCACATCATTTAGTGGTGGGTTGGGCGAATAGAAAAGAGGGCAAGTAAAGAATATTTTATATGCCCATAATTAATTATAACAAGTCCTTTAAATTTGAAATAAACTACTTAAAACTTTGAAACGCCAACTTTAGAGCATCCATCATACATTTGATAGCAGAGACTGGATGGGAAAAATTATGCTCTTGCCTTTACCTTTCAGCTGCAACAAATTATTACTGAGCAGAGAAAAAAATTAAGTGATTGTACTGATGCACCAGTAGACTCAGCCGCAGGCGTCCCTTTCATCTCTGAATTCATATGTTCCTCAATGGATGCGTAGCATATCATCATGGGCATTGAAACAAACAAAAAAAGAATCCCTCAAAATGTCCCCAAAATAGAATCCTATCAATTTGTACCTCAACATAAACACAGTATAGATGCATATGTGCATTCTGAACAGTAAAAATAGTAATAGGTCTATTGACATTAGTGAACACGAGGCAGGTCTCTCTCACCAGTCTCGAGCGTTGTGTTGCACTGCCATGTGTCCGAGTTGACAGGCTTCCAGCAGGACTCCCACAGAGACAGGTAGTACTGGTTATACGCCGTTACCCACGCGGGGCTCAACACCGCCCCGACATCCAGGCAGAGCGCAAGGAAGACGCACACCAAGCCCACCAACTTCAGCGGTGTCAACGCCGACACGCGCACCTCCTCCGTTCCACTCACGGATGAAGCCATGGGATGGTAAACAAAAGTAGCTTTCTCCGAGGACCGTGGGCTGGCGGTTGGGTCTCAAACCAAGAATTTCGTAATTCTCCCCTGCTGAGAGTGGAGGGTGGGCAGCGCGTCAGGGACGCTGCTGCAGCTACCGTATCACCACTGCTGAAGCGAGTCGTCCGAGCGCACTGAACATTGCTGAAATATCACAGAGAGGCACCTGCAGGGTCCTAGTGCCTAGGTCTCTCTCTGGATTTCCGACAGTCTCTTTCCAGAGGTTGGCCAATTACTCTCTCTCTCTCTCTCTCTCTCTCTCTCTCTCTCTCTCTCTCTCTCTCTCTCAATTCAATTCAATTCAAGGGCTTTATTGGCATGGGAAACATGTGTTAACATTGCCAAAGCAAGTGAGGTAGACAACATACAAAGTGAATATATAAAGTGAAAAACAACAAAAATTAACAGTAAACATTACACATACAACAGTTTCAAAACAGTAAAGACATTACAAATGTCATATTATATATATATATATATATATATATATATATATATATATATATATATATATATATATATATATATACATACACAATGTACAAATAATTAAAGGACACAAGATAAAATAAATAAGCATAAATATGGGTTGTATTTACAATGGTGTTTGTTCTTCACTGGTTGCCCTTTTCTCGTGGCAACAGGTCACAAATCTTGCTGCTGTGATGGCACACTGTGGAATTTCACCCAGTAGGTATGGGAGTTTTTCAAAATTGGATATGTTTTCGAATTCTTTGTGGATCTGTGTGATCTGGGGGAAATATGTCTCTCTAATATGGTCTCTCTCTCTCTCTCTCTCTCTCTCTCTCTCTCTCTCTCTCAGAGGGAAACAGGGGATATGAAATCGCATTTTTATAATTGAACCTAACCGATTCTTATTTCCACAAGGAAGTATCCAGTAATTAGCTATTATTGATTTTTAGGGGGGAAAGGCTGCCCCACTCCCACACACATTTGATTATTACTTTGAAAGGCAATTTATTCCAAAGTTGCACATTTGATTTCACGCACAATTATTCAATCAACATAGGGGTTTTCTGACAAGTGCAATTATTTCATATGATTCATCGTTCATTTCACTCCCATCATGTTTCGACCCATAGGTGATGTGTTGAGTGTCAATTTCAAATTACAGTCAAATGTGATCATGGACTGGAGTTTGATTAGACACTGTGAATTTAATATGTTGTGACAAGTAAATAAACTAAAAATGAATAGGCTTTTCCTAAGCTTATAAACTGAATTACTCATCACACTGGGCACAAGCCGCGTAGCCCCCTCAATTAAAACGTTAACCCCTTCCGTCTTAGTGTTATGCCTCTATATAAAAATAGCGTGACAGTTTGGCGCAAAAACAAATCCGTATCTCCACGGTGCTGTGTCAGCACAACAGACCAACATTTCCATAAAAAGCGGGGAAACAATGTATGTATGTTTTTCAAGCAGAAATTTGCTTCCTGCAACACTAACTCAAAAAAGTTCTGGGACACTATAAAGTCAATGGAGAATAAGAACACCTCCTCCCAGCTGCCCACTGCACTGAAGATAGGAAACTCGGTCACCACTGATAAATCCATTATAATTGAGAATTTCAATAAGCATTTTTCTACGGCTGGCCATGCTTTCCACCTGGCTACCCCTACCCTGGTCAACAGCACTCCACCCCCCACAGCAACTCGCCCAAGCCTTCCCCATTTCTCCTTCTCCCAAATCCAGTTAGCTGATGTTCTGAAAGAGCTGCAAAATCTGGACCCCTACAAATCAGCCGGGCTAGACAATCTGGACCCTTTCTTTCTAAAATTATCTGCCGAAATTGTTGCCACCCCTATTACTAGCCTGTTCAACCTCTCTCTCGTGTCGTCTGAGATTCCCAAAGATTGGAAAGCAGCTGCGGTCATCCCCCTTTTCACTCTTGACCCAAACTGCTACAGACCTATATCTATCCTACCCTGCCTTTCTAAGGTCTTCGGAAGCCAAGTCAACAAACAGATTAGCGACCATTTAGAATCTCACCATACCCTCTCTGCTATGCAATCTGGTTTCAGAGCTGGTCATGGGTGCACCTCAGCCACGCTCAAGGTCCTAAACGATATCTTAACCGCCATCGATAAGAAACATTACTGTGCAGCCATATTCATTGATCTGGCCAAGGCTTTTCGACTCTGTCAATCACCACATCCTCATCGGCAGACTCGACAGCCTTGGTTTCTCAAATGATTGCCTCGCCTGGTTCACCAACTAATTATCTGATAGAGTTCAGTGTGTCAAATCGGAGGGTCTGCTGTCCGGACCTCTGGCAGTCTCTATGGGGGTGCCACAGGGTTCAATTCTTGGACCGACTCTCTTCTCTGTATACATCAATGATGTCGCTCTTGCTGCTGGTGAGTCTCTGATCCACCTCTACGCAGACGGCACCATTCTGTATACTTCTGGCCATTCTTTGGACACTGTGTTAACAACCCTCCAGGCAAGCTTCAATGCCATACAACTCTCCTTCCGTGGCCTCCAATTGCTCTTAAATACAAGTAAAACTAAATGCATGCTCTTCAACCGATCGCTGCCTGCACCTGCCCGCCTGTCCAACATCACTACTCTGGACGGCTCTGACTTAGAATACGTGGACAACTACAAATACCTAGGTGTCTGATTAGACTGTAAACTCTCCTTCCAGACCCACATCAAACATCTCCAATTCAAAGTTAAATCTAGAATTGGCTTCCTATTTTGCAACAAAGCATCCTTCACACATGCTGCCAAACATACCCTTGTAAAACTGACCATCCTACCAATCCTCGACTTTGGCGATGTCATTTACAAAATAGCCTCCAATACCCTACTCAACATATTGGATGCAGTCTATCACAGAGCCATCCGTTTTGTCACCAAAGCCCCATATACTACCCACCATTGCGACCTGTACGCTCTCGTTGGCTGGCCCTCGCTTCATACTCGTCGCCAAACCCACTGGCTCCATGTCATCTACAAGACCCTGCTAGGTAAAGTCCCCCTTATCTCAGCTTGCTGGTCACCATGCGCTCCAGCAGGTATATCTCTCTGGTCACCCCCAAAACCAATTCTGTCTTTGGCCGCCTCTCCTTCAAGTTCTCTGCTGCCAATGACTGGAACGAATTACAAAAATCTCTGAAACTGGAAACACATCTACCCCACTAGCTTTAAGTACCAGCTGTCAGAGTAGCTCACAGATTACTGAACCTGTACATAGCCCACCTATAATTTAGCCCAAACAACTACCTCTTTCCCTACTGTATTTATTTTATTTATTTATTTAATTTATTTTGCTCCTTTGCAACCCATTATTTTTATTTCTACTTTGCACATTCTTCCACTGCACATCTACCATTCCAGTGTTTTACTTGCTATATTGTATTTACTTCGCCACCATGGCCTTTTTTTGCCTTTACCTCCTTTATCTCACCTCATTTGCTCACATCGTATATAGACTTGTTTCGACTGTATATTTGTTTTTACTCCATGTGAAACTCTGTGTTGTTGTATGTGTCGAACTGCTTTGCTTTATTTTGGCCAGGTCGCAATTGTAAATGAGAACTTGTTCTCAACTTGCCTACCTGGTTAAATAAAAGTGAAATAAAAAATATAAAAAATAAAAAATGTTCCTGCAACACAGAAGTAAGACTGGAGATTACATGGCTGCAGAAGGCGGTGACGGACCCTGGCTTTAAGTTTACGGCCACCATGGTGCACAGCCCTAGGAATATGCCTCAGGACTACCTGGCATGATGACTTCTGGCTGTGCCCAGTCCACCTGGTCGTGCTGCTGCTCCAGTTTCAACTTGCCCCTGAACTGCTGTTTTTGATTGATTGATTCAGCATGTTGGATGCTGGGCTCCCTGCCTGTGCCATTAAACCCCTACAACTCATCCAGAACGCCGCAGCCCGTCTGGTGTTCAACCTTCCCAAGTTCTCTCACGTCACCCCGCTCCTCCGCTCTCTCCACTGGCTTCCAGTTGAAGCTCGCATCCGCTACAAGACCATGGTGCTTGCCTACGGAGCTGTGAGGGGAACGGCACCTCAGTACCTCCAGGCTCTGATCAGGCCCTACACCCAAACAAGGGCACTGCGTTCATCCACCTCTGGCTTGCTCGCCTCCCTACCACTGAGGAAGTACAGTTCCCGCTCAGCCCAGTCAAAACTGTTCGCTGCTCTGGCTCCCCAATGGTGGAACACACTCCCTCACGACGCCAGGACAGCGGAGTCAATCACCACCTTCCGGAGACACCTGAAACCCCACCTCTTTAAGGAATACCTAGGTGAAATGTCAGAACGATTCATCGAATTCAACGGCCAGCTGGTGGAGGCCTTTTGTGCCCTTGACCTAGAGAGCCATGACTTTCTAGATGTGAAAAAGGTGAAACCACTGCTGAATCTAAGCAAAACAGATTCGGTGGAAGCTGAGTTTTTGCAGACTGAATTCACCCACTCTGTCTTCAATGAGGACAAATGGACCCCACTTGATATCCTGCAACGATTCTCTGGGCCTCTCTCCGCTATGCCGACCGTGCTTACTGCACTGAAACATGGACTGACATGGGGTGTCCACAGCTACATGCGTGTTCAGTCAACACAGAAGAAGCATGCTACACCCGAGAAAAGCTCAACTGGCATTTGAGGGGGATATTACAAGAAGATTTCGGGGGAGAGGAATGATCGATTATTCAGAAAGTTCCACAGAGCATCAAGGAAGCTGCAACTCTTTTGAAAATGTACGATTGAAACAATCTAGCTGGTTGGTTTCTGTCAAAATCTTGCTTTATTATGTAGGGCGCCGTCTATGGGGCTGATAGAGCGCAGCGAGATTTCGTGCCATTGAACCTGTCAATTCTTGTTCAAAACCTTTATGTTTATTGTGGTATAGCGTGATATAAACAGAATTCAATATAATTCCAATGCAAGAGCCCAAATGACACCCCTGGGAATAGCTACATATAAGTTTCATCATAGAGATAGATAGGCTACGGTCTATTATGGTTGTCTTGGTAACCTATTGTTTTATGAGTCTCTAAATATTGGATAAGTGTTTAGGCTAGGCTGGCATTGCTTAATTGATTACGTGGGTCTAATTTGATTCACAGAAGTATACTGTATCACAACGGCGTAGCTGAACTCATGAGCGAGCGACATGATTAATCATGTTTGAAGCTGCCATGTATAGGCCTATTTATTTAGATAGACGGCTGCATCTCACTGTAGTAGGCTGTAGGCTGCATCTCACTGTAGTAGGTTGTAGGCTGCATCTCACTGTAGTCCAAATCAGTCAGGTTTCAAGACTAGTCATTCAACTGAGACTGCTCTTCTCTGTATCACGGAGGCGCTCCGCACTGCTAAAGCTAACTCTCTCTCCTCTGCTCTCATCCTTCTAGACCTATCGGCTGCCTTCGATACTGTGAACCATCAGATCCTCCTCTCCACCCTCTCCGAGTTGGGCATCTCCGGCGCGGCCCACGCTTGGATTGCGTCCTACCTGACAGGTCGCTCCTACCAGGTGGCGTGGCGAGAATCTGTCTCCTCACCACGCGCTCTCACCACTGGTGTCCCCCAGGGCTCTGTTCTAGGCCCTCTCCTATTCTCGCTATACACCAAGTCACTTGGCTCTGTCATAACCTCACATGGTCTCTCCTATCATTGCTATGCAGACGACACACAATTAATCTTCTCCTTTCCCCCTTCTGATGACCAGGTGGCGAATCGCATCTCTGCATGTCTGGCAGACATATCAGTGTGGATGACGGATCACCACCTCAAGCTGAACCTCTGCAAGACGGAGCTGCTCTTCCTCCCGGGAAGGACTGCCCGTTCCATGATCTCGCCATCACGGTTGACAACTCCATTGTGTCCTCCTCCCAGAGCGCTAAGAACCTTGGCGTGATCCTGGACAACACCCTGTCGTTCTCAACTAACATCAAGGCGGTGGCCCGTTCCTGTAGGTTCATGCTCTACAACATCCGCAGAGTACGACCCTGCCTCACACAGGAAGCGGCGCAGGTCCTAATCCAGGCACTTGTCATCTCCCGTCTGGATTACTGCAACTCGCTGTTGGCTGGGCTCCCTGCCTGTGCCATTAAACCCCTACAACTCATCCAGAACGCCGCAGCCCGTCTGGTGTTCAACCTTCCCAAGTTCTCTCACGTCACCCCGCTCCTCCGCTCTCTCCACTGGCTTCCAGTTGAAGCTCGCATCCGCTACAAGACCATGGTGCTTGCCTACGGAGCTGTGAGGGGAACGGCACCTCAGTACCTCCAGGCTCTGATCAGGCCCTACACCCAAACAAGGGCACTGCGTTCATCCACCTCTGGCTTGCTCGCCTCCCTACCACTGAGGAAGTACAGTTCCCGCTCAGCCCAGTCAAAACTGTTCGCTGCTCTGGCTCCCCAATGGTGGAACACACTCCCTCACGACGCCAGGACAGCGGAGTCAATCACCACCTTCCGGAGACACCTGAAACCCCACCTCTTTAAGGAATACCTAGGATAGGATAAAGTAATCCTTCTCACCCCCCCCCCCTTAAAAGATTTAGATGCACTATTGTAAAGTGGCTGTTCCACTGGATGTAATAAGGTGAATGCACCAATTTGTAAGTCGCTCTGGATAAGAGCGTCTGCTAAATGACTTAAATGTAAATGTAATGTAGTAGACTGTAGGCTGTAGGCTGCATCTCACTGTAGTAGGCTGTAGGCTGTAGGCTGCATCTCACTGTAGTAGGCTGTAGGCTGCATCTCACTGTCGTAGGCTGTAGGCTGTAGGCTGTAGGCTGCATCTCACTGTAGTAGGCTGTAGGCTGCATCTCACTGTCGTAGGCTGTAGGCTGTAGGCTGCATCTCACTGTAGTAGGCTGTAGGTTGTAGGCTGCATCTCACTGTAGTAGGCTGTAGGCTGCATCTCACTGTAGTAGGCTGTAGGCTGCATCTCACTGTAGTAGGCTGTAGGCTGCATCTCACTGTAGTAGGCTGTAGGCTGCATCTCACTGTAGTAGGCTGTAGGCTGCATCTCACTGTAGTAGGCTGTAGGCTGCATCTCACTGTAGTAGGCTGTAGGCTGCATCTCACTGTAGTAGGCTGTAGGCTGCATCTCACTGTAGTAGGCTGTAGGCTGAATCTCACTGTAGTAGGCTGTAGGCTGTCGGCTGCATCTCACTGTAGTAGGCTGTAGGTTGCATCTCACTGTAGTAGGCTGTAGGCTGCATCTCACTGTAGTAGGCTGTAGGCTGTCGGCTGCATCTCACTGTAGTAGGCTGTAGGCTGTCGGCTGCATCTCACTGTCGTAGGCTGTAGGCTGCATCTCACTGTCGTAGGCTGTAGGCTGCATCTCACTGTAGTAGGCTGTAGGCTGCATCTCACTGTAGTAGACTGTAGGCTGTAGGCTGCATCTCACTGTAGTAGGCTGTAGGCTGTAGGCTGCATCTCACTGTAGTAGGCTGTAGGCTGCATCTCACTGTAGTAGGCTGTAGGCTGCATCTCACTGTAGTAGGCTGTAGGCTGTAGGCTGCATCTCACTGTAGTAGGCTGTAGGCTGCATCTCACTGTAGTAGGCTGTAGGCTGCATCTCACTGTAGTAGGCTGTAGGCTGCATCTCACTGTAGTAGGATGTAGGCTGCATCTCACTGTAGTAGGCTGTAGGCTGTAGGCTGCATCTCACTGTAGTAGGCTGTAGGCTGCATCTCACTGTAGTAGGCTGTAGGCTGCATCTCACTGTAGTAGGATGTAGGCTGCATCTCACTGTAGTAGGCTGTAGGCTGTAGGCTGCATCTCACTGTAGTAGGCTGTAGGCTGCATCTCACTGTAGTAGGCTGTAGGCTGCATCTCACTGTAGTAGGCTGTAGGCTGCATCTCACTGTAGTAGGATGTAGGCTGCATCTCACTGTAGTAGGATGTAGGCTGCATCTCACTGTAGTAGGTTGTAGGCGGCATCTCACTGTAGTAGACTGTAGGCTGTAGGCTGCATCTCACTGTAGTAGGCTGTAGGCTGTAGGCTGCATCTCACTGTAGTAGGCTGTAGGCTGCATCTCACTGTAGTAGGCTGTAGGCTGCATCTCACTGTAGTAGACTGTAGGCTGAATCTCACTGTAGTAGGCTGTAGGCTGCATCTCACTGTAGTAGGCTGTAGGCTGCATCTCACTGTAGTAGGCTGTAGGCTGCATCTCACTGTAGTAGGCTGTAGGCTGCATCTCACTGTAGTAGGCTGTAGGCTGTAGGCTGCATCTCACTGTAGTAGACTGTAGGTTGTAGGCTGCATCTCACTGTAGTAGGCTGTAGGCTGCATCTCACTGTAGTAGGCTGTAGGCTGCATCTCACTGTAGTAGGCTGTAGGCTGCATCTCACTGTAGTAGGCTGTAGGCTGCATCTCACTGTAGTAGGCTGTAGGCTGCATCTCACTGTAGTAGGCTGTAGGCTGCATCTCACTGTAGTAGGCTGTAGGCTGCTGTAGTAGGATGTAGGCTGCATCTCACTGTAGTAGGCTGTAGGCTGCATCTCACTGTATAGGCTGTAGGCTGCATCTCACTGTAGGCTGTAGGCTGCATCTCACTGTAGGCTGTAGGCTGTAGGCTGCATCTCACTGTAGTAGGCTGTAGGCTGCATCTCACTGTAGTAGGCTGTAGGCTGCATCTCACTGTAGTAGGCTGTAGGCTGCATCTCACTGTAGTAGGCTGTAGGCTGCATCTCACTGTAGTAGGCTGCATCTCACTGTAGTAGGCTGTAGGCTGCATCTCACTGTAGTAGGATGTAGGCTGCATCTCACTGTAGTAGGCTGTAGGCTGCATCTCACTGTAGTAGGCTGTAGGCTGCATCTCACTGTAGTAGGCTGTAGGCTGCATCTCACTGTAGTAGGCTGTAGGCTGTAGGCTGCATCTCACTGTAGTAGGCTGTAGGCTGCATCTCACTGTAGTAGGCTGTAGGCTGCATCTCACAGGCTGTAGTAGGCTGCATCTCAGGCTGTAGGCTGCATCTCACTGTAGTAGGCTGTAGGCTGCATCTCACTGTAGTAGGCTGTAGGCTGCATCTCACTGTAGTAGGCTGTAGGCTGCATCTCACTGTAGTAGGCTGTAGGCTGTAGGCTGCATCTCACTGTAGTAGGCTGTAGGCTGCATCTCACTGTAGTAGGCTGTAGGCTGCATCTCACTGTAGTAGGCTGTAGGCTGTAGGCTGCATCTCACTGTAGTAGGCTGTAGGCTGCATCTCACTGTAGTAGGCTGTAGGCTGCATCTCACTGTAGTAGGCTGTAGGCTGCATCTCACTGTAGTAGGCTGTAGGCTGCATCTCACTGTAGTAGGCTGTAGGCTGTAGGCTGCATCTCACTGTAGTAGGCTGTAGGCTGCATCTCACTGTAGTAGGCTGTAGGCTGCATCTCACTGTAGTAGGCTGTAGGCTGTAGGCTGCATCTCACTGTAGTAGGCTGTAGGCTGCATCTCACTGTAGTAGGCTGTAGGCTGCATCTCACTGTAGTAGGCTGTAGGCTGTAGGCTGCATCTCACTGTAGTAGACTGTAGGTTGTAGACTTTGTTGAGGTTATTTGGATCTCCATTTGCCTTTTGTTTACTGTGTTGGTTTACTGTAACTGTAACTAACCTAAATATAGATTGTGTCATGTCTTTATCAACCGGATATTTTGTTTACTTCTTGGTACCGCTGGTTTGTTCTGTTCTCATTCATTCGCAGTTGTGCCATGATATTCTAAGCCAAACTGCTATTCAGTATTTTTGTTTGCGTGCATGAATAACTAGGCTACTACTTTCAGCATTTAGTATGTATTATTTTGCATGATTTTGTGAAGACAGCTGTGTGTACAGCTACATTCACATAGGCTGTTTGTAATAGGTGAATTGCCTTATCTATCTTGCAGCCTATATGACCACAACGGCCCAGCTGTCGTGTGCTGTCCATTGTGCTGCTACAGCGCATAAGAGATAGGCTACAGATTTCAAAAGCACTCAATGATCTCGGAGTCTCTGCATTTGAAATGTATGTTTATTGTGGTATAGCCTGATATTAGGAAAACTCAATAAAATTCAGATGCAAGAACCCCCCCATTCACATATGGTTGAGTTGTCAACTAACACATATTCAACATAAAAATTCACCATGACATTGGATCTATGAAACAAAAAAATTGAAATTTCTTTAAACAATCACATCAAAACACTCAAATTTACACATTTCTGCTTCATCTATGATAGTGTGGTTAAAAACCTATTATCTGGCAATGACCAAAATATAGAGAGACATAAGATCCTCTTTGTCGTCGGGTCGACCTTCCACCTCTGTTGTTTTGGTTGGAACCTTTTGTTTACCTTAAAACAATACCCCAAGGCATTAGAATTGCACCAGAGGTGCAGACGGGAGATGCTCCACATGGTTAGATATGGTATGTATCATGCATCCCACTGGGGAAAATATGGTTGAATCACTGTCATTTCAACAACAATCAATCATGTGTTTGTTCTTGCTTGAATTAATGCCTGTGTGTGTGTGTGTTTGGTTTTGGTTACAGAAGTCCTCACAAGGATAGTAAAACAAGGAAAAGTGGGGACTGGTCCCCACAAGGAAAAATGCTTTTCTAGGATTAAGGCGTTCATGTGTGATGATCCACTTATTACCTTGCTATTCCTCTGTGAGAATCCTGATTACAATGTTTTATTTTACTAGGCAAGTTAGTTAAGAATTTTTATTTTATTTTCAATGACGGCCTAAGAACAGTGGGTTAACTGCCTTGTTCAGATATTTACCTTGTCCGCTTGGGAATTCGATCTGGCAACCTTTAGGTTACTGGCCCAACGCTCTTAACCACAATGCTACCTGCCTTGATAGTCTGATGCTACTGAGACCAACAATTAGCACTGTACGGTATAGTTTATCTTTTTATAATGTTATTCAAGAGATCATTTAGTTGATTTGTCATTTCAGTGCACAGTGCAGCACACATTTTGTTTCTAAAATGCTTAGTGCCTAGACTATGGTAGGCTAGTGCAGACTGCAGTAATTACATTGGAACCTAAAGACCAAACTCCCATGCACTGACTGCTATTGACTCGGGAGTCAATGCCTGCAAGACCATGGGAACCCCGTAAATCAAGTTTGACATGCAACATTTCCTGGTGCATAGCACAAGGTGGTCTACAAAGCTCCAGTAGGCCTATTTGTGCACCGAGAGTAGTTTACTAGTAGTTTACGAATTATTTCATTCTTGCTGCACACTCACTCCCAGTTTTATAGTAATTCATAATGTAAAACTAATAATGATTGTGTAGAAGTAGCACATAGAAGGGATTTGATGTCAGTCGCTTGGTATGATGCGAGTTCTTGGTGGCTAAAATTCCTGTTGACTGTCCCTTTAAACTGGAGAAAGAAAAAAGCTTCTGAACAGACTTTTGCGCGTGCGTAGCAATATAATGGTCCTCGAGGCAATACTGGAGTATAGAGCGCATTCCTAAAGGAAAATAGGTAAATAAAGTTACATTCTTTAACATTTTCATTTGACAAATAAATGCCTTGAATATTTCGTGTGTTCTTGAAGCGGCTCGTGGAAATATTTCCTGATTGGAATGATAGGAGTCGCTTGTAGAAAATCAGTCAGGAAATTATTTGATACAAATCATCCGCTTGTCAGCAAGCTAACCGTTAGCAAGACAAGCGTCAATCTCAGATGTCCATGACACACATAGGCAGCTATAATAATAATAATAATATCGCCAAAGATTACATCATGTATTTGATATCGCAATCAATATAACTTGTTTTAATTGTTCTAAAATAAAGGTTGAATAATTTTACATCCGGTGCCCCTTTCCAGGAGACCGTCAGAGTTGGCGCGTACGGCGCTGTGTTTATTACATTTGTGTTGGTCTTTTAGGCTCTTTCCGTCATGGCAGTAACATTCCTGTCACCCTGGTTAGCTTCGGGTCATTCGGTTTTTAGCCACGGATGTCTGAAATTCACAGCACACTGCTTGTGACGGCCATTTCCGTTGGGCGGTTATCAGGGCAGGACTTAAATGGGAATAATAGTGGACATTGACGCTCTATGGGAAAAGTGGCCTAAACACCCAGTGGAAATGATGGCCTACTTTCTAGTTTGGATATGTAGAGTTGTGTAAATATCTGAACCAACTGTTGTATGACTCCGCTGTTGACCCGTTTCTGCTCATTAAAGTTGGTAACTGTTTTTGGTGAATGTTTTTCTATCAACAGACACTGTCACCCATCCCAAACAGACCAGAAGGAGTCATGGGGAGTGGTAAGTGGGGAAGGGCCTTGTTTAAACTCCATAACATGGTTTACCCAGGAAATACAAATGTTAGCCGACTCTCCCTTAAGTGAGTCTAATCAGGCATTCCTGGGGCGTATAAACACAATATGGTTCCTGTCCACAGCCTCTGGTCTGATCCCAGATCAGCTTAACAGAGGGCTGCTCTGTCCGCCTGTCTTGATTCCAAGAGCTAGTTTCCCTTATGCTGGCCATGGTTGGCCTTTCTAATCAAAGAAGCTTTTGTTTTATACAGAAATGTAGTTAGTAGGCATTTCCTTCTTTTTCTACTTTCTTTGTATCAACCTCTGCCTCTTTTTCTCTTTGCCTCTCTATCCCGAGTGGCAAGGTGTTCTAAGACACTATGTCAGTACTCGAGACGTCACTACAGACACCCTGGTTCGAATCCAGACTGTATCACAACGGGCCGTCTCTCTTCCTGTCCCTCTCTCGCTCTCTCTTCCTGTCCCCCTCTCTTGCTCTCTCTTCCTGTCCCCCTCTCTCACTCTCTCTTCCTGTCCCCCTCTCTCTCTCGCTCTCTCTTCCTGTCCCCCTCTCTCTCTCGCTCTCTTCCTGTCCCCCTCTCTCTCTCTCTCGCTCTCTCTTCCTGTCCCCCTCTCTCTCGCTCTCTCTTCCTGTCCCCCTCTCTCTCTCGCTCTCTCTTCCTGTCCCCCCTCTCTCTCTCGCTCTCTCTTCCTGTCCCCCTCTCTCTCTCGCTCTCTCTTCCTGTCCCCCTCTCTCTCGCTCTCTCTTCCTGTCCCCCTCTCTCTCTCGCTCTCTCTTCCTGTCCCCCTCTCTCGCTCGCTCTCTCTTCCTGTCCCCCTCTCTCGCTCGCTCTCTCTTCCTGTCCCCCTCTCTGCCTCTCTGGTCTCCCTTCATCTCTCTCTGACAGTGTTCTTGCCGTCGGACCTCGCCAACACAGTGCTGAGGCGTTTGCGCAGGGACAATGGCTACCTGTTAGAGGAGATCCGTCAGGGCAACATCCAGAGAGAGTGCAGAGAGGAGATCTGCACCTACGAGGAAGCCAGGGAGGCCTTTGAGAACGATGACAAAACTGTGAGTGAGACGCACGCAACCAAGGTTGGGGTCAATTTCAATTCAGGAAGTAAATGATAAGCATTAAGGACTATTTGAATGTTTGACTGCCTTGTTGACTTTCTAAATTGAAATGGAATTGACCCCAACCCGTATGCAACACACACAGTGCTCTTTGTTGTTGCCTTTGCTCCCGTATTGAGAGAGACACACATTCTCACTCTAACAAAAACACTTGTAGTCCTACTCCAGTGTGCTGGCCAGTGGAATGTTCCTGTTTTTCAGGAAGGGATGATGGTCAGCAAGAAGAGCAGCTGACTCCCTAAGAAAGAGAGCGAGCTGCTCAGTAGGGAGAGGATCATTACAAAAACTATTGTCAGGGGTGGGAAGGCACAGTCAGTCACGCAGAGGGATGTAGTACATACGGACAGCTGTGTGTGTGTGTTTTCTGGAGCTTGACATTCAGAACATTGCAGATGGAAATGGCATTTCTTTAACATTCCATATTATAGTGAAATCTTGATTATCTGTTACGTTCATTTCTTTGTTATATTCTTCAACATATAACTCAATGCCCCCTGTGTTTATTCTAAGCGGATAATTCTGACGGTGTATCTCTCTGATTGGCTACAGCAACGGTTCTGGGAGGAGTATGTGCGGGAGAGCAGTGGCGGGCAGCAGTTGGAGGGCAGAGTCCACTCCCTCTACCTGATCCTCCCCTTGCTCCTGGTGCTCCTGATCTCCGGCGTGGCCATCACTGTGTGGCGCTGCCACTCCCGCAAGCGCTCGGAACGCAACCCCGCGCTGGGCCACTCCCACCGGGACCCCACCCTATCATTAGTCTCCATGGACCGGTGGGGGCGGGACCTCCACGACCACTCGGAGCTCAGCGTCAACAGTAGCCCCGCCGACCCGGGCTCGGAGGTCACGCCGGCGAGGGGAGGCAGAGGAGACCCGCCCCCGTCTTACGATGAGGCGGTCGGCCACACAGATGTGCACATAGAGACAGAGCCTCCTCCTCAGTATGAGGACATCATTGACCATGGGAAGTGAAGTGACACCCCCCCCATGCCCTGTCTCAACCGGCCTCCATCCAGCTAGATCAGGGGTGTCAAACTCATTCCATGGAGGGCCTTCTGTCTGCTGGTGTTTTTTTTCTTTTCTTCTCAATTCAGACCAGTTGAGGGGAGGTACTAACTAATCAATGACCTTAATTTGTCAGTCAGGTCCAAGGGAGGAGGGAAAACCTCAGTGGGAGGGAGGAGGGAAAACCTCAGTGGAATAAGTTTGACACATGAGCTTCCTGCCCGGTCTCACCCTCCTGCTCACCTCCCTCTAACTGTTATGTTACTACACTAACAGAGATGTTGGATGCAATAACGTTGATGCTTGCACTGACCATCGGATAGGGGTGGAGTGATGGTGAAGATGATACCAAATGTTTGATTTTGCTATACCCAAATGTACAGTTATTTAACCATACTGCCATACATCAGTGATGTTATGAGTACGCTGGAGGTTTGGGGCTTGATGAATGGTAAAAAAAGAAAACTGTTCTGATTTCCATACTTCTAAAAATAAGAGCTATCAAATCTGATAACTAAAAAGTTATTTTCAAAACATGAACATTTTAAAAAGTATTATTTCAAGCTGTGTACTTTCTGATCTGTGTGTGTGTGTGTGTGTGTTGTTTTGAATGTTCTGGGAGTGAATTGTAAAAAAAAGAAAAAAAGTTGTAATTTTTGCCATACATTTTGGTTAGCCAGTAGTAGCTTTGTACACAGACTTGGATGGATCTATCCCAGCGTCATATGAATTAGTCAGGGACAGTCAATATTCTCAGAACATATTCCCTAAGTGTGCATCCCAAATGTTACCCTATTCCCTATGTAGTGTACTAATTTTGACTCGTCCATATGGGTATTAGTGCACTAAATAGGGCATAGCGTCTCCGTGTGACACTATGGGAGCTGTGCTGGCGTGACCTGCGAGGGAACATGGGACAGGAAGCTACACACAATTACTCATTTTCTCTCTTTGGGCTACATACAATATTAAATATTACACACGCACAGTGTGTGTGTGTGTGAGCGCATTTTTATTTTACTGCGGATAACAGCACCGACTACATTGATGATAATAATGGTGTGAATAACATGAGGTGTTTGACTGAAGGCACTTTGTGTTGTGGCAGTTGGTTTGGTTCTATTCAGCACTACCAATAACACTCACCAATAATGTTGTCAGCTTTTGGGCGACTGTATATTTTACATGCCAATTATGCAGCTGGGGGACTAAATGTAGACATCCTAAACACTAAATATCTGTGTAATATTCATACATGTAATATGACGATGGCCCTGTAAACACTTATTTCTTGAGACAATGTAGTTTGACCGGGATTCAATCTTATCCGCGTCAAAGTGCGTTGACATTTTAACAGTAATTCCTGATTGTGCCGACATTGCAACGTGTACTGTTAATGCGATCTCAGCAAACGTTGGGAACATTGCCTTTAGAAGGCGTAATGTCGACAGCACTCTACGTATTGAAGTACGGCCTTTGTCTGCACAATAATGTTTACACAGTAATTGTGCCGTGTCACTACAAAAATAATCACACAGCGTTGTTGAGATTTTTTTTGCGTTGCATCACAACCATTGTGCCAAATGCGTTATACATCAGTTGTAGAACTTGAGTGTGCACGGGGCCTGTGTAATCTGTACACTGCAGATGTATGAGAGGACTGATGTATTTTGTTGACCTGTGGAACTGCAGCACTTATCTCTATGCTATATGACCTGTGATTGGGATGTGCTGGTTGATGTAGACATTTTGGTTGGGTTTATGGCCCTGTCCAGAAATGGCCCCTACCCTTTTAATCAAGGCTCTCCAATCCTGTTCCTGGAGAGCTACCCTCTTGTACAGTTTCACTCCAATCCCTGTTGTAACTAACCTGGTTCAGCTCATCAGCCAGCTAATTATTAGAATAAGGTGTGCTAGATTAGGGTTGGAGAGAGAACCTACTGGATGGTAGCTCTTCAGGAACAGGGTTGGAGTGAGAACCTACAGGAGTGTCGCTCTCCAGAAACAGGGTTGGAGTGAACACCTACAGGAGGGTAGCTCTCCAGGAACAGGGTTGGAGTGAACACCTACAGGAGGGTAGCTCTCCAGGAACAGGGTTGGAGTGAAAACCTACAGGAGGGTAGCTCTCCAGGTTGACAGCAGATACGTTTACCTCATTTCATGCAATTCTACTCATTTTGCCATGGGGTAGTTTAACAGCAAATGTTCTGCAATTTGGCACATTTTGCATTAGGGTGGAGAGATTATTTTTTTTGGTTGCAGTTTTTAATATCTGATTGAGATTAACAAAATCAATAGGGGCCCCCGGTTTATAATTTTACCATAAAAGCTTTAGATAGCTGGCCACTAAAACAAGCAATCTAAAAATGTTTAGCTGACATGAGCTAATTGAATGACTATCAGTGACTTGACATAAGAGAAACAGCTGATGCACATCCACATTTGGAAATTGCACTTTGTGTATTCTATTCTAACTCTCAACAGTCGTAAGTTGATACCCTGACTGTTCCTATTATTATTATATTATTGATTTGATGGCCTTCGAAAGGCTGGCCGTCAGTTGCCAAGCCCTGTGTTAAAGCAATATGGTGATAGTTCCACCTTTCCCTCTGATAGGCTAAGTGGAATAGTTGCTATTTTGCTTACATCTGTCCAATCATTTCAGATCTTTTAAGTGTACACATAGGTGGTAGAAGATGAGTTTCTGGACATGACCTATTATTGTACTGTTACCTTTTGAAATTCTGTTTTTACAATGCCTTAAGCAAATACATTAATGTAAATATATGGTAAACCTTTGGATATGTACTGACCTTGAATTAATTTGTAATAAAATACATTCAAATGTGTGGAGCCATGTTCTGTAAGTGCCTCCAAATTTATCCAACACTTTCCTTGTAGTTTTAAAATAGAAAAGCATGATGTGAGTACCATCTTTATCCATTCTGTGGACATTCATCTCTGCTATTTAAAAAAGCTGTTTAAACAATCTTAACTATATATGTAGTGATTCCTTAACCATGTCTAAATAGACCTGACCACTGTTTGCTTCGTGTGAATTCACCCCTGGTTCTAACATGGCTGCGTTTACACAGGCAGCCCAATTATTATATTTTTTTCACTAATGGGTCTTTGGACCAATCACGTCAGATCTTGTCTTTTTCAGAGCTGGACTTGTCAGACATTTACATTACATTTAAGTCATTTATCAGACGCTCTTATCCAGAGCGACTTACAAATTGTCAGGAATCATTTCGCTATAAGGTCTAAACCTGTTGTATTCAGCATTTCACTGTATTTGGCATGTGACAATTTTTCTTATTGGTCAAAAGACTAATTTGTGTCGTTTACATTTTTTTTGTTAAACAGGCTGCCCAACTAGCTTCTTTAAGTATGTAACCAAACAATCCTGGTGCCCTCCCCTTTTCTGGCTCACCAGACTAGATCCTGAGTTAGAGAACAGAAGATCACAGGCTCCAATCTTGACGATGCACTTTCTCATAGAACTTGTATTAATACATTCTGTTGGTGGATGACATGACAGATAGGATATTAAAACATCTTTAATTATGTTTACATCAATGGCGTAGCCCACAAACCCAGAGGGGTTCAGATCCACTTTCTCTTCTTGTACACATTCAGCACGAACAGACGGAAGAAAACAGTTTGAAACTGAAAATGAGAATAAGGGTGTGTGTCCCCCCCCATCTGTTTGGTGCCTAGACTGCCTGGTGAACACAACCAGAGGGCACTGAGAGACAAACATCCTGGGTTAGGGCTAACACTAACAACCAGAGGGCACTGAGAGACAAAACAGTTGAAGCAATCGATCCAAAAAGGAAAAGACATCCATGATATAGCAATTCAGGCAGTGGTAAACAAGGCTTATCTGACAGACATTATTAAAACAAAGTATAAGAGCGAGTGTGCTTTTTCCAGTGAACACTATAGCTAATAGTATCTGTGACAAGTTTGCAGTTGAGTTGACCAATGAGAAAAAGCAATGATCTGCAGTTGAAAGGGGACGGACACCTGTTCCAGTCATCAACAGGCCGGGTCAGGATGTTATTGCCATGTTAATGTCCGTGTCAGACCCACTCCTTGGGGTTTTGTAACACCTCCAGCATATCGGCCTCCAGGGTGCCTTTAGGAGGCTCATGCATGTACTCCCACCTGGGGAGAGAGAATACTGTCAGCATGAATGAGAGACCTGGGACTACTTCAAGGGACTGCAGATAGAAATGCCATGCGCCAAGCTGGATGAGTTGAATCCACAGGTCTGTCTGGTTGATACAATAGGACCCACCACACAGACATACTGAGCACCATTTCCTTGATTCAACAGGAAGCCAGCTCTTATTTCCTTTCAAATGAATCTGTTTTAGGGATGTTTTAACATTGTTTCTCACCCTGGCAGAGGTGCACTATGTTTCCTAATTGGAACAATAAAGAAATTGATTATATGATTGGTAGATTGACACCAGCATTTCCCTCTCTGAACCGGTGACGATTAATCAGGGAGGGATGATCACAAAGCTGATGTGATCCCTATTCTCATGTCTGTTCAACAACACACATACCTTCCTGTAGACAGTAGTACACCCACATAGTCTTCACCAGCCCAGTACCCAATCACCAGTGCTATCAGCAGCACGGCCGTGTGATGTCACAGAACTCACTTGGCTGTGAGAGGCAAGGACATGAGGATGCTCTCGATCCTGGAGCCTGGCGTGGCCAGTCCAAACTTCACCCCTCTGTCATACACCAGGTTAAACTCCACATACCTGAAAACACTCACAAGTTACAGACAGAAGACAGGCATGATGGTGAGAATTCACACAAGATGTGTGTG
The DNA here is from genome assembly GCF_023373465.1 of Oncorhynchus keta. Classification (NCBI taxonomy): domain Eukaryota; kingdom Metazoa; phylum Chordata; class Actinopteri; order Salmoniformes; family Salmonidae; genus Oncorhynchus; species Oncorhynchus keta. Next base: position 44,638,292 of record NC_068442.1, read on the forward strand.
TATTTATTAAATGGCACACACAGACAGCCCTCTCATCTGTACCCACCTTCCTCTTCGCACCTGCTGCCAGTCCTTCTCCTCTGGGCTGAAGGGGTCATTAAGGTGTTTCTGGACAATGGGCAGGTAACAGGGCACCACGGTGTGGGCACAGCTCTTAACGAAGCTGAACGCCTCCTCCTGGCTGGGAGAGTCCAGGTCGTCAAAGAAGATGCCACCGATTCCCCGCGTCTCGCCACGATGGGGGATGTAGAAGTACCGGTCACACCTACAGAGCAGCATACCAGGAGGAGTGTTTTAGATGAACTAAGCTTGAGGAAACATGTTCTGTTGCATGTTATGGTCGCACTACTTGTACCTGCCTGCAGGTATATTGTTTTGGAACTTATATTCAGCAGAGGCTTTAAATAAAGTGTTTCCCATGTTCTTCATATTTACAGTCCCTGCAAAACTGCATAACAACTGGTACAGTGCATTCCTTTTACAGATATTTAACCCATCAGAGTCTAAGCCGGGGAGTGGTGGGGGGGTTCTTCTAAACTATATGGAATAGTTTTAAGAAGATCATACCAAGGGTCAATTGGCTATTTGATTTTGAATTTTAAGACCCCTTGAAGGATCCCAAAAATACTGCTACACTGCTATTAGCCCATACAAACGCATTGAATAACATATTCATTACATGGAACAACCGAGTCCCCCAAAAATATCAAAATGAAGTATGTTCTGATGTGTCTCTCCTATATTTGAGAGATAAGAAAGATTAGGAAAAGTTTCTTTAAGAAAAAAAGTTTTTTTTTTTTTTTTACATGCATTTAACCCCATATTTTTGGCACTAAACTGTCTCCATATATACTTCCATACATGTTTTCAACTGGTACCGGGGGACCTTCAGATGAGTCTTGTGAGGCCTGTGTGTGTCCTAGAGGAAAACAACCGACATGTACTGTTAGCTTCATTAAATAGTACCTGCAAAACACCAGTCTCAATGTCAACAGTGAAGAGGCAACTGCAGGATGCTGGCCTTCTAGGCAGAGTTCCTCTGTCCAGTGTCTGTGTTCTTTAGCCTATATTTTCTTTTTAATTGGCCAGTCAGAGATGTGGCTTTTTCTTTGCAACTCTGCCTAGAAGGCCAGCATCCCAGAGTCGCCTCTACACTGTTGACGTTGAGACTGGTGTTTTGTGGGTACTATTTAATGAAGCTGCCAGTTGAGGACATGTGAGGCGTCCGTTTCTCAATCTAGACACTACTTGTACTTGTCCTCTTACTCAGTTGTGCACCGCGGCCTCCCACTCCTCTTTCTATTCTGGTTAGAGCCAGTTTGCACTGTTCTGTGAAGGGAGTAGTACACAGCGTTGTATGAGATCTTCAGATTCTTGGCAATTTCTCGCATGGAATAGCCTTCATTTCTCAGAACAAGAATAGACTGACGAGTTTAAGAAAAAAGTCCTTTGTTTCCACACAGGAGTGATGGTTGCTGATAATGCGCCTCTGACACCTATGTATATATTCCATATTCCAGCTACAATAGTCATTTACAACATTAACAAATGTCTACACTGTATTTATGATCAATTTGATGTTATTTTAATGGACAAAAAAAAATGGCTTTTCTTTCAAAAACATGGACATTTCTAAGTGATCCCAAACTTTTCAACGGTAGTGTACATGTCCTTGAGACTCTAACCTTTGTACAGAGGGGTGTAGCCCAAACGGTTCATATTAGTGTGTAGCCCAAACGGTACAGACAGAAGTCGGCAGATCGGCTGTACCGACTTTAGACAAGTCTCCTGACACTTGTGGAGGTCGTAGAGCAAAGGTCGTGAAAGTCTCGTCTTTCCATAGAGACGTCGTAATGGTTTGTAGGCCAAACCGTTCGGATGTTACAGACGATTTTGTGAGATGACTGATTTTCGGGATGTCTAATGGTCTGACAAACACCAGTCTAGCTCTGTCACAGTGTTACATAGGCGGAGGATAGAGACGCATCCAATGCAAAAAACAAACATCGCTAGCTAAAACTGACAGATTTTTATGGGGATTTTTGTATTATGCTAATTCGATTTCCTTGCGGGCATCAACCTCGGGGTGAAAACATGGTAGAAATGTGGAGCTACTAGTTTCAATTAGAGGTCAACCAATTAGGATTTTTCAACACTGATACCGATACCGATTATTGGAGAACCAAAAAAAAGCAGATACCGATTAATCGGACGATTTTTTTACATTTATTTGTAATAATGTCAATTACAACAATACTGAATGAACACTTAATTTAACTTAATATAGTACATCAGTAAAAATCTATTAGGCCTCAAATAAATAACTAAACATGTTAAATTTGGTTTAAATAATGCAAAAACAAAGTGTTGGAGAAGAAAGTAAAAGTGCAATATGTGCCATGTAAAAAAGCTAACGTTTAAGTTCTTTGCTCAGAACATGAGAACATATGAAAGCTGGTGGTTCCTTTTAACATGAGACTTCAATATTCCAAGGTAAGCGGTTTTAGGTTGTAGTTAATATAGTATTTCTCTATACCATTTGTATTTCATATACCTTTGACTATTGGATGTTCTTATAGGCACTATAGTATTGCCAGTGTAACAGTATAGCTTCCGTCCCTCTCCTCGCCCCTACCTGGGCTCGAACCAGGAACACATCGACAACAGCCACCCTCGAAGCATCGTTACCCATCGCTCCACAAAAGCCGCGGCCCTTGCAGAACAAGGGGAACAACTTCTCCAAGTCTCAGAGCGAGTGACGTTTGAAATGCTAATCAGTGTCCAAAAATACCGATTTCCGATTGTTATAAAAACTTGAAATCGTCCCTAATTAATCGGCCATTCCGATGAATCGGTCGACCTCTAGTTTCAATGACTCTAGACAGAGGTAGTTATAATAATGTTATTACACTAAATGAAAATGCAACCAAAAGTTATTTAAAAATACAACTACTGAAAAAAAATGACATAACTGAATGTTTAAAATGCAAAGCCTATAGGAAGCCACACAACACTGACACACAAAGATGAACAGTACCCACGCTCACTCACAATGTCATTTTATATCTAGATACCACTGAACAAACAGTCTTCTTATCACTGCTGAACAGCAGAGACCCACCCAGTGTAGTCATTCACACACACACACACACACACACACACACACACACACACACACACACACACACACACACACACACACACACACACACACACACACACACACACACATTGTGTCACAGATACGTGTCGTACCACTTCTTGAAGTCGGGGTAGTACTGAGGGTGATGTTTGTCACAGGCCTCCTTCAGACTGTTGTGAAAGTGAGCACCATCCTCCTTATTGACATAGGTAGGAGTCAGGTCTGTACCCCCACCAAACCACCACTGTTTAGTACCTGGGGGGTAGAAAAGAAAGAGACAATAGTGATCATTCATTATGTCAGCTCTGACTATCGAATGGTATAAGGTCATAGGTCACAGCCTCACCGTCTCCTTCTTCTATCTCAAAGTATCTGTAGTTGAAGTGCACTGTGGGAATGTGGGGGTTCGTGGGGTGGATGACGGAGCTCACCCCCATGGCACAGAAAGGCAGCTTGCCTGGGAGAGGACAAAACAATACAATGAAATTAAATAGAATTCAATTCATCTTAACCATAGTCCGACTCAAGGATCCAATCCTGATTCCTTTAACACATTCTGTTATCAGAATGGCCCTCCATGGTCTCGGGTGAACCACGTAGCATGAGGTGACACAGTATACTGCAAGACAACACACAGTTCTGCTGTAGTTTATGAGGTTGATATGAACGGTGAGGGTTATACTCACCATCTTTTCCTTTGAGGACCTTCCCTCTGCTGCGCATCTGCTTGGCGGCCTCCTCGGTCAGGTTCCCAAACACCACTGACACGTTGACCCCCGCCTTCTCAAACACCCTCCCATCCTGCAGCACACAGCTGATGCCCCCACCACCTGAAAGACAGACAGATCAACCAAGGAACAGAGACAGACGTTATGTTATTAAACTAAAGAAAGGCCCAAAACCCCAAGCACTTTGCTATATTGTCATACTAATACTGGCATGGGTTCACAGTGTGGCTGTGGCTGGTTACTAAACCTATCTGGACTAAGGACAGGGTGGACAACCTTCGGATTAGTTTTTGTACATTCATTGAACACTTCTATGTTTTGCTTGTGTCATTGTGAATGTGTCAGGGTTGATAGTTGCCAGATAGGCCTAAGTAAGATTATACACTGGATTTAGGTAGAGGTTGACTGACTAGTCTATCCATGGGCGCGCATCGGCACGTGCCAAAGGGGAGATACTTGCCTTCTTTCCGTTCCCATCGGTCCACTTTGAACTTGCCGCCGTCCACCTCCTCGAGCGCTCTGCAGAACTCCGCCTGCGTCTCCATGATCAGCATCTCCATCCTCGTGCACATCTCTTCTTTCCTCTGCTGCAGAACTTTGACATCGGTACACGGCGGAGACATGAATGTCTTGCATTTCTCCGCTATCTCCGTGTCCTCCTCCTCGGTTTTGGGGATCACCGATGCCATTTCAGCTCGCTGAAAGTGAGTAGCGCTGGCCACAAACCCCGCCACTGTCGCTGCTGCTCCAGCTACAAGCACTGCGCCTCTCCTGGTTCGCCCGGGTGCAGTTCTGCCTGCTGTCCCGAGGGACATGAACCGCACTCCAGTAGCGTTGGGAACCCATCTCACTCTCGGAAGCGAAGTTAACCTGCGGACTGAAGTTTTAAGGAAGACAGAAAGGTGCGAGTCGACTCTGGAAGCTCCCTTTGAATAAGGAATCAAACATTGTCTCACGGTGGTTTGCGCCGTTCTGTTTATGGAATAAAGAACGATGGTAGACATGAGTATGTAAATTATCTAGCTATCGTCTCCGTGTAAAAGGTACAAATTGGTAGACATCTAGCAAAAACTGAAAAATACTATCACAAGTTGACAGACGTGCAGGCAGACAGGTCCGGGGGGTGGGGTGTACTTGCTTTGAACCGAGCGATGAAGCATGGGGAATGGTGTTTCCCGATGAGACTTTGCAGGCTTGTTTAACTGATAGTGAATTGTAGCAAACAGCAAGACCCACAAGCCAGTGCTTTTCTGTAGGCGTGTCTTTATTAACCAGAACGTGACAAGCGACCCGTTGCTCCCTGTCAAGATAAGAGTGATTGGCCCCAAATGTAAATTTACAAACAGAAAACCACATTTTCGTATCCTACAAAAAGAAATGTAACTGTATTTTATGACGGTTAAATGCTCTACTAACAAAAAAGCTGTTAGAATTGTAAGTATATGCATGTCCCTTAAGGTCCTTGTGTAATTGTAATGTGATATTGTACCCCCTAGCTCGATTGTCCATTGTTTGTAATATATGTATGCTTGTGTTCCCTCATGTGCTTTATGTATTGATTTGTTGTTAATAAAAAAAAAAATAAAAAAAAAAGAGTGATTGGCCCATAATGACTGATGGATTTCTTTTCTTATTCCTGTAAAGCATGAAGAAAATTCTGCCATATGCATTTTTTTTCTCACACAAATCGTAGATTACAATGATCAGAAAAAGGATTGCTATGTGCCCCAACTTATTTTTAATAGGGGTTAGGTTTATGGTTAGGGTTGGAATACGGATAAGAGGTGGGTTAGGGTTACAGGCTTGGGAAAATAGGATTTCAAATGGAAATTCATTTTAGATGCGTATAAGAATAGAATAACAAAACGTATTTGTGTGTGTGCCTGTTTTCTGGTTTAAGCATGTGCATGTTGTCCTAATTATCTATGACAACAGCAATATTAAACTCTAATTAGTTACACCAGGGAGAGGAAGAAGCAGAGGAGATGATCTGGACAGGTGTTCTGGCTGAATCACGAACATGTAGGCCGGTAAAACAAAGGCAGACAGAGTCCATAGAAGAGGATATAATACATACGTGTTTTATTTTTATTCGCGGTGAGTTTATTTTGATGGGATTGTATTTGCACATTCTCTATTGCATACATAGCTCTTCGTTGGTCGTTATTAGGCTGTTTACTCGTGGACCATAGAAACCAGACTGCGTCTGACTGCTTGTCACATCATGTTATCCTTTTGTATCCGCAGGATTTTACAAGATGCAATACATCTAACAGTAACTCAGATCCCAGTTAAGACAGTAATGTCGTCCCATAATGTAATGCAAACTGCAGCTGTAGCAGGTTGAAGTGTTTCTCCTGCGCTATGCATCATTCGGCCAGTGGAGGGCCACCGTGAGGCGTAGTGTTTCTCCTGCGCTATGCATCATTCGGCCAGTGGAGGGCCACCGTGAGGCGTAGTGTTTCTCCTGCGCTATGCATCATTCGGCCAGTGGAGGGCCACCGTGAGGCGTAGTGTTTCTCCTGCGCTATGCATCATTCGGCCAGTGGAGGGCCACCGTGAGGCGTAGTGTTTCTCCTGCGCTATGCATCATTCGGCCAGTGGAGGGCCACGGTGAGGCGTAGTGTTTCTCCTGCGCTATGCATCATTCGGCCAGTGGAGGGCCACCGTGAGGCGTAGTGTTTCTCCTGCGCTATGCATCATTCGGCCAGTGGAGGGCCATCATGTGTCATAGAATGAATACAGGTCCACTATACTATATGACTGATGATCTGTGAGTTGAACACTTGTGATGCGTGCTTACAGAGTTTGGAATTGTATTATCTTTTTGTGTTACGAGGGATTGTCAGTGCACAAACTGCCCTGATCTGGTGTGAATTGAAAGAGAATTGACTGGCCCAAAGGAAAATATGGATACTCTTTGAAAGTACAATGCTGGCGCAATCTTCACCAGTGGAGGCTGCTTAGTTGAGGAAGGCTCATAATAACGTCTGGAACGGTGCTAATGGAATGGTATCAAACAGATATAATCAATTTGTTTGATACCATTCCAGTGTATTCCGCTGTGGCTGATCACAGTCCTGACCTCCCCAATTAAGGTACCACCAACCTCCTGTGGTCTTCAGCAGTGGGCCTGCTCTGGTTGATCCTGTCTGGATGTTCTGCTTCATTTGAAAAAGATACGTCAGGTGGTGACCAGGACCCAATAGGAGAATGAGGACGACATTTTGAAGGACCTGGATTGGCTGATCAGGGAGGAGGAGGGGTGACTGCCAGGTAAATCCGTGGGGATTGGTTGATCAGGGAAGAGGGGAGGAGCGACGGCCAGGCAGGTCAGTGGGGATTGGTTGATCAGCAAGAAGGGGAGGAGCGACAGCCAGGTAGGTCAGTGGGGATTGGCTGATCAGTAAGGAGGGGAGGAGCGACGGCCAGGTACGTCAGTGGGGATTGGCTGATCAGTGAGGAGGGTAAGAGCGACGGCCAGGTAGGTCAGTGGTTGATCAGTAAGGAGGGGAGGAGCGACGGCCAGGTAGGTCAGTGGGGATTGGCTGATCAGTAAGGAGGGGAGGAGCGACTGCCAGGTAGGTCAGTGGGGATTGGCTGATCAGTGAGGAGGGTAAGAGCGACGGCCAGGTAGGTTAGTGGGGATTGGCTGATCAGTGAGGAGGGTAAGAGCGACAGCCAGGTAGGTTAGTGGGGATTGGCTGATCAGTGAGGAGGGTAAGAGCGACGGCCAGGTAGGTCAGTGGTTGATCAGTAAGGAGGGGAGGAGCACCAGGTAGGTCAGTGGGGATTGGCTGATCAGTAAGGAGGAGGAGCGACTGCCAGGTAGGTCAGTGGGGATTGGCTGATCAGTGAGGAGGGTAAGAGCGACGGCCAGGTAGCAGCACACAGTGATAGGTTAGTGGGGATTGGCTGATCAGTGAGGAGGGTAAGAGCGACGGCCAGGTAGGTCAGTGGTCGATCAGGGAAGAGGGGAGGAGCGACAGCCAGGTAGGTTAGTGGGGATTGGCTGATCAGTGAGGAGGGTAAGAGCGACGGCCAGGTAGGTCAGTGGTTGATCAGGGAACAGGGGAGGAGCGACAGCCAGGTAGGTTAGTGGGGATTGGCTGATCAGTGAGGAGGGTAAGAGCGACGGCCAGGTAGGTCAGTGGTTGATCAGGGAACAGGGGAGGAGCGACAGCCAGGTAGGTTAGTGGGGATTGGCTGATCAGTGAGGAGGGTAAGAACGACGGCCAGGTAGGTCAGTGGTTGATCAGTGAGGAGGGTAAGAACGACAGCCAGGTAGGTTAGTGGGGATTGGCTGATCAGTGAGGAGGGTAAGAGCGACGGCCAGGTAGGTTAGTGGGGATTGGCTGATCAGTGAGGAGGGTAAGAGCGACGGCCAGGTAGGTCAGTGGTTGATCAGGGAACAGGGGAGGAGCGACAGCCAGGAAGGTTAGTGGGGATTGGCTGATCAGTGAGGAGGGTAAGAGCGACGGCCAGGTAGGTTAGTGGGGATTGGCTGATCAGTGAGGAGGGTAAGAGCGACGGCCAGGTAGGTCAGTGGTCGATCAGGGAAGAGGGGAGGAGCGACAGCCAGGTAGGTCAGTGGGGATTGGCTGATCAGTGAGGAGGGGAGGAGTGACTGGGAGTAGGTCAGTGGGCTGGTGGGTCACCTGTCTCTTCTTCTTTCTGTCACAGTGTGTGGCGTTGATAGCCATTATTATTATTATTATTGATAGCAGCACACGGAACATGTATTATTGATAGCAGCACACGGTGATATATTATTGATAGCAGCACACAGTGATATATTATTGATAGCAGCACACAGTGATATATTATTGATAGCAGCACACGGTGATATATTATTGATAGCAGCACACAGTGATATATTATTGATAGCAGCACACAGTGATATATTATTGATAGCAGCACACGGAACATGTATTATTGATAGCAGCACACGGTGATATATTATTGATAGCAGCACACGGTGATATATTATTGATAGCAGCACACTGTGATATATTATTGATAGCAGCACACGGTGATATATTATTGATAGCAGCACACGGTGATATATTATTGATAGCAGCACACGGTGATATATTATTGACAGCAGCACACGGTGATATATTATTGATAGCAGCACACGGTGATATATTATTGATAGCAGCACACGGTGATATATTATTGATAGCAGCACACGGTGATATATTATTGATAGCAGCACACGGTGATATATTATTGATAGCAGCACACGGTGATATATTATTGATAGCAGCACACGGTGATATATTATTGATAGCAGCACACGGTGATATATTATTGATAGCAGCACACAGTGATATATTATTGATAGCAGCACACGGTGATATATTATTGATAGCAGCACACGGTGATATATTATTGATAGCAGCACACGGTGATATATTATTGATAGCAGCACACGGTGATATATTATTGATAGCAGCACACGGTGATATATTATTGATAGCAGCACACGGTGATATATTATTGATAGCAGCACACGGTGATATATTATTGATAGCAGCACACGGTGATATATTATTGATAGCAGCACACTGTGATATATTATTGATAGCAGCACACGGTGATATATTATTGATAGCAGCACACGGTGATATATTATTGATAGCAGCACACGGTGATATATTATTGATAGCAGCACACGGTGATATATTATTGATAGCAGCACACGGTGATATATTATTGATAGCAGCACACAGTGATATATTATTGATAGCAGCACACGGTAAATGTATTATTGATAGCAGCACACAGTGATATATTATTGACAGCAGCACACGGTGATATATTATTGATAGCAGCACACGGTGATATATTATTGATAGCAGCACACGGTGATATATTATTGATAGCAGTACACGGTGATATATTATTGATAGCAGCACACGGTGATATATTATTGATAGCAGCACACGGTGATATATTATTGATAGCAGCACACGGTGATATATTATTGATAGCAGCACACGGTGATATATTATTGATAGCAGCACACAGTGATATATTATTGATAGCAGCACACAGTGATATATTATTGATAGCAGCACACAGTGATATATTATTGATAGCAGCACACGGTGATATATTATTGATAGCAGCACACGGTGATATATTATTGATAGCAGCACACGGTGATATATTATTGATAGCAGCACACGGTGATATATTATTGATAGCAGCACACGGTGATATATTATTGATAGCAGCACACGGTGATATATTATTGATAGCAGCACACGGTGATATATTATTGATAGCAGCACACGGTGATATATTATTGATAGCAGCACACGGTGATATATTATTGATAGCAGCACACGGTGATATATTATTGATAGCAGCACACGGTGATATATTATTGATAGCAGCACACGGTGATATATTATTGATAGCAGCACACGGTGATATATTATTGATAGCAGCACACGGTGATATATTATTGATAGCAGCACACGGTGATATATTATTGATAGCAGCACACGGTGATATATTATTGATAGCAGCACACGGTGATATATTATTGATAGCAGCACACGGTGATATATTATTGATAGCAGCACACGGTGATATATTATTGATAGCAGCACACATGATATATTATTGATAGCAGCACACGGTGATATATTATTGATAGCAGCACACGGTGATATATTATTGATAGCAGCACACGGTGATATATTATTGATAGCAGCACACGGTGATATATTATTGATAGCAGCACACGGTGATATATTATTGATAGCAGCACACGTGATATATTATTGATAGCAGATATATTATTGATAGCAGCACACGGTGATATATTATTGATAGCAGCACACGGTGATATATTATTGATAGCAGCACACGGTGATATATTATTGATAGCAGCACACGGTGATATATTATTGATAGCAGCACACGGTGATATATTATTGATAGCAGCACACGGTGATATATTATTGATAGCAGCACACGGTGATATATTATTGATAGCAGCACAGCAGGTGATATATTATTGATAGCAGCACACGGTGATATATTATTGATAGCAGCACACGGTGATATATTATTGATAGCAGCACACGGTGATATATTATTGATAGCAGCACACGGTGATATATTATTGATAGCAGCACACGGTGATATATTATTGATAGCAGCACACGGTGATATATTATTGATAGCAGCACACGGTGATATATTATTGATAGCAGCACACGGTGATATATTATTGATAGCAGCACACGGTGATATATTATTGATAGCAGCACACGGTGATATATTATTGATAGCAGCACACGGTGATATATTATTGATAGCAGCACACGGTGATATATTATTGATAGCAGCACACGGTGATATATTATTGATAGCAGCACACGGTGATATATTATTGATAGCAGCACACGGTGATATATTATTGATAGCAGCACACGGTGATATATTATTGATAGCAGCACACGGTGATATATTATTGATAGCAGCACACGGTGATATATTATTGATAGCAGCACACGGTGATATATTATTGATAGCAGCACACGGATATATTATTGATAGCAGCACACGGTGATATATTATTGATAGCAGCACACGGTGATATATTATTGATAGCAGCACACGGTGATATATTATTGATAGCAGCACACGGTGATATATTATTGATAGTGATATATTATTGATAGCAGCACACGGTGATATATTATTGATAGCAGCACACGGTGATATATTATTGATAGCAGCACACAGTGATATATTATTGATAGCAGCACACAGTGATATATTATTGATAGCAGCACACGGTGATATATTATTGATAGCAGCACACAGTGATATATTATTGATAGCAGCACACGGTGATATATTATTGATAGCAGCACACGGTGATATATTATTGATAGCAGCACACGGTGATATATTATTGACAGCAGCACACGGTGATATATTATTGATAGCAGCACACGGTGATATATTATTAGCAGCAGCAGCAGCACGGTGATATATTATTGATAGCAGCACACGGTGATATATTATTGATAGCATATTATTGATAGCAGCACACGGTGATATATTATTGATAGCAGCACACGGTGATATATTATTGATAGCAGCACACGGTGATATATTATTGATAGCAGCACACGGTGATATATTATTGATAGCAGCACACGGTGATATATTATTGATAGCAGCACACGGTGATATATTATTGATAGCAGCACACGGTGATATATTATTGATAGCAGCACACGGTGATATATTATTGATAGCAGCACACGGTGATATATTATTGATAGCAGCACACGGTGATATATTATTGATAGCAGCACACGGTGATATATTATTGATAGCAGCACACGGTGATATATTATTGATAGCAGCACACGGTGATATATTATTGATAGCAGCACACGGTGATATATTATTGATAGCAGCACACGGTGATATATTATTGATAGCAGCACACGGTGATATATTATTGATAGCAGCACACAGTGATATATTATTGATAGCAGCACACGGTGATATATTATTGATAGCAGCACACGGTGATATATTATTGATAGCAGCACACGGTGATATATTATTGATAGCAGCACACGGTGATATATTATTGATAGCAGCACACGGTGATATATTATTGATAGCAGTACACAGTGATATATTATTGATAGCAGCACACGGTGATATATTATAGACAGCAGCACACGGTGATATATTATTGATAGCAGCACACGGTGATATATTATTGATAGCAGCACACGGTGATATATTATTGATAGCAGCACACGGTGATATATTATTGATAGCAGCACACGGTGATATATTATTGATAGCAGCACACGGTGATATATTATTGATAGCAGCACACGGTGATATATTATTGATAGCAGCACACGGTGATATATTATTGATAGCAGCACACGGTGATATATTATTGATAGCAGCACACGGTGATATATTATTGATAGCAGCACACGGTGATATATTATTGATAGCAGCACACGGTGATATATTATTGATAGCAGCACACGGTGATATATTATTGATAGCAGCACACGGTGATATATTATTGATAGCAGCACACGGTGATATATTATTGATAGCAGCACACGGTGATATATTATTGACAGCAGCACACGGTAAATGTATTATTGATAGCAGCACACGGTGATATATTATTGATAGCAGCACACGGTGATATATTATTGATAGCAGCACACGGTGATATATTATTGATAGCAGCACACGGTGATATATTATTGACAGCAGCACACGGTGATATATTATTGATAGCAGCACACAGTGATATATTATTGACAGCAGCACACGGTAAATGTATTATTGATAGCAGCACACGGTGATATATTATAGATAGCAGCACACAGTGATATATTATTGACAGCAGCACACGGTAAATGTATTATTGATAGCAGCACACGGTGATATATTATTGATAGCAGCACACGGTGATATATTATTGACAGCAGCACACGGTGATATATTATTGATAGCAGCACACGGTGATATATTATAGATAGCAGCACACAGTGATATATTATTGACAGCAGCACACGGTAAATGTATTATTGATAGCAGCACACGGTGATATATTATTGATAGCAGCACACAGTGATATATTATTGACAGCAGCACACGGTAAATGTATTATTGATAGCAGCACACAGTGATATATTATTGACAGCAGCACACTGTGATATATTATAGATAGCAGCACACAGTGATATATTATTGACAGCAGCACACTGTGATATATTATTGACAGCAGCACACTGTGATATATTATAGATAGCAGCACACGGTGATATATTATTGATAGCAGCACACGGTACATCTATTTGGTACATGGGAAATTAAGTGGAAAAGGTATGTTTATGTGCACTACGTCATCCCACACAGTTTTTTTAAATCCCCAACAGGTACATTTCATGGAAACACATCTCTAGTGGGAGTCATGCAGAATTTAGAATATTCTCCAATTGGACAGACACCTAGCTACTGAATCACATTCAGACACTGTGTCAGGGAATATGGCTCTGCACTGGATAAATGATTGATAACCACACACACAGACACACACAAAGTCGTCATGTCTCTCATAAAGTATCAAAGTACCTCGTTAACATATTGCTTGCTGACACACTGTCTGTTGTGAGACTCGGGTGGATATAACTATCACTCAGATCTCTCCTGGGATGTATTCACTCGGAACCGAACGAAAGCAAACGTTGCAAAACTGGAAATTTGGCCAATAAAAACGTTTTGCTACAGTGTGCACTAATGATAATGCACCCTTGTTCCTCCTTAACAGGACCCTGACTATGAGGACATCAAAGTCGAAATAGACAAGGAGGAGGAAAACAATAAGCAAGGAAGGAAGGACAAGAAAAGCCCGAAAGAGAAGAGAGAGTGCAAGGAGGAGAGGTGGCCCTCGCTTATGGAAACTCTGGAGTTCGATTAGTCCATATAAGGGCGGATCCCCTGTAGCTCTGCCCCCTCCGGTGCTGGAGGACCTACCTGATGCAGAGAAGTACATAATGGAGAAGATCCAGCTGGCCAATCGGCAGCTGCGAGATCAGAAAGCACCGGACATGACTCTGCGCCTACGCCTTCACTTCAAAGAAACGCTGGTGGATCTGGTGATGCCCCCGCTGAAGTATAGTGAGAGCGACAGTGGTGCCACCCTCAGGACAGAGGTGGTAGAACAGGAGTGCCACAGCCCGATTAACGGCAAGGACATGGAGGTAGAGAGTAAGGTGTCGGGGAAGCACTCTAGGCTGACAATCTCCCCACATGAAGCTGAAGGAGGAGGGCATGGGAGCAAGCCTGGAGGTGGAGGTGGGGAGGGAAGAAAGACGGTCAGCCACAGCCTGATGTTGCCCCCTCCTCAGGGCTAGTAGGCTGTCGTCTCAGGGCTAGTAGGCTGTCATCTCAGGGTCTCAGGGCTAGTAGGCTGTCGTCTCAGGGCTAGTAGGCTGTCGTCTCAGGGCATGTAGGCTGTCGTCTCAGGGCCAGCAGGCTGTCGTCTCAGGGCCAGCAGGCTGTCGTCTCAGGGCCAGTAGGCTGTCGTCTCAGGGTCTCAGGGCTAGTAGGCAGTCGTCTCAGGGCCAGCAGGCTGTCGTCTCAGGGCCAGCAGGCTGTCGTCTCAGGGCTAGCAGGCTGTCGTCTCAGGGCTAGTAGGCTGTCGTCTCAGGGTCTCAGGGCTAGTAGGCTGTCGTCTTAGGGTCTCAGGGCTAGTAGGCTGTCGTCTCAGGGCTAGTAGGCTGTCGTCTCAGGACTTGTAGGCTGTCGTCTCAGGGTCTCAGGGCTAGTAGAATGTCGTCTCAGGGCTAGTAGGCAGTCGTCTCAGGACTTGTAGGCTGTCGTTTCAGGGCTAGTAGGCTGTCATCTCAGGGCTAGTAGGCTGTCGTCTCAGGGTCTCAGGGCTAGTGGGCAGTCGTCTCAGGGCTAGTAGGCTGTCTTCTCAGGGCTAGTAGGCTGTCTTCTCAGGGCTAGTAGGCTGTCTTCTCAGGGCTAGTAGGCTGTCGTCTCAGGGCTAGTAGGCTGTCGTCTCAGGGCTAGTAGGCTGTCATTTCAGGGCTAGTAGGCTGTCGTCTCAGGGTCTCAGGGCTAGTAGGCTGTCGTCTCAGGGTCTCAGGGCTAGTAGGCAGTCGTTTCAGGGCTAGTAGGCAGTCATCTCAGTGTCTCAGGGCTAGTAGGCAGTCGTCTCAGGGCTAGTAGGCTGTCATCTCAGGGCTAGTGGGCTGTCGTCTCAGGGCATGTAGGCTGTCGTCTCAGGGCTAGTAGGCTGTCGTCTCAGGGCCAGCAGGCTGTCGTCTCAGGGCCAGCAGGCTGTCGTCTCAGGGCTAGCAGGCTGTCGTCTCAGGGCTAGTAGGCTGTCGTCTCAGGGTCTCAGGGCTAGTAGGCTGTCGTCTTAGGGTCTCAGGGCTAGTAGGCTGTCGTCTCAGGGCTAGTAGGCAGTCGTCTCAGGACTTGTAGGCTGTCGTCTCAGGGTCTCAGGGCTAGTAGAATGTCGTCTCAGGGCTAGTAGGCAGTCGTCTCAGGACTTGTAGGCTGTCGTCTCAGGGTCTCAGGGCTAGTAGAATGTTGTCTCAGGGCTAGTAGGCAGTCGTCTCAGGGCTAGTAGGCTGTCGTTTCAGGGCTAGTAGGCTGTCATCTCAGGGCTAGTAGGCTGTCGTCTCAGGGTCTCAGGGCTAGTGGGCAGTCTTCTCAGGGCTAGTAGGCTGTCGTCTCAGGGCTAGTAGGCTGTCGTCTCAGGGCTAGTAGGCTGTCATTTCAGGGCTAGTAGGCTGTCGTCTCAGGGTCTCAGGGCTAGTAGGCTGTCGTCTCAGGGTCTCAGGGCTAGTAGGCTGTCGTCTCAGGGCTAGTCGGCTGTCGTTTCAGGGTCTCAGGGCTAGTAGGCAGTCGTTTCAGGGCTAGTAGGCAGTCATCTCAGTGTCTCAGGGCTAGTAGGCAGTCGTCTCAGGGCTAGTAGGCTGTCATCTCAGGGCTAGTAGGCAGTCGTCTCAGGATCTCAGGGCTAGTGCGCAGTCTTCTCAGGGCTAGTAGGCTGTCATTTCAGGGCTAGTAGGCTGTCGTCTCAGGGCTAGTAGAATGTTGTCTCAGGGCTAGTAGGCAGTCGTCTCAGGGCTAGTAGGCTGTCGTTTCAGGGCTAGTAGGCTGTCGTTTCAGGGCTAGTAGGCTGTCATCTCAGGGCTAGTAGGCTGTCGTCTCAGGGTCTCAGGGCTAGTGGGCAGTCGTCTCAGGGCTAGTAGGCTGTCTTCTCAGGGCTAGTAGGCTGTCTTCTCAGGGCTAGTAGGCTGTCTTCTCAGGGCTAGTAGGCTGTCGTCTCAGGGCTAGTAGGCTGTCATTTCAGGGCTAGTAGGCTGTCGTCTCAGGGTCTCAGGGCTAGTAGGCTGTCGTCTCAGGGCTAGTCGGCTGTCGTTTCAGGGTCTCAGGGCTAGTGCGCAGTCGTCTCAGGGCTAGTAGGCTGTCTTCTCAGGGCTAGTAGGCTGTCTTCTCAGAGCTAGTAGGCTGTCGTCTCAGGGCTAGTAGGCTGTCATTTCAGGGCTAGTAGGCTGTCGTCTCAGGGTCTCAGGGCTAGTCGGCTGTCGTTTCAGGGTCTCAGGGCTAGCAGGCAGTCGTCTCAGGGCTAGTAGGCAGTCATCTCAGTGTCTCAGGGCTAGTAGGCAGTCGTCTCAGGGCTAGTAGGCAGTCGTCTCAGGGCTAGTAGGCAGTCATCTCAGGGCTAGTCGGCAGTCGTCTCAGGACTTGTAGGCTGTCGTCTCAGGGTCTCAGGGCTAGTAGAATGTCGTCTCAGGGCTAGTAGGCAGTCGTCTCAGGACTTGTAGGCTGTCGTCTCAGGGTCTCAGGGCTAGTAGAATGTTGTCTCAGGGCTAGTAGGCAGTCGTCTCAGGGCTAGTAGGCTGTCGTTTCAGGGCTAGTAGGCAGTCGTCTCAGGGCTAGTAAGCAGTCATCTCAGGGCTAGTAGGCTGTCGTCTCAGGGCTAGTAGGCTGTCATTTCAGGGCTAGTAGGCTGTCGTCTCAGGGTCTCAGGGCTAGTAGGCAGTCGTCTCAGAGCTAGTATACAGTCCCAGTATGGGTAGACAGTCTTAGTCTGAGTAGACAGTCCTAGTCTGTGTAGACAGTCCCAGTGTGGGTAGCCATATTGCTGCTCTTATTTCTCCTGTCTTATCCGGTGTCCTGTGTGAATTTAACTATGCTCTCTCAAATCCTCTCTTTCTTTCTCTCTCTCAGAGGACCTGAGCCCTAGGACCATGCCTCAGGACTACCTGGCATGATGACTCCTTGCTGTCCCCAATCCACCTGGCTGTGCTGCTGCTCCAGTTTCAACTGTTCTGCCTGCGGCTATGGAACCCTGACCTGTTCACTGTGAATACTATTATTTGACCATGCTGGTCATTTATGAACATTTTGGCCATGTTCTGTTATAATCTCCACCCGGCACAGCCAGAAGAGGACTGACCACCCCTTAGAGCCTGGTTCTTCTCTCGGTTTTTTCCTAGGTTATGGCCCTTCTAGGAAGTTTTTCCTAGCCACCTTGCTTCTACACCTGCATTGCTTGCTGTTTGGGGTTTTAGTCTGGGTTTCTGTACAGCACTTTGATATATCAGCTGATGTAAGAAGGGCTATATAAATACATTTGATTTCATTTACTGTTACCATAATAACTTTAAGGGCTAGATTCAACTGCGGCGATACGGATTGAATCGAACCCTAAATTGTTTGTCAAGAGTGTTTTTAAGTTTATTCTTACGTTTATTAATTTATAGTAGTGACATAGATGACTATAAATGTTAGATTTAAAAAGAAACTCAACAATTTCAAAGATTTTACTGAGTTAGAGTTCATACAGTATTAGGAAATCAGTCAATTGAAATAAACGTATTAGGCCCTAATCTATGGATTTCACAACTCAGAATACAAATATGGATCTGTTGGTCACAGATACCTAAAAATAAGGTTGCGACTTGGATCAGAAAAACCCAGACTAGGACTGTATCTGGTGTAACCAACATTTGCCTCATGCAGGGCGACACATCACCTTTGCATAGAGTTGATCAGCATGTTGATTGTGGCCTGTGAAATGTTGTCTCACGCCTCTTCAATGGCTGTGCCAAGTTGCTGGATATTGTCAGTAACTTTAACACGCTGTCGTACACGTTTATCCAGAGCATCCTAAACATGCTTTATGGCGGACATGTCTGGGAAGTATTCAGGCCTTGGGAGAACTGTGACATTTTCAGCTTCAGGAACTGTGTACAGATGCTGCAGTCAGGTCAAAACCCTGGTGAGGACACAGATGAGCTTCCCTGAGACGGTTTCTGGCAGTTTGTGCAGAAATTCTTTGGTTGTGCAAACCCAGTTTCATCAGCTTTCCGGTTTGCGGGTCTCAGACCATCCTGCAGGTGAAGAAGACAGATGTGGGGGTCCTGGGCTGGTGTGGTTACATGTGGTCTGTAGTTGTGAGGCAGGTTGGAGGTACTGCCAAATTCTCTAAAACAATGGAGGCTGCATATGGTAGAGAAATTAACATAAAATTCTCTGACAACTCTGGTGGACATTCCTGCAGTTAGCATGCCAATTGCACGCTCCCCCAAAACATGAGGGATCTGTAGCATTGTGTTGTATGACAAAACTGCACATTTTAGTGTGTTTGTCCCCAGCACAAGGTGCACCTGTGTAATGATCATGCTGTTTAATGATTTACTGCTGTCATATTCATGTCTAGATTTTCAAATACATTTTTCCAAAACCACTTCTCTAAATGTTTGTTAACTGAATCTATTTAAAATGTGTTGACAAACTGTAAACATTCCCAAATAAAGGACAGGGTTGAAACTATTTTATGCGGTATAGTCTTTTTAATTTATAAGTACACATTACAACAAAAGAGATGGATTCATATTTAAATATTAGTTAGACAAGTGGCCATCCTCCCTATCAAAAGATAAGCTAAAACTCTACTCTATTAACTTAAAAATGATAAGTTACATTTAGTTAGCAGTTGTATCATTGAAATATCACAGTATACACAAGGCACATTCTTTCCATTGGACTATAACAGTGCATGTGCCTGCCTGTCTATTGTTACCCATGAAATTAGGACGTTTTGAAAGGAAAGGACACTTGTTACGCCACCTTAAAATAATAATTCCTTTAAACAGGAATAAATGACATCTTTTATTAAAAAGGTTCTAATATCAAATGCCGACAATTGCAATAGCAGCTGTCGATCTTTAAAACACACACCATTGTGTCAGCTAACTTGTAAACAGTTATCTTACTCTGTGTTCGATTACACTGAACGGAGGGATTAGCTCTGGTCCGAGGCGTTACTAAGGCTTGCTAACACTAGTAAGGTGCACTAACGTCATGGACCAGAGCTAGGGAGGGATGCCGTCTTTATCACACTACAAACAGAAAGTGCACATAAAGTCGGGACAGATAAGAACAGACATTACTGTCCGTCACTGAAAAGGATTATAGCTCCCTGTTTGTAAAAATAATGCCCGACAGCTTTCTCTCGGTAAATGCATATTCAAGACAATAATTCAATGAATAAATAGATAAACATTTACTGTGTTCACACCGCCTGAAAGAAATATTGTTTTATGAGTGCATGTTTTAAACGTTATAAACCAAAGCATAAACAGACATTTTTATTTGATTTTTTCTAACAGAGAGAAACAATGTCAACTGGCTTTCTTCTCTTTGGCTGGTTCACAGTGCAGTAAAAACTGGACATATGTAGGACAGGGTGGTATTAAAACAACCTCGTATATGAATCACAAAGGGACCTGGAACTTTAAAGTTAATCACAAAGGGACCTGGAAGTGACCTGGAAGTTACCTGAAACTTTAAAGTGTGAGGTACAACGACTGGGTTTCAACCCAACAGAGAGAAAAACTAAGACCCAAATGGGAACTCAAGTACTGGCATTTACAGAAATAAAAATCACAACAACACTAAAGCCAAGACGACAACAAAACTAAGAACAACAACGATATAACCTTGCACATCAAACAGTACAAAAATAAAATTGTTCTGATCCAAACTTCATTAAATAAATAGACATAAAGATTTGGGGATGCAGAGCTGGGTGTTGGTTGGCTACTACAGCTCATCTTTGGGGTTGATGTTGAGGCTCGTGTCCCACTTTGATTGGCTGCTTTGGTTGTCCAATGCCTGCACCACCTCATCAGCCTGTAGACGCTCCTGGAGGAGAGAGAGGGGGGGGGTGGGAGAGAGAGAAAAAGTAGGAACAATGTATTATGATACAAACATCTTCCTAAACAAATACCAATAAACATCTTCCTAAACAAATACCAATACACATCTTCCTAAATAAATACCAATAAACATCTTCCTAAACAAATACCAATAAACATCTTCCTAAACAAATACCAATAAACATCTTCCTAAATAAATACCAATACACATCTTCCTAAATAAATACCAATAAACATCTTCCTAAACAAATACCAATAAACATATTCCTAAACAAATACCAATAAACATCTTCCTAAATAAATACCAATACACATCTTCCTAAATAAATACCAATACACATCTTCCTAAACAAATACCAATAAACATCTTCCTAAACAAATACCAATAAACATCTTCCTAAATAAATACCAATAAACATCTTCCTAAATAAATACCAATAAACATCTTCCTAAACAAATACCAATAAACATCTTCCTAAATAAATACCAATAAACATCTTCCTAAATAAATACCAATAAACATCTTCCTAAACAAATACCAATAAACATCTTCCTAAATAAATACCAATAAACATCTTCCTAAACAAATACCAATAAACATCTTCCTAAATAAATACCAATAAACATCTTCCTAAATAAATACCAATAAACATCTTCCTAAATAAATACCAATAAACATCTTCCTAAATAAATACCAATAAACATCTTCCTAAACAAATACCAATAAACATCTTCCTAAACAAATACCAATAAACATCTTCCTAAATAAATACCAATAAGCATCTTCCTAAATAAATACCAATAAACATCTTCCTAAATAAATACCAATAAACATCTTCCTAAATAAATACCAATAAACATCTTCCTAAACAAATACCAATAAACATCTTCCTAAATAAATACCAATAAACATCTTCCTAAACAAATACCAATAAACATCTTCCTAAATAAATACTAATACACATCTTCCTAAATAAATACCAATAAACATCTTCCTAAACAAATACTAATAAACATCTTCCTAAATAAATACCAATAAACATCTTCCTAAATAAATACCAATAAACATCTTCCTAAATAAATACCAATAAACATCTTCCTAAACAAATACCAATAAACATCTTCCTAAACAAATACCAATAAGCATCTTCCTAAACAAATACCAATAAGCATCTTCCTAAATAAATACCAATAAACATCTTCCTAAATAAATACCAATAAACATCTTCCTAAACAAATACCAATAAACATCTTCCTAAAGAAATACCAATAAACATCTTCCTAAATAAATACCAATAAACATCTTCCTAAATAAATACCAATAAACATCTTCCTAAACAAATACCAATAAACATCTTCCTAAATAAATACCAATAAACATCTTCCTAAATAAATACCAATAAACATCTTCCTAAATAAATACCAATAAACATCTTCCTAAATAAATACCAATAAACATCTTCCTAAATAAATACCAATAAACATCTTCCTAAATAAATACCAATAAACATCTTCCTAAATAAATACCAATAAACATCTTCCTAAACAAATACCAATAAACATCTTCCTAAATAAATACCAATAAACATCTTTCTAAATAAATACCAATAAACATCTTCCTAAATAAATACCAATAAACATCTTCCTAAATAAATACCAATAAACATCTTCCTAAATAAATACCAATAAACATCTTCCTAAACAAATACTAATAAACATCTTCCTAAATAAATACCAATAAACATCTTCCTAAATAAATACCAATAAACATCTTCCTAAATAAATACCAATAAACATCTTCCTAAACAAATACCAATAAACATCTTCCTAAACAAATACCAATAAGCATCTTCCTAAACAAATACCAATAAGCATCTTCCTAAATAAATACCAATAAACATCTTCCTAAATAAATACCAATAAACATCTTCCTAAACAAATACCAATAAACATCTTCCTAAAGAAATACCAATAAACATCTTCCTAAAGAAATACCAATAAACATCTTCCTAAATAAATACCAATAAACATCTTCCTAAACAAATACCAATAAACATCTTCCTAAACAAATACCAATAAACATCTTCCTAAATAAATACCAATAAACATCTTCCTAAACAAATACCAATAAACATCTTCCTAAACAAATACCAATAAACATCTTCCTAAATAAATACCAATAAACATCTTCCTAAATAAATACCAATAAACATCTTCCTAAACAAATACCAATAAACATACTCCTAAATAAAAAGCAATAATATACATAGCATGATGTACTATCCTCTATATGTGTCACTATGGAAGATATTATGATAGATGGGGTCCTCATGACAGTTTACCAGTTCTCTGAAGAGGGGGTCCAAGGTGAACCACAGGGCCACGGCACACCTCTGCCCCCTGGTGACGGCCCTCACCCCATGGGGGTTCTCCCCTCCGGACGAGAAGCCCACCATACGACCACACTTTGGCTTCACCTGAGCCTGGGGGAGGAGGAGGGGGTGATCACGGTCAGTACTGAAGTACAAAGAAAGGGTAAGATAGTAAGACTAATAAAAATGTCAGGAAATACAGTCAACAAAAAGTGTCCCTTCTTGGGAGAGGACTCACTGTGACTGTTTTGGCATCCATTTCTGTGAAGATGAACTCCCCGCCCTCAAAGTCTCCATTCAGGTACAACAGAGCACTGAGAACACAATGAAAACCATTGGTAATGTATAATAGCCATGCTTATTGAACACTAGGTAATGGTATAGTATGGTGCCATTGGTAGCATGAGTAGATTTCAATGTATACTGAACAAAAAATATAAATGTTACATGGAAAGTGTTGGTCCCATGTTTCACGAGTTGAAATAAAAGATCCCAGAAACGTTGCATATATGCACAAAAAGTTTATTTCTTTCAAATGTTGTGCACAAATATTTGTTTATATCCCTGTTAGTGAGCATTTCTCCTTTGCCAAGATAATCCATCCCCCTGGCAGGTGAGGCATATCAAGAATCTGATTAAACAGCATGATCATTACACAGGTGCACCTTGTGCTAGGGACAATAAAAAGACCGCTAAAATGTGCAGTTTTGCCACACAACACAATGCAAAAAAAAAGAAGCTTATTTCTCAAAAATGTATGGCGTCATGTGGGTGAGCAGTTTGCTGATGTCAACGTTGTGAACAGAGTTCCCCATGGTGGCGGTGGGGTTATGGTATGGGCAGGCATAAGCTACAGACAATGAACACAATTGCATTTTATTGATGGCAATTTGAATGCACAGAGATACCATGATAAGATCCTGAGGCCCATTGTCATGTCATTCATCCGCCGCCACCACCTCATGTTTCAGCATGATAATGCACAGCCTCATGTCGCAAGGATCTGTTCACAATTCTTGGAAGCTGAAAATGTCAGGATTTGGCCAGGATTGTTCAGGTTTTGGTCACTAGATGCTCCCATTGTGCTTTTTTGACTCTTTTGTTTTTCCCTTGTTCTAGTTATTAGTTGCACCTGTGCCTTGAATGTATTTAAACCCTTAGTGTTCCTCAGTTCTTTGCTCTGTGTTTGTATGTTAGCACCCAGCCATGCTGTGAACTTTTGTTTCTCAAGTTGGATTTTCTTGAGGTACTCTGGTTTTGTTCTTGTTTATTTTGGATTATTCTTTTGAGGTTTGTTTTTTTCCCTGCTGTTCTTCCCTCTTTGTGGATTTTCCTTGTGTCTTGGAGGATATACATTTTTTTCTCTTGGAATTACTTTTGACGTTGTGGATTTATATTTTTGCCTGAAGATCTTATTAAATCACTGTCTCAAGTCCTGCTGTGTCTGCCTCATCTTCTGGGTTCTGCCGACTATTAGTGGCTCAGTTTACCAAGTGACTGTTTCTCACACCGGAGACCAGAGTTCGTAAGCGGGTCCTGACAGAAACACAGAGCCAACAAAACAAACCCAGAGGCAGCCAGTACCCAGGACCTTTTTTCCATGCTGTCCCACCACGAGGGGACTGTCCAACGCCACAAAGCTGCTCTGGTTCAGCAAGAGGCCTTAATGGCTAGACATTGTCAACTTCTGTCGGAGATGCTGACTTCCATAAAGCAAATATCTGATAGACTTTCCCCGGCAACCGCTCCTGCCCCAGTACATCAGATTCAAGTGCCCGTGGCAGTTAACCCCCTGGCTGAACCTCGTCTGCCGCCTCCCCAACGGTTCTCAGGTGATCCGAGTGCTTGTAAGGGGTTTTTCACCCAATGTTCTCTCTCCTTCGATCCGCAACCCTCATCATTTCCCACAGTCTCTGGTCCCATATCTCGTTGGACTTTATTACTGGCCTTCCTCCATCCCATGGTAATACTACTATCCTAGTCATAATCGACAGGTTTTCTAAGGCGGCCAGGTTCGTCCCCTTGACTAAGTTACTTTCTGCCAAGGAAACAGCTGAGTTGGTGATTAACCATGTGTTCCGAGTCTTCGGCATTCCTCAAGATATGGTTTCCGACAGAGGTCCCCAGTTCGCATCAAGGTTTTGGAAGGCCTTCTGCCAACTCATAGGGACCACTGCCAGTCTATCTTTAGGGTACTACCCGGAGTCCAACGGCCAAACCGAGAGGATGAATCAAGAGCTGGATACCACCCTCAGATGTATGGTCTCCAACAACCCGTCCACATGGTCGTCCTTCATTGTCTGGGCCGAGTATGCGCACAACACCGTGCGCTCCTCCTCCACTGGTATGTCCCTGCACGAGTGGCAGGTTGGCTATGCCCCTCCATTGTTCCTGTACCAGGAGGCAGAAGTCAGAGTGCCTTCAGCCTTGAGGTTCATCAGACGCTGTCGGCTTACGTGGAAGAAGACCCGTCTTAATCTTCTGCGTTCCTCACAGCGGTACCAACGGCAGGCCAACAGACATCGCCGTCCCGGGCCTACCCTGCGCCTCGGCCAGAGAGTCTGGCTTTCAACTAAGAACTTACCGCTATGGGTGGAGTCTCACAAGCTGTCCCAGAAGTACATCAGTCCCTATAAGGTTGCCAGGAGAGTGAATCCCGTTACTTATTGCCTGCACTTACCCAGATCCCTTAAGATTAATCCCACATTTCTTTATTAAAACCTGTTGTTTTTTCTCCCCTTATCTCGGCAGGCAGACCTCCGCCCGTGTCATCTGAGGCCAGTCGGCTTATACCGTCCATCGGATACTGGATTCCCGCCGGGTGCAGCGGGGTCCTGGCAGTATCTGGTGGACTCGGAAGGCTACGGTCCCGAGGAGCGCTCCTGGGTTCCTGCCAAAGACATACTGGACCCTGACATCATTCGACAGTTCAGGGTCCTCCACTCTGAGAAGGCTGGTAGGAACGTCAGGAGCCGTTCCTAGGGGGGGATTCTGTCAGGATTTGGCCAGGATTGTTCAGGTTTTGGTCACTAGATGCCCCCATTGTGCTTTTTTGACCCTTTTTGTTTTTCCCTTGGTCTAGTTATTAGTTGCACCTGTGCCTAATTTCCCTTGAATGTATTTAAACCCTAAATGTTCCTCAGTTCTTTGCTCTGTGTTTGTATGTTAGCACCCAGCCATGCTGTGAACTTTTGTTTCTCAAGTTGGATTTTCTTGAGGTACTCTGGTTTTGTTCTTGTTTAATTTTTATTATTCTTTTGAGGTTTGTTTTTTCCCCTGCTGTTCTTCCCACTTTGTGGATTTTCCGTGTCTTGGAGGATACACATTTTTTTCTCTTGGAATTACTTTTGACGTTGTGTATTTATATTTTTGCCTGAAGATCTTTTCTTTTTTCTTTATTAAATCACCGTCTCAAGTCCTGCGGTGTCTGCCTCATCTTCTGGGTTCTGCCGACTATTAGTGGCTTAGTTTACTAAGTGACTGTTTCTCACACTGGAGACCAGAGTTCGTAAGCGGGTCCTGACAGAAAATGTCCCAGTTCCTCCATGGCCTGCATACTCACCAGACATGTCACACGTAGAGCATGTTTGGGATGCTCTGGATCAACGCATACAACAGCATTTTCCAGTTCGTGCTAATATCCAGCAACTTCACACAGCCATTGAAGAGGAGTGGGACAACATTCCGCAGGCCACAGTCAAAAGCCTGATGAGACCATACACAAAGGACATGTGTCGCACTGCATGAGGCAAATGGTGGTCTCTTCAGATACCGAATACTTTTCTCATCCACGCAACTACCTTTTAAAAACAATTGTATTTGTGACCAACAGATATCTGTAGATTACCATAGATTAGGGCCAAATTAATGTATTTCAATAGACTGATTTCCTCATATGAACTGTAACTCAGTAAAATCTGAAATTGTTGCATTTCAATTTTGGTTCAGTGTAGTTAGGAAGCAGCTTAGCCTTGGACCAGAGCTAAACTTCAACCCTAAAATGCATTATAAACTGGGTGGTTCGAGCCCTGAATGCTGATTGGCTGAAAGCCGTGGTATATCAGACATTATACCATGGGTATGACAAAACAGTTATTTTTACTGCTCTAATTACAATGGTAACCCATTTATAATAGCATTAAGGTACCTCAGGGTTTTTTGATATATGGCCAATATACCACAGCTAAGGGCTGTATCCAGGCACGAAGCAACGCGGTGTACCTAAGAACAGCCCTTAGACGTGGTATATTGGCCATATACCACACCCCCTCGGGCCTTATTGCTTAAGGTATAAGCCCTAACCTGTAGTCTCTGTAGGTGTAGGCTGGTGCTTCTTTCCAGCACTTGTTGGCCTCTGGGTCTAACAGACAGTTGTCAGCGTGGATGGGATGGCTCAAGTCATTTCTATGGTCCTGTTGCCCTGAACCAAACAGAGATCAACTTTATTAACACCAAACAGAGATCAACTTTAGAAACCCCAAAACAGACTAAGTTTACTTAACCTACACAGAGGCAAACAAACCAAATTTGACTGAACCAACATGCTGAAATTCACATGATGTTCAAAGTTATATGACACTATAAGGAAAGTTTGATATGGGTCAAGTTCATTGCAGACGCATGCCAGATCCTACAACGCCTGGATTGGTATTTAACATATCAGCTATATGAAAGGATACAGCCATCTGATGCTCGACAGCACCGTCAATGACATGGAACGCAACCATTGATTGATGCAATGCCTACAAATCTAGGTCGGGCAGGAACTCAACAACAGATATATTGATACAATAATCAATGGGCATGTTTGAGAGCATTAATTCTGTGATACATTGTGGGTAAGTTGTGACTGATCTATAAATAATTAAATAAGTTATGTATGATGCAAGGTGATTTGTCGATCAATCATTTAACATATGCCTGCATTATCGAACATGTGGCTCACCTGTGATGGCGGTACGGCACACCAGGTGTGTGTAGGAGAAGTGAAGTGTTGAGTTGAGCAGGAAGTAAGACTCGATGATGCGCCTTGCCCTCTCGCTGACGTCATAAAACAGACGAGCGCTTTTCAGAGGGACACGGCCCTCATAGCCATACTGAAGGTAAAAAAAACACAGTAACAACATTGTAGAAACAAAACACAGCAGAAGCACAGTAGAAACAGTAGAAACATGGTAAAACACAGTAGAAACATGGTAAAACACAGTAGAAACATGGTAAAACACAGTAGAACGTGGTAAAACACAGTAGAAACATGGTAAAACACAGTAGAACGTGGTAGAACACAGTAGAACGTGGTAGAACACAGTAGAAACATGGTAAAACACAGTAGAAACATGGTAAAACACAGTAGAACATGGTAGAACACAGTAGAAACATGGTAAAACACAGTAGAACGTGGTAGAACACAGTAGAACGTGGTAGAACACAGTAGAAACATGGTAAAACACAGTAGAAACATGGTAGAACACAGTAGAACGTGGTAGAACACAGTAGAACGTGGTAGAACACAGTAGAAACATGGTAAAACACAGTAGAAACATGGTAAAACACAGAACATGGTAGAACACAGTAGAAACATGGTATAAACATTCACTTCAACATGTTGTCTGAGAAGCAACTGAAAATATTCTCTAGTTGCCCACTAAGGTACTGAAAGAGTGACTTTTGATAACGTCAAGAAAAGACTGTTACCGAGAGATTATTATATCAAAAGGGCAATACAAATGAAGTGTTAAGTAAGTGTTCATAATGTAATCATTACTATCTGGTTTCAAACGGAGGCTCGTTTTATCTCCTCCAATGTGTCTCTCTGTATAGAAGCTTGCTTACCTGCAGTGCTTTTAACACAGTGGCTCCCTCAAACCTCTCGTTGGGTGTGTGAGGAGACATCTTCCCTCTGTATCCATCTCCTGCCATAGTGATAGTCTGTGGACCAAACACAGAGACGCATAAACCCCTGCACTCATGACAATGATAACGTGTCAATGACGATGTAAAATGTAAACATGTTAAAACACAAATCAAAGTGTATCGGTGGTGTACCCAGTTTAGCAGGTGTTATAGCGGGTGCAGCGACATGCTTATGTTACTAGCTCCTAACAATGCAATACAACATCAAACAAGTACACAAATAATACAACATTTAAAAAAGGAAGAAATATTGAAATATAGGCACGAATACAATTAAAAGAAATAGCACTGTAACAATAAATCCAAATGCTGTCAACTGTGCCTTTGGAAAGAATTCAGACCCCTTGAATTTTTCCACATTTTGATACGTTACAGCTTTATTTAAAAAATGTTTTATCCCCCCCCATCAATGTACACACAATACCCCATAATGACTAAGCAAAAACAGGTTTTATCCCCCCCATCAATGTACACACAATACCCCATAATGACTAAGCAAAAACAGGTTTTATCCTCCCCATCAATGTACATACAATACCCCATAATGACTAAGCAAAAACAGGTTTTATCCTCCCCATCAATGTACACACAATACCCCATAATGACTAAGCAAAAACAGGTTTTATCCTCCCCATCAATGTACACACAATACCCCATAATGACTAAGCAAAAACAGGTTTTATCCCCCCCATCAATGTACACACAATACCCCATAATGACTAAGCAAAAACAGGTTTTATCCCCCCCATCAATGTACACACAATACCCCATAATGACTAAGCAAAAACAGGTTTTATCCCCCCCATCAATGTACACACAATACCCCATAATGACTAAGCAAAAACAGGTTTTATCCTCCCCATCAATGTACACACAATACCCCATAATGACTAAGCAAAAACAGGTTTTATCCCCCCCATCAATGTACATACAATACCCCATAATGACTAAGCAAAAACAGGTTTTATCCCCCCCATCAATGTACACACAATACCCCATAATGACTAAGCAAAAACAGGTTTTATCCCCCCATCAATGTACACACAATACCCCATAATGACTAAGCAAAAACAGGTTTTATCCCCCATCAATGTACACACAATACCCCATAATGACTAAGCAAAAACAGGTTTTATCCCCCCCATCAATGTACACACAATACCCCATAATGACTAAGCAAAAACAGGTTATCCTCCCCAATGTACATACAATACCCCATAATGACTAAGCAAAAACAGGTTTTATCCCCCCCATCAATGTACACACAATACCCCATAATGACTAAGCAAAAACAGGTTTTATCCCCCATCAATGTACACACAATACCCCATAATGACTAAGCAAAAACAGGTTTTATCCCCCCCATCAATGTACATACAATACCCCATAATGACTAAGCAAAAACAGGTTTTACCCCCCCCCATCAATGTACACACAATACCCCATAATGACTAAGCAAAAACAGGTTTTATCCCCCCCATCAATGTACATACAATACCCCATAATGACTAAGCAAAAACAGGTTTTATCCCCCCCATCAATGTACACACAATACCCCATAATGACTAAGCAAAAACAGGTTTTATCCTCCCCAATGTACATACAATACCCCATAATGACTAAGCAAAAACAGGTTTTATCCCCCCCATCAATGTACACACAATACCTCATAATGACTAAGCAAAAACAGGTTTTATCCCCCCCCCATCAATGTACACACAATACCCCATAATGACTAAGCAAAAACAGGTTTTATCCTCCCCAATGTACATACAATACCCCATAATGACTAAGCAAAAACAGGTTTTATCCCCCCCATCAATGTACACACAATACCCCATAATGACTAAGCAAAAACAGGTTTTATCCCCCCCATCAATGTACACACAATACCCCATAATGACTAAGCAAAAACAGGTTTTATCCCCCCCATCAATGTACACACAATACCCCATAATGACTAAGCAAAAACAGGTTTTTGAATTTGACTAATTTATGTAAAATAAAAAAATAAATACAAAACTTAAATACCTAATTTACATACAGTTGAAGTCGGAAGTTTACATACACTTAGGTTGGAGTCATTAAAAGTCGTTTTTCAACCACTCCACAAATTTCTTGTTAACAAACTATTGTTTTGCCAAGTTGGTTATGTGCATAACAAGTAATTATTACAACAATTGTTTACAGACTATTTCACTTATAATTCACTGTATCACAATTCCAGGTGGTCAGAAGTTTACATACACTAAGTTGACCCTGCCTTTAAACAGCTTGGAAAATTCCAGAAATCTATGTCATGGCTTTAGAAGCTTCTGATAGGCTAACGGACATAATTTGAGTCAATTGGAGGTGTACCTGTGGATGCATTTCAAGGCCTACCTTCAAACTCAGTGCCTCTTTGCTTGACATCATGGAAAAATCTAAAGAAATCAGCCAAGACCTCAGAAAATAAAGTGTAGACCTCCACAAGTCAGGTTCATCCTTGGGAGCAGTTTCCAAACGCCTGAAGGTACCACGTTCATCTGTACAAACAATAGTACGCAAGTACAGTGCCGTGCGAAAGTATTCGGCCCCCTTGAACTTTGCGACCTTTTGCCACATTTCAGGCTTCAAACATAAAGATATAAAACTGTATTTTTTTGTGAAGAATCAACAACAAGTGGGACACAATCATGAAGTGGAATGACATTTATTGGATATTTCAAACTATTTTAACAAATCAAAAACTGAAAAATTGGGCGTGCAAAATTATTCAGCCCCTTTACTTTCAGTGCAGCAAACTCTCTCCAGAAGTTCAGTGAGGATCTCTGAATGATCCAATGTTGACCTAAATGACTAATGATGATAAATACAATCCACCTGTGGAGCCCACAGTCCTCGCGGGCGGCACTGCGTTGTTTTCCTCGAAGAGTGTGAAGGTGTTCAACTTGTCCGGGAGCGAGGCGACGGTGTCCGCTTTCCCCTTATAGTCAGTAGTTGTATGGAGTGCCTGCCACGTGTTTCGTGTCTAAGCCATTGAACTGCTTCTCCACTTTGTCCCTGTACTGTCATTTTGCCTATTTGATTGTTGTATGGAGGGCATAGCTGGTCTGTTTGTACACATATTCCCAGTCATCTTGCCGTGGTTAAGCATTTCACTACACTATAAGCATTTCACTACACTCGCAATAACATCTGCTAACCATGTGTATGTGACCAATAAAATTAGATTTGGTGGTTCGCGTTTTCAGTTTTGTGTGAATACTGCCATCTATCAACTGTTTTTGGTTTGGAAGTAGTAATCGACACAGTAGGAACAACATCCTCTATACACTTCCTGATGAACCCAGTCACCGTGTACACAGTGTATACGTCAATACTGTTCCCAGTGTAAATATGATAAAATACATCAAATCGACTGCAGTTAATATATGTTTAATATCAATGATCTTACATGGGCCAGGTTTTTGAGCTCGGCGCACTCCTCCACAGACATGACATCATCCAGGAGAACCCTCTGAGTTCCGTTCAGGGCCTGTGAGTTCTGGATCAGCTGCACACTGTCATACACCAGAGGTCCTCCTGCAGAGCACACGCAGAACACACGCAGAACACACGCAGAACACACGCAGACCACACGCAGAACACACGCAGAACACACGCAGAACACACGCAGAACACACGCAGAACACACGCAGAACACACGCAGAACACACGCAGAACACACGCAGAACACACGCAGACCACACGCAGAACACACGCAGACCAGCACAGAGGATCAGGAAACGTGTTAACCCCTCAATAGAGGTGGTTCCCAAACTGTGGCCCCCCACAAAAAAAGAACCCAGTCCGGCTTTCAACTGACTCTTGCAATAGTACAATACAAAGGTTGCCATTTTGAAAGTGGGTAGTGAATAATCAGTTTCTCTTGTCATATCAGTCATTACAGACCTTAGAGAGCTATTTATAACTTGTCAGACATGTCCAGATCAACTAGCCCATGTCAGCAGAGTTTTTTAGCTAGGTTTTTAAGTCCATAGATTTTGTTGTAATGTTCTAGTCACTCAAATATCACATGAACACGCTGAGAAAATGAGCTTAAAAATGGCAAAATGTTCTCTGCACCTCATGTCAAAATGTGTAGAATTACAGGAAATAATCTTTTAACCTGCTAAATGTTCTCTACGCCAACAAGAGGATGTTCCCCAACACTGGAAAGGGGGCTGGAGTTGACCAAATGGTAATATTTTGAGGCATTACCTTTTTGACTTATGTCTTTGTCAATTCTAACTGAATAATTCCATTACATTTGAGCAGTTGTGAAGAGAACAGAGTATGTAGTCGTACCTTCTCTGAGCTCTTGTGGCGGGGCCAGGGTGAAGTTCTTCTTCTCTGAGATGGGCACGTACTCCATCCATCCATCAGTACCAGAAGGGATCCTGCAGGGGGAATGGAAGAACAGAGTCAGTACATCAAGTTCATTTAAATAAGGCGGAAACCATCAACACAGGTGAAATACACTGTTCTTTGCCTCTCGTCAAGGTCTTTTACATGGGAGTAACTACGAGACTAGTGACATCATATAGGCTGCCATACTAGAAGTATGCAGTAGATGTCAGTGCAATCTTATACAAGACATAGTATTCCAGTTCAAAGTACCACATATTGAAGTATTCAGATAGATAGATAGATTCCTTACTTAACCTTTATTTAACTTGGCAAGTCAGTTAAGAACAAATTCTTATTCACAATGACGGCCTGCCATGGCCAAACCCGGACGACGCTGGGCCAATTGTGCGCCACCCTATGGGACGCCCAATCACGGCCTGATGTGATACAGCCTGGTTTTACTAATGGTCTATGTAAAACGCATATCTTTGTAAGCTATACAATTAAAAAAATATATTAGAACTATTGAACATCTCCAAGGGGATATTTCAGGGCTTGCTCACCGGTTAGAATCCTCTCTGCCTCCTGTGCTGGTCCAATAATGCTACAAGTAAAACATTGACAGATCAGAAAATGTCCACAACATGGAAATGATGCAGCACACAGCACCAATGGTTATCCATCATGACCACCAGGTGGTGCTGTGTGCTGAGAGAGTAATGGTGTAACTACCAGGCACCTGTTACTGTGCTGCACACTATGAATCAAGTGTCTCAGAGTAGGAGTGCTGATCTAGGATCTGGTCCTCCTTCATCCATGCTATCGTATTCATTTTATCATCTAAAGGGCAAAAACTGATCCTAAATCAGCACTCCTACTCTGAGACGCTTCATACGGCCTAAGCTCTGTCATTAGTCAGGAAAGCCATTCACAAGTTTTACAGACAGCCCAAAGAGTTCCAATAAGAGGCTACGTTGCCATTGGTCCTCAGCGTACTACTCACCCCCTCTGTAAGCTCCACGTGCATGTTGTCACTGCCGATCATCAGTAGCTCCAGCTCCTGCTCATGGCGCCGCAGGTACCACTCAGCCTTCTGGAGACACACTGGGCTGTTCATCTCCACAGGTACAATCCATTTTGACTTAGCACATCACCCAGCTACTGAATCTCCCTTGAAGCATAACATTTAGGAAGACCATGTCCCTAACCACTACACATCTGTAGTACTATATCACTGTACGTACATCCCTACCCTAATACCTCTTCCTTTTCAGCTGCCAAGCATCCTACAGGCCTGACCCAGTGGGGGGTACCATCCTCTCCTCTCCTCAGTGATGAACCCAATGGCTGTTATATTTTGCCATCTCAGCATTTCACAGATGAGCTTTTTACTAGTTGGCAGGGCCTTAAAGGAGGACTGCTGTGACCGGAGCGGCTGGAACGCAGCCTGACGCTTCTTAAGCATGGACATGACCCGATAAAAAAGTCTCGTCTTGGACTTACATTATAGTAGCTGGGAGTAGGAGAAGAGGAGAGGGAGAAAGAATGGGCGAAGATCTGCAATAGATGAAAAGGAGTGACGCTTTGTTATGAAAGAGAGCAGCCAGTAGCGTTTGTGGTTTCCAGAAAAATCCTCTTTTCACCCGTAATGCAAACAGCTCCTAAATTGTTTCTGTGGGCATTGGGACATGATTTCCCCCTACTCCCTGTTGCTGAAAGGTCTATTTGGCAGGGAGGCAGACCACAGCTCTCTACTGAGTAAATGAGGTCCCTGAGAGCGAGAAGCAGGGAGAGCGAGAAGCAGGGAGAGCGAGAAGGAGGGAGAGCGAGAAGGAGGGAGAGCGAGAAGGAGGGAGAGCGAGAAGGAGGGAGAGCGAGAAGGAGGGAGAGCAAGATAGGGAGAGCAAGATAGGGAGAGCAAGATAGGGAGAGCAAGATAGGGAGAGCAAGATAGGGAGAGCAAGATAGGGAGAGCAAGATAGGGAGAAATAGGTGAGAGGGAGAGCAGAGGGAGAGAGGGGGAAGGAGGGAGAGAGAGAGGGGGAAGGAGGGAGAGAGAGAGGGGGAAGGAGGGAGAGAGAGAGGGGGAAGGAGGGAGAGAGAGAGGGGGAAGGAGGGAGAGAGAGGGAAGGAGGGAGAGAGAAAT
The DNA here is from genome assembly GCF_023373465.1 of Oncorhynchus keta. NCBI lineage: Eukaryota > Metazoa > Chordata > Actinopteri > Salmoniformes > Salmonidae > Oncorhynchus > Oncorhynchus keta. Next base: position 44,673,736 of record NC_068442.1, read on the forward strand.
GAGAGAGGGATGGAGAGAGTGAGAGAGAGAAAGAGAGACAGCAAGGGAGACAGAGAAAGAGATAGGGAGGGTGAGAGCGAGAGAGAGAGCGCGCGAGGGACAGAGAGAGACAGAGAGAGGTCATGAGCAGATGAGCTCCTGCATTTTTTCAGCATGTTCTTAAAAGAATATAAATTTAGAGTTAGATAAACTTGTATTTTTTGGCAGGGTCACATACAGGACGCTACCCTCCACAACATAACCTTCACTTCAAATCAAAACTCCAAACCTACAACCTGATTTTGGACAGAATTACAGAATTACCTGGAAGGCCCAAGCTATAAAGCAAATGCTCTGGCAAACAAACTGAAAACACCATCCAACCTGGAACTGAGTGAGTAATGTTTAGTCTGAAGCTATTTTTTTAACTTTCAAAAGCCAAGAAGAAAAATACATTACAACGATAGATTTGACTTTATAAGGACTGAATGCTAAGTTAGGCTACCAAGCTGCTAGGACAAAGAGATGCATCTTCAACTAGCACTGACGTGTCCAATGACAGGTGTCAAAGCCCTTTAGCCCAACAATGGCAAGAGAATCAAACCGGCTACTCCAACCAAATGTAGAGGCCTTAGAAGCTGCCTCCTGCTGTTCAGAGATAATACAATACCCTGTGTATGTATAAAATACTAAGGTACGAAAAGAGTACAAAATGAAGCTAGAACTAGAACAGTCTGCTGCACCCGGCCTCACCCTACTAGAATCTGTCAAAAGTCAAATGTCTACTGTGTGCTGATGATCTGGTGCTCCTGTCACCAACTAAGGAGGGCCTACAGCAGCACCTAGATGTTCTGCACAGATTCTGTCAGACCTGGGCCCTGACAGTAAATCCCAGTAAGACAAAAATAATGGTGTTCCAAAAAAGGTCCAGTCGCCAGGAACACAAAATACAAATTCCATCTCGTCACCGTTGCCCTAGAGCACACAAAAAACTATTCCTACCTCGGCCTAAACATCAGCGCCACAGGTCACTTCCACAAAGCTGTGAACGATCTGAGAGACAAGGCAAGAAGGGCCTTCTATGCCATCAAAAGGAACATCAAATTTGACATACCAATTAGGATCTGGCTAAAAATACTTGAATGAGTTAAAGAACCCATTGCCCTTTATGGTTGTGAGGTCTGGGGTCCGCTCACCAACCAAGAATTCACAAAATGGGACAAACACCAAATTGAGACTCTGCATGCAGAGTTCTGCAAAAATATCCTCTGTGTACAACGTAGAACACCAAATAATGCATGCAGAGCAGAATTAGGCCGATACCCAGTAATTATCAAAATCCAGAAAAGAGCTGTTCAATTCTACAACCACCTAAAAGGAAGCAATTCCCAAACCTTCCATAACAAAGCCATCACCTATAGAGAGATTAACCTGGAGAAGAGTCCCCTAAGCAAGCTGGTCCTGGGGCTCTGTTTACAAACACAACCTACAGAGCCCCAGGACAACAGCACAATTAGACCCAACCAAATCATGAGAAAACAAAAAGATCATTACTTGACACATTGGAAAGAATTAACACAAAAAAACAAGCAAACTAGAATGTTATTTGGCCCTAAACAGAGAGTACACAGTGGCAGAATACCTGACCACTGTGACTGATCCAAACTTAAGGAAAGCTATGACTATGTACAGACTCAGTGAGCCTAGCCTTGCTATTGAGAAAGGCAGCCGTAGGCAGACATGGCTCTCAAGAGAAGACAGGCTATGTGCTCACTGCCCACAAAATGAGGTGAAAACTGAGCTGCACTTCCTAACCTCCTGCCCAATGTATGACCATATTAGAGAGACATATTTCCCTCTGAATACACAGACCCAAAGAATTAGAAAACAACCCCAATTTTGATAAACTTCCATATCTACTGGGTGAAATTCCACAGTGTGCCATCACAGCAGCAAGATTTGTGACCTGTTGCCACAAGAAAAGGGCAACCAGTGAAGAACAAACACCATTGTAAATACAACCCATATTTATGTTGATTTATTTTCCCTTTTGTACTTTAACTGTATATAGACATAATATAACATTTTAAATGTCTATATTGTTCTGGAACTTGTGAGTGTAATGTTTAATATAAAAAATGTTATTGTTAATTTTACTTTTGTATATCATCTTACTTCACTTGCTCTGGCAATATAAACATGTGTTTTCCATGCCAATAAAGCCCCTTAAATTGAATTTGATATGGAATGAAGGTTTGAGGAATACAAACAAAACTAGTAGTGACCAGTCATTAGCCGCACAGTACACACACACACACACACACACACACACACACACACACACACACACACACACACACACACACACACACACACACACACACACACACACACACACACACACACACACACACACACACACACACACACACACACACACGTGTCCCATGTAGAATGTATACTGTTCTAAATGGAACCCTGTTCCCTATGTAGACAGCAGTGTTCCATGTAGAATGTATACTGTTCTAAATGGAACCTTGTTCCCTATGTAGACAGCAGTGTTCCATGTAGAATGTATACAGTCCTAAATGGAACCTTGTTCCCTATGTAGACAGCAGTGTTCCATGTAGAATGTATACTGTTCTAAATGGAACCTTGTTCCCTATGTAGACAGCAGTGTTCCATGTAGAATGCATACGGTCCTAAATGGAACCCTGTTCCCTATGTAGACAGCAGTGTCCCATGTAGAATGTATACAGTCCTAAATGGAACCCTGTTCCCTATGTAGACAGCAGTGTTCCATGTGGAATGCATACTGTTCTAAATGGAACCTTGTTCCCTATGTAGATAGCAGTGTTCCATGTAGAATGTATACTGTTCTAAATGGAACCCTGTTCCCTATGTAGACAGCAGTGTTCCATGTAGAATGTATACTGTTCTAAATGGAACCCTGTTCCCTATGTAGACAGCAGTGTTCCATGTAGAATGCATACGGTCCTAAATGGAACCCTGTTCCCTATGTAGAGAGCAATGTTCCATGTAGAATGCATACGGTCCTAAATGGAACCCTGTTCCCTATGTAGAGAGCAATGTTCCATGTAGAATGCATACGGTCCTAAATGGAACCCTGTTCCCTATGTAGACAGCAGTGTTCCATGTGGAATGCATACTGTTCTAAATGGAACCTTGTTCCCTATGTAGACAGCAGTGTTCCATGTAGAATGCATACGGTCCTAAATGGAACCCTGTTCCCTATGTAGAGAGCAATGTTCCATGTAGAATGCATACGGTCCTAAATGGAACCCTGTTCCCTATGTAGACAGCAGTGTTCCATGTGGAATGCATACTGTTCTAAATGGAACCTTGTTCCCTATGTAGACAGCAGTGTTCCATGTAGAATGCATACAGTCCTAAATGGAACCCTGTTCCCTATGTAGACAGCAGTGTTCCATGTAGAATGTATACTGTTCTAAATGGAACCCTGTTCCCTATATAGGGAATAGGGTGCCATTTTGGACGGAGCCAAGGTCTTACCTCCCGGGGTTTGAGGTCGTGACCTATAGCCTCTCTATAGTACTCCACGTTCTCTGTCATAAACTCGTCCCCCTCGTGGAACAGCAGGTAGGACTGGGCACACGCCAAGGCCTCCTCCACCTTGTTAACTGGAGAGACAGAGAGAGAAAGAAGACATTAAGAAATGGACAGTAGTGTTTTGTTCTGTTGTATTGTTTGGCAACGTTGTGAGGGTCTTGTGTCGATAAAGCTCGTTTGAATTGAAAACGGTATTGAATATTGAAATTGACTGGAGAGACAGTGAGAGAAAGTGCACATTATCAGGTAGATATCGATATTACTGTGTTCTGTTGCTTTGGCGACACTGGCTGGCTCCTACTGTGCCAATAAAGCTGAACATTGAAAATTGAATTGAATACTGAAATTGAAAGACGTGGGTAAGGAGTGAGAGAAAAAGAGAGCGAGATGAACAAAGAGTGCGAGAGAAAAATGATCAACAGAATTAGGTGTGAGGACCAGTCACCACACCTCAGACTCCCTCCCTGAACTACCCTGTAAGGCAGTGTCCCCAATGGCATTCTGTTCCCTATAGAGTGCACTAATGTATATTGATAGTTTTGCTACTTTACACTTATTCTGCACTGTTGAGGAAGAGAGGTCCCACTCATACAGGTCAGCACAGACAAAGCCACATGTAACAAAGCCCCCTAGGCCATGGATGAGATGTGTGTCTGGAGCTTCTGGAAGTCTAGCAGCTGAACATTCCAGAACCATGAGCACACTGGAGAAAGACGCTAGAGCAGTGACAGGCAGTCAGAGGCTGTGTGAGATAGTGGAAACACAGAAACGCACTCCCACACACCCACACTGCTGCTCCAGGCTAGGAGAGAACTGGGACTGGGGAGGATGGCTGGTGGGACTGACTAGGTGTGAGGAGGATGTGCAGTATATCTGCTGTATCTAAAGATCTTAAAGCGAGTAGTGACTTGCTAGTAACACTGTACACCCCCCTCCCCCACACCCACGTGCTTTACTAGCTTGTAAAGCAGCTTGGTTCTGAAACCACTTCTTGGAGGGGCAAAGGCAGCGAGTGTTTCTGTGGTCAGCACGTCTCTTCAGGTTCCCCTGGTTCCCAGGTCTTAAACAGCGAGGGGCTTTCAGGCTATAAAAACGACAATGTCACCGCACGGATTACTGAGGAAACGGCTTCCCGCAGAGCAATGAGAGGCTGCTGAGTGAGGAGACTTGTCTTTTTAACAAGCAATTAGAGACGTTGATGGATGACTGCGCATTCTCTCTCTATTTCTCTCAATTTCCATTTTAACAATTTAAAAATGTTTATTGGCATGACATGAAACAGTGCAACAATAGACAATAAAAAACTTTTTGGAACATTGAAGACACTTTTTCTTGCTATTTTTTCTCAATCTGTCTCTCTCTCTTTACCTCTCTCCCCCCATGTACAAGTTAGACATGGGGGCCTTGTAAAAGAGACCAAGAGACCCCATACGATCTCAAAGGGTGACAAGGCCTTTGCATTTAAACCGGACTGAAAATCTCTCCTTTGCCTCGAAAGTCCAGCCTGCTATAGACTCAGCGTTGACACTCCTCACTGTCAATAGCATAGAGATCCTATTAAATAACTAATTATATGGTTAACGGCATCTCCCACAGTCTCCAAGTAACATCAACTGTAGAGCCTTGCAGAGCTTCACACGGTATTCACACGGTATTCACACGGTATTCACACGGTATTCACACGGTATTCACACGGTATTCACACAGTATTCACACAGTATTCACACAGATCTGTCCCAAATGGTACCCTGTCCTTTATATAGGGAATAGTGCACTATATACGGAAGACGACACAGTAAGTGCCGCTGTTAGGAATGATTCATTGAGCTCTGTTTTTCCTAGAATCCCACGATCCACTTGTTTTATTAGACATGTGGTGCAGGGGCATTAGACATGATCTGATGAGCTCATAAGTATTCATCACATCGTCTTTTCCCTCCTTCTCTCCGCTGCTGTACTGTCCTGCCAACCCGTCTCTCTCTCCCTCTAACATCTGATCCCCAATCAGCCCAGACTACACAGACAGTCCCAAATGGCCCCCTATTCCGTATTTAGGCACCCTATTTCCCTATGGACTCTGGTCAAAAGTAGTGCACTATGCAGTGAATAGGGTGCCATTTAGGATGAAGAGAAGAGAAGAGAAGAGAAGAGAAGAGAAGAGAAGAGAAGAGAACAGAGAGAATTACAGTCATGCGTGCATATATTTTTAGATACGGACACCAGATGTTGCTGAATGAGTTTGTGTGGTTTCCTACTGAGGTGTGGTCCTGGTCTGTTGGGTGTGGATTGTGTAGGCCTGTACTCACAAAACATCACAGATTAGGAGTTCTGTCCATTCATCCCAATCTAAAAGGAAAAGCTGATCCTAGATCAGCACTCTAACTCTGAGAAGCTTTATGAATACAGTTCCTAGTCTTTCTCCACAGAGCATTTCCCAGCTCTCTGTGTGAGTCATCAGGTGAATACTTATCTCATTTAAGATGGGTGTGGGTGTGTTAGTCATTCAACAAAAGCCTGTACACACGACAACCCTCCAGGATGAGGGCTGGCCACCCCTGTAGTCTGAACAACACACCCTGTCTGCAAGCAAGGTCAAGCAGGGTAAAGTAGGGTGAAGTAAGGTAATACTCATGCTGGTAGTAGGTGAACTTCAGGTAATCATAATAACCTATATCCCATATGCCACCATATTCCCTATTTAGTGCAGTAGTTCAGTAAGGTGCAGTAGGGCAGAGTAAGGTTCAGTAAGGTTCAGTAAGGTGCAGTAGGGCAGAGTAAGGTTCAGTAAGGTTCAGTAAGGTGCAGTAGGGCAGAGTAAGGTTCAGTAAGGTTCAGTAAGGTGCAGTAGGGCAGAGTAAGGTTCAGTAAGGTGCAGTAGGGCAGAGTAAGGTTCAGCAAAGTGCAGTAGGGCAGAGTAAGGTTCAGTAAGGTAGAGGAAGGTTCAGTAAGGTGCAGTAGGGAAGAGTAAGGTGCAGTAGGGCAGAGTAAGGTTCAGTAGGGTGCTGTAGAGCAGAGTAAGATTCAGTAAGGTGCAGTAAGATAGAGTAAGATTCAATAAGGTGCAGTAGGACAGAGAAAGATTCAGTAGGGTGCTGTAGAGCAGAGTAAGGTTCAGTAAGGTGCAGTAGGGCAGAGTAAGGTTCAGTAAGGTAGAGTAAGGTTCAGTAGGGTGCTGTCGAGCAGAGTAAGGTTCAGTAGGGTGCTGTCGAGCAGAATAAGGTTCAATAAGGTGCAGTAGGGCAGAGTAAGATTCAGTAAGGTGCAGTAAGGTAACGTTACTCACTCAGGAAGTAGGTGAACTGCAGATAGTCATAGTGTAGAGGCAGTGTAAGGTAATGTTACTCACTCAGGAAGTAGGTGAACTGCAGATAGTCATAGTGTAGAGGCAGTGTAAGGTAATGTTACTCACTCAGGAAGTAGGTGAACTGCAGGTAGTCATAGTGTAGAGGCAGTGTAAGGTAATGTTACTCACTCAGGAAGTAGGTGAACTGCAGATAGTCATAGTGTAGAGGCAGTGTAAGGTAATGTTACTCACTCAGGAAGTAGGTGAACTGCAGATAGTCATAGTGTAGAGGCAGTGTAAGGTAATGTTACTCACTCAGGAAGTAGGTGAACTGCAGGTAGTCATAGTGTAGAGGCAGTGTAAGGTAATGTTACTCACTCAGGAAGTAGGTGAACTGCAGGTAGTCATAGTGTAGAGGCAGTGTAAGGTAATGTTACTCACTCAGGAAGTAGGTGAACTGCAGATAGTCATAGTGTAGAGGCAGTGTAAGGTAATATTACTCACTCAGGAAGAAGGTGAACTGCAGGTAGTCATAGTGTAGAGGCAGTGTAAGGTAATGTTACTCACTCAGGAAGTAGGTGAACTGCAGGTAGTCATAGTGTAGAGGCAGTGTAAGGTAATATTACTCACGCTGGTAGTAGGCAAACTGCAGGTAGTCGTAGTGCAGAGGCAGGTAGTTCTCCATGGGAGAGAGACGACCGGGCCGAGTGGACAGGTCTCTAACACACTCGTGTTCACAGTGCAGCACCTGGGTGAAGTGGTCTGAAACACACACAGGAGGGTGGAGAGGATACAGGTCAATTAATTAATTACTCATGTAAAGCACAGAAAAAAGCATTGAGTTGTATAATAATGACGATGAACCACTAACAATATTTGGCTACCCTAACGTTGGTATTTCATACGGTGTTTTTCATTCCACTGGTTATTATACATTCTTGATTGTTATCACCAGCCAACTCCATCAGCCAACTCCTACTTTGGTCGCCTTCCCTTCCAGTTCTCTGCTACCAAAAACTGGAACGAATTGCAAAGTCTTATATCTCCCTCACTAACTTTAAGCATCAGCTGTCAGAACAGCTTACCGATCATTGCACCTGTACACAGCCCATCAGTAAACAGCGCACCCAACAACCTCATCCCCATATTGTTATATCTTTTTTGCTCCCTTGCACCCCAGTATCTCTACTTGCACATTCATCTTCTGCACATCTATCACTCCAGTGTTTAATTGCAAAATTGTAATTATTTTGCCCCTATGGCCAATATATTGCCTTACCTCCCTAATCTTACTACATTTGCACACACTGTATATAGACTGTGTGTAACTCTGTTGTTTGCGCACTGCTTTGCTTTATCTTGGCCAGGTCGCAGTTGTAAATGAGAACTAACTGGTCACTGAGACGCTGCGGTGTATTACAGTTAGCTTGGTCACTGAGGTGTACTACATTTAGCCTGGTCACTGAGACGCTGAGGTATATTACAGTTAGCATGGTCACTGAGACGCTGAGGTGTATTTACAGTTAGCATGGTCACTGAGACGCTGAGGTGTATTACAATTAGCCTGGTCACTGAGGTGTATTACAGTTAGCCTGGTCACTGAGGTGTATTACAGTTAGCCTGGTCACTGAGGTGTATTACAGTTAGCCTGGTCACTGAGGTGTCCTACAGTTAGCCTGGTCACTGAGGTGTCCTACAGTTAGCCTGGTCACTGAGGTGTCCCACAGTTAGCCTGGTCACTGAGGTGTCCCACAGTTAGCCTGGTCACTGAGGTGTCCCACAGTTAGCCTGGTCACTGAGGTGTCCCACAGTTAGCCTGGTCACTGAGGTGTCCCACAGTTAGCCTGGTCACTGAGGTGTCCCACAGTTAGCCTGGTCACTGAGGTGTCCCACAGTTAGCCTGGTCACCGAGGTGTCCCACAGTTAGCCTGGTCACTGAGGTGTACCACAGTTAGCCTGGTCACTGAGGTGTCCCACAGTTAGCCTGGTCACTGAGGTGTCAGTTAGCCTGGTCACTGAGGTGTCCCACAGTTAGCCTGGTCACCGAGGTGTCCCACAGTTAGCCTGGTCACCGAGGTGTCCCACAGTTAGCCTGGTCACCGAGGTGTCCCACAGTTAGCCTGGTCACCGAGGTGTCCCACAGTTAGCCTGGTCACCGAGGTGTCCCACAGTTAGCCTGGTCACCGAGGTGTCCCACAGTTAGCCTGGTCACCGAGGTGTCCCACAGTTAGCCTGGTCACCGAGGTGTCCCACAGTTAGCCTGGTCACCGAGGTGTCCCACAGTTAGCCTGGTCACCGAGGTGTCCCACAGTTAGCCTGGTCACCGAGGTGTCCCACAGTTAGCCTGGTCACCGAGGTGTCCCACAGTTAGCCTGGTCACCGAGGTGTCCCACAGTTAGCCTGGTCACCGAGGTGTCCCACAGTTAGCCTGGTCACCGAGGTGTCCCACAGTTAGCCTGGTCACCGAGGTGTCCCACAGTTAGCCTGGTCACCGAGGTGTCCCACAGTTAGCCTGGTCACCGAGGTGTCCCACAGTTAGCCTGGTCACCGAGGTGTCCCACAGTTAGCCTGGTCACCGAGGTGTCCCACAGTTAGCCTGGTCACCGAGGTGTCCCACAGTTAGCCTGGTCACCGAGGTGTCCCACAGTTAGCCTGGTCACCGAGGTGTCCCACAGTTAGCCTGGTCACCGAGGTGTCCCACAGTTAGCCTGGTCACCGAGGTGTCCCACAGTTAGCCTGGTCACCGAGGTGTCCCACAGTTAGCCTGGTCACCGAGGTGTCCCACAGTTAGCCTGGTCACCGAGGTGTCCCACAGTTAGCCTGGTCACCGAGGTGTCCCACAGTTAGCCTGGTCACCGAGGTGTCCCACAGTTAGCCTGGTCACCGAGGTGTCCCACAGTTAGCCTGGTCACCGAGGTGTCCCACAGTTAGCCTGGTCACCGAGGTGTCCCACAGTTAGCCTGGTCACTGAGGTGTCCCACAGTTAGCCTGGTCACCGAGGTGTCCCACAGTTAGCCTGGTCACCGAGGTGTCCCACAGTTAGCCTGGTCACCGAGGTGTCCCACAGTTAGCCTGGTCACCGAGGTGTCCCACAGTTAGCCTGGTCACTGAGGTGTCCTACAGTTAGCCTGGTCACTGAGGTGTCCTACAGTTAGCCTGGTCACTGAGACGCTGAGGTATATTACAGTTAGCATGGTCACTGAGACGCTGAGGTGTATTTACAGTTAGCATGGTCACTGAGACGCTGAGGTGTATTTACAGTTAGCATGGTCACTGAGACGCTGAGGTGTATTACAATTAGCCTGGTCACTGAGGTGTATTACAGTTAGCCTGGTCACTGAGGTGTCCCACAGTTAGCCTGGTCACTGAGGTGTCCCACAGTTAGCCTGGTCACTGAGGTGTCCCACAGTTAGCCTGGTCACTGAGGTGTCCTACAGTTAGCCTGGTCACTGAGGTGTCCTACAGTTAGCCTGGTCACTGAGGTGTCCTACAGTTAGCCTGGTCACTGAGGTGTCCTACAGTTAGCCTGGTCACTGAGGTGTCCTACAGTTAGCCTGGTCACTGAGGTGTCCTACAGTTAGCCTGGTCACTGAGGTGTCCTACAGTTAGCCTGGTCACTGAGGTGTCCTACAGTTAGCCTGGTCACTGAGGTGTCCTACAGTTAGCCTGGTCACTGAGGTGTCCTACAGTTAGCCTGGTCACTGAGGTGTCCTACAGTTAGCCTGGTCACTGAGGTGTCCTACAGTTAGCCTGGTCACTGAGGTGTCCTACAGTTAGCCTGGTCACTGAGGTGTCCTACAGTTAGCCTGGTCACTGAGGTGTCCTACAGTTAGCCTGGTCACTGAGGTGTCCTACAGTTAGCCTGGTCACTGAGGTGTCCTACAGTTAGCCTGGTCACTGAGGTGTCCTACAGTTAGCCTGGTCACTGAGGTGTCCTACAGTTAGCCTGGTCACTGAGGTGTCCTACAGTTAGCCTGGTCACTGAGGTGTCCTACAGTTAGCCTGGTCACTGAGGTGTCCTACAGTTAGCCTGGTCACTGAGGTGTCCTACAGTTAGCCTGGTCACTGAGGTGTCCTACAGTTAGCCTGGTCACTGAGGTGTCCTACAGTTAGCCTGGTCACTGAGGTGTCCTACAGTTAGCCTGGTCACTGAGGTGTACTACAGTTAGCCTGGTCACTGAGGTGTACTACAGTTAGCCTGGTCACTGAGGTGTACTACAGTTAGCCTGGTCACTGAGGTGTACTACAGTTAGCCTGGTCACTGAGGTGTACTACAGTTAGCCTGGTCACTGAGGTGTACTACAGTTAGCCTGGTCACTGAGGTGTACTACAGTTAGCCTGGTCACTGAGGTGTACTACAGTTAGCCTGGTCACTGAGGTGTACTACAGTTAGCCTGGTCACTGAGACGCTGAGGTGTATTACAGTTAGCCTGGTCACTGAGACGCTGAGGTGTATTACAGTTAGCCTGGTCACTGAGACGCTGAGGTGTATTTACAGTTAGCCTGGTCACAGAGACGCTGAGGTGTATTACAGTTAGCCTGGTCACTGAGGTGTATTACAGTTAGCCTGGTCACTGAGGTGTACTACAGTTAGCCTGGTCACTGAGGTGTACTACAGTTAGCCTGGTCACTGAGGTGTATTACAGTTAGCCTGGTCACAGAGACGCTGAGGTGTATTACAGTTAGCCTGGTCACAGAGACGCTGAGGTGTATTACTGTTAGCCTGGTCACTGAGACGCTGAGGTGTATTTACAGTTAGCCTGGTCACAGACGCTGAGGTGTATTTACAGTTAGCCTGGTCACTGAGACGCTGAGGTGTATTACAGTTAGCCTGGTCACTGAGGTGTACTACAGTTAGCCTGGTCACTGAGACGCTGAGATGTATTACAGTTAGCCTGGTCACTGAGGTGTATTACAGTTAGCCTGGTCACTGAGACGCTGAGATGTATTACAGTTAGCCTGGTCACAGAGGTGTACTACAGTTAGCCTATTCTTTCATGATTTATGATAATTATTTATGAGCCTAAATGACTCGCGGATGATTACTATTGACTTCTTAATGAACTGGACTGTTGAATTCCTTAACTTGTGTTAATAATGACTGATATGATTTGATCTTTGATTATGAATTTGATTGTATACATGTTATTTGTTTCCTTTGTGATGCAGCACAGACTACTCAGTAAATATACCACTTTATGGTTAAAGGAATTCCTGCCTCAGTCTCATACATTCCTCTGTCACCTTCACTGCCAATCATCCTACCTGTCCAACAACCCACACAGATTCCACTAATCTTTCAATGGTCCTTTGAGCCGGATGATGACTGAACCAAAGACAGGTGAAAAGGAAATGGAGGCGGAGAGGGAAGAATTGTCTCCACTGGAAGGAAGAAGCGAGGAGGAGAGAGCAGCTGAGGGAAAGGTCTTGGAACAAAGGAAATATCCAGGAGCTAAGCCTAAAGCAACAAAGGCTTCATCCTCAACCACCAGCAACACCAGAAGAACCAGGCAAGCACCTGGTTATCTTAAGGATTATGTGGTCGATTTTCCGACATCAAAGGGCAAGCCCACCAGAGCTCAAAGTGTTGATGGATCAACTATACGTTTCAGCCATCAACCATCCCCTCTGAGCCAAGGACCGGAAACTGCTTTGGAGCAGGAAAGTGGTCTACGTGAAGAACCTATGGAGGAGGTAACTCCTACTGCACAGGTCGACCAGCTTCCAGAGGCAGGCTCCGCTCACCCCTTAACTAATGGGAAATCGTCAAAGCACTCTAGACGGAGTGGGAGTTTGACCAGTGGATACCCCTTTGGAAGTGGCCATGGCAGCCGCCATTCACTAGCCCTCAGCGATTCACAGACCGCTGTCCTACAAGAGAGGATGAAACTATTAGCTTTGGAGGAAATTGAGCGTCAGATTGAGGAGGAACGACAGGCTGACGAACGATGTCACCAATTGGATGTGCAGGCCCGTAGAACTCTACAGGAAAGGGAATTCATTGCCAAGGACCTGGCACAGCAGCGACGGCACCGTCAAGCCAGAAGGGAATTAGAGGAGGCACGGATGGTCTCATCCTTTTTTTGTGTGAATGAACAGGGAGTTGACCTGACCACCCCTCCACATGGACCTGAACTGTCTGCCTTTCTTTCCCAATCTGCCCCTCTGGTACAGCATGGCACACAGTCCTCGGAGGCTCCGGGTTCAACAGCCAACACGGAGCATGGGAGACGGGCCGCTCCGCCAACGCCCTCTATGCCAGTGACACAAGTTAGCATTCCTCCATCTGGACAAAGCATCACTCCTTCGCCTTTCCGCCAATTACCAACCAAGGCAAAACGTTCCTTTCGTCCAGGGCCAGGCCAGTCCTCATACAACAGGTCGGAGGGCTCTCGCCCAATTCCGGCTGCCACAAATGGAGGGTCTGGGACAGTAGGGGACAGGCCCAATGAGGCCACAGTGGGCTCATCAGAAGTCCCGGGTTTATCCTTCACACAACCAGAAGAGGAAGCAAACATTATGAAACTTCTAGTAGCCTCAGCCTATGGAATTCCCAGACCCAAACTGCCATAATTTGAAAATGGAAAGGAGAGTGAATTTGTCCTTTTGGAAATGGCATTGGAGAGCCTACTGGGTATTCACAGTCATCTGTCAGAACGCTACAAATACCAAGTACTAATGGATCATTTGCGGTTTCCCAGTGCATACAGGCTGGCCCAATCCTTTATGCACTCCGCAACACCATACACTGCAGCTCTCCAGGCCCTGAAGGCGAGATATGGTGAGCCACGTCAGCTAGTCCAGAATTAACTAAACAACATCCTGAACACGTCTCCAATTAAAATGGGAGACCATGCTGCCTTCCAAGAATTCTCCCTGGCTGTACAATCCCTGACCTCTATCTGCTCCAATCTGTTGAAGGAGAAGACGGGAACGAGCTGAAATGTGGCTCCCACGTGGACAGGCTTCTTAGCAAACTTCCAGTGTACCTCAGAGACAGTTTCATTGAACATTGTTTGAATAAGGGCATCCTGAAAGAGGGCTCGAGAAGCACCTATGCTCTCAGAGACCTGGCCGCATGGTTGGAGGTGAAGGCAAAGGCGAAGAGCATCGCTCACCAGGCCACAATCTCCGCCATAGCCACCGGGGGAAGGAAGGAGTTTGAACGCCAGCAGGGACAGAAAAGGCAAAATCCCACTACCATGTACTTAAATAGTGAGGCCGGGGAGAAGACCCCTCTCAAGAGCAAGAACATCAAATTCCAGCCTTACTGCCCATATTGCAATAGTAAGGGGCACTTCCTTGGCTCATGCCCCAGAGTAAAAAAGCTCACTCAAACTCAATTGAAGGCCTGGATCACTTCAGGCGAGCGATGCTACAAGTGTGCCCGTAGCCATAAGGTGGAGACCTGCACATTGAGGAAACCCTGCAACCACTGTAAAGAAATCCATCTCACCGTGTTGCATGATCTAATTCCCCAAGCAAAGAAGGAGCAGAGTATGCTCATGGTAGGAGCTGCAAAGGAGCTGTATCTCGACCAGCAGAACCGGTCTCCAAGGGTCATGTTGAAGGTGGTCAAGGTCACTCTGCAAAGTGAAGGGAGAAGCATTGATACATTCGCCGTTCTAGATGATGGGTCAGAAAGAACGATCATTCTCACGGCGGCCACCCGTCAGCTTAACCTGGAGGGGACCCCCGAGACCCTTAATCTCAGAACGGTGCGACATGATGTTATCCAAATGAAAGGCTCTGCTGTAACCTTTAACATTTCACCTTCAGGAAACCGGGACGTGGCCTATAACATCACCAATGCCTTCACGGCAGATGGCTTGAATCTCGCAGAGCACTCCTGCCCGGTAAGTGTTCTACAGAAACAATATCCTCATCTACGAGGATTGCCTCTTCCTAACATGGGCAGAGTAGCACCACTTATCCTGATTGGGTCAGACCACCCACATCTCGTCACCCCGACTGAGCCTATACGAGCTGGACCAGAAGGAGGACCCATTGCTGTCCATACATCCTTGGGTTGGGCTGTGCAAGGTCCATCCCATCTACTTCTCTCCACCCAAGCTGTACAGTCACAGCAAGTCCTCTTCACCAGAAGCAATCCAGATGCAGCCACTGACCTCCTTCGGAATGTTGAGATGCTCTGGAAGATGGACACCTTTTCCAACCGGAAGCTACAGGAGGTCACTCGCTCAAAAAATGACTCCTATGCATTAGACCTCCTGGAGAAGAGCACCACCACCACTGAAATGGATGGCGTTCGCAGGTATGCAACCCCACTGCTACGGGTGCCCAACCATCCTCCTCTGGCAACCACGACACGGGCTGTACTCCCACTACTGCGTGGAACGGAGCGACGCCTGGTGAAGAATCCTGAGCTTGCAGAAGTTCATAACAGGGAGATTCATAACCTTGTGAAGGCAGGCTACATCACTGAAGTGACAGCTCATGAAGAGGGAAACACACTCCGTGAATCCTGGTACCTCCCTCACCATGTTATCCAGCAACATGGTGGGAAGTATAGACTTGTCTTCAACTGTTCATTCCAAGCTGCTGGTCAAAGCCTGAATGACTGTCTACTCCCCGGACCAACCTTAGGTCCTTCCTTGCTCGGTGTCCTTCTCCGGTTCCGGCAGCACTCTACAGCCATCAGTGGAGACATCAAAGCCATGTTTCATCAGATTCGTTTACTGCCTTCCGACACCACACTGCTCCGGTTCATATGGCGAGATATGGAACGAGATGCAGAGCCCACAATCTATGAATGGCAGGTACTCCCATTTGGCACCACCTGCAGTCCTTGCTGTGCCATATACGCTCTGCAGAGACACGCACGAGAGCATCCAGACAGTGACCCAGAAGTATTGGATTCAGTGGAAAATGCCTTCTATGTGGATAACTGCTTACAGAGCATCCCATCCACGGCTGAAGCGAAATCACTCCTTGATAAAGTACGGAATCTCCTGTCCAAAGGGGGATTTGAGGTCCGACAGTGGGCTAGTAACAGAGCGGAGGTTATCCAGCACCTCCCGCCACAAGCTAGGTCCAGTAGCAGTGAACTATGGCTAACGCAGGCTGGTGCTAACCCAGAAGAGCCCACTCTAGGACTGAGGTGGAGCTGCATACCGGATACCCTGGGGTATAAGCACCGCTCATCCCCGAGTACCGAAACCCCCACTCTGCGCACCATCTATCGGACCCTGGCCAGTCAATACGATCCCCTTGGGTATATCCTGCCATACACAACACGGGCCAAAGTCTTAGTCCAGGACCTGTGGCAGACCAAGAGGGACTGGGATGAACCAATCCACCCGGCTGACCTAGTAGAACGATGGATCTGTTGGGAAACTGAGTTAACGGAGCTCTCTGATGTCCAAATGCCAAGATGTTATGTACCATCCTGTGCTGACCAACCGGGATCATGCCTGGAACTGCATGTGTTCTGTGACGCTTCGGAGCGAGCTTATGGGGCGGTTTCCTATCTTAGAGTGGAGGATAAGGCAGGCCACACCCATGTCTCCTTTGTCATGGCCAGGTCCAGGGTCGCACCCAAGAAGCAGTTGTCAATGCCTAGGCTGGAACTCAGTGCTGCCCTTTCCGGAGCCCAGTTGGCCTCTACCTTGCGAGCCGAGCTCACCTTGTCAATCCAACGGGTCATCTACTGGAGTGATTCGACCACTGTATTGACCTGGCTCAAGTCGGAGTCCTGCAGGTATAAGGTGTTCGTCGGAACTCGCATTGCGGAAATCCAAGACCTAACAGAAGTCCAGGACTGGAGGTATGTTGATAGCATAAACAATCCTGCTGATGACGTTACTAGAGGTAAAACCCTTAAGGAATTGGCTAAACCCCATCGCTGGAGCTTGGGACCACCATTCTTGTCCCAACCAGAGAAAGAGTGGCCGACAGCCCCCAGGCATGCGGCCCCTCCGCAACCAACTGAAGCTCATGAGTTAAGGAAGTCCGCCCAATGCTACAGCATTTCTACGGAACCAACAACGGCTCTCCCTGACCTAACACAATCCCAAACACTGCCGGATCTGATCACCACCACAAACCAGACCTCAGATGGGGTGGCTTCTATACCTACCTCCCTCGCGGCAGAGACACTACTCCTCCAGCAAACACAAGCAGTTAGCTTCCCTGAGGAGTTAAAAGCTCTGAAAGCCGGTAGGGAAGTGGCTAAGGACAGCCGTCTTCTCTCTCTTGCCCCAGAATATGATCCAATCCTTGGAGTGATCAGAGTCGGAGGGAGGCTGCGCCAAGCAGAGGTTTTGGACCCAGATGCTATCCACCCAATTATCCTTGACTCCAGACACCCTCTTACCAGGCTCCTCATCAAGATGATGAGCGGCTTCTCCACCCAGGGCCAGAGAGGGTCTATGGGGAGATGAGGCGGAAGTACTGGATAATTGGAGGACGAGGAGCCATTCGTAAGCACCAATACGCCTGCGTAGAATGTCAGAGATGGTGGGCCGGAGCTACGGTGCCCAAAATGGCAGATTTACCCTCTTCTCGCTTGCGCCTCCTTAAACCACCCTTCTGGTCAACAGGAGTAGATTGCTTTGGCCCCTTGATGATCAAGTTAGGTCGTCGTGTGGAAAAGCGCTGGGGCATTCTATTCAAGTGTTTGACAACCAGATGTGTCCACCTGGACCTACTGGAGAGTTTGGATACGGAAGCCTTCCTCATGGCCCTACGGCGGTTTATCTCCCGATGGGGGAAACCCTACGAGATCCTGGCTGACAGAGGTACGAACTTCAAGGCAGGAGAAGCCAGGTTGGAGGAAGCCTTCCAAGCCATGGAACCCAGCCTCCAGGATCAGCTGATGGACCAACAAATCTCATTCAAATTTAACCCTCCAGGCGCTCCTCATTTTGGAGGAACATGGGAGCGAGAGATCAAATCTGTAAAAACGGCCTTACGAGTCGTCCTGGGGGACCAAACTGTCACTGAAACTGTCTTGAGGACCTTCCTGATAGAGGTGGAAGGGATTCTGAACTCCAAACCCTTGGGATATCTCTCTGCAGACATCGCTGACCCCGATCCGGTTACACCGAATACGCTCTTGATGGGACGCCGAGATGCGTCACTTCCTCAAGCCATGTATGCTGATACCAACCTCGTAGGCAGACGCCGGTGGCGACACAGCCAAATCTTAGCTGACCATTTTTGGGCCCGATTCATTCGGGATTACCTACCAAGTCTACAGCACAGAGGGAAATGGCGTAGAGAAATGGCCAGCCTGGAAACTGGCCAAGTAGTAATGATGGTGGACCCTCATCTGCCTCGAGCCTCCTGGCCGGTGGGCCGTATAACTAAGACCATGCCTGGGACCGATGGTCGTGTTAGATCAGTGGAAATCCAGGTGAAGAACCGGACATATATCCGGCCAGTTGCCCGACTAATTCCTCTCCCTGAGATGACAGAGGACGGGGAGCAATGAGCCTTTTTTGAGGAATGTGGAATTTAACAAATTTCCGGGGTGGCTGTAGAAAAGGCCCATGGAGTTGGTGGAATACTCCTTTAATTCATTGCCATTTACTCAGCTGGGCCAGGGGCGCTTTAATTAGGTCAGGTGGAAATGTCTGACAGATCTCAACTCCATAAAAGGAGGAAATTGCCATCGCCTGATCTCGCTGCTTTCTCTTCCTTAACTCCATCTCATCCAGAAGTTCTGTGCGTCCATGAATCCACGTAAGTCCACCGACTCTGTTACCTTTCATGTTACCTTTCTGAATTATCAGTGGCGATCGGGAGAGTGGGCCATTCAGTTACTGTTAATAGTTATTACCGCGGAGCGCGGCTTGGAGCGCAGCTTCAAACATATTGTGTAATGTGAATTGTCAATGATCACGGCCCTACGGATCCTCATAGGCCAATTATGCAATCGATATGGTTCATGTGTATTGAAATTAATTATATGTACACATGAAGACAACTGAAAGCGTGAAATGAGAAACATCATTGTTTGCTAACGGATTGACTTTGATCATGGGGATTATAGATTGTATAACCATTCACTGTTTGTATTCTTTCATGATTTATGATAATTATTTATGAGCCTAAATGACTCACGGATGATTACTATTGACTTCTTAATGAACTGGACTGTTGAATTCCTTAACTTGTGTTAATAATGACTGATATGATTTGATCTTTGATTATGAATTTGATTGTATACATGTTATTTGTTTCCTTTGTGATGCAGCAGACTACTCAGTAAATATACCACTTTATGGTTAAAGGAATTCCTGCCTCAGTCTCATACATTCCTCTGTCACCTGACACGTGACCACCTGTTCACCTTCACTGTCAGTCATCCTACCTGTCCAGCAACCCACACAGATTCCACTAATCTTTCATATAGATTCAATAGTTGTAAAGATGGGGAGAGGTCTGGCCGTAACAAAGAGATGCTCTGCTTTTTTGACACCACAGAAAGCAAGTCCTGCAGGCTCTAGTTTTATCTTATCTTGATTATTGTCCAGTCACATGATCAAGTCCTGCCAAGAAAGACTTAGTTAAGCTGCAGCTGGCCCAGAACAGAGGGGCATGTCTTGCTCTTTATTGTAATTATAAGGCTAATATTAATACTATTCATGCCAGTCTCTCTTGGCTAAGAGTTGAGGAAAGACTGACTGCACCACTTCTTGTTTTTCTAAGAAACATGAATGTGTTAAATTCCAATTTGTTTGCATAGTGAACTTACAACGCCTTACAACGCACAACACCTCTCCCCCATGTGACCTACTTGTTGTGTGTATGTACTGACATGTGACCTACTTGTTGTGTGTATGTACTGACATGTATGTGCAACTGATAGATGCACACTACATGTTAATGTTTTTAAATGTATGTAAATTGTAAAGTCAGTAAATGTGTCGATAGGAACTGGTTCAGAGCAGAGGGGAATCCTACGAAGCAGGTTTAAAGGAGTTTAGTCAACTCTGAGTTCAACTTGGTATAACAGCGGGCAGGCTAACTCATGATTAACGCCACTTATCCTGAATTAAATGACTAAGCTGCGAGTTGAGGACCAATGAAATCAGATTCCGTCATCATCCACTTCGAGGGAGACAACTGACAAAATATTTTATTTGTAAAATGGGGTTTTCTGTGTAAAAAAATGGTAATGTTAAAATATATCACAGATTGCATTTCAAACTTCACACAAAAGTAACACATTTGATAGAATAAAATGACAAAAATATTAATCGGAATGAGGAAAAAAAGGTGCTCGTGCATTGATAAGCACACCAACGATAAATAATCAAATAAAGACAACATTTTGAAAACCTATTTCACACCATAGCCTGCTGAATTTGCAAGATAACCTTTCCTCCATTTTGGCACCAATGGAAAATGTGCCACTGACTCGCACATGGATTGATGTTTCAGCATCGTCTCAATGAAGAGTTCTGACTCGCACATGGATTGATGTTTCAGCATCGTCTCAATGAAGAGTTCTGTCTCGCACATGGATTGATGTTTCAGCATCGTCTCAATGAAGAGTTCTGACTCGCACATGGATTGATGTTTCAGCATCGTCTCAATGAAGAGTTCTGTCTCGCACATGGATTGATGTTTCAGCTAAATGAAGAGTTTGGCATTCGATTAGTCATGTGCGTCATACATGCACAGTTACAAGTATGCTAGAGTTCGCAGCAGGAGGACGAACAATATCCACCGTCCTAGTACGGATGAAGCCTTAACTGGAATGGGAATATTTCTGTTGTGGCCCCAGACAAACACACCTGACTCTACTTGTTAACTAATCATCAAGCCCTTGACAAACTGAATCAGCTGTTTTGTGCTGTTGGGGTTACTGGAGGACCGTAGTTGGGATAGACTGGTCTAAGATAGTTAAGGAGCACGTCATACAGATCCTATGAGGCTATGCATGTGCAGTCGTACACACACATACACACACGGCTAACACAGTATCCCACCACAAACACACACCATTCACTAAGGAGGAATGCGTGAAGTACACATTACACTCTGTCTGTGTTGTTTAAAACAATCAATATGTTACCTTGAAACACTCTCTGGACTAGCAATTCATTTTTCCTGCACTCATCTTCACCCTTCTAGAGTTCCTTTCAACATGTTCAGTGGTCTGTTGGATCACTTAGCCAAAGAGTAACTCTATACCAGGATATTACCAGGATATTACACAGGAAAGGCCAAGAACGACAATATGTTTGAGGAGTTTTGAGGAGTCATTGGTGTATCAAGTCTTGCATGACATTTCCTTTGAGCGGCCAACAGAGATGAAGGGAGGTACATGGGGCGGCAGGGTAGCCTAGTGGTTAGAGCGTTGGACTAGTAACCGGAAGGTTGCAAGTTCAAACCCCCGAGCTGACAAGGTACAAATCTGTCGTTCTGCCCCTGAACAGGCAGTTCAGCTGAACCCACTGTTCCCAGGCCGTCATTGAAAATAAGAATTTATTCTTAACTGACTTGCCTGGTTAAATAAAGGTAAAATAAATAAAAATAATAAAAAAACATTCAAAATGAGCTCTGCCATAAAGCAGTCCAGGTAGAAAAATAATTTATCTGAAAAAAGGATCCTCGAGGAGGTAATTTACGGTAAGTAGATTTCCTTGAAAATGAAATGGCACAACCACACGAGATATGGCGTAGGGATAACTGCTGTTAAATAGAGTTTACCGGTACTCCCTTCAAAATGAAATAGCAGTCCATTTATTTGAACATTCATGTTGTTTTGACCTCATACCATGAACATTTTTTACAATTTCCAAAGCAAGGGAGTAATTCTTGTCAAATCAATCAAGATTCTGTTTGCAAGAACGTTTCAGCTAATTCTTCTTAATCTGAGCAAATGTTGACCCAACCATGGCAGCCATCTCAAACTTCACCTCATTCAAATAAGTTGCAATCAATGACTAATCTTCAACACAAAAAGTGTGGCATCAAAAACAAATCAGTACATCATTTCTAGTGTTGGGAGAAAAGTCATGATAAGATTTAAAAAAGGGTCTACGCCATATCAAAACACTTCACCAGGAGCAGTTTCTCATCCTACATTAAAGCAACACTTCCATAACATGATAAGTTGCTGTTTTAACTCAAGGCTGTGTTTCTCTGAGGGGGAGAGTTACATTTTGCACCAGGGGCTTTGTAAACAATGTTAACCACCCGCTGAAAGAAGAGAGCTGTTTTTAGTCCAGCTTCACCCCTTCTCTTAGCTGTAAAACAGAAAAATCAACTACTAAAGTAGACCGTTTCAAGTAATTTAAAATGTAAAAAATAACTGTAGAAATTCTAATGTATCTACATGTATAGACTATTGACTTAAAAATGAAAGCTAGACAGTCAGGGGTATCAACAATGCCAAAAGTGATGAATAGAGGCAATATAACCAATTTTAAGTGGGGTCCTCCGGACCTCGGTAAAGACCAAATGCGGCCTGCGAGGCAAAATGATTTTGACACCTCTGACCTAAGGTGTTCTGGTCTGGCACTGTGGAGCCACACTCAGCACACGGAACAAGCAGGTCACATCCATACACCACATACTACATATTCATGTATGTCTATTCATGTCAACAAACTGAGTCACCTAGCATCAGAGTACAACAAGAGTTTAATTCTTTCAGAGCCAACAAATGCAAACTCTGATTTCAGTAAAACAATATGTAAAAATAAAAGTATATAAAACAAAACATGAGACAATATGAATAACATAGCATAACATATAAGACACAACATAGACGCTTACATATAGGTGTTATAGACCCTACATAGATACTGCATAGGTGTTATAGACACTACATACAGGGGTTAATAGACACTACATAGGTTTTAGACACTACACATGTGTCATAGACACTACATAGCTGTTACACACTTCATCTAGGTGTTATAGACCCTACATATATACACTACATAGGTGTTATAGACACTACATAGGCGTTATACACCCTACATAGGATGTGTTCTAGACCCTACATAGGTTTTCAAGACTCTACATAGACACCACAAAGGAGGTGTTATAGACACTAGAATGACAAAACATAGGACAAGATAGTGACTGACCTGAGACCAGTTGGTAGAGGCTGTAGCGGTAGAGGACATGGTCCTGCTCCTCGAACCTCTGGGGCCCCTGGCAGAGGGCCCGACACTCCACGTCAGCCCTGTAGTACTCCTGGAGGGCCTCCTCGAACAGGGAGATGGCCTCCTCATAGTTTGCATTGTCATACAGCTTCACCCCCGCTGAGAAGGACCGCTGTGGGGAGAAAAGGGGAGAGTGGAATGGGGAGAGAGGGAGGGATGAAGGGTGGGAAGAGATAGAGAGAGAGAGGGGTAGAGTGTGGGAAGAGAGAGAGAGGGGAAGAGAGAAGGTTGAGAATAGGATAGAGGGGGAGAGAGGTAGGAAGAAGAGGATTTAGAGAGGATAAGTGAGGGGAGCATTGGGGAGAAAAAGAGGAGGAAGAATTTAGCTGAGCTTGGGACCATGATAACTATACACACAGAGTTGCAGCCAAGACAGTTACTGTGAGCTACTCAATACAAGTTGCATCTGCCTGCTACATGACGAAAACATAAGAGTAAACCTGTGTAGTGTAGTCTGTATGTGGAGACAGACAGACACCACAGAGTGATACAATGAATAACAACAGTGTGTGAGCATTGACACAGCCCTCCACAGAATGAGAACAGTGTGTGTGAGCATTGACACAGCCCTTCACAGAATGAGAACAGTGTGTGTGAGCATTGACACAGCCCTCCACAGAATGACAACAGTGTGTGCGAGCATTGACACAGCCCTCCACAGAATGACAACAGTGTGTGCGAGCATTGACACAGCCCTCCACAGAATGAGAACAGTGTGTGCGAGCATTGACACATCCCTCCACAGAATGAGAACAGTGTGTGCGAGCATTGACACATCCCTCCACAGAATGAGAACAGTGTGTGCGAGCATTGACACAGCCCTCCACAGAATGAAAACAGTGTGTGCGAGCATTGACACATCCCTCCACAGAATGAAAACAGTGTGTGCGAGCATTGACACAGCCCTCCACAGAATGACAACAGTGTGTGCGAGCATTGACACATCCCTCCACAGAATGACAACAGTGTGTGCGAGCATTGACACATCCCTCCACAGAATGAGAACAGTGTGTGCGAGCATTGACACAGCCCTCCACAGAATGAGAACAGTGTGTGTGAGCATTGACACAGCCCTCCACAGAATGACAACAGTGTGTGCGAGCATTGACACAGCCCTCCACAGAATGACAACAGTGTGTGCGAGCATTGACACAGCCCTCCACAGAATGAGAACAGTGTGTGCGAGCATTGACACAGCCCTCCACAGAATGAGAACAGTGTGTGCGAGCATTGACACAGCCCTCCACAATCAGACCTTTATTGGATTCCGTGCTCTCTGCAAGCAAAGGTCAATGGCCTAAACTTCTCCTCTCATTAAACTGTAGTGACCACTGTCATCCTAAAGACATGAAAATGTTTCCACAAAAGACAAAACAACCATTTAGACAAAGAATGCAGCCACATAAAGTTTAATTTCGAACGACAAAAGAGAGAAAGGAAGCAGGAAAACAAAGTTAAAAACAGCACCCTGGTTCAGCTGACGCTAACTGGCACGGACTATGAACTGTACTGTAGTCAGGATTCATACGGTATTCAATGCAATACGAAGACCTGACAACACCATCACGTTCAACTCCAAGACTGTATACCAAATTCTATTTGGCAGAAAGAGGCAAGAGGGTTTAAGAGAGAGCAACCCTGCCTGGTCCTGCCAAAGCAACGATAAGGCAAGCACTGGGTGCTCTGAGGAGCCTCTATCTGTATCAGGGCCTGTTCCAATAGCATTCAAATGCATCCTTTCTCCCTTTAGGTAATTACTGACCCATAAGTGATTGGATAAGTAAAAGCATGGTTCCTTAGCACACTATTGCCAATCCAACCATGTCAGATTAGTTATATAATATAATATAAATAATATATGCCATTTAGCAGACGCTTTTATCCAAAGCGACTTACAGTCATGTGTGCATACATTCTACGTATGGGTGGTCCCGGGAATCGAACCCACGACCCTGGCGTTACAAGCGCCATGCTCTACCAACTGTGCCACAGAAGGACCATCAGGGAAAACAGAATAGAAGGATTGAATTAAAGGTATTGGAACAAGGCCTGAATTTGTTAAATAATCAAAAAGGCCCTCAGTAAATTCAATGGATCAATGACAGTCTAAAGAACACCGACACTGAGGGGAGATTTCAGGACATAGATTAAGCCTGGTCTTGGATTCAAAATCATTCTCAAAAGAAAAACTCAATTGAAAATACATCAGGGTCCAGGACTAGGCTTAATCTGAGTCTGGAAAACCGAAACAAAAAGGTCCCCTGTTCCACACTCTCACCTGATGTGGCCGTGCTTCTCTGTCCACAAAGTGGTCCAGGTTGGTGCCCTCCAGAGCCTTGTACTGCTCCAGGTTCTGATCCATCTCCACGCTCTCCGGGTTTGCCTGGAAATAGGTGTGGGCCGCCGCCGCTGCCTTGTCCAACTGTTTCAACTATACAGGGAGGATGGAGGAGGAGAGAGAGAGCAAGAGAGAGAAAGAGTGAGAGACATTAGCACAGAACACCAACTACATCAGTGTGGCCGAGGTAAGTACAGGACAATGGAGTATATTAATGACAGTGTTCACCTCAGGAAGTGGAGACACACCCTGACCCTCCTTCTCATCACCGCCCCCTTCACATGAAACACAAAGGATGGCACTGATCTCACACAAAGACGACACGTCTCCTACACCGAGACGAGCTTTCCCAGTCTCCTACACCGAGACGAGCTTTCCCAGTCTCCTACACCGAGACGAGCTTTCCCAGTCTCCTACACCGAGACGAGACGAGCTTTCCCAGTCTCCTACACCGAGACGAGACGAGCTTTCCCAGTCTCCTACACCGAGACGAGCTTTCCCAGCCTCCTACACCGAGACGAGCTTTCCCAGCCTCCTACAGCGAGACGAGCTTTCCCAGCCTCCTACAGCGAGACGAGCTTTCCCAGCCTCCTACACCGAGACGAGAGCTTTCCCAGCCTCCTACACCGAGACGAGCTTTCCCAGCCTCCTACACCGAGACGAGCTTTCCCAGTCTCCTACACCGAGACGAGACGAGCTTTCCCAGTCTCCTACACCGAGACGAGACGAGCTTTCCCAGTCTCCTACACCGAGACGAGACGAGCTTTCCCAGTCTCCTACACCGAGACGAGACGAGCTTTCCCAGTCTCCTACACCGAGACGAGCCTCCTACACGAGACGAGCTTTCCCAGTCTCCTACACCGAGACGAGACGAGCTTTCCCAGTCTCCTACACCGAGCTTTCCCAGCCTCCTACAGAGCGGCTTTCCCAGCCTCCGACGAGCTTTCCCAGCCTCCTACACCGAGACGAGACGAGCTTTCCCAGCCTCCTACACCGAGACGAGCTTTCCCAGTTTCCCAGCCTCCTACACCGAGACGAGCTTTCCCAGCCTCCTACACCGAGACGAGCTTTCCCAGCCTCCTACACCGAGACGAGCTTTCCCAGCCTCCTACACCGAGACGAGCTTTCCCAGCCTCCTACAGCGAGACGAGCTTTCCCAGCCTCCTACAGCGAGACGAGCTTTCCCAGCCTCCTACAGCGAGACGAGCTTTCCCAGCCTCCTACAGCGAGACGAGCTTTCCCAGCCTCCTACAGCGAGACGAGCTTTCCCAGCCTCCTACAGCGAGACGAGCTTTCCCAGCCTCCTACACCGAGACGAGCTTTCCCAGCCTCCTACAGCGAGACGAGCTTTCCCAGCCTCCTACACCGAGACGAGCTTTCCCAGCCTCCTACACCGAGACGAGCTTTCCCAGCCTCCTACACCGAGACGAGCTTTCCCAGCCTCCTACACCGAGACGAGCTTTCCCAGCCTCCTACACCGAGACGAGCTTTCCCAGCCTCCTACACCGAGACGAGCTTTCCCAGCCTCCTACACCGAGACAAGCCCTAAGGGTATTGATTACTTCTACAGAAGTGGCCACTCCAATTGCCTGTAATCACCCTGAGGCAATGGTCTCAAAGTCTTTGATTATATTGATGCTGACAGTGCAGACACTGCAGCAGCTTTCGAATCAAATCAAACTTTGTCACATGCGGCGAATACAACAAGTGTAGACTTTACCGTGACATGCATACTTACAAGCCCTTAACTAACAGTGCAGTTCAAGAGGAGTTAAGAAAATATTTACCAAATAAACTAAAGTAAAAAAAATGATAAAAAGTAACAATAAAAAAAACAACAATGAGGCTATATACAGGGGGTACCAATACTGAGTCAGTGTGAGGGGGCACAAGTTAGCTGAGGTAATTTGTATATAGGTAGGGGTAGGGTAGGGGTGAAGTGACTATGCATAGATCATAAACAGCGAGTAGCAGCAGTGTGCAAAACAAATGGAGGGGGGGGGGCATTTTATGAATTGTTCAGCAGTCTTATGGCTTGAGGGTAGAAGCTGTTAAGGTGCCTTTTGGTCCTAGACTTGGCGCTCCGATACCACTTGCCGTGCGGTAGCAGAGAGAACATGAAGTAAATGTGGTGTATGTCGTGCCATTCAAAGAACGGGGTCAGGTTCATGACCTGACACCTTTTCTGTACAAAAGATAGTATTCATTAAGATGTAGGATTGGCATGGAATCTACCGTACCCTAAGAAAGTGGCATATCATTAGCTCCAGTTCAAAGAGGACCGTAAAACCAGGGCTGACTTGTGCATAAAAATACAAAATACTTATTTACAAAAGGCCTCCTGCAGCCTATCATTCATGAAGTTATCTAGTTTGCAGTATGAATGCTTCTGGTTGAGCAAGAGATCATCAGGAGAGAAGAATAGTGATTTTAAAGGACACACTGTTCTTATCCACATCATGTCGGTATGGAAATCCGCCATTCATTCAGTCAACATCACCCTCATCTGAAACATGTGGGAATCAAAAATGTTGGCATATTGGCGTGAAATAATGATCCCAATCCCAAGCATTATCTTCCATTACAGACAAATGCAACTAGAATAACAACAGAGGGATGAAACAGGGCCTTCCAAGCATCTTTGACTTCTATCAGAGTCCTCCTGAACTAACCACCTATCAGAGTCCTCCTGAACTAACCACCTATCAGAGTCCTCCTGAACTAACCACCTATCAGAGTCCTCCTGAACTAACCACCTATCAGAGTCCTCCTGAACTAACCACCTATCAGAGTCCTCCTGAACTAACCACCTATCAGAGTCCTCCTGAACTAACCACCTATCAGAGTCCTAACCACCTCAGACTAACCACCTATCAGAGTCCTCCTGAACTAACCACCTATCAGAGTCCTCCTGAACTAACCACCTATCAGAGTCCTCCTGAACTAACCACCTATCAGAGTCCTCCTGAACTAACCACCTATCAGAGTCCTCCTGAACTAACCACCTATCAGAGTCCTCCTGAACTAACCAGTGTTTTGAACTAACCACCTATCAGAGTCCTCCTGAACTAACCACCTATCAGAGTGACCTCCTGAACTAACCACCTAACTGAACTAACCACTATCAGAGTCCTCCTGAACTAACCACTATCAGAGTCCTCCTGAACTAACCACCTATCAGAGGCCTCCTGAACTAACCACCTATCAGGGGCCTATCAGTAATAGTGACCTGTACAGGCCTCCTGAACTAACCACCTATCAGAGTCCTCCTGAACTAACCACTATCAGAGTCCTCCTGAACTAACCACTATCAGAGTCCTCCTGAACTAACCACTATCAGAGGCCTCCTGAACTAACCACTATCAGAGGCCTGGTAGCGTGTTTTAGTAATAGTGACATGGATACTGTACAGGCCTCCTGAACTAACCACTATCAGGGGCCTGATAGCGTGTTTTAGTAATAGTGACATGGATACTGTATAGGCCTCCTGAACGAACCACTATCAGAGTCCTCCTGAACGAACCACTATCAGAGTCCTCCTGAACTAACCACTATCAGAGGCCTCCTGAACTAACCACTATCAGAGGCCTCCTGAACTAACCACTATCAGAGGCCTGGTAGCGTGTTTTAGTAATAGTGACATGGATACTGTACAGGCCTCCTGAACTAACCACTATCAGGGGCCTGATAGCGTGTTTTAGTAATAGTGACATGGATACTGTATAGGCCTCCTGAACGAACCACTATCAGAGTCCTCCTGAACTAACCACCTATCAGAGTCCTCCTGAACTAACCACCTATCAGAGTCCTGATAGCGTGTTTTAGTAATAGTGACATGGATACTGTACAGGCCCTCCTGAACTAACCACTATCAGAGTCCTCCTGAACTAACCACCTATCAGAGTCCTCCTGACCACCTGTGGTCCTTCTGTAGCTCAGTTGGTAGAGCATGTCGCTTGTAACACCAGGGTAGTGGGTTCGATTCCGGGACCACCCATACATAGAATGTATGCACACATGACTGTAAGTCGCTTTGGATAAAAGCGTCTGCTAAATGGCATATATATATATATATGATAGCGTGTTTTAGTAATAGTGACATGGATACTGTACAGGCCTCCTGAACTAACCACCTATCAGAGTCCTCCTGAACTAACCCCCTATCAGAGTCCTCCTGAACTAACCCCCTATCAGAGTCCTCCTGAACTAACCCCTATCAGAGTCCTCCTGAACTAACCACCTATCAGAGGCCTGATAGCATGTTTTAGTAATAGTGACATGGATACTGTACAGAGTCCTCCTGAACTAACCCCTATCAGAGTCCTCCTGAACTAACCCCCTATCAGAGGCCTCCAGGCCTCCTCCTGAACTAACCACCTATCAGAGTCCTCCTGAACTAACCACCTATCAGAGTCCTCCTGAACTAACCATCAGAGGCCTGATCGTGTTTTAGTAATAGTGACATGGATACTGTACAGGCCTCCTGAACTAACCACCTATCAGAGTCCTCCTGAACTAACCACCTATCAGAGGTCTGATAGCATGTTTTAGTAATAGTGACATGGATACTGTACAGGCCTCCTGAACTAACCACTATCAGAGTCCTCCTGAACTAACCACCTATCAGAGTCCTCCTGAACTAACCACCTATCAGATTCCTCCTGAACTAACCACCTATCAGAGGCCTGATAGCGTGTTTTAGTAATAGTGACATGGATACTGTACAGGCCTCCTGAACTAACCACTATCAGAGTCCTCCTGAACTAACCACTATCAGAGTCCTCCTGAACTAACCACCTATCAGAGGCCTGATAGCGTGTTTTAGTAATAGTGACATGGATATTGTACAGGCCTCCTGAACTAACCCCCTATCAGAGTCCTCCTGAACTAACCACCTATCAGAGGCCTGATAGCGTGTTTTAGTAATAGTGACATGGATACTGTACAGGCCTCCTGAACTAACCACTATCAGAGTCCTCCTGAACTAACCACCTATCAGAGTCCTCCTGAACTAACCACCTATCAGAGTCCTCCTGAACTAACCACCTATCAGAGTCCTCCTGAACTAACCACCTATCAGAGTCCTCCTGAACTAACCACCTATCAGATTCCTCCTGAACTAACCACCTATCAGAGGCCTGATAGCGTGTTTTAGTAATAGTGACATGGATACTGTACAGGCCTCCTGAACTAACCACTATCAGAGTCCTCCTGAACTAACCACCTATCAGAGTCCTCCTGAACTAACCACCTATCAGAGTCCTCCTGAACTAACCACCTATCAGAGTCCTCCTGAACTAACCACCTATCAGAGTCCTCCTGAACTAACCACCTATCAGAGTCCTCCTGAACTAACCACCTATCAGAGTCCTCCTGAACTAACCACCTATCAGAGTCCTCCTGAACTAACCACCTATCAGAGTCCTCCTGAACTAACCACCTATCAGAGTCCTCCTGAACTAACCACCTATCAGAGTCCTCCTGAACTAACCACTATCAGAGTCCTCCTGAACTAACCACTATCAGAGTCCTCCTGAACTAACCACTATCAGAGGCCTCCTGAACTAACCACTATCAGAGGCCTGGTAGCGTGTTTTAGTAATAGTGACATGGATACTGTATAGGCCTCCTGAACGAACCACTATCAGAGTCCTCCTGAACGAACCACTATCAGAGTCCTCCTGAACTAACCACTATCAGAGGCCTCCTGAACTAACCACTATCAGAGGCCTCCTGAACTAACCACTATCAGAGGCCTGGTAGCGTAACCACCTATCAGAGGCCTGTTTAGTAATAGTGACATGGATACTGTACAGGCCTCCTGAACTAACCACTATCAGAGTCCTCCTGAACTAACCACCTATAGTGAACTAACCACCATGCCTGATCCTGAACTAACCACTATCAGAGTCCTCCTGAACTAACCACTATCAGAGTCCTCCTGAACTAACCACCTATCAGAGGCCTCCTGAACTAACCACTATCAGAGTCCTCCTGATCAGAGGCCTGTAGCGTGTTTAACCAATAGTGACATGGAGGCCTCCTGAACTAACCACTATCAGAGGCCTGGTAGCGTGTTTTAGTAATAGTGACATGGATACTGTACAGGCCTCCTGAACTAACCACTATCAGAGTCCTCCTGAACTAACCACCTATCAGAGTCCTGATAGCGTGTTTTAGTAATAGTGACATGGATACTGTACAGGCCCTCCTGAACTAACCACTATCAGAGTCCTCCTGAACTAACCACCTATCAGAGTCCTCCTGACCACCTGTGGTCCTTCTGTAGCTCAGTTGGTAGAGCATGGCGCTTGTAACGCCAGGGTAGTGGGTTCGATTCCCGGGACCACCCATACATAGAATGTATGCACACATGACTGTAAGTCGCTTTGGATAAAAGCGTCTGCTAAATGGCATGTATATATATATATATATATATATATGATAGCGTGTTTTAGTAATAGTGACATGGATATTGTACAGGCCTCCTGAACTAACCACCTATCAGAGGCCTCCTGAACTAACCCCTATCAGAGTCCTCCTGAACTAACCCCCTATCAGAGTCCTCCTGAACTAACCCCCTATCAGAGTCCTCCTGAACTAACCACCTATCAGAGGCCTGATAGCGTGTTTTAGTAATAGTGACATGGATACTGTACAGGCCTCCTGAACTAACCACTATCAGAGTCCTCCTGAACTAACCACCTATCAGAGTCCTCCTGAACTAACCACATATCAGAGTCCTCCTGAACTAACCACCTATCAGAGTCCTCCTGAACTAACCACCTATCAGAGGCCTGATAGCATGTTTTAGTAATAGTGACATGGATACTGTACAGGCCTCCTGAACTAACCACTATCAGAGTCCTCCTGAACTAACCACCTATCAGATTCCTCCTGAACTAACCACCTATCAGAGGCCTGATAGCGTGTTTTAGTAATAGTGACATGGATACTGTACAGGCCTCCTGAACTAACCACTATCAGAGTCCTCCTGAACTAACCACTATCAGAGTCCTCCTGAACTAACCACCTATCAGAGGCCTGATAGCGTGTTTTAGTAATAGTGACATGGATATTGTACAGGCCTCCTGAACTAACCACCTATCAGAGGCCTCCTGAACTAACCACTATCAGAGGCCTCCTGAACTAACCACTATCAGAGGCTTCCTGAACTAACCACTATCAGAGGCCTCCTGAACTAACCACTATCAGAGGCCTCCTGAACTAACCACTATCAGAGGCCTCCTGAACTAACCACTATCAGAGGCCTCCTGAACTAACCACTATCAGAGGCCTCCTGAACTAACCACTATCAGAGGCCTCCTGAACTAACCACTATCAGAGGCCTCCTGAACTAACCA
The DNA here is from genome assembly GCF_023373465.1 of Oncorhynchus keta. Lineage (NCBI taxonomy): Eukaryota > Metazoa > Chordata > Actinopteri > Salmoniformes > Salmonidae > Oncorhynchus > Oncorhynchus keta. The sequence goes on from NC_068442.1 coordinate 44,706,442, forward strand.
CTATCAGAGGCCTCCTGAACTAACCACTATCAGAGGCCTCCTGAACTAACCACTATCAGAGGCCTGATAGCGTGTTTTAGTAATAGTGACATGGATACTGTACAGGCCCAATGGTGCTTTCAGTGACCTGTGTGACATGTGTTGACTACCAGCAGGTCTGTTTCGACACCGATATTTCCCCATACATGTAGTGTTATTCTAAAAGTTCTCAAAGGCAGTAGCTCTTAAGTGGTTTTGGCCAAAAACCTAATGATTTTATAACATTATTGACAACATGCTATTTCCATTTGTTCTCCAGACAAATGGAATTAGCCAAGGTTTCGTTCCTTTGAAATAGCCAAGACACACCAGTGAGTACCATAGCACCATTTGGGAAACTGTGCAAAGGCTCCATAGCTGGTGAATATAACCAGACGAACAGCATCATTCAATAACAGCACTGAGCCCTCAGCAGACAGACATGATTCATCCTGTGCTGTGAAAGTTGAGGACTTAATTCTCCTGTCTTCACCAGCACCGCTGCAGTTATGAAGCACAGGTGGGCTATTGTACAAGTCTTTGTGAGAACTTCCAGATGTGTGGAACATAAAGGCAACATTTTTTACCTTGGGACTACAGTTAAGAATAGTCTGAGACCAGGGACCAAAGACCCAGCTCCAAGCTATGAACTCCACAACCAGCTCCAGACTCTTTCCCGACCAGAAAGGCTGGCTCTAGACTCTTTCCCGACCAGAAAGGCTGGCTCTAGACTCTTTCCCGACCAGAAAGGCTGGCTCTAGACTCTCTCCTGACCAGAAAGGCTGGCTCTAGACTCTCTCCCGACCAGAAAGGCTGGCTCTAGACTCTCTCCCGACCAGAAAGGCTGGCTCTAGACTCTCTCCCGACCAGAAAGGCTGGCTCTAGACTCTCTCCCGACCAGAAAGGCTGGCTCTAGACTCTCTCCCGACCAGAAAGGCTGGCTCTAGACTCTCTCCCGACCAGAAAGGCTGGCTCTAGACTCTTTCCCGACCAGAAAGGCTGGCTCTAGACTCTTTCCCGACCAGAAAGGCTGGCTCTAGACTCTTTCCCGACCAGAAAGGCTGGCTCTAGACTCTTTCCCGACCAGAAAGGCTGGCTCTAGACTCTCTCCCGACCAGAAAGGCTGGCTCTAGACTCTCTCCTGACCAGAAAGGCTGGCTCTAGACTCTCTCCTGACCAGAAAGGCTGGCTCTAGACTCTCTCCTGACCAGAAAGGCTGGCTCTAGACTCTCTCCTGACCAGAAAGGCTGGCTCTAGACTCTCTCCTGACCAGAAAGGCTGGCTCTAGACTCTCTCCTGACCAGAAAGGCTGGCTCTAGACTCTTTCCCGACCAGAAAGGCTGGCTCTAGACTCTTTCCCGACCAGAAAGGCTGGCTCTAGACTCTTTCCCGACCAGAAAGGCTGGCTCTAGACTCTTTCCCGACCAGAAAGGCTGGCTCTAGACTCTTTCCCGACCAGAAAGGCTGGCTCTAGACTCTCTCCCGACCAGAAAGGCTGGCTCTAGACTCTCTCCTGACCAGAAAGGCTGGCTCTAGACTCTCTCCTGACCAGAAAGGCTGGCTCTAGACTCTCTCCTGACCAGAAAGGCTGGCTCTAGACTCTCTCCTGACCAGAAAGGCTGGCTCTAGGCTCTCTCCTGACCAGAAAGGCTGGCTCCAGACTCTCTCCTGACCAGAAAGGCTGGCTCTAGACTCTCTCCTGACCAGAAAGGCTGGCTCTAGACTCTCTCCTGACCAGAAAGGCTGGCTCTAGACTCTCTCCTGACCAGAAAGGCTGGCTCTAGGCTCTCTCCTGACCAGAAAGGCTGGCTCCAGACTCTCTCCTGACCAGAAAGGCTGGCTCTAGGCTCTCTCCTGACCAGAAAGGCTAGCCGCTGAGCCTTTTTCTTGGGGGTGTGCGATCAACAATAATCCTCTTTCCTCCCCCCCTCTCCTTTTCCAAGCAGCCTCTTTTATCTCTGCCGGAGAGGAACAGGGGAAAGAAAAACTGTGTGGACATGCTTGGTTACCTCTGAAAGGCAAAACAGTAAACTGCCGTCGACTGCATACCTGCACAGTCCACCTCTCCCTCTTACTGCCCATGCCGAGGCTGACGGCCTGTCGGCAGGACAGCCGGGGGGACGGGGGAGGCATTTTTGTGTCCCATCCAAATGCTGACCTCTCCAATTTTCCGGTAATCACAGCTAATTCCACCATTGTTTTCTGCGTCCGAGAGTAAGAGCCAATGATAGGGCTGTGGCGTCCAGGAGAGGAGATGGGGGAGATTCAGCCACCTGGGGAGTGACTAACCCCACCTACCCCTCTCCTCTCCCCCAACCCCCCCAGAGAGGGTCAGCAGGAGGAATGGGGATAAAGTCCAGCACGCCACTGCAGTACAAACACAGCTGCGTCTTAGCACTGCCAGACCGATTGTCCCAAGACATGAGAGACTAGCGAGAGAAAGCGGAGGAGACTGCCATCCAGCTTTGATCATGGGGAGCCACCAAACCATCACAAATCTCTGTTCACAATTCTATATCAACATCAAAACCCTTAGAGAAGGTCAAAGTGCCAAAAGTAAAGTTCTCTCAACATTTGCTTAAATCTACATTGTGTGAAGTAGTTTCCTCTTGGAAAAACAGATGTTTAAAAAAAATGGCGCAATTAAAAGAAAAAACGATGAAGTAAGCGTGAAGGTTCCCTATGAAAGACTAACATGAGGACCTCAGGGGTATCCCACAGGCAACAGATAGGACTGGAGGAGCCGTGCTGAGTGACTCATTCTCTAGTGATGGTAGATTTACAGCGAAACTCCACAGTGCTGACCTCACACATCCAGTGAGGTCGCTGGTTTATGGAGAGAGGAAAGATCGGGGAGGCTGGAGGGGCTTGGAGGAGACTTCCAGGAGTATCAAACTGTCACATATTAAAGCATGATTCAACCACTCAGATTATTTCATTAGAAACATGTGCACATAAATCAAACCCCCTGAAATGAGTCAAAATATCCCCTGAGTATGACAGTGCAGATCAAATGTTTAAAGATGGATTACAGCACGCTAGACTAACAGTATCAAATGGTGTTTGGTAGCACAGGTAGTGCTGGTATATCAAACATCTTTCCATTATCAAGAAAGGAGACTCGTTTCAAAAAGTGAAGTTGAATCAGCCATATATTCTCTTTTTCTAGTCAGGACTCCCAACAGTCATAATCTCTCTTACATGCATCGGTGGGATTTCTCCGGGGCTGTGTTGAGTTGCCGTGGTGACAGACTATTAGTAAATAGGGGAGGTTTGACCCCCTAACCAGGATGCGAGGTTGGGATGAGTGGGATGGATGAGAAAATGTACGGTTCCCACAGAATCACTATCATTCTGATACAGACGGTCTTCCAGTAGCAAGTTTTCCAAAATAGATCAACTGCTTTCAGTTGACCTCCCAAATCCTTGTCATCAACGGTTCTTTAGAAGGCTTTCCCCACAACAACATGTTCGATTTTTCATTTCATTTCAAAAGAGAAAAAAAAATGTCTACACACGAATATGTATATCACCTGTTTAACTTCAAAGCTCACAACCCTACCATTAACCACCAGCACTCCTTGTACAAAGGAGCACCTGTATTGGGGGAAATAACTAGTGCCCTCACTCTGCCCTCCCAGCTAAACACTAACCTGTGTTAGGGACCACACACACACACCGAATGTTGATCGGCCGTTCGTTTGGCTTTAGGGACCACCTGCTGATGGACGTCTGACTGCTGACATTTTCGCATTGCACTTGGTTTGCAAATCACAGCCCGCTCTCTGTTCAGAGATGCTAGTACTCTAGAAACCCTGCTACTCACTCTGAGTAAAAACCTCTTGATGTGGGATAGGTGAGAAACTCAAGTCAAATGTGCATGTCTCTCTCCCTAGGAGCCACTCACTTTAAATATGTAAATAGTGCTGTAGCCAGGCCGCTGTCACGGCAAGCACGTACTGTATCCCTCCCTCTCAAATGATCGGGAGGCAAGCACGTACTGTATCCCTCCCTCTCAAATGATCGGGAGACAAGCACATACTGTATCCCTCCCTCTCAAATGATCGGGAGACAAGCACATACTGTATCCCTCCCTCTCAAATGATCGGGAGACAAGCACATACTGTATCCCTCCCTCTCAAATGATCGGGAGACAAGCACATACTGTATCCCTCCCTCTCAAATGATCGGGAGACAAGCACATACTGTATCCCTCCCTCTCAAATGATCGTGAGACAAGCACATACTGTATCCCTCCCTCTCAAATGATCGTGAGACAAGCACATACTGTATCCCTCCCTCTCAAATGATCGGGAGACAAGCACGTACTGTATCCCTCCCTCTCAAATGATCGGGAGACAAGCATGGGCATCAAGAGTCAGTAGCAGTCACCAACCTGGCAACCAGCATCTACTGCCTTCCAACAAACTGGGAAGAACTGGGGAAATCTGGCAGCCAATGGCCTGCACACAAAGGAAAAACCTCTTTACGTAAGCTGCTTTCTGGAAACACACAACGCACATACCCACACCTTGATGGAAATAGCTGACATGGAGATGAACTGCATTGAGAAAAAGTGAAATTCACAGATATGCCAGAGATAGCTTGAATGTGTTGAAACCTGCTCCATTGTAGTGGGGGGTGGGTAGATTTAGAGGCATTATGCCAAAACTCCACAGTACCACACTGTGGACGCTACAGTATATCTGAAGTCAGGACACAGAAATGGAAACAAGCAGAGATGTCAATACTCCCTAGCCTCATCCAGGCCTATTACTGAGTGAGCCTTCTCTTGGGACCTGTAGAACAACAACACCCTAACTACACTCTAATAGCATTGAGTGCATGTAGCGTTTGAGGTGTCAAATGTATGCCAGTGGCTATTACATGTATAAACATTCTTCACTGCTAAAACACCCGGCATAGCCTGCTAATCCTTCACTGACAGAAGTTTTACCTTCGCTAAAAAGGTTCACCGATTAGAGAAGTACAGTACAGTGAGCTCCTTAGCCCTGGTCATTTGCATTACACACATTCCAATAGAAGATATGTCTGTGTGACAACTAAAGTACACCAACATCTGCCAACAATGGTTTCTGACTTCTGAGGTAATAGTAGAGTAGCACTGCTGACTAGCACTGGTCACTGCTGACTAGCACTGCTGACTAGCACTGGTCACTGCTGACTAGCACTGCTGACTAGCACTGCTGACTAGCACTGCTGACTAGCACTGGTCACTGCTGACTAGCACTGGTGACTAGCACTGGTCACTGCTGACTAGCACTGCTGACTAGCGCTGGTCACTGCTGAGTACCACTGGTTACTGCTGACTAGCACTGCTGACTAGCACTGGTCACTGCTGACTAGCACTGCTGACTAGCACTGGTCACTGCTGACTAGCACTGGTCACTGCTGACTAGCACTGCTGACTAGCACTGGTCACTGCTGACTAGCACTGCTGACTAGCACTGCTGACTAGCACTGGTCACTGCTGACTAGCACTGCTGACTAGCACTGGTCACTGCTGACTAGCCCTGCTGACTAGCGCTGGTCACTGCTGAGTACCACTGGTCACTGCTGACTAGCACTGCTGAGTACCACTGGTCACTGCTGACTAGCACTGCTGACTAGCACTGGTCACTGCTGACTAGCACTGCTGACTAGCACTGGTCACTGCTGACTAGCACTGCTGACTAGCACTGGTCACTGCTGACTAGCACTGCTGACTAGCACTGGTCACTGCTGACTAGCACTGCTGACTAGCACTGGTCACTGCTGACTAGCACTGCTGACTAGCACTGGTCACTGCTGACTAGCACTGCTGACTAGCACTGGTCACTGCTGACTAGCACTACTGACTAGCACTGCTGACGAGCACTGGTCACTGCTGACTAGCACTGCTGACGAGCACTGGTCACTGCTGACTAGCACTGCTGACTAGCACTGCTGACTAGCACTGCTGACTAGCGCTGGTCACTGCTGACTAGCGCTGGTCACTGCTGACTAGCGCTGGTCACTGCTGACTAGCGCTGGTCACTGCTGACTAGCGCTGGTCACTGCTGACTAGCGCTGGTCACTGCTGACTAGCACTGGTCACTGCTGACTAGCACTGGTCACTGCTGACTAGCACTGGTCACTGCTGACTAGCACTGGTCACTGCTGACTAGCACTGCTGACACGGGGTTTGCCGGCGGAGCTGAGGGGTGAGTCAGAGACTGAGGAGGAGAGTGATGGGAGAGAGCTGTTGGTTTGCCTGGAGCCTGCCTCCGGCGACGATCCATGGCCCGGAGCCTGCCTCCGGCGACGATCCATGGCCCGGAGCCTGCCTCCGGCGACGATCCATGGCCCGGAGCCTGCCTCCGGCGACGATCCATGGCCCGGAGCCTGCCTCCGGCGACGATCCATGGCCCGGAGCCTGCCTCCGGCGACGATCCATGGCCCGGAGCCTGCCTCCGGCGACGATCCATGGCCCGGAGCCTGCCTCCGGCGACGATCCATGGCCCGGAGCCTGCCTCCGGCGACGATCCATGGCCCGGAGCCTGCCTCCGGCGACGATCCATGGCCCGGAGCCTCCAGAGAGGATCCATGGCCCGGAGCCTCCAGAGAGGATCCATGGCCTGGAGCCTCCAGAGAGGATCCATGGCCCGGAGCCTCCAGAGAGGATCCATGGCCCGGAGCCTCCAGAGAGGATCCATGGCTCGGAGCCTCCAGAGAGGATCCATGGCCCGGAGCCTCCGGCGACGATTCCCGCACCAGAGTCGCCACCGAAGCGGGCGGATCCTCGAACGGAGCGGGGTCTACGTCTGGCACCGGAGCCGCCACAGAGGTTAGATGCCCACCCGGACCCTCCCCTATAGTCAGGTTTTGCGGCCGGAGTCTGCACTTTTGGGGGGGGGGACTAGCACTGCTGACTAGCACTGCTGACTAGCACTGGTCACTAGCACTGCTGACGAGCACTGGTCACTAGCACTGCTGACGAGCACTGCTGACGAGCACTGGTCACTAGCACTGCTGACGAGCACTGGTCACTAGCACTGCTGACGAGCACTGGTCACTAGCACTGCTGACTAGCACTGGTCACTAGTCACTGCTGACTAGCCACTGCTGACTAGTCACTGCTGACTAGTCACTGCTGACTAGTCACTGCTGACTAGTCACTGCTGACTAGCCACTGCTGACTAGCACTGCTGACTAGCACTGCTGACTGACCAGCACTGCTGACCAGCACTGGTCACTAGTCACTGCTGACTAGCACTAGTCACTGCTGACTAGCACTGGTCACTAGTCACTGCTGACTAGCCACTGCTGACTAGTCACTGCTGACTAGTCACTGCTGACTAGTCACTGCTGACTAGTCACTGCTGACTAGCCACTGCTGACTAGCCACTGCTGACTAGCCACTGCTGACTAGCCACTGCTGACTAGCCACTGCTGACTAGCCACTGCTGACTAGCACTAGTCACTGCTGACTAGTCACTAGCACTGGTCACTAGCACTGCTGACTAGCACTGGTCACTAGCACTGCTGACTAGCACTGGTCACTAGCACTGCTGACTAGCACTGGTCACTAGCACTGCTGACTAGCACTGGTCACTAGTCACTGCTGACTAGCACTAGTCACTGCTGACTAGTCACTGCTGACTGGTCACTAGCACTGGTCACTAGCACTGGTCACTAGCACTGGTCACTAGCACTGCTGACTAGCACTGGTCACTAGTCACTGCTGACTAGCACTAGTCACTGCTGACTAGCACTGCTGACTAGCACTGCTGACCAGCACTGAGCACTGCTGACCAGCACTGCTGACCAGCACTGAGCACTGCTGACCAGCACTGCTGACCAGCACTGCTGACCAGCACTGGTCACTGCTGACCAGCACTGGTCACTGCTGACCAGCACTGGTCACTGCTGACCAGCACTGGTCACTGCTGACCAGCACTGGTCACTGCTGACCAGCACTGGTCACTGCTGACTAGCACTGGTCACTGCTGACTAGCACTGGTCACTGCTGACTAGCACTGCTGACTAGCGTAGAATTTAAACATCTGTCAGAGAAGGTATCTAAGAGGAAACTTGTTTTGTTGATATTATATCCATTATCTCTATGGTTGCAAAACTACTGGCAGTTTATTAAAGTTACTAGAATTTTTGGTAATTAACAGGTAATCTATGGCAATCTATTTTAATTTAGGTAATTTATAATAGAATGTATAATATATCTGTGTCCATATTGTCCACGAGTTTCCATACTGTTCAAGAGAAAATAGCCCGGTTAATGAAAAAAAACATCTAACTAACAGTGGCATTATATTCAACCAACTCTTCCAACTATTTACTTTTTTCACAACTGCCACCAGTTTAGCACTCGGGTTGGGTGAAATCCACATGTTCATACTGTCATACCATTTCTGTACCATTACAGGGTATACGGGGTGCTATTTTTAGTGTTTTTGTTGACAAACTCAATATACTTTAAAATATCTAAAACCAAATCGAAATTGTGTATAAATGATAATGGACCTACATTCTTCGTTTGTTGACTGTGTCCAGCTCACTAATAATCACCCAAAAGAAAGCTAGACAATCAGGGAGCATCGTAAATTCCAAAATCGATGGATAGAGGACAATTTTTATGCCAATTCTGAAGGCAAGACCGAATGTGGTCCCCGGTCAAAATGAGTTTGAGACCCCTAGTCTAGAAAGAAGACATTGTTTCTCAAGTCAAGTCACAAACCAGGTGGTGGATATTGAAGAAGTCTGATGTATGGAGCATATTTCAACATGAAACAGAGCTGCACAGACCGTGCTGTACAATCTGTCACTCGTCATTCCATCAGACAACATTTACTTACATCATCTAGCGCTCTTCACATAAGTATATGTAGTATAAGTATATGCCATTTAGCAGTGTGTGTGCATACATTCTACGTATGGGTGGTCCCGGGAATCGAACCCACTACCCTGGCGTTACAAGCGCCATGCTCTACCAACTGTGCCACAGACAGTACATTCCAGTCAACACTTAAGTCACTATGTAATGCTGGCAATAAAATATAAGATATTGTACTAATATAGACTACATTTAATTTGATGATGTGTTATAATATTTACTGGTCTAAAGACAGTCCTTTTACTGTTTACTGTTGCTAACTCAATAATTATGAGGTTGAGTCATATTTGGACTGGGGTTGCATACCCAAACAGGGAGGCATTCAACAGAATATCTACAGTATGGCAGTCTAATCAGGAAGATGTTAAGGCCAAGTTGTTATGTCTGTATAGACTAAACACAAGTTTAAAAAATGTATCTGCTTAGACACAACATTGGGAGTGTTTTAATCTTTGTTTAATCTTCACAAGGATCTGTAAATGCTACTGGATCATTCCAGAACATACCAATAAGGCACTTGACATCTGTTTTGCTCACTGACAATAGCAGTCATGAAGAAAGGCTCAACAGTGAAGGACAGACAAGTCAAATCAAGCCATTTGGAGAGAACGGTACTGATAATGGCACATTTAATGATTATTACTATGAATGAAGGTAGGTAGTAGTAGCAGCTGTAGTAGTTTGGCTTTGTATGTTTTTGTCCCAAACTGTAAGCAGACCCTTATGTGTCTTCAAACATAATGACAGGGATAAACCCCCTATTTGTACATTGTGTATATATATATACATATATGACATTTGTAATGTCTTTACTGTTTTGAAACTTCTGTATGTGTAATGTTTACTGTTCATTTTTGTTGTTTTTCACCTTATATATTCACTTTGTATGTTGTCTACCTCACTTGCTTTGGCAATGTTAACACATGTTTCCCATGCCAATAAAGCCCTTGAATTGAATTTAATTAAATGTGATGCAGCCTATTCATACATCGCAAACAGTGCTCTTAGTTTCCACTGTAAACATACTGGCTCATATGGATTCTGCCTGAAAGTTTGGGAAAACAGACGGGTACTTTCAGAAGCTACCACACAATTCATTACTGCTTGGCACCTCAATAAAAGCATCTGGCGAAAAGTACAAGAAAACTACCATCCCCATTCAACAGTGTGTACTGTAAATCAATTGGGAGTATGAGTGGAAATCTATTTGCCCAGAACAGTAATTGGAAATGCACTCACTAGCGCATCAAACAAACCATTTAATTTGTGTAAACAGCCATTACTGGCTGTAGTAGCTGTGTTTTTGGCAGAAGTATTTTGCATTGTGTACTCCAACTATAGGAAAATGTGTGTATGTTCAATGACCTGTTCTATTAGAGCAGTGGTTCCCAAACGTTTTATAGTCCCGTCCCCTTTCAAACATTCACCCTCCAGCTGCGTAAACCCTCTAGCACCAGGGTCAGCTGTGCCCCCTCTAGCACCAGGGTCAGCTGTGCCCCCTCTAGCACCAGGGTCAGCTGTGCCCCCTCTAGCACCAGGGTCAGCTGTGCCCCCTCTAGCACCAGGGTCAGCTGTGCCCCCTCTAGCACCAGGGTCAGCTGTGCCCCCTCTAGCACCAGGGTCAGCTGTGCCCCCTCTAGCACCAGGGTCAGCTGTGCCCCCTCTAGCACCAGGGTCAGCTGTGCCCCCTCTAGCACCAGGGTCAGCTGTGCCCCCTCTAGCACCAGGGTCAGCTGTGCCCCCTCTAGCACCAGGGTCAGCTGTGCCCCCTCTAGCACCAGGGTCAGCTGTGCCCCCTCTAGCACCAGGGTCAGCTGTGCCCCCTCTAGCACCAGGGTCAGCTGTGCCCCCTCTAGCACCAGGGTCAGCGCACTCTCAAATGTTGGTTTTTGCCATCATTGTAAGCCTGCCACACACACACTATACAATACATTTATTAAACATAAGAATGAGTGTGAGTTTGTCACTTCCCACAAGCCGGGTTGTGACAAAGAGCTCTTATAGGATCAGGGCACAAATAATAATAATCAATAATTTTATAATTGATGATTTATTTAACCATCTTACATATAACACTTTATTTGTTCATCGGAAATTGTGAATACCTCACCACAGGTTAATGAGAAGGGTGTGCTTGAAAGGATGCACATAACTCTGCAATGTTAGGTTGTATTTTCCACACACAGTCTGTGCCTGTATTTAGTTTATGCTAGTGAGGGCAGAGAATCCACTCTCACATAGGTACGTGGTTTTAAAGGGCATCAGTGTCTTAACAGCGTGATTTACCAAGGCAGGATACTCTGAGCGCAGCCCAATCCAGAAATCTGGCAGTGACTTCTGATTAAAGCAGATTTTCACAGAACCGCTTGTTGCAATTTCGATGAGGCTCTCTTGTTCAGATATTGTTAAGTGGACTGGAGGCAGAGTATGAAAGGGATAACAAATCCAGTTGTTTGTGTCATCCATTTCAGGAAAGTACCTGTGTAACTGCGCACCCATCTCACTCAGGTGCGTCGCTATATTACATTTGACATTGTCTGTAAGCTTGAGTTCATTTGCACACAAAAAAAAATCATACAAGGATGGAAAGACCTGTGTGTTGTCTTTGTTAATGCAGACAGAGAAGAGCTCCAACTTTTTAATCATAGCCTCAATTTTGTCCCGCACATTGAATATAGTTGCGGAGAATCCCTGTAATCCTAGATTCAGATCATTCAGCCGAGGAAAAACATCACCCAGATAGGCCAGACGTGTGAGAAACTTGTCATCATGCAAGCGGTCAGACAAGTGAAAATTATGGTTAGTAAAGAAAACTTTAAGCTTGTCTCTCAATTTAATAAAAACCTGTCAATACTTTGCCACTTGATAACCAGTGGACTTCTGTATATTGTAAAAGCATTACATGGCCGCAGCTCATATCATTGCATAGTGCAGAAAATACATGAGAGTTTAGGGGCCTTGCTTTAAGAAAGTTAACAATTTTCACTGTAGTGTCCAAAAAGGCTTTCATGCTGTCAGGCATTCCCATGGCAGCAAGAGCCTCTCAGTGGATGCTGCAGTGTACACAAGTGTCGTCGGGAGCAACTGCTTGCACGCGCGTTACCACTCTACTATGTCTCCCTCTCATGGCTTTTGCACCATCAGTACAGATACCAACATGAGCAGCAGCTACGTTTGGCTACATTCGAACCCGTTAGTGGAATTCAGGCGAGAGAGTGCTTCTTGTGACGTCACTCCAAATAAATCTTTCAAAACATTTCAAGTCGTTAAGCTAATTAATTAAAGCCGTTTTATGCTACATACACAAGGACTGTAGATCGTCAGTAGGCTACTGTACATGGACTCTGATCACTTCTGCTGAGCGGTTACACTAACAAGACATGGACTTGTTTTCCCTCCTCTAAAGCACAAAACACTAACACACAAGCTCTCAACTAAAACCAGCCAGCCAGCCAGCTGCAGTGTCCATTACATAGACATGGTTAGCGTATATAACACGTTAAGCACATCTCAATGAAAATGTGTCTAACTAAGAAAAACGTGGAAAAGGGGAACATTCTTATGTGATGTCATAAGTGTGCTTTCGGGCCTTCCTTGTGAGCTTTCAACCCTCCTACACTCACCCCATTCTTCCTTCCCTCCCTCCCTCCCCCTTTCCTGTTGACAGCTCTGCACACTGGTCCCATTCTGGCTGTCCTCACCCCACCTGGCACCATTCTGGCTGTCCCTCGCCCCACCCTTGCCCATTCTAGCTATCCCTCGCCCCACCCTGGCCCAATTATGTCTGTCCTCGCCCCACCTGGCCCCATTCTGGCTGTCCTCACCCCACCAAGGGCCCAACGTGTGTTCATCCAATAAGGTAGAAATGCCTTACAAGCCTGATGGGCCGCTTGAAGAGACATCACAAAGCCCCTTTCACTAAGACAAGACCGCTTGAAGAGACGGGAGACATCACAGACCCTTTCACTATGACAAGACCTCTTGAAGAGACGGGAGACATCACAGACCCTTTCACTATGACAAGACCTCTTAAAGAGACAGGATATGGCTTCATCCCTCCCTCTTTATCCCTCCCTCTTTATCCCTCCCTCTTTATCCCTCCCTCTTTATCCCTCCCTCCCTATCCCTCCCTCCCCTCTTTAAAGGCCTTGTCCAGATATGTTTGTTGAAAAGCAAAGAAAACAGTGGTGTAATAATCTTGCCACTTTACACAGTAGAGGTGCCCTGGCTGTGGTCTGGATGGGGCCAGCTGGTTTTGATTAGAGAACACTGAGGCCCAGTCACTGCGGTCGGAAACAAAGAGAGGACCCAGAGTGGGAAACAGAGGGCCACCGTAGAGAACGTATTAGCAAACAAAACACAATTCGTGCCCATTATGATGCATCTCAGATGCCAGTCTCCTGGTGGAAATCTGGGTTTGGCCAGATGGAAAATGTAGATGTTTATTCTGGTTTCTAACAGCAGTACTCTGTAACCAAAACTGGTCCTGTGGGTAAACATCACTATTCTCTGGAGATCAGTAATTGGACAGGACAGACCACTTCCTATGACTCCTGAGGGACTCATGTCTCTACCCCAATGGGAGTTGTTGTCAAATCACTCACATTAAAAGACTTGCCGTTTCTCCTCACCTATTCTGAAGCAACACTGGCTACTGTATCCTCAGTCAACCATCACCCACTCCCCGCAGTCTGGCCCCTGTTCTTGAACTGTGCTGACTCACAAGGTCTGCTTTGTGTGGCATCCTGAAAACAGAAGGTGTGAGTGTGTGACTTTCAGACAGGGTGGAAATCAGGGCTTTAAACTTCTCACGTTCACTCCCTCCTTCCCTCCCCGTGTACAGTAACATTCAATCCTTTGTCCCAGGAGCTTCTAAAAACAGGCCTGGCTGTGTTATTTTAAACCACTCTTGCACACAATTTCAAATATCTATGATTTCCACCGGCCAAAAGGAGGCCTTTCTGGTGGAAAACTGAAAAGATTTCCAATTAGATATTAGCGCCAGAAAATGTAGCCAATAGACGTGTTTTGTCCCTGTCAGTCCGTAGGGTTAAATCAAATCAAATTTTGTGTGTCTGTGGGTAAGCCTGTGTGTGTGTGTGGACTATACATAGCTATGCTTTCAGCCACTATATGGCATTCCTCAGCAGGCCAAAGCTGTGGCAGCAGCCTCCCCCCCCCCCAATGGCCAGCATGTGTCTACCCTCATCACCAAAATGTCTTCTTGGTCCCATACAACTGGCCAACGCCAATGAGGAGATAACATGAGATTGCACAACTTCTAAAGTGTAATTATCTCCCACAGAATCACTCTGAAGGGGGGTTCCCACCTGAGGATGACATTCATGAAATATGTCACATTTCACAGAAACATTTATGGACAGACCCCTCTGAGACAGGTCAGGGGTCATTCTCTGCAGTGTTAGAGTGTTAAATCAAAAGCAGGCCAGCACTTTGTTCACGCACAAGGGAGGCTATGGTATGTGTGTGCCCAGACAATGCCAACATTCATCCAGCCACCCAGCATTCACTGTATCCGGCACAGCCTCCTCCCCAGAGAAATATAAAATGTATTTTTCCATGTTGAAATCAATCTGCTCATGTCGTTATGAGAGGTTCTTAAAAGGAAGGCGGTACACAGACTGCAGTATCAGGCATCTCCATTTGAAAAGCTCTACTTAAAGGAAACACATGGACACTTTGGGAATCCTAGATGAATTTAAAGCACAAATTAATGGATCATTCACATGGTTTTCCACCTGCTGTCCAAATCATTTTAAAATGGAGAGCGGATCTTCAAGACCACCAGTCACAATATGCAAAACATACATCATTTACATGTTCCGTAACCTTTCTACTAGCTCCCTAACCTTTAGCTGTAAGTGGCTCTGCACTTAAGGATATTACCATTGACATGTCACAAAATAATGTTAATCTTCGCTCTGGACTGCTGTGTATCAACATCCTCAAACAAACTTTTAAAAACAGCACAATATTGAGTCTCACAAGTCACAGCCATTACCTTAAAAAGAGGAACATTCTGAGAAGTCTCCCACAGGCACAGCTCCTATTCCAAATCTCAAAATCAAAAAGCACAGGAAAGAGGATTTTGACATCTACCATCTCATTGTCGTTAGAAACTGATAAGATGAACATTCCTGCAACATTATTTTGTTGAAATATAATTTGATCTCAGATACTGATTGCACCCAAATTGGCAATTTTAATGTATATCAAGGAGTTAGACACAACCCACACCAATCCCACCCCAACAACAAGTATATAGTATCCGTTCTCTGTGGAGATGGTTGTCCTTCTGGAAGGTTCTCCATCACTGCAGCACTCCACCAATCAGGCCTTTATGGTAGAGTGTCCAGACGGAAGACACTCCTCAATAAAAAGGCACCTAAAGACTCTCAGACCATGAGAACCAAGAACTCTTTGGGTGGAATGCCAAGCGTCACGTGTGTAGGAAACCTGGCACCATCCCTATGGTGAATCATGGTGGTGGCAGCATCATGCTGTGGGGATGTTTTCAGTGGCAGGGACGGGTCAGGATCGAGGCAAAGATGAATGGAACAAAGTACAGAGATGCTTGATGAAAACCTGCTCCAAAGCACTCAGGATCTCAGACTGGGGTGAAGGTTCACCTTCCAACAGGACAACAACCCTAAGCACACAGCCAAGACAACTCAGGAGTGGCTTCGGGACAAGTGTCTGAATGTCCTTGAATGGCCCAGCCAGAATCCGGACTTGAACCCGATCAAACATCTCCAGAGAGACCTACAAATAGTTGTGCCCTACTGTCATTGAAATTACAAAGTTATTTGTGGAATAGATTTCTACATTGTGTAAAAGCACAATTTTCCTATTGAGATGCATTACATTGAAAATTGTACACCATCTCTTTAAAAATGTCAGGTTTGTGAAAGAGCTGCCATATTGAATGTTGCATTTCAAGGCTAACTCAACTGGGTTGCAAGCTAGCTAACTTCACGCACAGTTTAGTTAAGTGAATTCAATGTCATCAGCTAGCGAACTTCCGATTAGCTTGCTATTGCTATGCATATAGCATAGCTATTGCTATGCAGACGACAGACAATTAATCTTCTCCTTTCCCCCTTCTGATGACCAGGTGGCGAATCGCATCTCTGCATGTCTGGCAGACATATCAGTGTGGATGACGGATCACCACCTCAAGCTGAACCTCGGCAAGACGGAGCTGCTCTTCCTCCCGGGGAAGGACTGCCCGTTCCATGATCTCGCCATCACGGTTGACAACTCCATTGTGTCCTCCTCCCAGAGCGCTAAGAACCTTGGCGTGATCCTGGACAACACCCTGTCGTTCTCAACTAACATCAAGGCGGTGGCCCGTTCCTGTAGGTTCATGCTCTACAACATCCGCAGAGTACGACCCTGCCTCACACAGGAAGTGGCGCAGGTCCTAATCCAGGCACTTGTCATCTCCCGTCTGGATTACTGCAACTCGCTGTTGGCTGGGCTCCTGCCTGTGCCATTAAACCCCTACAACTCATCCAGAACGCCGCAGCCCGTCTGGTGTTCAACCTTCCCAAGTTCTCCCACGTCACCCCGTTCCTCCGCTCTCTCCACTGGCTTCCAGTTGAAGCTCGCATCCGCTACAAGACCATGGTGCTTGCCTACGGAGCTGTGAGGGGAACGGCACCTCAGTACCTCCAGGCTCTGATCAGGCCCTACACCTAAACAAGGGCACTGCGTTCATCCACCTCTGGCCTGCTCGCCTCCCTACCACTGAGGAAGTACAGTTCCCGCTCAGCCCAGTCAAAACTGTTCGCTGCTCTGGCCCCCCAATGGTGGAACAAACTCCCTCACGACGCCAGGACAGCGGAGTCAATCACCACCTTCCGGAGACACCTGAAACCCCACCTCTTTAAGGAATACCTAGGATAGGATAAAGTAACCCTTCTCACCCCCCCCCCTTAAAAGATTTAGATGCACTATTGTAAAGTGGCTGTTCCACTGGATGTCATAAGGCGAATGCACCAATTTGTAAGTCGCTCTGGATAAGAGCGTCTGCTAAATGACTTAAATGTAATGTAAATGTCTATCTCCATGTAATCAGTTAGCCAGGGCTAACCGCTCTGAGTGAGACAATAACAGAGATGAGATAACTGCTAGACTCCTTTAAGAGGGAGGGACAGAGTGTGTGTGTGTGTGTGTGGGTGGGGGGGCTCATATGCAGAGTCCATTCACCAGAGGTTCTGATAAGACCATTGTCTCGCAGCACAGCGTGGGGTCATTTAACAAAGTAACCAGGCAGGCTGGCAGATCAGTGTGGCAGGGTGGTGTGAGTGTCTGTGTGAGTGTCTGTGTGTGGGGCTAAAGAGTTGGGATTTTTGGAAAGGAGTGGAGACTGAGCCTTAGTTCTGACAGTTGCCTGGCATGCAGCTCTCTTGGCTGCCGACTCTACTGGATTCTCATAATGGAACATAGAACCAGACCTGGCTCATAATGGAACATAGAACCAGACCTGGCTCACAATGGAACATAGAACCAGACCTGGCTCACAATGGAACATAGAACCAGACCTGGCTCACAATGGAACATAGAACCAGACCTGGCTCACAACCGAACATAGAACCAGACCTGGCTCACAACCGAACATAGAACCAGACCTGGCTCACAACCGAACATAGAACCAGACCTGGCTCACAACCGAACATAGAACCAGACCTGGCTCACAACCGAACATAGAACCAGACCTGGCTCACAATGGAACATAGAACCAGACCTGGCTCACAATGGAACATAGAACCAGACCTGGCTCACAATGGAACATAGAACCAGACCTGGCTCACAATGGAACATAGAACCAGACCTGGCTCACAATGGAACATAGAACCAGACCTGGCTCACAATGGAACATAGAACCAGACCTGGCTCACAATGGAACATAGAACCAGACCTGGCTCACAATGGAACATAGAACCAGACCTGGCTCACAATGGAACATAGAACCAGACCTGGCTCACAATGGAACATAGAACCAGACCTGGCTCACAATGGAACATAGAACCAGACCTGGCTCACAATGGAACATAGAACCAGACCTGGCTCACAATGGAACATAGAACCAGACCTGGCTCACAATGGAACATAGAACCAGACCTGGCTCACAATGGAACATAGAACCAGACCTGGCTCACAATGGAACATAGAACCAGACCTGGCTCACAATGGAACATAGAACCAGACCTGGCTCACAATGGAACATAGAACCAGACCTGGCTCAGGAACATGTCTTCCTCTCTCGGTCTCACTCGCCCCCCTCAGACTCTCTTTACCCCTCCTCTCCCTCTCTCTCTCTCCATCGCCCTCCCTCTCTCTCATAGGAGTTTCCCCATGGAGGACAACATAACAGCAAAGCGGAGGCAACAGGAAACAGAAGAGCAGTCTGGGAGGCCACTATAAGGACAGTAATCCATTTAACCTGGACAACAGCCGAGGAGGGTTTTACTCCTCCGGTCAAATAACTTTGGGAGGCTTAGCCAACAAGACACAGGGATGAAGTTTGTTTTCTGAAAGCTCTGGGGGAGGCAGAGCAGAGCACAGTTTATCAAAACATAAAATGCATCCAATATGGGTTAGACAGTAGAGGTCGACCGATTATGATTTTTCAACGCTGATACCGATTATTGGAGGACCAAAAAAAGCCAATACCGATTATTGGAGGACCCAAAAAAAAGCCAATACCGATTATTGGAGGCCCAAAAAAAAGCCAATACCGATTATTGGAGGACCAAAAAAAAGCCGATGCCGATTATTGGAGGACCCCCCAAAAAAAAGCCAATACCGATTATTGGAGGACCAAAAAAAAAGCCGATACCGATTATTTGGACGATTGAATTTTTAAACATTTGTAATAATGACAAATTACAACAATACTGAATGAACACATTGTAACTTAATATAATAAATCAATAAAATCAATTTAGCCTCAAGTAAATAATGAAACATGTTCCATTTGGTTTAAATAATGCAAAAACAAAGTGTTGGAGAAGAAAGTAAAAGTGCAATATATGCTATGTAAGAAAGCTAACGTTTCAGTTATTTGCTCAGAACATGAGAACATATGAAAGCTGGTGGTTCCTTTTAACATGAGCCTTCAATATTCCCAGGTAAGAAGTTTTAGGTTGTAGTTATAGGAATTATAGGACTATTTCCCTCTATACCATTTGTATTTCATTCACCTTTGACTATTGGATGTTCTTATAGGCACTTTTGTATTGCCAGTGTAACAGTATAGCTTCTGTCCCTCTCCTCGCTACTCCCTGGGCTCGAACCAGCAACACAACGACAACAGCCACCATCGAAGCAGCGTTACCCATGCAGAGCAAGGGGAACAACTACTAGAAGGCTCAGAGCGAGTGACGTTTGAAACGCTATTAGCGCACGCTAACTAGCTAGCCATTTCACTTCGGTTACACCAGCCTCATCTTGGGAGTTGATAGGCTTGAAGTCATAAACAGCACACTGCTTGACGCATAACGAAGAGCTGCTGGCACAACGCACGAAATTGCTGTTTGAATGAATGTTTACGCGCCTGCTTCTGCCTACCACCGCTCAGTCAGATATTTAGATACTTGTATGCTCAGTCAGATTATATGCAACGCAGGATACGCTAGATAATATCTAGTAGTTCTTATTTTCAATGACGGCCTAGGAAGTGGGATAACTGCCTGTTCAGGGGCAGAACGACAGATTTGTACCTTGTCAGCTCGGGGGTTTGAACTTGCAAAAAAAATATTAAAAATAAAATTGGCACCCCAAAATACCAACTGTTATGAAAGCTTGAAATCGGCCCAAATTAAATCTGCCATTCCGATTAATCGGTCAAACTCTATTAGAGAGTTAAACTTCGGGGTTCTCACAGTATAGCGACCACTAAATCATCATGATGCAAAATGCATCATCATCCCCACAGTTTTTTTTGTTGCTCTGGACTGAAATCTTGAAAATTTGACTGTTGATATACACCATTTTGTTGGTATAGTATTAACAGTGGACCAAAATACAGAGAGATGGTTTTTGAGTGAACTGTCCCTTTAAGCGTTAACGTACTTGCTGCTTCTCTTCATGACTCTTTACAAAGATCAGTGAAACGGAAGAAGTCCGTCATGGTCCGAGCCCCTTGGCTGTCCTCTCCTCAAAGCTAAACGGGACAGTGCTGGGAAGGTTTATGAGGTTGTGTCCTTAAAAAGAATCCTCTCTAGTCTGACCCAGAACTCATGTCCAGTCCTCAGAGAACCCCTATTGTACAAAGTATGCATCTCAAATGACACCCTATTCCCTATGTAGTACACTACTTTTGACCAGTGCCCATAAAAGTAGTACACTATGTAGAGAATAGGGTGTCATTTGGGATGTCTCATAAATCCTGTCATACCAGGAATAAATACAGTGCAACATTAAACTCTATTAAGCAACACGCATAAACATATGCTGCACACAATGAAAAACACACACATAAATCACAGGAGTTTAAACAAAGTGTATTGTTAAAAAGCTGACATTGGCTTAACAAACTGGCACTGGTTGTATAAATAGGACCCTATAAAATCCATGACATTTTTGACCCGATTCCATTTAGTTTTTTCCTAAATACAGTTCTCTGTTTAAGATTTTTGGGAAAGCCTTTCCATCTACCAGAAATCGGTTATCATTAGCATCATCGCTAATGGCTAAACAAAGAGTAGACATAACAGTGTGAATGTGTGGTGCGTGCCTGTTTTACAAAAGTTACTGGAAAAGAATAATCAGATGGATTTTGTTCATGTCTTATGATAAACTTGGTCAAATTAATGCATGTTCTAATAAATTCAATACATTTAGTTAATTTACTATAAAGTTTTAATATGGTTGAATTCTGTTATAATGTCAAGATTCCGTGATTTCCGTCTGCATTCTCCGCAACACAGGTTTGATAGGGCCCTATATAAAGTAGTGAGGAAAGGGAGGCAACTGCCAACCTAAACTCCACCACAAAGACACGTTTGAACACTGTCTTTGGTTACATAATGGCGGAGTCCTAAATGTCACCCTGGTCAAAAGTAGTTCACTATATAGGGAATAGGGTGCCATTTGGGATGCACACAATGAGAACAAAGGAGATAAATGTGTTAAAGGGAGAGTTCACCCAAATTACAAAATGACACATTGGGTTCCTGTAAGCAGTCTATGGACAAGGTATGACAAAAATACCCTTTTAGATGATTTGAACATGTGTGGAAAATGCTAATATCGGCCACAAATCCTAAAATGTTAACATTTGGAAATAGTGCCTGTGAAACTAATTGAAAGCATGGATTTCACCCATACGTAGAATGTATGCACACATGACTGTAAGTCGCTTTGGATAAAAGCGTCTGCTAAATGGCATATATTATTATTATTATTATTATTGCGGTCATATCTTGTCCAAAGACTGCTTACAGGGTAAGAAAACCAATATGTAATTTTGTAATCTGGGCGAACTTCCCCTTTAATCCTGATAGAATGTACAGTAAATCATTCTACCCATAAAACACTGTGTCCTACACACAACAATAGCACCAGCAGGACACAGTGTGTGTGTGTGTGTGTGTGTGTGTGTGTGTGTGTGTGTGTGTGTGTGTGTGTGTGTGTAAGACAGCAGCTATAACTCTTCAGTAGAAGTGAACCAGGCGGTATGGCAGTGTTAGGAGCCTCACAGCCAGCTCTTTTTGTCCATATTCTCAGTGACTCGCTACTTCCCTCAGGGGTACTGCTCTGTAGCACCGACACCCAGCCATGTTGGCAACATTACATATCCCTTTCACATTCACTCGCTCACTGTCCCTGTGTGTGTTGTGTGTGTGTTGTGTGTGTGTTGTGTCTGTGCATGTGTCTGTGCATGTGTCTGTGCATGTGTCTGTGCATGTGTTTGTGTTGTGTGTGTGCTTACATGTGTATGGATGATATGCTGATCTACTTCTCGAGAATAACGTTTCCTGGCCTGTCTTCAACAGGGTTGGAAATGAACAGCCGCCATCTGACAAATGCGGGTAGATTTTGTCATTGTAAGAAAGGGTTAAGAATGTCTATTTCACCAGCCACATTGGTGGGTGGTCACACGGAGCATTTGGGAACAGTTATTTTTTTTATCCAAAGGCCACATGTAGAAGTTAGTCGAATTGACCAGAAAGGCTACTAAAGAATGACTTTGTTTCCTGGACAGTTATATCATTTTGTTCACACGCTAGGTTGTTTTTCAATGTTAGTTTGAGTTTGCTGCAACTGTCTGCTGCTAGGAAAACATCTCAGTCAGTTTTTCATCACAGACAAGCGAGTGCCCAAGTTACCATGGTAATGGCCCATTCCTTAGAGGGGCAGGTAAAAATGTTTGTCTCACCTAATGATTGTGCTTGAATGAGCATTGATCACTCCTGAAAACATTTAGTAATTTCTTATCAAACTATAATTGTTATTCTAGATTATTGTGTGTGCTTCTACATTTCTACTTACGAGCACATCATGTACCCGTAAAATATGTCAGCGTAGAGCCCTGAACTCTAATAATAAATAAGCCGTATCACTCAGCCTTGTGGCTGGGAAGGCACTAGAGCCCTGAACTCTAATAATAAATAAGCCGTATCACTCAGCCTTGTGGCTGGGAAGGCACTAGAGCCCTGAACTCTAATAATAAATAAGCCGTATCACTCAGCCTTGTGGCTGGGAAGGCACTAGAGCCCTGAACTCTAATAATAAATAAGCCGTATCACTCAGCCTTGTGGCTGGGAAGGCACTAGAGCCCTGAACTCTAATAATAAATAAGCCGTATCACTCAGCCTTGTGGCTGGGAAGGCACTAGAGCCCTGAACTCTAATAATAAATAAGCCGTATCACTCAGCCTTGTGGCTGGGAAGGCACTAGAGCCCTGAACTCTAATAATAAATAAGCCGTATCACTCAGCCTTGTGGCTGGGAAGGCACTAGAGCCCTGAACTCTAATAATAAATACGCCGTATCACTCAGCCTTGTGGCTGGGAAGGCACTAGAGCCCTGAACTCCATTCAGTCATTTGTCTGAGTTGCAATAGGAACTAACTCAAAGAGTTACGTCATTTCCGGTCAAAACTTGCAGGCTTGTTTTCGAATTGCTGTGCGTTTTGTTGCCAACCTATTTTGCTACCTGACAACTTTACGGGTTTCACTTTTTAATTACCGTTCATATATTTATTTATTTTTTCCTCAACTTTTTCACTCCGGACGCTTTATCTGGACACGATTCGTCAGGACCTCCAACAGCCGAAGCTAAGTAGTAACATTAACATGATGCCTTCTAATTGCAGCCGCTGTGCTCGCCTTACGGCGAGGATAGCTGTACTGCAAGCCCAGCTTCAGACGCAATCGTTAGGCAAGGGTAATTTCAGTGTAGGAAAAGATGAAACAGCGTCTGTGCCACCAGTAAGTACAGATAGTAGTATAAATCCCCTGGCACAGTCCCCGCAGCCGGACAACTTTCTCACGGTTTCTGGAAGGAAATGCTGTAGGAACGCTCAACCGGTGTCGCTCAATCAGCCGACAGAAACTTTCAACCGGTTTTCCCCATTAAGCAGCGGGTCGGTGTCAGAGGCCGAGTCTTCTCTGGTCTCTACTCCTCCCGTTACGGGGTCTGAGACGCCGAAGCTTCCCACCATTAGCTCTGACAAATTGAAAACTCTAGTCATTGGCGACTCCATTGCCCGCAGTATTAGACTTAAAGCGAATCATCCAGCGATCATACACTGTTTACCAGGGGGCAGGGCTACCGACGTTAAGGCTAATCTGAAGATGGTGCTGGCTAAAGCTAAAACTGGCGAGTGTAGAGAGTATAGAGATATTGTTATCCACGTCGGCACCAACGATGTTAGGATGAAACAGTCAGAGATCACCAAGCGTAACATAGCTTCTGCGTGCATATCAGCTAGAAAGATGTGTCGGCATCGAGTAATTGTCTCTGGCCCCCTCCCAGTTAGGGGGAGTGATGAGCTCTACAGCAGTCTCACAACTCAATCGCTGGTTGAAAACTGTTTTCTGCCCCTCCCAAAAGATAGAATTTGTAGATAATTGGCCCTCTTTCTGGGACTCACCCACAAACAGGACCAAGCCTGACCTGCTGAGGAGTGACGGACTCCATCCTAGCTGGAGGGGTGCTCTCATCTTATCTGCCAACATAGACAGGGCTCTAACTCCTCTAGCTCCACAATGAAATAGGGTGCAGGCCAGGCAGCAGGCTATTAGCCAGCCTGCCAGCATAGTGGAGTCTGCCACTAGCATAGTCAGCTCAGCTATCACCATTGAGACCGTGTCTGTGCCTCGACCTAGGTTGGGCAAAACTAAACATGGCGGTGTGCGCCTTCGCAATCTCACTAGGATAAAGACCACCTCCATTCCTGTCATTACTGAAAGAGATCATGATACCTCACATCTCAAAATAGGGCTACTTAATGTTAGATCCCTTACTTCAAAGGCAATTATAGTCAATGAACTAATCACTGATCATAATCTTGATGTGATTGGCCTGACTGAAACATGGCTTAAGCCTGATGAATTTACTGTGTTAAATGAGGCCTCACCTCCTGGCTACACTAGTGACCATATCCCCGTGCATCCCGCAAAGGCGGAGGTGTTGCTAACATTTACGATAGCAAATTTCAATTTACAAAAAAAAAAAAAAAATGACGACGTTTTCGTCTTTTGAGCTTCTAGTCATGAAATCTATGCAGCCTACTCAATCACTTTTTATTGCTACTGTTTACAGGCCTCCTGGGCCATATACAGCGTTTCTCACTGAGTTCCCTGAATTCCTATCAGACCTTGTAGTCATTGCAGATAATATTCTAATCTTTGGTGACTTTAATATTCACATGGAAAAGTCCACAGACCCACTCCAAAAGGCTTTTGGAGCCATCATCGACTCAGTGGGTTTTGTCCAACATGTCTCTGGACCCACTCACTGTCACAGTCATACGCTGGACCTAGTTTTGTCCCATGGAATAAATGTTGTGGATCTTAATGTTTTTCCTCATAATCCTGGACTATCGGACCACCATTTTATTACGTTTGCAATTGCAACAAATAATCTGCTCAGACCCCAACCAAGGAACATCAAAAGTTGTGCTATAAATTCACAGACAACACAAAGATTCCTTGATGCCCTTCCAGACTCCCTCTGCCTACCCAAGGACGCCAGAGGACAAAAATCCATTAACCACCTAACTGAGGATCTCAATTTAACCTTGCGCAATACCCTAGATGCAGTTGCACCCCTAAAAACTAAAAAAATTTCTCATAAGAAACTAGCTCCCTGGTACACAGAAAATACCCGAGCTCTGAAGCAAGCTTCCAGAAAATTGGAACGGAAATGGCGCCACACCAAACTGGAAGTCTTCCGACTAGCTTGGAAGGACGGTACCGTGCAGTACCGAAGAGCCCTTACTGCTGCTCGATCGTCCTATTTTTCTAACTTAATTGAGGAAAATAAGAACAATCCGAAATTCCTTTTGATACTGTGGCAAAGCTAACTAAAAAGCAGCATTCCCCAAGAGAGGATGACTTTCACTTTAGCAGTAATAAATTCATGAACTTCTTTGAGGAAAAGATTATGATTATTAGAAAGCAAATTACGGACTCCTCTTTAAACCTGCGTATTCCTCCAAACCTCAGTTGTCCTGAGTCTGCACAACTCTGCCAGGACCTAGGATCAAGAGAGACGCTCAAGTGTTTTAGTACTATATCTCTTGACACAATGATGAAAATAATCATGGCCTCTAAACCTTCAAGCTGTATACTGGACCCTATTCCAACTAAACTACTGAAAGAGCTGCTTCCTGTGCTTGGCCCTCCTATGTTGAACATAATAAACGGCTCTCTATCCACTGGATGTGTACCAAACTCACTAAAAGTGGCAGTAATAAAGCCTCTCTTGAAAAAGCCAAACCTTGACCCAGAAAATATAAAAAACTTATCGGCCTATATCGAATCTTCCATTCCTCTCAAAGATTTTAGAGAAGGCTGTTGCGCAGCAACTCACTGCCTTCCTGAAGACAAACAATGTATACGAAATGCTTCAGTCTGGTTTTAGACCCCATCATAGCACTGAGACGGCACTTGTGAAGGTGGTAAATGACATTTTAATGGCATCGGACCGAGGCTCTGCATCTGTCCTCGTGCTCCTAGACCTTAGTGCTGCTTTTGATACCATCGATCACCACATTCTTTTGGAGAGATTGGAAACCCAAATTGGTCTACACGGACATGTTCTGGCCTGGTTTAGGTCTTATCTGTCGGAAAGATATCAGTTTGTCTCTGTGAATGGTTTGCCCTCTGACAAATCAACTGTAAATTTCAGTGTTCCTCAAGGTTCTGTTTTAGGACCACTATTGTTTTCACTATATATTTTACCTCTTGGGGATGTTATTCGAAAACATAATGTAAACTTTCACTGCTATGCGGATGACACACAGCTGTACATTTCAATGAAACATGGTGAAGCCCCAAAATTGCCCTCGCTAGAAGCATGTGTTTCAGACATAAGGAAGTGGATGGCTGCAAACTTTCTACTATTAAACTCGGACAAAACAGAGATGCTTGTTCTAGGTCCCAAGAAACAAAGAGATCTTCTGTTGAATCTGACAATTAATCTTAATGGTTGTACAGTCGTCTCAAATAAAACTGTGAAGGACCTCGGCGTTACTCTGGACCCTGATCTCTCTTTTGAAGAACATATCAAGACCATTTCGAGGACAGCTTTTTTCCATCTACGTAACATTGCAAAAATCAGAAACTTTCTGTCCAAAAATGATGCAGAAAAATTAATCCATGCTTTTGTCACTTCTAGGTTAGACTACTGCAATGCTCTATTTTCCGGCTACCCGGATAAAGCACTAAATAAACTTCAGTTAGTGCTAAATACGGCTGCTAGAATCCTGACTAGAACCAAAAAATTTGATCATATTACTCCAGTGCTAGCCTCTACACTGGCTTCCTGTCAAAGCAAGGGCTGATTTCAAGGTTTTACTGCTAACCTACAAAGCATTACATGGGCTTGCTCCTACCTACCTCTCTGATTTGGTCCTGCCGTACATACCTACACGTACGCTACGGTCACAAGACGCAGGCCTCCTAATTGTCCCTAGAATTTCTAAGCAAACAGCTGGAGGCAGGGCTTTCTCCTATAGAGCTCCATTTTTATGGAACGGTCTGCCTACCCATGTCAGAGACGCAAACTCGGTCTCAACCTTTAAGTCTTTACTGAAGACTCATCTCTTCAGTGGGTCATATGATTGAGTGTAGTCTGGCCCAGGAGTGGGAAGGTGAACGGAAAGGCTCTGGAGCAACGAACCGCCCTTGCTGTCTCTGCCTGGCCGGTTCCCCTCTTTCCACTGGGATTCTCTGCCTCTAACCCTGTTACTGGGGCTGAGTCACTGGCTTGCTGGGGCTCTCTCGTGCCGTCCCTGGGGGGGTGCGTCACCTGGGTGGGTTGATCCACTGTTGTGGTCGGCCTGTCTGGGTTGGCACCCCCTTGGGTTGTACCGTGGCGGAGATCTTTGTGGGCTATACTCGGCCTTGTCTCAGGATGGTAAGTTGGTGGTTGAAGATATCCCTCTAGTGGTGTGGGGGCTGTGCTTTGGCAAAGTGGGTGGGGTTATATCCTTCCTGTTTGGCCCTGTCCGGGGGTGTCCTCGGATGGGGCCACAGTGTCTCCTGACCCCTCCTGTCTCAGCCTCCAGTATTTATGCTGCAGTAGTTTGTGTCGGGGGGCTAGGGTCAGTTTGTTTTATCTGGAGTACTTCTCCTGTCCTATTCGGTGTCCTGTGTGAATCTAAGTGTGCGTTCTCTAATTCTCTCCTCTCTTTCTTTCTCTCTCTCGGAGGACCTGAGCCCTAGGACCATGCCCCAGGACTACCTGACATGATGACTCCTTGCTGTCCCCAGTCCACCTGGCCATGCTGCTGCTCCAGTTTCAACTGGCCTGGGCCCTAGGACCATGTCCCAGGACTACCTGACATGATGACTCCTTGCTGTCCCCAGTCCACCTGGCCATGCTGCTGCTCCAGTTTCAACTGTTCTGCCTTACTATTATTCAACCATGCTGGTCATTTATGAACATTTGAACATCTTGGCCACGTTCTGTTATAATCTCCACCCGGCACAGCCAGAAGAGGACTGGCCACCCCACATATGCTCTCTCTAATTCTCTCTTTCTTTCTCTCTCTCGGAGGACCTGAGCCCTAGGACCGTGTCCCAGGACTACCTGACATGATGGCTCCTTGCTGTCCCCAGTCCACCTGACTGTGCTGCTGCTCCAGTTTAAACTGTTCTGCCTTATTATTATTCGACCATGCTGGTCATTTATGAACATTTGAACATCTTGGTCATGTTCTGTTATAATCTCTACCCGGCACAGCCAGAAGAGGACTGGCCACCCCACATAGCCCGGTTCCTCTCTAGGTTTCTTCCTAGGTTTTGGCCTTTCTAGGGAGTTTTTCCTAGCCACCGTGCTTTTACACCTGCATTGTTTGCTGTTTGGGGTTTTAGGCTGGGTTTCTGTACAGCACTTTGAGATATCAGCTGATGTACGAAGGGCTATATAAATAAATTTGATTTGATTTGAACTCTAATAATAAATAAGCCGTATCACTCAGCCTTGTGGCTGGGAAGGCACTAGAGCCCTTAACTCTAATAATAAATAAGCCGTATCACTCAGCCTTGTGGCTGGGAAGGCACTAGGTTAATTCTTGATGTTCACTTTTAGAACTGCTTACCTGTTTTTATTATTGTACTAAATTATTTATTTTAACATGCAAATTAAACAATATACCCCATTCATTCTTACTAGTAATACATGTATTGTTTTAGAAAAACAGAAAGCATGCTCATCCCAAAACATGTTTGTTGTTGGTGTAATTACGACAGAAAAATATTTGGGTAGGTAAAAAAATCATCAGCAGGGAGATTTTTTTTAAATCTACCTGCCACCGTGGCTGATGGACCAAAAAAAGTTAACTTCTTATGCTTTTGTGATAATTGGTAATGTAAGAAGCTGGGAGTGTGTGACAGGACAGGTTCAACAGGGTTAAATAGGGGAATTCCACTCTCTTCACAAGAATCCCCAAAACACATGTTCTTTAAAGCTGGCCATAAATACAATCCCATGATCCATGACTGCAGACCTCAAGCCTATACTTTATCAATTGGTATAACTCATCCACGACACGGTCTTAATTACAGTGCCTTAAGAATGTATTCATACCCCTTGATTATTCCACATTTTGTTGTGTTACAGCCTGAATTCAAAATAATTTGATTTTTGTACACACACACACACAATACCCCACCCATATTGACTAAGTGAAAACATGTTTTTAGAAAATTGTGCAAATTTATTTAGAATCACCTTTGGCAGCAATTACAGCTGTGAGTATTACTAGATAAGTCTAAGATCTTTGCACACCTGGATTGTACAATATTAGCCCATTATAAAAATAAAAATACATCTTCAAAATCTGTCAAATTGGTTGTTGATCATTGCTAGACAACTATTTTCTTGCCATCGCTTATCAAGCAGATTGAAGTCAAAACTTTAACTCGCCCATTCAGGAACATTCACTGTATTCTTGGAAAGAAACTCCAGGGTAGATTTGGCCTCGTGTTTTAGGTTACTGTCCTGCTGAAAGGTGAATTAATATCTCTCAGCATCTGGTGGAAAGCAGACTGAACCATGTTTTTCCTGGCTTAGCTCCTGAAAAAAATCCCCTGTCCTTAACAATTACAAGCACACCCATAACATGATGCAGCCACCACTATGCTTGAACATATGGATAGTGGAAATCAGTAATGTGTTGTATGGATTTGCAGCCACCACTATGCTTGAACACATGGATAGTGGAAATCAGTAATGTGTTGTATGGATTTACAGCCACCACTATGCTTGAACACATGGATAGTGGAAATCAGTAATGTGTTGTATGGATTTACAGCCACCACTATGCTTGAACACATGGATAGTGGAAATCAGTAATGTGTTGTATGGATTTACAGCCACCACTATGCTTGAACACATGGATAGTGGAAATCAGTAATGTGTTGTATGGATTTACAGCCACCACTATGCTTGAACACATGGATAGTGGAAATCAGTAATGTGTTGTATGGATTTACAGCCACCACTATGCTTGAACACATGGATAGTGGAAATCAGTAATGTGTTGTATGGATTTACAGCCACCACTATGCTTGAACACATGGATAGTGGAAATCAGTAATGTGTTGTATGGATTTACAGCCACCACTATGCTTGAACACATGGATAGTGGAAATCAGTAATGTGTTGTATGGATTTACAGCCACCACTATGCTTGAACACATGGATAGTGGAAATCAGTAATGTGTTGTATGGATTTACAGCCACCACTATGCTTGAACACATGGATAGTGGAAATCAGTAATGTGTTGTATGGAATTGCCCCAAACAGGATAAAATGTGAATTGCTTTGCCACATTGTTTTGCAGTATTGCTTCAGTGCCTCGATGCAAACATGATGCATGTTTTGGAATATTTGTATTCGGTACAGGCTTCCCTTTCACTCTGTCAATTAGGTTAGTATTGTGGAGTAACTACAATGTTGATCCATCCTCAGTTTTTTTCTATCACAGCCATTCAACTCTGTAAAAGTTTGAAAGTCTCCATTGGCCTCATGGTGAAATCCCTGAACGGTTTCCTTCCTCTAAGGCATTCATTCCCAAATGTTTAATAGTCCCGTACCCTTTCAAACATTCAACCTCCAGCTGCATACCCCCTCTTTAATGACTCCAACCTAAGTGAATGTAAACAGTTGAAGTCGGAAGTTTACATAATACTTAGGTTGGAGTCATTAAAACTTGTTTTTCAACCACTCCATACATTTCTTGTTAACAAACTATAGTTTTGTCAAGTCATTTTTCCAACAATTGTTTACAGACAGATTATTTCACTGTATCACAATTCCAGTGGGTCAGAAGTTTGCACTTCACAAAATGGATGACATCACGACGTAGGAAAATTATGTGGATATATTGAAGTAACATCTCAAGACATCAGTCCTGAAGTTAAAGCTTGGTCGCAAACAGGTCTTCCAAATGGACAATGACCCCCAAGCATAGTTACAAAGTTGTGGCAAAATGGCTTAAGGACAACAAAGTCAAGGTATTGGCGTGGCCATCACAAAGCCCTGACCTTAATCCTATAAAAAATGTGTGGTCAGAACTGAAAAAGGGTGTGCGAGCAAGGAGGCCTTACAAACCTGACTCAGTTACAACAGCTCTATCAGGAGGAATGGGCCAAAATTCACCCAACTTATTGTGGGAAGCTTGTGGAAGGCTACCTGAAACGCTTGACCCAAGTTAAACAATTTAAAGGCAATGCTACAAAATACTAATTGAGTGTATGTAAACTTCTGACCCACTGGGAATGTGATGAAATAAATAAAAGCTGAAATAAATCACTCTAAGAATTTTATTCTTAAAATAAAATTGCGATCCAAACTGACCTAAGACAGGGAATTTTTACTGGGATTAAATGTCAGGAATTGTGAAAAACGGAGTTGAAATGTAGTTGGCTAAGGTGCATGTAAACTTCCGACTTCAACTGTATTTACAAAAAAAAAAATGTTAATCACATTTTCATTTGGCGTACCGCCGACAGCATTGTGTGTACCCCTGGGGGTGACAAAAAAAAAAAAACATCTCAATTTAATCCATTGACCCAATGGATTGACCCAAGAACATTTTCTTGACTCAGGAACACGTCTCTGGAGGCGGAGTTCACGGCCACATGGAATGGACAGTGTCAGCAATCAGCAGGGTTCTTCAACGCCTCTGTGTGTCAATAGTCTAAAGTCTCTCTCCTTGTTTCAATCTTCAAGGCTATAAAATAACTGGTGAAATGATTTCCCTTGTCTAGTTTTTCACAGTCTAGTGCAGACAAAGGAAAGGAGACAAGGAAAGGTCAAAGAAGAAACTTTTGACTATTGGGAGACGCCTACCTACTGACAGATATCATAATCATCTAGGCAGCAGTGGAGAGATTGAAACCACCCAAGAGCAGGCTGGCATCTCCTAGCAGTGGAACCCTTCAAACCACTAGCCTATCTGTACATGAGGAGCAGCTTCCCGTTTTAGACCTGGGTCCGCCTGCGGGGAGCAGCAGATCAAACGCGATGCTGTCATGGCCCTCCCATCGCCCGATGACTAGTTGTAGGGCCTTGGTGATGGCCTGTAATAGAAAAGGGAGAAAGGAAATGTGCTAGCAGGTCTAGGAGGGGACGGTGAGTGTCCTGTCATTAAGTTATTTGTGGTCGTACGACATGGACGGAACGTGAAGCTCTGGCGCAGGCTCAGCACAACCTTGTCATTACATTACATTGACATCGCTTTCATTTGTCATTTTTTCCGTGGTTAAGTTCAGCACACGGTTTGAAACACACTGTAGGTATAAAGATATAACTTTTAGACTTTTTTCTTCAAATACACTTCCACATGGTAAGAAATGAAGTTTAGACCATATTTTCAAATTAAATCTGTAAGGAATTAACAATTCACAGAACATTGTATCCCCAGGCTATCATAACACTTGACAATCTCCAATTCAAAACCCTAAACATTGGTAATGTGGTCCATGTGTTGTTCAGGGGGAAAAGGCTAACCGCTAGCCATGATTTTCATACTTCATTATGAAAAGGCTGTTTCCAATTGACTTTTTCTACCTCCACTGTTCATTGCTATGCTGAAAAACCTTCCCTCAGAACACAAGTCTTAAGCATTGGCTGTTGGAGGTATGGCCGGGAGTGGTTGCGGACGTCTTCTAGTGGAAGTCAATTGACCATGGCAGTGTACTGTAGGCCGCTTGTTCATTTGGTTTTCATTCCGTGCCTGGTGAGAACCAGAACCTGGCTCAGTATCTATATGATTCCATGTGATTGAGCCCATTACAGAGCAACTGAGCTCTTAGCTAAGCCAGTAAGGCCACCAACACCAGCAACCGCAAGAGAAAACAAGCACAGGCCTGATTTGTGGATGGTGTGACAAACACCAACAGAAACACAGACTAAAACAACTAGGGAACAGGACCACCCCAGCTGTGGTTTGTTTATAATCACACATCCCTCTGTCTGATCATTTATTAGTCCATATCCTGTCTAACTAGCAAACTTAAAGACACGACACACATAGCCCTTGGCCACACGCTGAGCTCTGGATATTGCATTTAAAGGTCACAGAGCTGAGCACCTGTAAGGTGCTGAGTTTAACCCAAACCATATGGAATGGAATCCATTAATATGATCCATGTCCCTATGAATGTCTTCAGCAGGGACTGGGTTTGGGGTATGGCTGAGAGGAAATCTCTGTGCGTATGTAGGCTATGTGGGGATGATTGCATGTGGGTTTTGGGGGGAGTTTGGGGGTTGCGTCAGTTGAGGCTCCTCATAGGAGGAAGGGGCGGACCATCTTCAGTGAATTTCATAAAAAAAAGTTTCATTTTTAGATAAAACCACAGAAAATAAATTCTCATCACCAAATAATTGCCTAAAACATTGTTTTGCAAAGGTCTACAGTAGCCTCAACAGCACTCTGTAGGGTAGAACCATGGTATAGCAGGAGGACAGCTAGCTTTCGTCCTCCTCTGGGTACACTGACTTCAATACAAAACCTAGAAGGCTCATGGTTCTCACCCCCTTCCATAGACTTGCAAAGTAATTATGACAACTTTTGGAGGACTTCCTCCAACCTATCAGAGTTCTTGCAGCATGAACTGACATGTTGTCCACCCAATCAAAGAATCAGATAATTAATCTAGTATTGAAAGTATAAGCTACAGCTATCTAGCACTGCAGTGCATAAAATGTGATGAGTCGTTGACTCAAAAGAGAGAAAGACAGTAGTTGAACAATTTTGAACAAATTAATTTTTTCAAATATGAAGGAGCAAGAGAGAGGGAGAGAGAGACAACTAGCTATATTGTAATTTATTTTCACTTTCACTTACTTAGCTACCAAATGCAACTAGCTAGTTTAGCCTACTCAAACATCCGGCTCAAACAGAGAGATGCTATGTTAGCTAGTTGGGTAAGCTCAGTGGCAAGTAAGCTTTTGGACTGAGGCCCGCCAGTGTAACTGCTAAACTGCTTACTGACTGTACTGCATTATTGTAGGGGGTTTATTATCACGTTAGTTCTGTTAGCCATGTTGACTATGGCGATACTTTAGCTAATATGGTGACAACGATATAGGCCGCATGTGGGTGTTATGATATGAAGGTTTGGTTTGGAAAGGCTTTTTCGCCAGGTCACAGAAAGCTGATGTGTTACGCATTGAGGTCCACAAGCGAAGGGAAAAAGGTGAGATGAGGAGAGTGTGTAGATACAAGAAGTAATACAACTAGCTGTTTGCATGTGGCTATGAAAGTGAACTGTGTGTGTGATCAGGGGTGTATTCATTCTGACAATTCTGTTGGACTAATGATTACACCCTAGATCAGCTAGATGCAGGCAAGTATGTGCAAGGCGGTATTGAATGTGTCACTGTCTGTCCATGTGTGTCACCTCAAATTTCTCTCCTGACCTGTGCGCAACTGTGTTGTAAACCTTCATTAATAGGCTAGGTTGTAGCAATCTCATGATAGGTACAGGGAAATGTAAGTATCATGTAGTAGCCTAAACCTATTGCTGTTACATTGAACTGGGTGAATGGAATACGAATGACAGTCATCTAATATGCTGTAATAGAAATAAGTCCATGTTCGTTAAAAAAAACAATCTGCCTCATCTTAAACGGCACCGACCACTGGGTTGCTGAATGGGTATGTGCATGTTGAGGGATTGCCCTAAACAGTCGATCCACTTACAGTAAGTGAACTGGGCCAGAAGGCTACCGCACTCCAGGAGAACGGCGCAATCTCCACCATCAACCCACAAAGAGGCCTCCTGTCCTGGGCAGGCTGAGGCCCAGAGGTCCCCTGCCTGGATGGAACAACTGGAGATCTGCAACATCTTATACGTTCCTCCTCCTGAGAGATCTACGCCGATGAGACATTGTGGCTGACAGACAGCACATTATTACGCTGAATCAACCTCCTTTGTACAGGAAGCTACAGGAGATGGCTAGTGTTCATATGAGTTAAACATTTCTAGATGTGGCCTTCCTCTGACTTGGGGCATCAATGCCACGGACGACAGTGACTGACAGACACTTTGTAATGCTTCTACAATGGAATATCCTGGAACACTTACAGAGGGAGAGATATTCATCTACACAGAGTCTCAGGTTAAGTCCCAAATGACAGCCTAATTGCTATATAGTGCACTAATTTAGATCAGGGCCCATATGGTAGTCCACTACTTTTGAGAATAGGGTGCCATTTGGGGCACATGGTCTCCCAGGGTCTGTACTAAAACACTCCACCTGGCAGTGGTTTCAACCCTGCCCGCTTTGGCTCAGATGGAATAAGATCGGCATATATATGGTACAGTTGAATATTGTATTTTTCCTGCAGAGGTCTTCTGAAATAAAAACCACATGTCAGAGATTAGGAGCAGGAGGTTAAAGAGTCAATAAGGATCCAGCTTAAATCCAATTAGGTCTTTTACCGCTCATTTAGACCTGGGTCAGTGTGTGTCTCGTTCAAAAGTAGTGCACAATGTTCAAAAGTAGTGCACTATGTAGGGAATATCATGGCATTTGGGATGCAGAAGCTCTTTTCTGGGGGAATTCTGGTTCTGTCTGGCTGCTGATATGGCACATTTACAAACCCTATACATTCTCCACCGTTTTACATTCAGACATTTTAAAAAGGCATTACCCACAAACAACGTCTCACATGACAACCTAACCTAACACAAGTCCTGTGACTGTCTGAAGAAAACAGCAACGTCTTCAAGTGGATGAATGACACTAAATATTTATATTCACCTGATCTAATTAGAGCATTAAAACACTTACAGTTGTATACTTACAGGTATAAACATCAGTCAAAAGGCTTGTTTTCACCAGGTTGGAGCTGTTTGTGCCGTCATTCTGTTAACAAACTTTACATCTGCACTATTCTTCAAGTAAACATGCTTTGCAAACTTTTCAGTGAATTGTTACAAGTAGTCCTCGTGCATAGAATTGTATGGTTTGTTAAACTTTATGATCATTGGTTTTTGTTTGACATGCATTTTAATGGGAAAAATTCTCAGCATCACTCTGTTACTGTGGAATTCCCATAGTTCAGTGACAGCTTTGGACACAAGGGACTATACAAGTATTTCAGGAAATTTGGGGGATTGATGTCATTTCGGAATGAGCCAAGGTGGCAAGAGGGAAGGGTGTGTGTGGGGGGAGATAGGGAGAGCTTGAGAGGTCTCTTCAAGGTGCTGAATGTTGCTAAATAATTATATTCACCTGATCCCGATTGAAGTTTAAAACACCTTTTCCTAAAAATCACCCACCACTAAGACTGCACAGAACATGCTCCATCATTAAAAAAAATAATTCCTCGTCTGTAAACCAAATCAAATGTATTTATATACACCTTCTTACATCAGCTAATATATCAGAAACACAGCCTAAAACCCCAAACAGCAAGCAATGCAGGTGTAGAAGCACAGTGTAGAAGTCTGTAGCCTAGACAAGCTCGGGATCGGATGTGCCACCCTGAATTAAAACAACAACCGCATGTCTCAAGTCAGAGTAAATGGAAAGCTGTTCAGTTCAAGACATTTTCCAGCTGACCAACACTATGAAACGCAAAGTAGCTGTCATTAAAAAGCTGAAAAAACACCTCTGACCTACTGAGATGGTTGAGAGGTGTTGCCAGCCAGGGCTATTTCTAAGGTCATTAAAAACGAGTTTGTGTGGCTTTCTGCCAGGACCACATTGAGAAACACCAGTCAGAGTCTGTCATTCCCAAAAGCACTGTAACTGTGAAGCAATGTAGCAATTCATCATTAAACAACAGAGGGTTTCCTGAAAGGCTCAACTTTTTCCTCTGATCCTGCAATCCCAGGCTCCCACTCCTTCTGGTAACCTTGAAAGTGTTTTTGTGTGCCTTTGTGTTTAGGAGCTTCTGAAAAGACACATTGGGCCCTTGGGGATTGAACAGGACAAGCACGATTACTGATGTCATGAAAGAGGTCTCAAACTTTGATGTGATGAAAGACGAAGCAACACTTTCAAACATTTTACAACCAATGAAAGTCAATATCTTGGTCATTATAGAGCTGTTCATTATGTCTCCTATTGGATGAATCTACAGAAATAACAGAATTTAGTAGACTGAGAAGGATAGGAAGGAAATCAGCCAAATTATGAGCAGCACTTATACTGCCGGGGCGGCAGGGTAGCCTAGTGGTTAGAGCGTTGGACTAGTAACCGGAAGGTTGCAAGTTCAAATCCCCAAGCTGACAAGGTACAAATCTGTCGTTCTGCCCCTGAACAGGCAGTTAACCCACTGTTCCTAGGCTGTCATTGAAAATAAGAATTTGTTCTTAATTAACTGACTTGCCTAGTTAACCTGTTAAGTCGACCCTCTACTTTTTCGAACATTCTGTTAAAAATCGCGCAACATTTCAGCGCCCTGCTACTCAGGCCAGGAATATAGTATATGCATATGATTAGTATGTGTGGATAGAAAACACTCAGACGTTTATAAAACTGGTTAAATCACGGCTGTAACTATAACAGAACGTGCGTTTCATCGAAAAGTGGAGGAAAATCTGATTACTGAAAATGGAAATAAATATCCTTGCGCTACTTCCAGGAATTGTTCAAAGTGAACCGAATTAAATGAGGCTGAGGTTGCAGTGCCTACAGCTTCCACACGATGTCTAGAGTCTTGTCATTTGATTCGGCTTTGATTCTTGGTCAAACCGAATCAAGGGAACCGATTCCCTCCGGTCTCCGACCGGATGTTTTGGTCGAGCTCTCTCCAGACATTTTTTCGAGACGGACACCTATAGAATTTACATCGCCTCCTGATGAATTTTATCGCTTATTAACGTGTACTAATACCTAAAGTTGCATTACAAAAGTATTTCGAAGTGTTTTGTGAAAGTTTATCGTCGACTTTTTGAATTTTAAAAAATGACTTTACGTTACGAAACGCTATTTTTTTTCCCGTTTATCACACAGTCTTCATAGATCGATATCTAGGCTATATATGGACCGATTTAATCGAAAAAAAGACCCAATAGTGATTATGGGACATCTAGGAGTGCCAACAAAGAAGATGGTCAAAGGTAATGAATGTTTTATATTTTATTGTGCGGTTTGTGTAGCGCCGAATATGCTAATTATTTTGTTTACGTTCCCTGCGGGTCTTTTGGGGTGTTACATGCTATCAGATAATAGCTTCTCATGCGTTCACCGAAAAGCATTTTAAAAATCTGACTCATTGCCTGGATTCACAACGAGTGTAGCTTTAATTCAATACCCTGCATGTGTATTTTAATGAACGTTTGAGTTTTAACTAATACTATTAGCATTTAGCGTAGCGCATTTGCATTTCCAGAGCTCTAGATGGGACGCCTGCGTGCCAGGTAGGAGCAAGAGGTTAAATAAAGGTAAAATAAATATTATAGTCTGAGTGTATTACAACAATACCACAGCATGAACTAATCTAAAACACAGAACAGTGGACAGTAATATCTATCCCAGACAAACTGAGACACACACTCATTCACAGGCAGTAAAGAGAGAGCCTCACTAGCAGCCAGTCATGTAAGCCTACCTCTTTTCCTTTACTATGTCATGCATCTGCCCTGTGATGTCCAGTAACAAATGTCTGGTCAAGACACGTCTAGCTAGCAGGCCAGAAACAGACATCCATGTTCTAACATCATCCAGCAGCCCGTGCTGACTTCGCAGGGGGGAAACCGTGGGACCAAGAAGAGAATGCTCTCGTCCATGTGCGACTTCCCTTTCTGACAGAGAGAGCGAGAGGGGGTGTGTGTGTGTGTGTGTGTGTGTGTGTGTGTGTATGTGTGTATGTGTGTGTGAGAGAGACAGGAGGAGAGAGTGAGCGTGAAAGAGAAAAGTTCAGAATATTTAAAGGGATACTTGGGGATTTTGGTAGGGATTTTGGTAATGATTTTGGGATTTTGGTAATGATTTTGGGATTTTGGTAATGATTTCGGGATTTTGGTAATGAGGTCCTTTATCAGATGAACTCGTGGATACCATGGTTTATGTCTCTGGGTCAAATATAAAGGAAGATAGACATAGTTGTGAAAACCAATGCTAATTAGCATTAGCTATGGGTCTATGGGTATCTGCTAGCATGTTAAAAAAATTGAATCCACAAGTTCATCTGACTCTGGGGAAGTAAATAAAGGCCTCATTGCCAAAATCTCGAAGTATCCCTTTAAATATTCTGAACTGTTCTCTTTCACACTCACTCTCTCCTCCTTGAAAGGTCTATCGTCATCACTGTAGTCCCAGACTGGTATTAAACTTGGATGGTGAGTCTGGAACACTGTCCACACACAGCTGTTTAACAACTAACCCAGAGGTCAGACTGTGACTCAGTGGCTGGGTTACACTGGGCCAGGACAGAGAGCAGACTGATTCAGTGGCTGAGTTAGACTGGGCTAGGACTGGGTTAGACTGGGTTATGACAGGGAGGACAGGCTGCTCTAGGTCTGACTAATGAGGATCAAACAGAGATGGTTTGAGCAGAAAAAGATGTTCAACTACAGTTAACAGCACAACAGTTTTCAGCTGTGTTAACAGAATTGCAAAAGGTTTTTCTAATTTTTTATTTATTTTAATTTAAATTTTACCTTTATTTTACTAGGCAAGTCAGTTAAGAACAAATTCTTATTTTCAATGACGGCCTAGGAACAGTGGGTTAACTGCCTGTTCAGGGGCAGAACGACAGATTTGTACCTTGTCAGCTCAGGGATTCGAACTTGCAACCTTTCGGTTACTAGGTCCAACACTAACCACTAGGCTACCCTGCCGCCCCTAATGATCAATTAGCCTTTTAAAATTATAAACTTGGATTAGCTATCTCAACGTGCTATTGGAACACAGGAGTGATGGTTGCTGATAATGG
Source organism: Oncorhynchus keta (assembly GCF_023373465.1). NCBI lineage: Eukaryota > Metazoa > Chordata > Actinopteri > Salmoniformes > Salmonidae > Oncorhynchus > Oncorhynchus keta. Next base: position 44,746,458 of record NC_068442.1, read on the forward strand.
GCCTCTGTACACCTATGTAGATATTGCATTAAAAAATCTGCCGTTTCTAGCTACAATAGTAATTTACAACATTAACAATGTCTACACTGTATTTCTGATCAATTTTATTTTATTTTAATGGACAAAACAAATCTGCTTTTCTTTAAAAAACAAGGACATTTCTAAGTGACCACAAACTTTTGAACGGTAGTGTACATGTGCATATTACCTCAGTTACCTCAACTAACTTGTGCCCCCGCACATTGACTCCTGTACCCCCTGTATATAGCCTCGTTACTGTTATGTTATTGTTGCTCTTTAATTATTTGTTATTTTTCTATTTTCTTCTTTTTTTTCTTTTTTTACTTCAGTTTATTTTAGTAAATACTTTAACACTTATTTTTCTTAAAACTGCATTGTTGGTTAAGGGCTTGTCAGTAAGCATTTCACTGTAAGGTTAACACCTGCTGTATTCGGTGCATGTGACAAATAAAATGTTATTTGATAAGTTGAGGTTTAAAATCATCTGTTACATCATAAGCGCAGGATTTTTAGAAGGAGAAATGTGGCAGGTTGGGGGAAAAAAATACTCTCGCCCGAAAGTCCTCAGTTCTGTCATCAAGCCCACCAAGTCCAGGGGTTTCCTCATCAGTCAACAGTAGAAGCGATTGACTTCAGTCTTGGCCTTACAACGGCGTTAACATAAATCACTCTTCCGTTTAACAAGACCTGCCGGGGAAGGCCCACACTCTCATGGCCACTGAGGAACCCCTCCGATGGAAAAGTCTAACTATTTGTAAGAGCCTGGCAGGAAACATCAAGCCCACATGAAATAATCCACACGATTTATGATCCTATGCTAACACAGGCAATAGTTTTGTACTGAAACAAGAAAACCTCCCTGGGTTCAAAACCTCAGCAAGTTCATTAGGTTTGCAGTATTGTCCATGGCCCATCAACTATAAATGTACTACAACACATTTAAAAATCTTTCTCCACACTATCCTGTATTGACCTTCAAGTTCTTCATGTGGAAACACATCCCTACCCTTTCTGCTCCATTGTAGGTACTGTAAGCCACGCTTTCAAAACTCTTTCCCATTATTCTCAAATGTCTCCCTGACAGAGTGACATAGTGAGGCCCAGTCTGACAGTAGATGAGGAATGCATGAAGGGATGAGTTTCTTCAGAAAGGATGAGAGTTCACCCCCTGTAGGGTAAATGGGTGGAGCACACAGTACTTTCCATTGTACTGCGTCTCTCCAGATCCAAGCCATGATTCTACAGACGGCCTCTGAGCCAGGAGCGCATGAGTACAGACTGGCCCCATTTCAATCAGCTAGATTGTTCGCTTCCCTTATTGGCTTCCCTTTTATATATATCTACTGTAAAAGGTATTGGATAAGCGTAAGCCATGTTGAATGCATGAAACCTTTACCATGTGCTGTCAGCTACTGCTTGACCTCCCATACCTGTTAGAAGAGGTGAACAGAGCGAAAGGAGTGAGATATGCAGTTTGAATCTTCCCACTGAGTGACGGTGAGGAGAGTTGTCCATCCCCAGGGACGAAAGGAAATCCCTAGCAATGCCATCAGGCCTCCGCACACAAAGCAGTCTGGGAAACTCACAGAGCCACCATCTGGCTTTCAGCTTGAGGACTCAGCCGAGAGATAAGCCAGCCAGAGGAGTAACAGGATCCTGCGGGACCTCCCACAGATTCCTGGAGGGAGATTCTCCATAGAATAACAGGCAGGGGAGGGCATAGACCGTAAATTAACAACTGGGGAACACAGTGACTATCATTGGTGATGGGATTGGGACACCAGGGCCTGTGGAAGAAAAGGTATCCCTTTAACTCCCTGATTAGTTATTGACACAATTTCCTCTTTAGGCGGGGGTGGGACGGGGGTCATGCATACATACCCCCGAGCACGAACCCTGCAGGGGGCTCCACTTTGATCTTTAGTTCCTGACTCCTGTCACAACTGGAGAGGAAGGGAAGTGGCCTGACACAGCCCTGCATGAAGCCTCTAGTCGTGACTGCTATTTCCTTCAGGTTCATTCAATACACTCCTGACCAGGAATCATACACAATATCCTCCCCACAGCTTTCCCTGCCAAGCAGTAAGCAGTCCTGGGGTCCTGATTGTGTGTGGCACAGAAAGCGAAATAGCAGGGAGCAGCGCAGTCTAACTGAAATAATCACAGCAATAAAAAGGCTGCAGCGTCGCATTCCAAGTCTTAACGTCACTGTAAAAACAAAGGTTCACAATGGGAAATGCTATGTGACAGCCTGGGGTGTATGTACGGTATGTGCTGGGAGCCACCGGAGTTAATGTCTAAACATAGTGTAAGATCTTTCAAAAAGGGAGGTCATTCCCAAAGAGCATGCTTAATTATACAAGGACGGGGTTGACAGGTAAGTGACCTACTTGTCTGCATGCTCAACTCTCCCCAGGCACTCCACACAGCCATGTAGTAGTAGTAAGCTATAGTTACACCCTTCCATAATACCTGTCCTCTGTCCAGGGACAGAGATGTCTGTTTTGTTTTGTGAGTTTGTGTTGTGAGTTTTCCACACAGAGCCGCAGCAGCTGTTAGTTGTGGGGCTAACAAAAGAAAGCCAGGTTGAAGACATCTCTAAACCCTTCAAACATTTACCTTCCTTTCTAATGTCAACCAGGTGATGGTGAGTGAAAGTCGCCCCACGCAGCTAACAGGGTACAATATAACAGATGTCTTAGACATATACAGCTTTCCCACAGAGGTGTGATGCTTCTTTTTACTTCTTGTACTCGAGGGGGGTGTTCTTGGTCATTAACAAAAAATAACTCCCCCCTTATCCAGAAAGTCTAGCCAGAGGGTGGTACTGGTTTAGAAACCTTGTCCAAGACCTAATGAGTCGCAGTAAGTCTGAGGGCACTGGGGAAAGAGGGTGAACTGAAGGTGACAGCTATTACCATCCATAACAGCATTCCCAATGGATGCGGGGCCCTGATTGAAATCAGTCATTCAGGCCATAAATTATTTTCTCAACACTTCTCCCTAAAGCATCAAATTCCTCACTCACATAATCCCTGCTAACCTTTGGTGTAGTCCTAGTGTAGACTAGCAAATACGCTAGTTACGTAACGGCTGGATCGATAGTGCAACAGAACCTCTGCAAATTCAGTTGCACAGTCAGAGAGTACAAAAGACTTCCATATAATTCATTTACTTTTACAGTCCCATCCTGTCCTATTCCAGAACGACTCTGTCTTTGAGGTCACGATACAGAGTGTGACATTGCCTAGTGCCCTGGCCTTCCCGTTAGAGGCTTTTCACTATGCTTCCCACCACACGGCCTCCCTGCAGCCTGACGGGGCAGAAAACCACCGCAGTGGCCTGGCGTCATGACCAGCCTCTGCTGTAGAGGCTGGGACACAGCTCATGGAAAATATACTGTAGAACGGGGAGCCTATCACACGCCTGCACATTTCGACAGACCACATCACGCTCGGCGAGTGAGAGGAAAAGAAGCTGGGGTTACTGTTGGCTGGGAGAGAGCAGTTAATGCAAGGACCACACTGCCTTTTCAGTGAGCTCAGAGAGGACGGAGAGTTGTTCCTCCAGGCAGAGCCACTGGAAAGCGTGTGGTGAGCTGGGATTTGCCCGAGCACTTTTCAGCCAGGTGGGGCAGTGCCTCACCACTTTTGATATAGCTTTTTTTTTTATTAGACACAAAAGCGTTAAAATAGGTATAGTTTTCCATCATAGCCCACAGAAAACCTTTTTAACAATAGATTAATCCCTGTCAAATCAAATGATTTATTTGTCACATGCACTGAATACAACGGGTGTAGACTTAACCGTGAAATGCTTCCCAACGATGCAGAATCTACTAATTATAAACATGAGGAATAAAATATACAAGAATGGAGCTACAGTACCAGTCAGTTCGGACACACATACTAGAGTTTCTTTATTTTTTACTATTTTCTACATTGTAAAATAATAGTGAAAACATCAAGACAATAAAATAACATGAAATAACCAGGGAATCATGTTGTAACGCCCAAAAAGTGTTAAACAAATCAAAATATACTTTATATTTGAGATTATTTAAAGTAGCCACCCTTTGCCTTGATGACAGCTTTGCACACTCTTGGCATTCTCTTAACCGGATTCACCTGGAATGATTTTTAAACAATCTTGAAGGAGTTCCCACATATGCTGAGTACCTGTTGACTCCTTTTCCTTCACTCTGCGGTCCAACTCATCCCAAACCATCTCAATTGGGTTGAGGTCAGGGATTGTGGAGGCCAGGTCATCTGATGCAGCACTCCATCACCCTCCTTCTTGGTCAAATAGCCCTTACACAGCCTGGAGGTGTGGTGGGTCATTTTCCTGTTGAAAAACAAATGATAGTCCCACTAAACCCAAACCAGATGGGATGGTGTATCCCTGTAGAATGCTGTGGTAGACATGCTGGTTAAGTGTGCCTTGAATTCTAAATAAATCACTGACAGCGTCACCAGCAAAGCACCATCACACCTCCTCCTCCATGCTTCACAGTGGGAACCATACATGCAGAGATAATTCATTCACCTACTCTGCAACTCACAAAGACACGGCAGTTGGAACCAAAAATCTCAAATTTGGACTCATCAGACAAAAGGACAGATTTCCACCAGTCTAATGTCCATTGCTCGTGTTTCTTGGCCCAAGCATGTCTCTTCTTATTATCGGTGTCCTTTAGTTGTGGTTTCTTTGCAGCAATTCGACCATTACTAGTCCAACACTCGAACCTGATTCACGCAGTCTCTGAACAGTTGATGTTGAGGTGTGTCTGTTACTTGAACTTTGTGAAGCATTTGTTTGGGCTGCAGTTTGAGGCTGGTAACTCTAATGAACTTATCCTCTGCAGCAGAGGTAACTCTTTCCTGTGGTGATCCTCATGAGAGCCAGTTTCATCATAGCGCTTGATGGTTTTGTAGCTGCACTTGAAAAAACTTTCAAAGTTCTTAATTTTCCAGATTGACTGACCTTCATGTCTTAAAAGTAATGGACTGTTGTTTCTCTTTGCTTATTTGAGCGGTTCTTGCCATAATATGGACTTTTAGCAAATAGGGCTATATTCTGTAAACCACCCCTACCTTGTCACAGCACAAATGACTGTCTGAAACGCATTAAAGAAATAAATTCCACAAATTAACTTTTAACAAGGCACAGCTGTTAATTAAAAAGCATTCCGGGTGACTACCTCATGAAGCTGGTTTAGAGAATGCCAAGTGTGCAAAGCTGTCATCAAGGCAAAGTGTAGCTACTGAAGAATCTCAAATATATTTTGATTTGTTACTACATAATTCCATGTGTTATTTCATAGGTTGATGTCTTCACTACTTTTCTGCAATGTAGAAAATAATAAAAAATAAAGAAAACCCTGGAATGAGTAGGTGTACAAACTTTTGACTGATACTGTATATACAGTACCAGATCAATGTATTTATGTACATGAAGGGGTCCCGAGTGGCGCAGCGGTCTAAGGCACTGCCTCTCAGTGCAAGAGGCGTCACTGTAGTCCCTGGTTCGAACCCAGGCTGCATCCCATCTGGCGGAGATGGGGAGTCCCATAGGGTGGTGCACAAATGATCCAGTTTTGGCCGGGGTAGGCCATCATTGTAAATAAGAATTTGTTCTTAACTGACTTGCCTAGTTGAATAAATCAATGAAACCAGGGTAAAGTGACTAGGCATCAGGATAGATAAGAGTAAAATGAAGAATGTAACAGCAGTATATGATAAGTATAAAAGTGTGAGTGTGTACTGTATATAGTGCATAGTTTTGTGGGTTAGTGCAGATAGTCCCCTTCACTATTTAGCAAGTCTTATGGCTATTTATTAGTCTCATGGTTTGAGGATAGAAGCTCTCTCGGAGCCTGTTGGTCCTTGAGCCGATGCTCAGGGACTGTTTGCCGAAGGTAGCAGATTGAACAGCCTATGGCTTGGGTGGCTGGAGTCTTTGGCAATTTTTCAGCCCTTCCTCTGACACCACCTGATATAAAAATCCTGGATGGCAGGGAGCTCAGCAACAGTTATGTACTTGTCTCTCCGCACCACCCTCTGTAGCACTTTGTGGAAGAGGGTGGTAGATTTAACATACCAAGCGGTGATGCTGCCACTACAGCCCCATCGATGTGGATGGGGGTGTGCTCTCCCCTCTTTCTCCTCTAGTCCACAATCAACTCCTAACGATGAGGGAGAGGTCGTTGTCATGGCAACACTGACAAGTCTCTGACCTTCTCCCTGTAGGCCGTCTCATCGGCGTCTGTGATAAAAGCTTACCACCGTCGTGTCGTCAGCCAACTTCATGATGGTGTTGGAGTTGTTCGCAGCCACGCAGTCGTGAACAGGGAGCACAGGAGGGGACTAAGCACACACTCTTGAGGTGCACCCGTACTGAGGGTCAGCGTGGCGGAGGTGTTGTTGCCTACCCCCATCACCTGGGACTGTCCCATCATGAAGTCCAGGATCCAGTTACAGAAGGAGGTGGTAAGTCCCAGGATCCCCAGCTTGGTGATTTAATTAAATGTAACATTTATTTAACTAAGCAAGTCAGTTAAGAACAAATTCTTATTTACAATGACGGCCTAGGAACAGCGGGTTAACTGCCTTGTTGAGGGGCAGAACAAAGATTTTTACCTTGTCAGCTCGGTGATTCGATCTAGCAACCTTTCTGTTACTAGTACAACACTCGAACCACTAGGCTACCTGCCGTCCATCTGGCCCGGCGGCCATGCGAGTGTTCAACTGCTTAAAAAGTTTCTCACGTCGGCCATGGAGAGCAAGATCACGCAGCGTTCCGGAACAACAGGTGCTTTCGCGCAAGACTCAGTGTTGTATTCCTCAAAAAGAACATAAAACACATTTAGCTTGTTTGGGAGTTCTGCATCGCTGGGGCCCAGGGAATCGTTTTGCTCCACCACTCTGGGAACTATGGTGCCTCCTCTGCCTCCAACTCCAGGCAGCACTGTTATGACATTTAAAGTAATGTAAGTGATAATTTCACCCCCCTTGACAATTAAATTGTCTGAAATGCAATAGTCGCATGCTTTTGAACACAAAAAAATGTGATTATTTTGCACAAATCAAATTTAGAATGAAGCTAATATTGACACAACGGGTGAGCATGTACTGTAAATGAAAAGCAACAATGGACGCTTTCATAGACGGTAATAACCTACATTACAGAGTTAATTTCTCCCTAAAAAGCTATAAAAGGCTGGTTGTTTAATATCCAACAATCTGTCCAACCACGGTCCAAATACCATGGTGGAACAACGGCATATTGTACTTCTCTTCTGATTCAGACTGAATCAGTCTGCTAGGAGACCGTCTTGGGAAATGGACCTAATTTTCTCATGAATGTCATAGCTGGTCTGTCCGGTATGCATCAGGAGTGAGCCATCTGCTAGAGGCCACAAAGCGAACAGTGAAGTGAGGCTCACCATCAGCTCAGCCCCATATAAATACATTCCACCCTGATGAAGAGATGCTTGCAGTCCCCACATAGAGAACCAGACCACTCATTGGTCCTTCTGTTTGTTTCACAGATGCTTAGCAACCAGCCTCAAAGTGGTTAATCGTGACTGCGTCCTACTGTGTAGAACGTGACTGTGTCCTACTGTGTAGAAGTATTTATTCACTCAGGCAAAGCATGGAATGGTTTGGTTTGAGGGTTCCCCTCAGAAATTCCTATTGCATGAGAATAGTGAGGACCAAAATTACTCAAACTGACTTAACTCAGTTACACAATGTAGGTCTGCCTTACAATTTATTTAAGTAATGAATATTAACATTTGTGTACAGTAGGCCACCAAGATCCCAGTGTCTCTCTCTCTTGCATAAGCATATGGAGTAAACATGTGAAAAGTATTTAGGAATAAGCACCTATAATTAACTGAAACCACATAACTATCGTGGCATACCCTTATTTAGATCATTAAGAGAGAATATGTTTGGGCTTAACTTTACAAGAGTTTAGGGTTAACTAGTAAACCAACATCAAAGCCAGCCTCTGAAACTATGAGCTCCATCAAATGTCTAAGATGTCAGCTTTTTATGAAACTGTAGTTCCCCAGAAATGATTCCACTGAACCAGCAAGGTCCCCACATCCTGGAAAATGCTGCTTCACCCTTAATCTTCTGCTCTAACCCGGAGAACACTTCAGAGCATATCTGAGAAAGCTCTTGAGAGTCATTTTCAAGTTGAAAGATGGCAGGAGAATTGAGAGAATTGCCCAGATGATTGTTTTCCGGATGTTCTGAGGAAATGCTAGGAGAGATTGAGATATCTGATATGGCAAGTCATTGAGCTGAAGCCCACTGTATAAGAACAAAAAAAAAGAGGCATTGTTTTCTTGATTTAATTTCTCCTAGACTGTAAACTGTCTTGCCAAGCATTTGATCTCATGTGGGGCTCCTTCATTAGATAGATACATACTTAGCCCAATTAGTCATATTCTGACATGCCATTGGCAACATGTTCAATATGCAAATGTGAGTAGTTGCTTCAGCATGGCTAAGAAAAAGATAAACGGTTTGAGTGTATCAAGAACTGCATCGCTGCTGTTTTTTTTTTTTTTTACATTCAACAGTTTCCAATGTGTATCAAGAATGGTCCACCACCCAAAGTACATCCAGACAACTTTACACAACTGTGGGAAACTTTGGAGTCAACATGGGCCAGCATCCCTGTGAAAAGCTTTCAACACCTTGTAGAGTCCATGTCCTGACAAATTGAGGCTGTTCTGAGGGCAAAAGGGGGTGCAGCTCAATATTAGGAAGGTGTTATTAATATTTTGTACATTCAGTGTATACAAGCTGTGATGTGCTGAACTAATAATTGTGTTCTCATAACAGGCCTACAACATATAATCACTTTGAATCCATTTTCTCATCTCATTCAATACGCAAAATAGATCTCTCTGACACCACCGTGTACACAGAAAGGAGTTGTGTAGATCACCAAACATCTATATTTACCAGGCTAATTGGGATGGGAAAGCCTGAGAATTAGGAGGAGCAGCTCTGTGTACACACATCTGACAAGTCTGTTCCGATGGGGACATGCTATAACTATGTGAGCCCCCAGAAAAACAGCTGAGAGAACTCTAAACAATATGTTCCCAATGAAGAAAAATCTAGGACAATCATTGTCTAAAATTACCCTAACCCCCTCTCTCTGTGGCCTTGAGAGCCTCAAAAAGCTCTATACTCAAGGCATAGCTACAATGAAGCCCAATTCTGTGTTAGATTGGAGCCTGACAAAACAAAGTTGCTTCAGAGACAAAACACAGAAATGTAAACATGCCACCCAATAAACATCTTCCTAAGGGACGCGTGGTCAGATACAGCTATTTGATAGCATTAACGTCCGTGAGACTACAAGCAGACAGTTTCTAGAACTCTCTCTTCCTTCACTCCAATCTATTCTGCATGGGGTCTTAAGGGGGGTTTGTCACGATGTTTGCGATTTCACCGCAATGGATCTCTTTCGTTTACTCTCCCATCCTCTACTTTCCAGAGTTTTATGGTCACCTTAGTGTGTAGGCATCCAGGAAGACGTATGCCTTGCCTCTTATTAAGCGCATGTGGACGTCGTTTTGGCAATGCAGTCATTTTCCCTCAAAATCATGACTGGAGACAAAGCCTCGACATACTGTGAAAATGAACACGAGGGCTTACCCGTCCTTGTTACACAGCAAGTCTGACTGTGAAAATGAACACGAGGAGGGCTTACCCGACCTTGTCACACAGCAAGTCTGACTGTGAAAATGAACACGAGGAGGGCTTACCCGTCCATGTTACACAGCAAGTCTGACTGTGAAAATGAACACGAGGAGGGCTTACCCGTCCATGTTACACAGCAAGTCTGCCTGTGAAAATGAACACGAGGAGGGCTTACCCGTCCATGTTACACAGCAAGTCTGACTGTGAAAATGAACACGAGGAGGGCTTACCCGTCCATGTTACACAGCAAGTCTGACTGTGAAAATGAACACGAGGAGGGCTTACCCGTCCATGTTACACAGCAAGTCTGACTGTGAAAATGAACACGAGGAGGGCTTACCCGTCCATGTTACACAGCAAGTCTGACTGTGAAAATGAACACGAGGAGGGCTTACCCGTCCATGTTACACAGCAAGTCTGACTGTGAAAATGAACACGAGGAGGGCTTACCCATCCATGTTACACAGCAAATCTGACTTTGAAACTAGCACCCTAATGACAAGTTAATAGCCTGGAAAATAAAGCTGACAGGACCCTAATAAAAGTCAAGCGCAGGCAGGCGTTGTAAAAACAGTTGTAAAATAAAACTCTGCACACATGTTTATCGATAGCAGACTACTTGAGCTAATACTTGTCTAAGAATTTTAAGCAGGTTTTACTCTGTTTCAATGGCAGAAGTTTAAAGTGAGAGTGAATCCTTCCTCATTATCCCTCCTTCTCCAAGTAAGCCTTCAGTACTAAATGCAGAGAGCACAGCTTGTGCTGCCTGCTTTCCTGGGAACACGAAAGCAGAGTTTGTTCTAGTTGTGTACACATCACAGCATCCATTTGGCAAGGTCTCGATCATGAAGACCAATTGTAAATAGACCTGCTCATTCTCTTTAAATGCACACAACACAATCTACTCCCTTGTTCTGTAATTTGCTTTAGCGGATCTCAGTGGCTAGCCGGTTACATGGCTTCTTTCTACACTGCTTTTCAAACAGTCCTCATCTCCTCACTGCAGACAGGGGCACCAGCTGTCTGTCATCTGTGCTGGACTGGTCTGTTCTCGCCAGGAACTAAGTCATTCTAACGAGGAATCTCCACAGCAAGTCAAAAGACTCCACCAGGGAGAGCTAGCTAGTCCTGAGACTCACTACCAGCAAAGATATATTCCATTCCGAATACTTCCAGAGAACACATGTAAAACTTCACTTAACAGGACTCTGACATAAGGGAAACATTGAAAGGTTGAACTGGGGGTTAAGCTTGTGGAGTGTCTTTTTATATAGCTAAGACAACAAAAACAAGCCCTGTACAAACAGGGACCATGTGTGGCCCAAGTCAGGGGACACTGATGTCTAAGCTGTCACACTCACTGGAGGTTTTCTTCCATATTGGTCAGGGGAGGTTAAGACAAGTAATAGCTACCTCTCCAACCCAACACCCCATGTGGAATCTTCACAGGGTTATGACCTTGGCAGGAAGCAGTCAGTCAACTGCATTTGATTGAATCCCAACGAAGAATGCTCAATTCTCATAAACCCGATTACTCTCTCCCTAGTGCTATTACTCAGGTTTATTTCACAAGACAAAGGCTTTGTTATCCAAAAGGCATGACCCCAAACCGACTGCTATGGTCATCAGGACCTGCCAGATCCCAGGCATCCTCTTCTCAAACTCTCTCCACATTCCATCCATCAACCAAGCTAATCTGCTTGGGGTGCTGTGTAAGCCAGTGGAACATCTTCTTGTGAAATAACTCTATAGAGTCTTTCCGTGAGGGTCGTGACATACATAACCCAGAGTTTTGGGGAAGCCATGGGATGTACAGTGAAGGTTCTGCGAGGACATCTGGCCTAAGTGGTAGACGATGCCAACATACACACACTCTCAGCACTATTTTTCAGATGTTGCACTACAGCAACAGCATCACGACATACAGACTATGGAACTATTTCCTATCATAGAGTGTTCTGAATTTGCATGTGCAAGCCAAGTGCCACCACTACTATCAGTAGCACTGTCAAAGCTGTACAAAAAAGTCTGTAAACAAGCAAACACCGGCCATGAACAATGTGTTTACAATACTGCGTTGGTAATAAAGCATTATTTGATCGACGCCACTGCTGGGGCAGCTAGCTAGCTTTAGCTTGGTACTTAGCTAGCACCAATACAACCAGCCTGAAAACAATGACCAGTAGAAACTGCAGTCATTTTCATTATTCTTAGCAATGATTTAGGAATCTTTGTGAGTAACTATTAGCTAGGTAGCCACTTGCCTATTGAAATTTAACTTCAGTTCATTAAAATAAATAGCTAACCAGCTTCTTAACCCTGTTGCCCAAAGCTAACGTTATAATCAGCCAGCTAGTTTCATCTGGATAATGACACTCGACCGGACTGGGTTATGTGTTGTGAAGCCAGCCACAATAAGGATTAGGCACAACAGTGGAATTTGTGGTTAACCTTCAAAATAAAAGTACCTCTTTGAAAGTGATGCAGAAGGTTAAAATTGGTGGAATCATGCCATATTTAGCAGAGATAATGTTAAACAAGGTTGGCATGTGAAGCAATGAAATGGGGTATCAGTCTACTCGGTGACACCCACAGAACACAACTGTGAAGAGTATATGCAAATATTAGCGTTGTAGCTCTTATCGCAGGACTGTGACTGTGTGAAATCACCTCCCCAGTCAGCCTATTGTGTGTTTACATTCATATTGCACTGTACAGCTTTGCCTAAGGACTGGGGATCAATGAAACGGGGTATCAGGCTACTCAATACCCCAAATATTTTTTCAATTTTCTCCAAAACATCCACGCAGTATTGTTTTTCCTCAGGAATAATGTTCAATACACATAGGTTGACAATAAATGTGGCTCAATTCAGTTGTTTCAGAGTCCCGCAATAAGAGCTACGACGCGAACGTTTTCTGGGTGTCACTGAGTAGACTGATACCCCATGTCATTGATCCACAGGTAAGGCTGTACAGTGTAATGAGTATACCCCCAATGCAATTCTAAAGTCGAATACAGTGTGATTTCAACAGATTGTCAAATTAACAAATTGTCATTTTATAAAATAGCATTCCAACCTCGTTTAGCATCATCTATTCAATTCTGGCATAATTCTACTATTTGAATTCATTTATTTCACTGTCAATGACATACTTTTATTTTGAAGGCTAACCGCAAAGTCCACTATTGTGGCTAATCTTTATTGTGGCTAGCTTCTCAGACGGGTACGACCACCATTAATCAAATAAGACAGGTCTTATAAATTAGGGTTATTTTAGATGATGACACCTAGCTATATAATCAGCTAGGTAACTATATAGCAACTGAAACAGATGTCGTTTTGCTATGTTTTTGGGGGAAGGACATCATTTGCATCCATGAGCTAGCTAGCTGTTTTTATGACCAGCACTGTAGGTGTGTGAGACAACTTTACCAGCATCATAGCATGCATATCGATGAATCGTTGAGACATATGAAATACGAGTGATAGTGTAATCAATGTGTAATAACTACGTTAATAACAATTATGGCCGCGTTAAATTATTATGTGATGTGCAGTCATATTCAGGTCCTGATTGGTCAACAAGCTTATTTGACACGTCAAATTGTGTATCTTTTTTTGACACACAAAGACCCAAACGGCGTTTCATAGAAATCCTGGTTGAGAATGGAACATCTGAACAAATGAACAACAAAACAGCACAGCAAGTAAGTGAAATAAATAGGTTTTGATTATGTTTTACTGGTCATTTCCGTAAATGCCAAAAAAAAAAAAAAAATTTTTGTTCAGTGTGGTGTGTAACCTTTATTTAACTAGGCAAGTCTTAAGGATTATCCCCCTTTTTAACATTTCACCTAAAATGACAAATCCAAATCCAACTGCCTTTAGCTCCGGACCTGAAGCATGGATATGCATTTTCTTGATACCATTTGAAAGGAAACACTTTGAAGTTTGTGGAAATGTGAAAGGAATGTAGGAGAATATAACACATTAGATCTGGTGAAAAGATAATACAACAAAAAAAATGGTATTGTTTTGTAGCATCATATTTGAAATGTAAGAGAAAGGCCATAATGTATTATTCCAGCCCAGATGCAATTTAGATATTGGCCACTACATGGCAGCAGTGTATGTGCAAAGTTTTAGTCTGATCCAATGAACCATTGCATTTCTATTCAAAATTTTGTATCAATACTGCTCAAATGTGCCTAATTTGTTTATTAATAACTTTTCATGTTCAAAACTGTGTACTCTCCTCAAACAATTGCATGGTATTATTTCACTGTAATAGCTACTGAAAATTGGACAGTGCCGTTAGATTAACAATAATTTAAGCTTTCTGCCAATATCAGAAATGTCTATGTCTCCGGTTTTCTCTTTATCGTGTCCCTGTCATCTTGTCATTCTTCAGCACTGTTGTGCTGTACCATGGCTGTGCAGGTGCCTTATTTGGTGCAGAGGGAGGGAGCTCCTGTATTTGTTCATGGGGACGGGCCAGACTTGTTTTCTTTGCAAGCAACTTGTTCGCCATTGACAGTGAAGTGAAGAAATTGTCCATGGTGACATTAAAGTTCAACAAGCCTCACCACCACATTCTCAGACACTTGCTCACCCGCTGCCCAATGTGGATATTTTCCCAGATATTGAAAGCTGTTCAGCATGTACAATTACGCACGCTGTCACTGTGTGGCCTTCTCCAAGTATGTCAGAATAGACTACTGCTTTTATTTAGTGGACTGATATCGGGTACATACCACTAAGATTAGAATGGATCAATATAATAAATGGCCAGACCTGTTCTTCATTCACAATTGGTGATTGCATAATTATTCATTGTTCGCTTCATTAACTCGCCCATTCTACCCCATCATAATTTTCTTAATGTATTTAATCTGCTGTTATATGTGTGAAATTTGTTTCGGGAATACTTTAGGTTCAGTTGAGGCAATTATCAGGGTGATTATCAGATGCACTTTTAACAGTCAGAAGAAGGAGCGGGCCCTACCGTCGGAAGAAGGAGCGGGCCCTACCGTCGGAAGAAGGAGCGGGCCCTACCGCCGGAAGAAGGAGCGGGCCCTACCGTCGGAAGAAGGAGCGGGCCCTACCGTCGGAAGAAGGAGCGGGCCCTACCGTCAGAAGAAGGAGCGGGCCCTACCGTCAGAAGAAGGAGCGGGCCCTACCGCCAGAAGAAGGAGCGGGCCCTACCGTCAGAAGAAGGAGCGGGCCCTACCGTCAGAAGAAGGAGCGGGCCCTACCGTCAGAAGAAGGAGCGGGCCCTACCGTCAGAAGAAGGAGCGGGCCCTACCGTCAGAAGAAGGAGCGGGCCCTACCGTCAGAAGAAGGAGCGGGCCCTACCGGCCAGAAGAAGGAGCGGGCCCTACCGTCAGAAGAAGGAGCGGGCCCTACCGTCAGAAGAAGGAGCGGGCCCTACCGTCAGAAGAAGGAGCGGGCCCTACCGTCAGAAGAAGGAGCGGGCCCTACCGTCAGAAGAAGGAGCGGGCCCTACCGTCAGAAGAAGGAGCGGGCCCTACCGTCAGAAGAAGGAGCGGGCCCTACCGTCAGAAGAAGGAGCGGGCCCTACCGGGCCAGAAGAAGGAGCGGGCCCTACCGTCAGAAGAAGGAGCGGGCCCTACCGTCAGAAGAAGGAGCGGGCCCTACCGTCAGAAGAAGGAGCGGGCCCTACCGTCAGAAGAAGGAGCGGGCCCTACCGTCAGAAGAAGGAGCGGGCCCTACCGTCAGAAGAAGGAGCGGGCCCTACCGTCAGAAGAAGGAGCGGGCCCTACCGTCAGAAGAAGGAGCGGGCCCTACCGTCAGAAGAAGGAGCGGGCCCTACCGTCAGAAGAAGGAGCGGGCCCTACCGTCAGAAGAAGGAGCGGGCCCTACCGTCAGAAGAAGGAGCGGGCCCTACCGTCAGAAGAAGGAGCGGGCCCTACCGTCAGAAGAAGGAGCGGGCCCTACCGTCAGAAGAAGGAGCGGGCCCTACCGTCAGAAGAAGGAGCGGGCCCTACCGTCAGAAGAAGGAGCGGGCCCTACCGTCAGAAGAAGGAGCGGGCCCTACCGTCAGAAGAAGGAGCGGGCCCTACCGTCAGAAGAAGGAGCGGGCCCTACCGTCAGAAGAAGGAGCGGGCCCTACCGTCAGAAGAAGGAGCGGGCCCTACCGTCAGAAGAAGGAGCGGGCCCTACCGTCAGAAGAAGGAGCGGGCCCTACCGTCAGAAGAAGGAGCGGGCCCTACCGTCAGAAGAAGGAGCGGGCCCTACCGTCAGAAGAAGGAGCGGGCCCTACCGTCAGAAGAAGGAGCGGGCCCTACCGTCAGAAGAAGGAGCGGGCCCTACTGTCAGAAGAAGGAGCAGGCCCTACACTGTCAGAAGAAGGAGCAGGCCCTACACTGTCAGAAGAAGGAGCAGGCCCTACTGTCAGAAGAAGGAGCAGGCCCTACTGTCAGAAGAAGGAGCAGGCCCTACTGTCAGAAGAAGGAGCAGGCCCTACTGTCAGAAGAAGGAGCAGGCCCTACTGTCAGAAGAAGGAGCAGGCCCTACTGTCAAGAAAAGGAGGAGCAACGGTGGAAAAACATTTTTTTTTAAGTGACATGGCCTCATAAAACTGGTTATAACTCCACTCCAGTTCTGTTTGTGATATTAAGATTCTAACAAGCACAGTGTGTTATGTAGACTTATATAGGACAAGTCAATGAAGTAAGGGGGCTTGACTTTTTAATTTTTTTTAAATAGCAGAGTAATAGCAACTATAAAATCATGACCAGTGAAAATGACTGCTTTAGCGGTTCTAATGTTAAAGAGGAGAGGTGAGCGGTGAACGGGGCACTTGAGATTTCTTCACAGTTCAAATAGATCTTGATCAAATAGATGATGTTGTTGGTGCTTTAGAGATAGGAATAATTCGCTATTTTTGAAATGTTGTTAGGCAGGCATATGTGTTTTTAGACAGTCCAATGTCAAATCTGGATTTGAGGGGCACCACCATGTATCACATCAGGCCGTGATTGGAGTCCCATAGGGCAGCAAACAATTGGCCCAGGGTCGTTGGGGTCTGGCCAGGTAGGTGTCATTGTAAATAACAATTTGTTCTTAACCAACTTGCCTAGTTAAATAAATACAAATATAAGTAATCAGATACCAGTGTCTGTGTAATGGGCTGGTTGGTTATCCGAGGAGTAACTGGCAGCCAAAGCAAACACATACACACACTTCAGTGGCTGCTGCCAGCTGTTGGCATGACACGGCACACCATCAGGCCATAAAAAAAGGAACCGTGAAATTCTCTGATGGAGAACAAGTTCACCGATGTGTGTGTGTACCTGTTTCGATTCAATGGCAGAGGCATTGTCTGGAAAACGTTATGAATGAATGCAGGGAGAGACATAGTGGGGGAGGTGCCATCACAATTCCATAACCTGCGGTGTGTGTAGGCCTACTATGGATGTGCATGCGTGTTTGAGAAAGTCGTGCTAGCTTTAGAGAAATAGTACGTTTTGTGAAGATGCTTCATATAACTGACGGAAATTACCCTCTTAGTGTCGGACATGTGCTACTATAGCCCGTTGTGTTATATTTACGCTAGTAATTAGATACAGTAGGGATGGGGAAAGACAGTTTTACTCAAGTCCCCAAAATGATTTGCAACAAAACTGATACAGTAGGCTATACCAGATATACTTGAGCGTAACATTGTGTATTTTCTCCCGTCGCTACGGAAAGGACAGCACTGTAACACAGCCAACAGCTCACCGGGTAGAAACGGCGTCACGTTGCTCAGCAGCAGCAGCAGCTGGGTGAGAATACAGCTTATTGCAGTGGCCTGTGTAGGACACCGAATGATGCACTGTAGCCTAATAAAGATGACTAATATAATAACTACATCAAAAGTTGTTGGTGAGATTTACAAAAAAAATATTTTACCTTCTGATAAGCCAACTGAAGATAGTTGTACGGGATTCGCCTGTGGAAATCCTGGATGACATCCTCGCTGATTTTGTGCATGGACTGTGTTCCAACTTTTCTTCAATGCACTCGTTCTGACAATAGGATCTTCGGAGAACCACGTCAAAGAACTGCAGGTCCATGGAGGCGGAATCAAACGGGTGCTTGTTTCAAATGGTATGAGAAACATGGGCCTACTGTCACATGACAAACAACTGACAGGTTGTTCACTGAAAGGACCAGGAATCAGAAGTGTTTCTGAGTGTTTTTTATTGAAACGGCCTTAAATAGACTCTGCCCTAAAATGGACGCCAAGTGCGGATCGTTTCAGTTCTCGCCTGTTACATGTGTATGGGATTTCCAATAGCTAACCCTGGTCATGGAGAGAGAGAAATGCAGACATTTGATGATTTGCAAAATAATTTGATGCTGATGCAAGTACAGTATTATGTTTGAATTTACAACTGATTATTATACACTGAGTGGACAAACCATTAGGACCACCTGCTCTTTCCATGACATAGCCTGACCAGGTGAAAGCTATGATCCCTTATTGATGGCACCTGTTAAATCCACTTCAATCAGTGTAGGTGAAGGGTAGGAGGCAGATTACATAAGGATTTTTAAGCCTTGAGACAATTGAGACATGGATAGTGTATGTGTGCCATTCAGAGGGTGAATGGGCAATACCAATATTGAAGTGCCTTTGAACATGGGTTTGGTAGTAAGTTATAAGTGCCTTTGAACGGGGTATGGTAGTAGGCTATAAGTGCCTTTGAACGGGGTATGGTAGTAGGTTATAAGTGCCTTTGAATGGGGTATGGTAGTAGGCTATAAGTGCCTTTGAACGGGGTATGGTAGTAGGTTATAAGTGCCTTTGAACGGGGTATGGTAGTAGGCTATAAGTGCCTTTGAACGGGGTATGGTAGTAGGTTATAAGTGCCTTTGAATGGGGTATGGTAGTAGGCTATAAGTGCCTTTGAACAGGGTATGGTAGTAGGTTATAAGTGCCTTTGAACGGGGTATAGTAGTAGGCTATAAGTGTCTTTGAACGGGGTATGATAGTAGGTTATAAGTGCCTTTGAACGGGGTATGGTAGTAGGCTATAAGTGCCTTTGAACGGGGTATAGTAGTAGGCTATAAGTGTCTTTGAACGGGGTTTGGTAGTAGGCTATAAGTGCCTTTGAACGGGGTATGGTAGTAGGTTATAAGTGCCTTTGAACGGGGTATGGTAGTAGGCTATAAGTGCCTTTGAACGGGGTATGGTAGTAGGTTATAAGAGCCTTTGAACGGGGTATGGTGGTAGGTTATAAGAGCCTTTGAACGGGGTATGGTGGTAGGTTATAAGAGCCTTTGAACGGGGTATGGTGGTAGGTTATAAGAGCCTTTGAACGGGGTATGGTAGTAGGTTATAAGAGCCTTTGAACGGGGTATGGTAGTAGGTTATAAGTGCCTTTGAACGGGGTATGGTGGTAGGTTATAAGAGCCTTTGAACGGGGTATGGTGGTAGGTTATAAGAGCCTTTGAACGGGGTATGGTAGTAGGTTATAAGTGCCTTTGAATGGGGTTTGGTAGTAGGTTTTAAGTGCCTTTGAACGGGGTATGGTAGTAAAACCCTGAAACCTGAAAGAGTCAAATAGAAGAAAAGAAAGAGAATGTAAAAAGGACATAATTTGAAGGCTGTAAAACATAACACACATTCAGTAGTATCTTTATCTAATGAAGTATCTTTATGCAAATTCATCTTGATAATAATAACAGCAGATTTATGACAAGTTTACCATATATAGCACGTGATCAAGTACTAAATTAAGGGAAAATTGCAGTACAGTACACTCTAAATTGCACGTTTCAAATGTACAAATGTGAAGAAATTTGAATAAATAAAGTTTCTTGTCATGTGCATACAGGTGGTTGACCTACGGCACAGATTGCACATCTGCATGTCCAAACCAATACTTTCCCTTGGTGAAAAGTGAAAATCATTTAAATGGAAGGTGTATTCTAATCTGTTGGCCCCAAACAAAACACAATCAGGCACAGTTCAATCAAGCTGATATTTATGGAAGCTTACTCTGCAGTAGAGTTGCACAGTTCCAGTAACATTACCAGAATTCCTAGCTTTCCCAGAAGCCCTTGTTAGGGGATTCCGGATTTCCTGCTTATTTCCCCCTGTACATTTTGAGAGTCATAGGAACACTACTCTGCAGCACTGTACATTGGTGATGGTATATAATGAAATGGTAGCTACATTGGCTATATTTGAAAATTCCTTTAGTGGAGGAACTTGACATGAGGTTGAAAACAGAGATATGGCAGGTGTTACACATCATGACTACAGCCAACCATCTTCACACATCCAAACACAATTAATAACAAAAATACTTTCATGGAGCACACAAACCTCCCAAATGAACTCTCACAATCATAATGTAGGCGAGTCACACACAGTAGAGTACTTGAGTAACTACACGTATTCTGCTCTACTGTAGTCCTTCAGTGTGAGTAGTAGGCTCTCTGGTTTAAGCCTCAACGAATTGAGCTTCCTTGGGCGTCCTCTAGGCATAGTGTGGCCCATTAAACATAGTGGGTGCCAGGCCTGGTGCCAGGCCTGGTGCCAGGAATGACTTTGCGTTGGGTGAAGGATGAGACGGAGCGTGAGCCCTGGGGACAACTCCACAGATACCTGCAGCCCAGGAGAAATCCGCCCACCACAGAGCAGATACCTGCACCCCAGCTCACCAGCACAGCGTTGCCAAACTCAAACCTATCGGTTTAAAAAAGAAACACAAAATAACACACCCAGTCAACACCACAGAATGTAGTCCACATCAGCCACAAAACACAGATTATAAACTGGGTGGTTCGAGCCCTGAATTCTGATTGGCTGACAGCCGTGGTATATCAGACCGTATACCACGGGTCTGACAAAACATTTATTTTTACTGCTCTAATTACAGTGGTAACCAGTTTATAATAGCAATAAGGCTCCTCGGGGGTTGGTGGTATATAACCAATATACCACGGCTAAGGGCTGTATCTCGACACTCCACAATGCGTTGCGTTGTGCGTAAGAACATCCCTTAGCCGTGGTATATTGGACATACACTAGACCCCCTCGTCCCTTATTGCTTAAATAAACTATGTGTAGAATTCTAAATCGAAATAACAATTTGATATTAATTGCACTACAGCCAGGTGTAGTTTCTTAGCTTGTACAACAAATTGCACCCTATTCCCTATTTTGTCCCCTTCTTTTGACTAGATCCACCCTATGGGTCCTTGGTCAAAATTAGTGCATTCATAAGGCTCAGCCTAAAGACTATTACAATTCTTAACAGACAGAGTTGTGGATGATTCTGCTACCGTGCTACTCGACAGTACCTGTTATGTAAGGAAGTAGGTGAGTCTGAGAATTCAAAGGACTGGATGATGGCGTTGGCAAACCAGGAGGTTACCGATATGGCCAGAACACCTACAGAGAAGAGCAATATTAGAACATCTTATTACACACAATTTCATATCAGCTTCTCTCACACCTAGAGTTAAAACTATCAGCATTTTCAGTGGTAAAAGCAGCATTTTGGGCTATGGTACAGAGCTGTATGCTAAAGCACAGAGTTATGTAGTATCAGATGGGACCATTTTTTGGCATTTCACAATGTAGCATTTACTGTTCAGAGCTAAATCAATAAAAACAACTTTCATTACTGATATGATAATGTAGCCAACTGTACCTGCAATGGTGAAGAGGAATCCTCCAACAATGGCAACTCTATCCTTCTGCTTTTCATCCTCCTCCAGGCATCGAGTGCATCTCATCCCCAGCGTGGCTACCAGCACCCCAATGGCTGACAACAGGACACTGAGGATCATCACCACTCGGGTGGTCAGAATCTCCGCTATACGCACAGGGCAAATGTCAAAGGCCAACGCAAACTCTCAACACTCAGTCGGAGATTGAATATGGCTACATTGAACACATCCATATCAAAGTCACAAGTCAGTGTGAAACTTACTGAGAGAAAGAACATAGACACTGGAACAGTGTGTGAACAAGTATGATTTGTAATAATAAATGTTTGTAGTCATCTGTTTCAATTATCAACATGTATTGTGTATTATTAGGCTTATTTGTATCTTTTCATTGTAATCGGACATCAACAAGTAGCCCACCATTATATTAAGCTATATTGTGCCTGCTATGAAGGTGAGTGACCACGAGTGATCGAATAGTGGGTGATGATGGCAGACACTAAGGAAAACGTACCTGGCAGGTGAAAGAGTGACTTGTAATTGACGCACATCGTGTGTCTTGTGGCGTCGACGGTGCATGACATCCATAACCCCAGGTACGTTTCCTTTGATGTTATCGTGCTCTCTGTGTAAGAGTGCCTTTTCCACTCCACCATAGTGGTGGCAATCGCTGAGCCAACAAGACCGATCAAAGCAAGAGCATAACCGGGAAGTTGAACCGCAGAGCTCGTCATGGTATTCCGATGAAATTATGATTGATAATAAAGGCTACTAAAATGGGGGTTGATGAAAAATAGACAAAATACATGAACAGTGGAAAATCGAATCTTTAAATTGTTGAAATGTCCTTGATTCTCAATGTCTGTTAAATCTATTGAAGCAAACCGAACTCCGTTAAAGTTTAATTCCTGCCGCGTTGTGGACCGTTATCTCGTACTCTCAGCATTGCGCCTGTGTTCAGTGATTAGTGCATCCACTCTTGGCTATTTAAACCGTCTGCGGGACAATTCTCGAGCGCATACTAGTGGTTATACATAGATCGATTTCTATGAAAAGCTCAGCACGTTCTCATAATGGGTGTGATAGTCTTTCCCTCTACCATTCATGCCCTATTTTTTTTATTTTTAAGAACTACGTGAAAATCAACTAAGACAAATTTATTCCACGGCACAAAACTAAAGCTGTGATGTGTATTAATCTGCTATAGTCACTCACATCCTACTTGTGATAATTGTGTTTTATTAATTTCATTACAATATATTCACATTAGATGGCCTTCCACATAATTCATATTTATATGCTTATGACATAGTCTGAGCTGTTAAATGAGTTTGCTTATCATTACGTTTTTCCAACCCATATGAAAATCAAACCCTTGGTGATTTTTTCCCCAGTTTACACAAAATCCAAACCAGTTTTAAATCCAATCAATGCAGTTGATTTTAGGCCTATGTAATGGTCTTACATTTTCAGGATTGTCAGGTTTTGTATGCAATTTGTATTTAAAACTAATGTAAACTCACCCCATTCCGTACAAATGTGCGCAACCGCAACATCAACATCGGGGGTGTGAATTAGGTTTCTAGTCAAGCGTTGATGACATGGTAATGGATCTATAGTATTGGAGAAAAGTTGAGAAAACTGACCCTCCTTTACATCTTGACGTGTCATGTCGTAATGTACATCAGGCATACAGCAACTATTTCTGTCTTACAATCTCTCTCCACCAGGTGTAGCACTTCTATCATCCTTTAAAAACAAGAAATGGACAGTGACAGGGGTAAGGGGGGATACCTAGTAATTTTTTTCATCATCATTGCATGTGATCATCATTCTCAAAGCTACTGTTTACTTCTAAGGTCACTTTAGCATCATTATTCAAATTTGACACAAACCTTCAAATAGGTATGTAATGACACAGTATATAAAGTATTTATAGTGTTTTATTTACATTTTAGAGGCGATAAGGTGATGTTGGACAGACCGAGTGAAAAAAGCTATTTTCTCCTTCTCACTATCACGCATTAGTTTAGCTTCCCCACCCGCCATTTTTAAAAAGACCCGACGGGGCTCATTGCCTTCTTGAATTATGCAGAAACGGGCAGCGTTTAGGTCATGTAATTGATTCTGTTGGAAAGGGGAGAAATTGTGCTTTACAATGGTATTGACATTACAGTTGATCTGGAAGTATTACGTTTTCGGGGCGCTAAAATAAGGGCAATTGTACAGACCCAGGCGATGTACGAATTTACGTGAGTTTATGTTAGCCATGTTTACTGTATTTAAATGTTTCACAAACACAGTTTATGTTTACATACAATGCAATCGGAAAGTATAAAGACCCCTTGACTTTTTTCCATATTTTGTTACGTTACAACCTTATTCTAAAATGTATTAAATCGTCTCCCCACCCTCATCAATCTACACACAATACCCCATAATGACATAGCAAAAACCTTTTTTAATGAATTTTTGCAATTTTTTATATATATGTATATAAAAGCTGAAACATCACATTTACATACAAGTTTTCTGACACCTTGAATTTTTCCACATTTTGTTACGTTACAGCCTTATTCGAAAATGTACAAATATACACACAATACCCCATAATGACAAAGTGAAAACAGGTTTTTAGAATTTTTTGCAAATGTATAAAAAACATAAATACCTTATTTACATATGTATTCAAACCCTTTGCTATGGGACACGAAATTGAGCTCAGGTGCACCCTGTTTCCATTGATCATCCTTGAGATGTTTCTACAACTGTGGTAAATTGAATTGATTGGACATGATTTGGAAAGGCACAAACCTGTGTATATAAGATCCCACAGTTGACAGTGCACGTCAGAGCAAAAACCAAGCCATGAGGTCGGAGGAATTGTCCATGGAGCTCCTAGACAGGATTGTGTCAAGGCACAGATCTGGGGAAGGGAACCAAAAAATGTCTGCAGCATTGAAGGTCCCAAAGAACACAGTGCCCTCCATCATTCTTAAAATCGAAGAAGTTTGGAACCACCGAAAACTCTTACTAGAGCTGGCCGCCCGGCCAAACTGAGCAATCGGAGGAGAATGGCCTTGGTCAGGGAGGTGACCAAGAACTCGATGGTCACTCTGATAGAGTTCCTCTGTGGAGATGGGAGAACCTTCCAGAAGGACAACCAACTCGACAGCACTCCACCAATCAGTCCTTTATTGCAGAGTGAAAGAGACGAAAGTCACTCCTCAGTAAAAGGCACCTGACAGTCCGCATGGAGTTTGGCAAAAAGCGCCTAAAGACTCTCAGACCATGAGAAACACGATTCTCTGGTCTGATGAAACCAAAACTGAACTCCTTGACCTGAATGCCAAGCGTCACGTCTGGAGGAAACCTGGCACCATCTCTACGGTGAAGAATGGTGGTGACAGAATTATGCTGGGGGGATGTTTTTCAGTGGCAGGTACTGGGTGACTAGTCAGGATCAAGGGAAAGGTGAACAGAGCAAAGTACAGAGAGATCCTTGATGGAAACCTGCTCCAGAGTGCTCAGGACCTCAGACTGGAGCAAACGTTCACCTTACAACAGGACAATGACCCTAAACACTGTCGTGTCTTTGGCTATGCCGGATTAAGTGATATGACATGCTAATCTATAAAATAATTTCTCCGTAATTAATATCACTTGATTGAGCTAATCATGTATATGTAATTAACTAGAGAGTCAGGCACCACAAAATACTATTTATAGAGGTGTTATCTTCCGAATAAACTCTTAAAGACCTAGTAATATTTTACATCAATAGCAGTCAATATCAATCGTTATCTTAATTCAGTCTCATCTGAAAGTTGTAAATTGTTGGTTATCTGCACGAACCCTGGCTAACAA
Organism: Oncorhynchus keta; assembly: GCF_023373465.1. Taxonomy (NCBI): domain Eukaryota; kingdom Metazoa; phylum Chordata; class Actinopteri; order Salmoniformes; family Salmonidae; genus Oncorhynchus; species Oncorhynchus keta. The sequence continues at coordinate 44,771,772 of NC_068442.1, forward strand.
TTTGAATCAGCAATACAAAATTGGGTTTAATTATTTATTTACTAAATACCTAACTAATTACACACACATAATTAAATCAAAACTTGATTACAAATGACGTCATAAAGGAAAACGTCCCTAGTGGGCGGAACAGATATGACAGCTTGTTACACAAAGGAAAAGGGCTGGGTTTGAGTGAAAGAGCGGGAAGACTGATTGACACAGGGAGAAGCTGTGCTATCGTAAATACAGTATCTGATGCATTCTAAATTACCGCCCATTTGGAAAAGGAAAATGCAATAAACATTTACTCTGAGCTGCGCTGTAGGTTGGTTGGTGGTAGATGGAAGGCCGTGTTGCCAAACCGAGTCCTTTGAAGAATGTCTCTGTCAGTTGGATACGTTGTAGTAACGTTGTTGGGTGATAGACGGGATACTCTGTCTGTTCCTTCCTAACCCTCGTTGCATCTGCTGTTGCTAACTCAACGGCTAGGAGGTATCACTTCTGTAGTGAATAAGAGTTCAAAGTTCATACCATTCGCAACCAAAGCTCACGCTGATGTTAGCTTCATTCTGTAGTTATTATCTGAACCATTCTGACATCGGACCGTCGCCCTACATCCTCGGTACAGGAGGTTAATATTGTCGTCAAGGGCTTATATAGGAAGGGAGAGGAGGGCGTGTTTGAAAAGTTTTATAGCCCATGTCCCTTCACAGGGGCGAGCCACTGATTGAGCAGAACCCAGTCTTATGAAAACCCAAATCTCACATTTTAGAAGCTGAAATCACATTTCAGCCCATCTTGAATAATTTCATATTCAAACATTTAAATTGAACGATAATTCCATGTGAATCCGATAACTCTGATGTGTAGACTTTCCACTGTAGAGTTTGTCATCTTAACATTGATGAGACTTTCTCAGATGACAACCAAACTGACATCATATTCATTAAGTACCATGTTCAATTGGTCGCATTACCAGAATATAGTTAATTTCCCCCCACCTTCTGATGTTCCCAGAATCTCTGTTAACCAATGGTTTTGCAAATGTAACATCAGTAGGGTAGAGAGAGGAAAAGGGGGGAAAGAGGTATTCATGACTGTCATAAACCTACCCCCCAGGCCAACGTCATGACAGCACACAGCCAAGACAACGTAGGAGTGGCTTAGGGAAAAGTCTCTGAATGTCCTTGAGTGGCCCAGCCAGAGCCCGGACTTGAACCTGATCGAACATCTCTAGAGAGACCTGAAAATAGTTATGCAGCAACGCTCCCCATCCAACCTGACATAGGCTAAGAGGATCTGCAGAGAAGAATGGGAGAAACTCCTCAATTACAGGTGTGCCAAGCTTGTAGCATCATACCCAAGAAGACTCAAGGCTGTAATCGCTGCCGAAGGTGCTTCAACAAAGTACTGTTTTTAGACAAGTTGAGTATCTGGAGCATCAGCATTTGTTTGTTCAAATACAGGCTCAAAATGGCCAAAAACAAAGATCTTTCTTCTGAAACTCAGTCTATTCTTGTTCTGAGAAATGAAGGCTATTTCATGTGAGAAATTGCCAAGAAACTGAAGATCTCGTACAACACTGTGTACTACTCCCATCACAGAACAGCGCAAACTGGCTCTAACCAGAATAGAAAGAGGAGAGGGAGGCCCGGGTGCACAACTGAGCAAGAGGACAACTACATTAGAGTGTCTAGTTTGAGAAACAGACGCCTCACAAGTCCTCAACTGGCACCTTCATTAATTAGTACCTGCAAAACATCAGTCTCAACGTCAACAGTGAAGAGGCGACTCCGGGATGCTGGCCTTCTAGGCAGAGTTCCTCTGTCCAGTGTCTGTGTTCTTTTGCCCATCTTAATCTTTTTTTTATTGGACAATCTGAGATATGGCTTTTTCTTTGCAACTCTGCCTAGAAGGCCAGCATCCTGGAGTCGCCTCTTCACTAAAGGAGTGTACACCCACCAGATGTAGTGATCATAATATAATAGACATATTTAGAAAAAAAATATTCCAAAGACCGGACCTAAAGTTGTGTAGTAACCATAATTCAAGAGGTTTTGCAATGATTCCTATGTCGAATAAGTAAAAAATATTTGTTGTTCTGAGGAACAGCCTGACACTACACTTGAAGCATTTATGGAACTGCTTCTTCTGTTGCTGATATTTTATTTAACTAGACAAGTCAGTTAAGAACAAATTCTTATTTACAATGACAGCCTACCACGGACGACACTAAGCCAATTGTGCGTCACCCTATGGTACTCCCAATCACGGGCAGTTGTGATACAGCCTGGAATTGATCCAGGGCCTGTAGTGATGCCTCTATCACTGAGATGCAGTGTCTTAGACCGCTGCGCCACTTAGGAGTCACTTGATAGGCATGCACCCATCAAGAAATGGATTGTTGGAACTGCCAAATCCCCATGGAGAGACGATGAATTGTAAAACTGCATGGATGAGAGCGATGAGGCAAAGAGAATAGCAAATAAGTCTGACAACATAGCAGACTGGCAAAAATACAGCACATTTAGAAATCACGTAACTAAACAAAAATAAGGAACTTATATCCTTCATTGAGGCAAATGGCTTGTTTATATCAAAACCCTTTGATATTGCCAACCAGTTTATTCACTTTTTTGATGACAAGATTAGCAAATTTACACGACATGCAAACAACAAATGCTGAGCCTTCATATTCATGCATAATGTACCAAATAAGGAAAGACTGTAGTTTTAAGTTCAGCAAAGTGGGTGTGGAAGAGATGAAAAAAGACTAGAGGACAGTGTGTACCTTCACACGTGGAGAGGGGGCAAAGGTTATTGAAGAATGTGGCGATTGAGCAAAGATAGGGCTGACTACTGCCCCCTTTGGAGGAATTGCGTGCCCATAGTAAACAGAAAAAAAATCTGTCCAAAATTGCTAATATATGCATATAATAATTATAATTGAATAGAAAACACTCTAAAGCTTCTAAAACCGTTCAAATTCTGTCTGTATGTAAAGCAGAACTCTCAGGGCAGCCATTCTCCCAAACTCTCTCTTGTCATCATGAAAGTTGGGCCAACTTTGACGTCATCGCCCCCACCCTTCCCAACCAGCTACAGATCTGGGAACAGTTTCTATGTCTGCTTTCAATGGGGCTTGTCATTGTGAGAATCGCGCGCTGCCTCCACTTTTGGTGGGCTGAAACCTTCAGGTCAAGCGAAAATATATGCACTTTGATGCGCACGTCGGGTCCAGAGCTCTCTTTCTTCCAGGGTTGACCAAACGATGTCTGTTTGTCTGTTCGAGCTAAGGATTGGTTTGCATGTTCAGAACATGTTAAAGCTTGATTCTGCACTTAGTTTGACCAGTTTCGTCGACATATAATATGTAATTTTGAAGTTTAGATGCGCATCCACTAGAATTTTGGCTGCATTTCAGACGGAATTTGTCGTGTTTGATAGCCCAAAGACACAGACTTGAAAACCAAACACAGTTTTTGGTAAGTATGACTACTTCCACGGCTTATGATCGAAGAACATCAAAGGTAAGGGAATATTTATGTGGTTATTTTTGTGTTTCTGTGGAGTCCAACATAGAGGAGACATAATGCTAATGTGTGAGCACCGTCTCATATTATAGCCTAGTGAACGAATTCTGTAACGTTAAAAATAAATGTAACACAGCGGTTGCATTAAGAAGAAGTGTATCTTTCTATCTATATGTAGAACATGTATATTTAGTCAAAGTTTATGATGTGTATTGCTTGTTGTCTGACGTTATCTGCCGGAGCTATCATCATTTCTCCGGACATTTGAGTAACATTTTTTGAACATTGCGTCATTGTAAACAGAGATGTATGGATATAAATAGCATATTATTGAAAAAAACATAAATGTACTGTGTAACATGTCCTATTACTGTCATCTGATGAAGATTTTCAAAAGGTTAGTGAATTATTTTTCTTTGAATCCTGCGTTTGTTGATTGCATATTTTGTTCAACTTGGCTATTCAAATTAGCTGTGTCTTTGGTGGTGGTTTGACATAAATATGTGCTATGTTTTCGCCGTAAAACTTTTTAGAAATCTGACTTGCTGTCTGGATGAACAAGGTGTTTATCTTTCATTTGAGCTATTGGATTTGTTAATGTGTGGAGGTTAAATATTTCTAAGAATATTTTTGCATTCCATGCGCCACCGTTCCAGCTGAACGTGGTAGGGGTCGTTCCCAAAAGGGAACCCTACCCTGTCAACAGGTTAAGGAGACTTCATTGCCGAGTGTAACCCTAGAAAGCAAGCTGTCATGGTCAAAACATATCGGCTCAATGGTTGTTAAAATGGGAACAGATCTGTCCGTGACAGGGCGTTGCTCTGCCTTCTTGACATCTCAGTCGACCAGACAGGTTCTACAGGCCCTAGTTTTGTCGTACTTGGAATACTGCCCAGCTGTTTGGTCAAGTGCGGCAAAGATGAACAAAGGTAAATTGCAGTTGGTCCAGAACAAAGCAGCATGTATTTCACTTAGATGTACACGGAGGGAATGTGTCAGTAACAGGATGTCAATCTCTCCTGGTTCAAAGTTGAGGAGAGATTGACTGTATCACTATTGGTCTTTGTGCGAGGTATTGATGTGTTGAAGGTATCGAACTACTTATTCAAGCAGTTGGCACACAGTTCGGACACTCGAAGGTACAACCGGAGGTCTCTTCACAGTCCCCAGGTCCAGAACGGAGGCTGGGAAACACACAGTATTAAATAGAGCCGTGACTACATGGAACTCTGCCAGTGCAGGTAACTCAAGCTAGAAATAAAACCATATTAAAAAATGTATAAAAGAATACCTTACTGCACAAAGGGGACTGTGAAGAGACAAAGCCATTTTATGTATGTTGTACTGTAATTTACACTGTACTATGTATTATTTATAAGCCGTTGGGGGAGGCGAGGTGGTGCTAAGCTGACACATGGAATTGTTTTAAGATGGTCATACTATGGATCATTTAGCTATTTGATTTGGAATTTTAGGACCTCATTAGGTATCCCAAAAAAATATAAACATTTGAAAAAATATAGATTTTGGCCTTTACTACTAAAGCCCATATAACCATATTGAGTAACACATTTATAAATTGCAAAAAAACTACAGTAAAAGAAAAAGCATAATAAACAAGGTTTGTCAGTCCTAAATCTAGGAGATAAAAAAAAAACTCAGGAAGTATCTTGTGTAAATAAGTATTCATACTCTTTGCTATGAGACTCGAAATTGACCTTAGGTGCATCCTGTTTCCGTTGATCATCCTTGAGGTATTTCTACAACATGATTAGAGTCCACCTGTGGTAAATTCAAATGATTGGACATGATTTGGAAAGGCACACACCTGTCTATATAAGATCCCACAGTTGACAGTGCATGTCAGAGCAAAAACCAAGTCATGAGGTCAAAAGGAATTGTGTCGAGGCACAGATCTGGGGAAGGCTACAAAAAACATTTCTGCAGCATTGAAGGTCCCCAAGAACACAGTGGCCCCAGTAGCATGGGGAAATTAGATACTCCATTGTTTGGCCCAAGTCCATAGTGATTTCCACTGAAATATAGGCCAGCATCCTCATCATGATGTGTCCGGGGGTCCGCGTCATGTTCAGAATATGACAATGGATAATTAGAGCAGAATTATTGTCCCTTGAGCAGTTGTATTCATAATCACAATACAGTCCCACTCTGACATAGAGACACCATTTACATTCAAGGTGATGAGCTGTAGCTAAAGCTTGTAGGAATCACACAAAAGCAAGAAGGTGGAGGAGGGGCACTATGCTGGTCCACCCAGTTCTGATTACTGGAAATGAGGTTTAGTAGGCTAATTAACAAACAATCCTGATTAGATCACACTTAGGACCTGTATTTATGTGTTACAGATATTGAGCTGCACATTATCACAGGTGGGTCACAATTAAAGTAAATTAGAGATGCTGTCTGACATCACTATTTCAGAAGTTCTTCAAGGTAAATAAGGCATACTTTTATGACTGCTGAATGCCAACTATCAGTCTTAGATCATGTATTTTCAGGTAGAGATACCCCACGAAGCAACTGTCTCATCTCACTGTCTCAGACCGCAATGGATTCAATAAATAAATAAATCATTGAACCAATGTTGGTCAATTAGGTCTAGTTGGTAAAAAAATATATATATATATATATATATATATATATTGGTTTAATCGCTCAACACTAATGGGTTCAAATCCTATTTGAAATAATTTCAAATACTTTATCTGTGATTGATTGAGCAATAGAATAGTCCCAAAAGTGCAGATCATGCCTATCTGGCACTCAAGGCAGGCTACATCAAATGTTCAAAGTATTTAAAATATTTAAAATAGAATTTGAACCCAGGCCTGCTGTATAGTCACTGGATAGAATGTACAGTATCCTCAAAAATGCAATAGGTTAACAACCACAACAACTAAAACAGGCCTCCCATTTCTTATCTTGTCATTTGTATGCTGTCACAGGTTTGAGGAGGTAACCCTGCAATCAATCAATGCAAGGCTACTCACTGAATGTCGGCGAAGGTCATACTAGGTAAAACAGACACATTAAGTTAAACCAGCCAGCTAATTGTTATATGTACATACCTGTGGAGCAGCACTGTGTGTAGTGTAGAGTATATCTGGTATTATAAACTGGGTGGTTTGAGCCCTGAATTCTGATTGGCTGACAGCTGTGGTATATCAGACTGTATACCATGGGTATGACAAAACGTTTAGTTTTACTGCCCTAATGACTTTGGTAACTAGTTTATAATAGCAGTAAGGCTCCTCAGGGGTTTGTGATATATGGCCAATATACCACAGCTAAGGGCTGTGTCTAGGCACTCCGTATTGGTCGTGCGTAAGGAGAGCCCTTAGCCGTGGTATATTGGCCATGTACCACACCTCTTCGGGCCTTGTTGCTTAACTTTCCTTTGTCATTCTAGGATAAGATTGCCATCTAGTGGACAATCTAAGTAACAGATCTACAAGACAAGTGACAGGTGGCAGTCAGATCTGTGAACTAGAGCATCTCACATACTGACCTCAGTTATTCCCTGAAATATCATGATCACTTCCTAATAACAAATGTAGCATTATCCCTTTCTCTTTATCTCCAAACACTATTCATTTTCCTATTACTTACTGAACTTTGACATAGATCTAGAACGTATTTGATCAGTTAAATCATACTTAGGATATTTAAACAGCATTTCTTTGGGGGGGGGACCAGAAAGTACACACAAATAATCTCACAGAATAATGTCGCTCTTGGGAAAGGAACATGGAGCAGCAGGTAGCCTAGTGGTTAAGAGTGTTGGGCCAGGGCCTCCCGGGTGGCGCAGTGGTTAAGGGCGCTGTGCCATCAGAGACTCTGGGTTCGCGCCCAGGCTCTGTCGTAACCGGCCGCGACCGGGAGGTCCATGGGGCGACCCACAATTGGCCTAGCGTCGTCCGGGTTAGGGAGGGCTTGGTCGGTAGGGATGTCCTTGTCTCATCGCGCATCAGCGACTCCTGTGGCGACACATTGGTGCGGCTGTCTTCCGGGTTGGATGCGCGCTGTGTTAAGAAGCAATGTGTCTGGTTGGGTTGTGTATCGGAGGATGCATGACTTTCAACCTTCGTCTCTCCCGAGCTTGTTTGAGAGTTGTAGTAATGAGACAAGATAGTATCTACTACAACAATTGGACACCACGAAATTGACGAGAAAAAGGGGTATTAAAAATATATATATATATATATTGGGCCAGTAACCGAAAGGTCGCTGGTTTGAATCCCCAAGCCGATTAGTTGAAAAAAAATCTGTTGATATGCCCTTGAGCAAAGCACTTAACTCCAATTGCTCCTGTAAGTCGCTCTGGATAAGAGTGTCTACTAAAATGTCATAATTTGGTCACACTTAATAGGTTATATAGTAAGTTGCATAGTAAGTTGCTACCACATGCATTTACAATGTACAGTATAATGATGTAGACCTACATGTACATTAACTATACAATAAACTAATTTGTACAGTTTCTTTGCAATACAACTCTTTTCATTCAAACTTAATGTTTTGTTTTATGTACCCTATCTGCATATACAGACAACATTAATACATTCTCTTCACCAAAGTTACCTAACTACATTACGTACAGGAAGTAACACTCATAATGCAGTAAAACAAAACATTTTAGGCTGAGGCCTATAGCAGAGATGTAATTGAACACAAGCGGAGGACTGCTCTGGCATTTATTGGAGGCGACTCATTCTTAGCACAGGCCTCTGGACTGCTGCTCTCAAACCAGTCCGATGTCATTCCTGCATCAGGCACAGCACACAGCTCAAAGAGCACAGTGCCCTGGGCCAAACGGTCCGCTGCCTATTTTTTATTAACATGATGTGAATGCCTGCTTTCTCTCGCTCTCGCTCTACCCACATAACAGCATTCAACAGGGTGCTGATGCAGATTAAATCACTATACAGGTTAATACACTGCTCAAAAAAATTAAGGGAACACTAAAATAACACATCCTAGATCTGAATGAATGAAATATTCTTATTAAATACATTTTTTCTTTACATAGTTGAATGTGCTGACAACAAAATCACAGAAAAATGATCAATGGAAATCAAATTTATCAACCCATGGAGGTCTGGATTTGGAGTCACACTCAAAATTAGTGGAAAACCACACACCAACTTTGATGTAATGTCCTTAAAACAAGTCAAAATGAGGCTCAGTAGTGTGTGTGGCCTCCACGTGCCTGTATGATCTCCCAACAACGGGCATGCACCTGATGAGGTGGCGGATCTCCTCCCAGACCTGGACTAAAGCATCCGCCAACTCCTAGACAGTCTGTGGTGCAACGTGGCATTGGTGGATGGAGCGAGACATGATGTCCCAGATGTGCTCAATTGGATTCAGGTCTGGGGAACGGTGCCTTCCTCTTGCAGGAACTGCTGACACACTCCAGCCACATGAGGTCGAGCATTGTCTTGCATTAGGAGGAACCCAGGGCCAACCGCACCAGCATATGGTCAGAGGATCCCATCTCGGTACCTAATGGCAGTCAGGCTACCTCTGGCAAGCACATGGAGGGCTGTGTGGCCCCCCCAAAGAAATGCCACCCCACACCATGACTGACCCACCGCCAAACCGGTCATGCTGGAGGATGCACAAAGGCGGAGGTTAGCGGTCCTGGTGCCGGGTTGTTGTCCTCCTACGGCCTCCTCCACGTCTCCTGATGTACTGTCCTGTCTCCTGGTAGCGCCTCCATGCTCTGGACACTACGCTGACAGAGACAGCAAACCTTCTTGCCACAGCTCGCATTGATGTGCCATCCTGGATGAGCTGCACTACCTGAGCCACTTGTGTGGGTTGTAGACTCCGTCTCATTCTTCCACTAGAGTGAAAGCACCGCCAGCATTCAAAAGTGACCAAATCATCAGCCAGGAAGCATAGGAACTGAGAAGTGGTCTGTGGTCACCACCTGCAGAACCACTCCTTTATTGGGGGTGTCTTGCTAATTGCCTATAATTTCCACCTGTTGTCTATTCCATTTGCACAACAGCATGTGAAATGTATTGTCAATCAGTGTTGCTTCATAAGTGGACAGTTTGATTTCACAGAAGTGTGATTGACAGTTACATTGTGTTGTTTAAGTGTTCCCTTTATTTTTTTGAGCAGTGCATGTTTCCGAATCCACCATCTATATAGACATCTGAAGTCGCAAAAAACATCTATATAGCCACATGTAACCTCAAACATATATATAGTGTCTGTAACCACAAAAAACATCAATATAGCCACCAGTAACTGCAAAAAAAACATCTACAGTGGGGCAAAAAAGTATTTAGTCTGCCACCAATTGTGCAAGTTCTCCCACTTAAAAAGATGAGAGAGGCCTGTAATTTTCATCATAGGTACACTTCAACTATGACAGACAAAATTAGAAAAAAATCACATTGATTTTTAATGAATTTATTTGCAAATTATGGTGGAAAATAAGTATTTGGTCAATAACAAAAGTTTGTCTCAATACTGTTATATACCCTTTGTTGGCAATGACAGAGGTCAAACGTTTTCTGTAAGTCTTCACAAGGTTTTCACACACTGTTGCTGGTATTTTGGCCCATTCCTCCATGCAGATCTCCTCTCGAGCAGTGATATTTTGGGGCTGTTGCAGGGCAACACGGACTTTCAACTCCCTCCAAAGATTTTCTATGGGGTTGACATCTGGAGACTGGCTAGGCCACTCCAGGACCTTGAAATGCTTCTTACGAATCCACTCCTTCGTTGCCCCGGTGGTGTGTTTGGGATCATTGTCATGCTGAAAGAGCCAGCCACGTTTCATCTTCAATGCCCTTGCTGATGGAAGGAGGTTTTCATTATTTCCTTTACACGTATCAGTCGTCCTGGTACCTTTGCAGAAAAACAGCCCCAAAGCATGATGTTTCCACCCCCATGCTTCACAGTAGGTATGGTGTTCTTTGGATGCAACTCAGCATTCTTTGTCCTCCAAACATGACGAGTTGAGTTTTTACCAAAAAAGTTATATTTTGGTTTCATCTGACCATATGACATTCTCCCAATCTTCTTCTGGATCAACAAAATGCTCCCTAGCAAACTTCAGATGGGCCTGGACATGTACTGGCTTAAGCAGGGGGACACGTCTGGCACTGCAGGATTTGAGTCCCTGGCGGAGTAGTGTGTTACTGATGGTAGGCTTTGTTACTTTGGTCCCAGCTCTCTGCAGGTCATTCACTAGGTCCCCCCGTGTGGTTCTGGGATTTTTGCTCACCGTTCTTGTGATCATTTTGACCCCACGGGGTGAAATCTTGCGTGGAGCCCCAGATCGAGGGAGATTATCAGTGGTCTTGTATGTCTTCCATTTCCTAATAATTGCTCCCACAGTTGATTTCTTCAAACCAAGCTGCGTACCTATTGCAGATTCAGTCTTCCCAGCCTGATGCAGGTCTACAATTTTGTTTCTGGTGTCCTTTGACAGCTCTTTGGTCTTGGCCATAGTGGAGTTTGGAGTGTGACTGTTTGGGGTTGTGGACAGGTGTCTTTTATACTGATAACAAGTTCAAACAGGTGTCATTAATACATGTAACGAGTGGAGGACAGAGGAGCCTCTTAAAAAAGTTGTTACAGGTCTGTAAGAGCCAGAAATCTTGCTTGTTTGTAGGTGAGCAAATACTTATTTTCCACCATAATTTGGAAATAAATAAATTCATCATACTGGACAAAAACCCAAACCCACTGTTACCAAGATACCGGACAGCGAAAACCCAAACCCACTGTTACCAAAATACCGGACAGCGAAAACCCAAACCCACTGTTACCAAAATACCGGACAGCGAAAACCCAAACCCACTGTTACCAAGATACCGGACAGCGAAAACCCAAACCCACTGTTACCAAGATACCGGACAGCGAAAACCCAAACCCACTGTCACCAAAACACAAGAGCAGCAAAACCTGCTCCATAAGGGAGGGGTGAGGGGTGAGATGGGAGGGGTGTGATGTTACTCCTGCTCCATAAGGGAGGGGGGAGATGTTACTCCTGCTCCATAAGGGAGGGGTAGATGTTACTCCTGCTCCATAAGGGAGGGGGAGATTTAACTCCTATTCCATAAGGGAGGGGTAGATGTTACTCCTGTTCCATAAGGGAGGGGGAGATGTTACTCCTGTTCCATAAGGGAGGGGGAGATGTTACTCCTGTTCCATAAGGGAGGGGGAGATGTTACTCCTGTTCCATAAGGGAGGGGTAGATGTTACTCCTGCTCCATAAGGGAGGGGTAGATGTTACTCCTGTTCCATAAGGGAGGGGTAGATGTTACTCCTGTTCCATAAGGGGTAGATGTTACTCCTGGGGAGATGTTACTCCTGTTCCATAAGGGAGGGGGAGATGTTACTCCTGTTCCATAAGGGAGGGGAGATGTTACTCCTGTTCCTATTCCATAAGGGAGGGGTAGATGTTACTCCTAATCCATAAAGGAGGGGTAGATGTTACTCCTGCTCCATAAGGGAGGGGTAGATGTTACTCCTGCTCCATAAGGGAGGGGGAGATTTAACTCCTACTCCATAAGGGAGGGGGAGATGTTACTGTTCCCTGTTCCATAAGGGAGGGGAGATGTTACTCCTATTCCATAAGGGAGGGGGAGATGTTACTCCTGTTCCATAAGGGAGGGGTAGATGTTACTCCTGCTCCATAAGGGAGGGGGAGGCTCCATAAGGGAGGGGTAGATGTTACTCCTGTTCCATAAGGGAGGGGGAGATGTTACTCCTGTTCCATAAGGGAGGGGGAGATGTTACTCCTGTTCCATAAGGGAGGGGGAGATGTTACTCCTATTCCATAAGGGAGGGGTAGATGTTACTCCTGTTCCATAAGGGAGGGGTAGATGTTACTCCTGTTCCATAAGGGAGGGGTAGATGTTACTCCTGCTCCATAAGGGAGGGGTAGATGTTACTCCTGCTCCATAAGGGAGGGGTAGATGTTACTCCTGCTCCATAAGGGAGGGGTAGATGTTACTCCTGCTCCATAAGGGAGGGGTAGATGTTACTCCTGCTCCATAAGGGAGGGGTAGATGTTACTCCTGTTCCATAAGGGAGGGGTAGATGTTACTCCTATTCCATAAGGGAGGGGTAGATGTTACTCCTGTTCCATAAGGGAGGGGTAGATGTTACTCCTGCTCCATAAGGGAGGGGGGAGATGTTACTCCTGCTCCATAAGGGAGGTTACTCCTGTTCCATAATGGAGGGGTGAGATGTGTAGATGTTACTCCTATTCCATAAGGGAGGGGTAGATGTTACTCCTATTCCTGCTCCATAAGGGAGGGGTGAGATGTTACTCCTGCTCCATAAGGGAGGGGTGAGATGTTACTCCTGCTCCATAAGGGAGGGGTGAGATGTTACTCCTGCTCCATAAGGGAGGGGGGAGATGTTACTCCTGTTCCATAAGGGAGGGGTAGATGTTACTCCTGCTCCATAAGGGAGGGGTTGATGTTACTCCTGCTCCATAAGGGAGGGGTAGATGTTACTCCTGCTCCATAAGGGAGGGGTAGATGTTACTCCTGCTCCATAAGGGAGGGGGTAGATGTTACTCCTGTTCCATAAGGGAGGGGGTAGATGTTACTCCTGTTCCATAAGGGAGGGGTAGATGTTACTCCTGCTCCATAAGGGAGGGGTAGATGTTACTACTATTCCATAAGGGAGGGGTAGATGTTACTCCTGTTCCATAAGGGAGGGGTAGATGTTACTACTATTCCATAAGGGAGGGGTAGATGTTACTACTATTCCATAAGGGAGGGGTAGATGGTACTCCTGCTCCATAAGGGAGGGGTAGATGTTACTACTATTCCATAAGGGAGGGGTAGATGTTACTCCTGCTCCATAAGGGAGGGGGTAGATGTTACTACTATTCCATAAGGGAGGGGTAGATGTTACTCCTGTTCCATAAGGGAGGGGTAGATGTTACTACTATTCCATAAGGGAGGGGTAGATGTTACTCCTATTCCATAAGGGAGGGGGTAGATGTTACTCCTGTTCCATAATCTTTCCCTCCTTTAGTATCCCTCTTCTGATCTCTGATTAACAACTGAACAAATAATTAACTCCATAATTTAACTCCAATTTCGACTTTATAAAATACTGCATGGACTGAAATACTGTCTGCAGAAGAAATAAGCCATGAATTATTATAATTTTAAGGCAAAAATGTACAAACATTGACAAATTTCAGTTCATTGCAGTGCAGTAGAAAAAGTTAAATAATGCACTGTGACAATGTCAATTGCTAACCATTACATTTTTAGGGGAAATAGCAGAACCTTTGGCTACTATGAAGTAATTTCACACAGTTTAAGTCAACACTATTCAAAAGGCTGGTTTAACTACAGAAGTTGCTTGCTTGAGTCTGATAATAAGAAATCCTCTCTGCCTGTGACAACCTCTACCGGTTTTTCCTGAATATGTGCCCAAGGCTTATTAGCTCAAGAAAAATGTAAATGGCATGAATTAAAAGGGGTTCGGCACATTTGGAGTGGCAAAGGAACTAGGTAGAGGTAATTTCTTGGGTTTGCCATCAACGGTAAAACCACTGTCTCGGGTGAATTGTTTAGGAGTTGTCCTGTCCTCTCCAATGAGTGCACGGAAAGTTGATCTGATAAAACTGGGCGTGTGTATTTTCCTAGTTTTCCATGTCTCAACACGGCATGTTCTCATTTCAGGACGTCTGCATTTACTTTCAATTATCAGGTGTGACATGAGTGACTGCTCTTCAGGATCGATTGATATCTACATAGTTCAAGTTTACTTCACGCTCTACTTGATATATTATGACACGTTTATTACATGGAACATTTTATGATGCCGAAAGACCGAAACAGGTGAGTTAGCCAATGTACACCTTGACCTGTCAGTAGTATATTCATTGCTGTATGCTTGACGATTTTCATTCACTCGTCTGTGTATTCATAGTGTTGTAATAGTAATTCCAAGTGTATCACTCTGATTCACAGTTTATCTGTAAATGAAAACGTTTTGTAGGCTAACATACCTGACTGATGCAATGGTGGCAATTTTTTTTTTTTATAACATAGCCTAAATGTTTCAACCTAGGTAGCCTTCAACACAGGCAAGAATCCTTCATGTATGTAACTGGTATAATCAGTGCATTGATAATGACACAGAATAACTTTTTGCTGTCAATAGAAGTGCAAAAGGTTAGGTTTGATACTGTTTAGGATTTTATATATACACTACATACACTACCGTTCAAAAGTTTGGGGTCACTTAGAAATGTCCTTGTTTTTGAAAGAAAAGCGCATCTTTTGTCCATTAAAATAAATAACATCAACTTGATCAGAAATATAGTGTAGACATTGTTCATGTTGTAAATTACTATTGTAGCTGGAAACTGTGTTTTTTTAAATGGAATGTCTACATAGGCGCACAGAGGCCCATTATCAGCAACCATCACTCCTGTGTTCCAATGGCACATTATGTTAGCTAATCCAAGTTGATCATTTTAAAAGGGTAATTGATCATTTGAAAACCCTTTTGCAATTATGTTAGCACAGCTGAAAACTGTTGTATGATTAAAGAACCAATAAAACTGGCCTTCTTTAGACTAGTTGAGTATCTGGAGCATCAGCATTTGTGGGTTCGATTACAGGCTCAAATTGGCTAGAAACAAAGCACTTTCTTTTGAAACTCATCAGTCTATTCTTGATCTGAGAAATGAAGGCTATTCCATGTGAGAAATTGCCAAGAAACTGAAGATCTCGTACTACTCCCTTCACAGAACAGCGCAAACTGGCCCTAACCAGAATAGAAAGAGGAGTGGGAGGCCCCGGTGCACAACTGAGTAAGAGGACAAGTACATTAGAGTTTCTAGTTTGAGAAACAGATGCCTCACAAGTCCTCAACTGGCAGCTTCATTAAATAGTACCCGCAAAACACCAGTCTCAACGTCAACAATGGAGGCGACTCCGAGATGCTGGCTTTCTAGGCAGAGTTGAAAAGACAGAGCCATATCTTAGACTGGCCAATAAAAATAAAAGATTAAGATGCGCAAAAGAACACAGACACTGGACAGAGGAACTGTGCCTAGAAAATGTGCTTTTCTTTCAAAAACAAGAACATTTCTAAGCTGACCCCAAACTTTTGAACGGTAGTGGATATATGGTAATACTTGAGCAATGAACCATATTGCTGTATTTGAATAGTTGTAACTACAATGATAAGACAAAGCATTAATGACACAAATCTCCTCGAGGACTGTAACAATGTACAACAGAGGCCTACTTCTCACAGGGTCCTTTCCAAGTGTCACAAGTTTCCCACACAGCTAGAAACCTTGCCTGAGATGCGCTGATGAATTTCAGTCATTGTTTCTGGTAGTGTGTGTAGCAGGTATGTCAACAGGTGTCAATGCCTCTGGTTAAGTCGTGAGAAAGAATATTTGAATAACCTGAGAAGAGTTTGCCTGATATTGGGAAGGATTCTAGTCACAGAAAAAGCCTTAAAAACTTCTAACATGATCGAAGGAGATCCTCCACTGAAAGTGCTTCTTAGTCCAGGACGAGGCTTAATCTGTCCACTCATACGTATGGTTACAGGCAGGGGGCAGTGATGTGTCTCAAAGGAGAATAGAACCATTGTATGACGTCGTGTACTGTGGGCAGTTTCAGTGGTGTTGCCACATCCAAGCGAACCATGACAATGTCAGGTATGTTGGTAAACCAGCTCTACTGAAGCACCAAACCCTCCTTTCTACTTTAATTCACAGGGAAGAGTTAGACGAAATGGGACATTGTACTTTCCCTGATGACTGCAACCCATCATGACTCACTTTCATCTTTTTTTATTCTCTCCTTTTGCAGGAGACATGTTTGTGCTGCAGGTAAAACCAGGGCATCACCAGAATGATGTTATACCTGTATACATGTTCTCTCTCTACAGGTAAAACCAGGGCATCACCAGAATGATGTTATACCTGTATACATGTTCTCTCTCTACAGGTAAAACCAGGGCATCACCAGAATGATGTTATACCTGTATACATGTTCTCTCTCTACAGGTAAAACCAGGGCATCACCAGAATGATGTTATACCTGTATACATGTTCTCTCTCTACAGGTAAAACCAGGGCATCACCAGAATGATGTTATACCTGTATACATGTTCTCTCTCTACAGGTAAAACCAGGGCATCACCAGAATGATGTTATACCTGTATACATGTTCTCTCTCTACAGGTAAAACCAGGGCATCACCAGAATGATGTTATACCTGTATACATGTTCTCTCTCTACAGGTAAAACCAGGGCATCACCAGAATGATGTTATACCTGTATACATGTTCTCTCTCTACAGGTAAAACCAGGGCATCACCAGAATGATGTTATACCTGTATACATGTTCTCTCTCTACAGGTAAAACCAGGGCATCACCAGAATGATGTTATACCTGTATACATGTTCTCTCTCTACAGGTAAAACCAGGGCATCACCAGAATGATGTTATACCTGTATACATGTTCTCTCTCTACAGGTAAAACCAGGGCATCACCAGAATGATGTTATACCTGTATACATGTTCTCTCTCTACAGGTAAAACCAGGGCATCACCAGAATGATGTTATACCTGTATACATGTTCTCTCTACAGGTAAAACCAGGGCATCACCAGAATGATGTTATACCTGTATACATGTTCTCTCTCTACAGGTAAAACCAGGGCATCACCAGAATGATGTTATACCTGTATACATGTTCTCTCTCTACAGGTAAAACCAGGGCATCACCAGAATGATGTTATACCTGTATACATGTTCTCTCTCTACAGGTAAAACCAGGGCATCACCAGAATGATGTTATACCTGTATACATGCTCTCTCTCTACAGGTAAAACCAGGGCATCACCAGAATTATGTTATTCCTGTATACATGTTCTCTCTACAGGTAAAACCAGGGCATCACCAGAATGATGTTATACCTGTATACATATTCTCTCTCTACAGGTAAAACCAGGGCATCACCAGAATGATGTTATACCTGTATACATGCTCTCTCTCTACAGGTAAAACCAGGGCATCACCAGAATTATGTTATTCCTGTATACATGTTCTCTCTACAGGTAAAACCAGGGCATCACCAGAATGATGTTATACCTGTATACATGCTCTCTCTCTACAGGTAAAACCAGGGCATCACCAGAATTATGTTATTCCTGTATACATGTTCTCTCTACAGGTAAAACCAGGGCATCACCAGAATGATGTTATACCTGTATACAGGTAAGTGGGAATACCCAGACCAACCTTTTTCCCTGACAAGAGGAACCTTAAAGATGGAATGCAGCATAAAGTTCTCAGTGTAACATTATAACATTACTTGAAGAAATGTATAAGTTCTTGAAATTGTCCGGATTGACTGACCTTCATGTCTTAAAGTAATGACTTTTAATTGACTAAAAGACATCTAGTAAGTTGAACTGAGTTAAAAAGCCTTATTGTTTTAGGTTAGTTATCATTGTTTTAGTTCACAATGGAGCCCCTAGTTCCACTCTTCATACCCCTGATAACTCCTTTGTCCCACCTCCCACACATGCGGTGACCTCACCCATTACAACCAGCATGTCCAGAGATACAACCTCTCTCATCATCACCCGGGGCCTGGGCTTACCTCCGCTGTACCCGCACCCCACCATACCCCTGTCTGCGCATTATGCCCTGAATATATTCTACCATGCCCAGAAACCTGCTCCTCTTATTCTCTGTCCCCAACGCTCTAGGCGACCAGTTTTGATAGCCTTTAGCCGCACCCTCATACTACTCCTTCTCTGTTCCGCGGGTGATGTGGAGGTAAACCCAGGCCCTGCATGTCCCCAGGCACCCTCATTTGTTGACTTCTGTGATCGAAAAAGCCTTGGTTTCATGCATGTCAACATCAGAAGCCTCCTCCTAAGTTTGTTTTACTCACTGCTTTAGCACACTCTGCTAACCCTGATGTCCTTGCCGTGTCTGAATCCTGGCTCAGGAAGGCCACCAAAAATTCAGAGATTTCCATACCCAACTATAACATCTTCCGTCAAGATAGAACTGCCAAAGGGGAGGAGTTGCAGTCTACTGCAGAGATAGCCTGCAAAGTAATGTCATACTTTCCAGGTCCATACCCAAACAGTTCGAACTACTAATTTTGAAAATTACTCTCTCCAGAAATAAGTCTCTCACTGTTGCCGCCTGCTACCGACCCCCCTCAGCTCCCAGCTGTGCCCTGGACACCATTTGTGAATTGATCGCCCCCCATCTAGCTTCAGAGTTTGTTCTGTTAGGTGACCTAAACTGGGATATGCTTAACACCCCGGCAGTCCTACAATCTAAGCGAGATGCCATCAATCTCACACAAATCATCAAGGAACCCACCAGGTACAACCCTAACTCTGTAAACAAGGGCACCCTCATAGACGTCATCCTGACCAACTGGCCCTCCAAATACACCTCCGCTGTCTTCAACCAGGATCTCAGCGATCACTGCCTCATTGCCTGTATCCGCTACGGAGCCGCAGTCAAACGACCACCCCTCATCACTGTCAAACTCTCCCTAAAACACTTCTGTGAGCAGGCCTTTCTAATCGACCTGGCCCGGGTATCCTGGAAGGACATTGACCTCATCCCGTCAGTTGAGGATGCCTGGTCATTCTTTAAAAGTAACTTCCTCACCATTTTAGATAAGCATGCTCCGTTCAGAAAAAGCAGAACTAAGAACAGATACAGCCCTTGGTTCACTCCAGACCTGACTGCCCTCGACCAGCACAAAAACATCCTGTGGCGGACTGCAATAGCATCGAATAGTCCCCGCGATATGCAACTGTTCAGGGAAGTCAGGAACCAATACACGCAGTCAGTCAGGAAACGAAGGCCAGCTTCTTCAGGCAGAAGTTTGCATCCTGTAGCTCCAACTCCAAAAAGTTCTGGGACACTGAAGTCCATGGAGAACAAGAGCACCTCTTCCCAGCTGCCCACTGCACTGAGGCTAGGTAACACGGTCACCACCGATAAATCCATGATTATTGAAAACTTCAACAAGCATTTCTCAACGGCTGGCCATGCCTTCCGCCTGGCTACTCCAACCTCGGCCAACAGCTCCCCCCCCGCAGCTCCTCGCCCAAGCCTCTCCAGGTTCTCCTTTACCCAAATCCAGATAGCAGATGTTCTGAAAGAGTTGCAAAACCTGGACCCGTACAAATCAGCTGGGCTTGACAATCTGGACCCTCTACTTCTGGAACTATCCGCCGCCATTGTCGCAACCCCTATTACCAGCCTGTTCAACCTCTCTTTCATATCGTCTGAGATCCCAAGGATTGGAAAGCTGCCGCAGTCATCCCCCTCTTCAAAGGGGGAGACACCCTGGACCCAAACTGTTACAGACCTATATCCATCCTGCCCTGCCTAAGGTCTTCGAAAGCCAAGTCAACAAACAGGTCACTGACCATCTCGAATCCCACCGTACCTTCTCCGCTGTGCAATCTGGTTTCCGAGCCGGTCACGGGTGCACCTCAGTCAAACTCAAGGTACTAAACGGTATCATAACCGCCATCGATAAAAGACAGTACTGTGCAGCCGTCTTCATCGACCTTGCCAAGGCTTTCGACTCTGTCAATCACCATATTCTTATCGGCAGACTCAGTAGCCTCGGTTTTTCGGATGACTGCCTTGCCTGGTTCACCAATTACTTTGCAGACAGAGTTCAGTGTGTCAAATCGGAGGGCATGCTGTCCGGTCCTCTGGCAGTCTCTATGGGGGTGCCACAGGGTTCAATTCTCGGGCCGACTCTTTTCTCTGTATATATCAATGATGTTGCTCTTGCTGCGGGCGATTCCCTGATCCACCTTTACGTAGACACCATTCTATATACTTCCGGCCCGTCCTTGGATACTGTGCTATCTAACCTCCAAACGAGCTTCAATGCCATACAACACTCCTTCCGTGGCCTTCAACTGCTCTTAAAAGCTAGTAAAACCAAATGCATGCTTTTCAACCGATCGCTGCCTGCACCCGCATGCCCGACTAGCATCACCACCCTGGATGGTTCCGACCTTGAAAATGTGGACATCTATAAGTACCTAGGTGTCTGGCTAGACTGTAAACTCTCCTTCCAGACTCATATCAAACATCTCCAATCGAAAATCAAATCAAGAGTCGGCTTTCTATTCCGCAACAAAGCCTCCTTCACTCACGTCGCCAAACTTACCCTAGTAAAACTGACTATCCTACCGATCCTCGACGATGTCATCTACAAAATGGCTTCCAACACTCTACTCAGCAAACTGGATGCAGTTTATCACAGTGCCATCCGCTTTGTCACTAAAGCACCATATAACACCCACCACTGTGACTTGTATGCTCTAGTCGGCTGGCCCTCGCTACATATTCGTCACCAGACCCACTGGCTCCAGGTCATCTACAAGTCCATGCTAGGTAAAGCTCCGCCTTATCTCAGTTCACTGGTCACGATGGCAACACCCATCCGTAGCACGCGCTCCAGCAGGTGTATCTCACTGATCATCCCTAAAGCAAACACCTCATTTGGCCGCCTTTCGTTCCAGTACTCTGCTGCCTGTGACTGGAACGAATTGTAAAAATTGCTGAAGTTGGAGACTTTTATCTCCCTCACCAACTTCAAACATCTGCTATCTGAGCAGCTTACCGATCGCTGCAGCTGTAGATAGTCTATTGGTAAATAGCCCACCCATTTCCACCTACCTCATCCCCATACTGTTTTTATTTATGTACTTTTCTGCTCTTTTGCACACCAATATCTTTACCTATACATGACCATCTGATCATTTATCACCCCAGTGTTAATCTGCAAAATTGTAATTATTCGCCTACCTCCTCATGCCTTTTGCACACAATGTATATAGACTCCCCTTTTTTTCTACTGTGTTATTGACTTGTTAATTGTTTGCTCCATGTGTAACTCTGTGTTGTCTGTTCACACTGCTATGCTTTATCTTGGCCAGGTTGCAGTTGCAAATGAGAACTTGTTCTCAACTAGCCTACCTGGTTAAATAAAGGTGAAATAAAAAAATAAAAAAAAATTCAGAGGAGACTGTAAATCAGGCCTTCATGGTTGAATTATTGCAAGCGAACCACAACTAAAGGACACCAATAAGAA
The DNA here is from genome assembly GCF_023373465.1 of Oncorhynchus keta. Classification (NCBI taxonomy): domain Eukaryota; kingdom Metazoa; phylum Chordata; class Actinopteri; order Salmoniformes; family Salmonidae; genus Oncorhynchus; species Oncorhynchus keta. The sequence goes on from NC_068442.1 coordinate 44,793,440, forward strand.
GAAGAGACTTGGGGTAAGAAACACGAGTAATGGACATTGGACTGGTGGAAATCCGCTGTGTCTTTGTGAGAGACAGAGTAGGTGAAGGGATGTGTAGTTCCCACCGTGAAGCATGGAGGAGGGGTGATGGAGTGGGGGTGCTTTGCTTGTGACACTGTCAGTGACTTATTTAGAATTCAAGGCACTCTTAACCAGCGATACGCCATCCCATCTAGTTTGAGCTTAGTGGGACTATCATTTGTTTTTCAACAGGACAATGACCCAACACACCTCCAGTCTGTGCAAGGCCTATTTGACCAAGAAGGAGTGATGGAGTGCTGCATCAGATGACTTGGCCTCCACAATTATCCGAACTCTACCAAATTGAGATGGTTTGGGATGAGTTGGGCCACAGAGGGAAGGAAAAGCAGACAATAAGTGCTCAGCATATGTGGGAACTCCTTCGAGACTGTTGGAAAAACATTCCAGGTGAAGCTAGTTGAGAGAATGACAAGAGTGTGCAAAGCTGTCATCAAGTCAAAGGGTGGCTTCTTTGAAGAATATGAAACATTTCGATTTGTTTAAAACATTTTTGGTTTCTACATGATTTCATGTTATTTCATAGTGTTGATGTCTTCACTAATATTCGACAATGTAGAACATAGTAAAAATAATATAAAACCCTTGAATGAGTAGGTGCGTCCAAACTTTTGACTGGAACTGTATGTAAATAAGATATTCATGTTATTTTTAATAAATGTGCACAAAAATAACTTCTGTTCATATTTTTTTTGTATGTAGATTGATGAGGACAATGTTTTTAATCAATGTTAGAATAAAACTGTAATGTAATAAAATGTGGAAAAGTGAAGGGATCTGAATACGCTATGTGACTTGCAGGAAGGGTTGCACAATTCTGGTAAATTTCAGGTTTTCCAGGAGTCCTGGTTGGAAAATTCCTTAAATATTATCAAACCAGAATATATATATTTTCTTTATCTGGTAATTTGGAGAAAAATTACTGGAATTTTGCTACCCTACTTGCAGGCCTGATGTGGCCTGTAAACCTCAAGTTTCAGACAACTGTAAGAGGGTGAAACTAGACCTCATATAAGGCCTTATGAGATATGTAATGTATGGTCATAAAGAGTATAATTATAATATTTGCCTAGCAACTCACTTGGTTAAAGGCCACAGGAGTGAAGATGAACAAAAATCAACAACCATGTCGCTATCACAAACAAATGCAGTCATGGGTGGTAACTCTACAATTCACTCCAAAAGGCAAGACACACTGAGCAATGATATTGAAGGCATGGCTTAGTGGGTGTATTATTCAAAATGGTCAAGCTGATCTAGAACCCCAACAAATCTAGAACTCCTACAGTGTCACAGTGACTATTGTTTAATGACTACAAAATAACTAAGTAGCTGTACGGCGATATATTAAGTGCAAGAGGTTTCCTCAAAGGCTTTGAGTAATGGCAGCACATTGGGATGTAGAGTATGGTTGACTATACACTGACATACTTAATACGTGTGCTTTCATTGCCAATGGAAAGGGATACAGGGCTGTTGAACAACTTGCAATATGGTTTGCCAACTAAACCTGTAACTCGCAGAATAAATGCTGTAAGCAAATTCCTGAGTCTGAATTTTCCAGGACAGCCAACGGCACCACATGCTCTTCAACACATTTAGGCTAGTTGGGCCTTTCATAAACCATTCACTCGTGCCTTGCATCATACTTTGATCTCCAATAGTCTTGATAGAAATGTGATACAGAACCTGAAGTTAGACAAATAATTGTAAATAAACACATGCAAATGTCAATGTCAACTGTTTATTCAGTTCATGATACAAAACAGTCACAGTAAGTGTCAACAGTCACTTTTATGATTTCATTTGTAGATTGCATTCAGGCTCTGGATGGCAAAACAAAAATATTACACTTGATTTCGGTTCAGATTGCAGTCAAAGCATATAGGACAATCATTACACAGCAATCGCCAATATGCACTCACTGTGTGATCAGATAATGTACATTTTTCATTTGATATTCAATATGTCCACGAGATGGTGCTATTATCCCACAAAAAGACAGATCTCAGTTCTGGGCGGTTCTACACCAATACTCCTCACCGTCATTACCCTAGAAGGAGCTGAGATTCCCCGTTATCTACAAGTCCCTGAAAAAAACAAAAACCATCCCTATGGCACAAATCCCATCCATCCAACAAGTCAGAACATTTCACACATCTAGAATGTCTTTGATACGCACAGAAGAAGTCTCAAAAGAAAAGTATTGAGGCAGACGCTACCAACTTGGACAAAGCATATCAACAACAAAAAACACCATCATAGACGATGATGAACATCACTCAATGGAAACATGTAAATACCACGGAATCATAACATTTCATTAGATCAAACTGGAAACTGTGTGGGATTACTCTTTATATGTAATACACAATAATTAGGCTATAATACATGATATGAACATGGTGGTACCATGACCATTGGCAGTACAGTATGTCTCCGTCCCAAATGGCACCCTAATTCCTACTTTTAACCAAAGCACGATTGGCCTTGCTCAAAAGTAGTGCACTAATATATATATATATATATATTAGGGAATATGGTGCAATTTTGGGATGTATTCTCTCAAACAGTCCCTATATAGTCTCCTGTCATCCCTTTGATATAGCGTGGATCCTATTAAAGTATGAAGTCTGGTAATCAAAAAGTGTTTAATCTATCGCCACGATTACCACCCTCATTCAATACGGAAAACAACAAAGACGAAACTGGCCATGGAGCAGTCGACCCCCATCGCCCAGCTGGAGGGAGCAGTCGACCCCCATCGCCCAGCTGGAGGGAGCAGTCGACCCCCATCGCCCAGCTGGAGGGAGCAGTCGACCCCCATCGCCCAGCTGGAGGGAGCAGTCGACCCCCATCGCCCAGCTGGAGGGAGCAGTCGACCCCCATCGCCCAGCTGGAGGGAGAAGTCGAACCCCATCGCCCAGCTGGAGGGAGCAGTCGACCCCCATCGCCCAGCTGGAGGGAGAAGTCGACCCCCATCGCCCAGCTGGAGGGAGAAGTCGACCCCCATCGCCCAGCTGGAGGGAGAAGTCGACCCCCATCGCCCAGCTGGAGGGAGAAGTCGACCCCCATCGCCCAGCTGGCGGGAGAAGTCGACCCCCATCGCCCAGCTGGAGGGAGAAGTCGAACCCCATCGCCCAGCTGGAGGGAGAAGTCGACCCCCATCGCCCAGCTGGCGGGAGAAGTCGACCCCCATCGCCCAGCTGGCGGGAGAAGTCGACCCCCATCGCCCAGCTGGCGGGAGAAGTAGACCCCCATCGCCCAGCTGGAGGGAGAAGTCGACCCCCATCGCCCAGCTGGAGGGAGAAGTCGACCCCCATCGCCCAGCTGGCGGGAGAAGTTGACCCCCATCGCCCAGCTGGCGGGAGAAGTTGACCCCCATCGCCCAGCTGGAGGGAGAAGTTGACCCCCATCACCCAGCTGGCGGGAGAAGTTGACCCCCATCACCCAGCTGGAGGGAGAAGTTGACCCCCATCACCCAGCTGGCGGGAGAAGTTGACCCCCATCACCCAGCTGGCGGGAGAAGTTGACCCCCCATCACCCAGCTGGCGGGAGAAGTTGACCCCCATCACCCAGCTGGCGGGAGAAGTTGACCCCCATCGCCCAGCTGGCGGGAGAAGTTGACCCCCATCGCCCAGCTGGCGGGAGAAGTTGACCCCCATCGCCCAGCTGGCGGGAGAAGTTGACCCCCATCACCCAGCTGGCGGGAGAAGTTGACCCCCATCGCCCAGCTGGAGGGAGAAGTTGACCCCCATCACCCAGCTGGCGGGAGAAGTTGACCCCCATCACCCAGCTGGCGGGAGAAGTTGACCCCCATCACCCAGCTGGCGGGAGAAGTTGACCCCCATCGCCCAGCTGGCGGGAGAAGTTGACCCCCATCACCCAGCTGTCTGAGTCTAAAGGTCCCATTGAGTGGAATTACATCATGTTCTCACTTGCTCTGTTGATTCAGTGGATGACTGATACTTCCCTCCACTTTGTTAACCCTGGGAATGTTTACTCATGTTACACGCACAGGAAGTGATAACCCTCTTAGAGAGGTGTGTGTGTGAGACAGAGGGAGTGAAGGCATTTCATGAGGAATGGAATGTACAGGAAACAAGGCCCTTTAAGAGTGATACCAAATAAGATTAAATAAAATGATATAAAAGTAAATAAAATGCAGAAACAGTCATTCAGACGTGACTTGCACTTTATCAGGCGACCAACGAGTCAACCATTCAATCAATGGACACTGTCGGTTAGGAAAAACACATCCTGGGGAATATTCCTTTTTGTACACTGTAGCAAAACATACCGCAATGGAAAATGTTTTGCAACAAAAACAAGAGTTTCTATTGGACAAATTCAGGTTGGTCCCTCCCCGTTTCGTCCCGTTCCTAGTGAATACAGCTCTGACAAAACAAGCACAATGTTATGTTTGGCACAGATCTGAAATGTACATGCATTCAATTCCTACTGGTCCACTTCTATTAGCGCTGAAAGCATTTGCCAATGCCAGTTTGTAAGCAGATAAGACAAAATCAAATACTGACGGCACATCCAATCAAATATATTAGGGCTAATATTTAAAATAGCATGTTTTGTTAATCCACAAAACAACTCATTGGGGTTTGCGGTGGCTTGTGCTCTAGTTGACTAACAAAGAGTGTGTCAGAGTTTCACAAAGAGAACAGAACACATTCAGTAAGTATGCACGTAAAAACACAATGATGGCAGTGTGTCCTATAACACTTCACCTCCAAGTCCGTATTCTCAGCAGCTATATACACCAGCCCCTTAGAAAGACATGGGAACACAGGTAGAAGGCTTGCAGAGAGCAACCAGTCCACATACGATCACCATTCGCTTCCAGACTGGAAGATGTTAATACAAAGACCCATTCTCCTGATATAATAGAGTTTTGGACTGGGTCGGTCATGTTGTTGTTCAGCCTTGATGTGCAGCACAATACAAGGACAGGAGAACTGGAACCTGGGAGTGCACAGAACCACGCGGCCACCATTTTGGCTCCAAAGACAAGCACATCCCATAGACAGCCATAGATACAGAGACTGCACAGTTATATATCCAGCAAAGGCCTGATCCACCATGACGAGCATGATCCACGGAGGGACAGAAACACCAGCAAACGACTAATACAGCAAAACAGGAACACTTCACTCTTTTTTTAAATCTTCATCTTCCACATCCACATCATCATCCATTGTTAAGAGCCAGCAGGAGATAGTATGTCACCATCATCCACAGTTAAGAGCCAGCAGGAGATAGTATGTCACCATCATCCACAGTTAAGAGCCAGCAGGAGATATGTCACCATCATCCACAGTTAAGAGCCAGCAGGAGATAGAATATCACTAGGTGTCTCCTTTCAGTTGTCTTTGTTGTCGCGCCAATTAAAATAGAAAACAAATGATACCGTGCGAGTTTCAGCTGCCCCTCTTGACCAACACCCTTCCCGAACCCACTGCCAACGACTAGGTACATTGTTCCAAGGCTCTTGGCCAATAGAAAGTGATGGGAGCTTTAAAAATACAGCAATGAAAAAAAAAAAAAAAAAAAAAACTCAGATGGATGGTTCAGGAAGCCTCGGTCACTGTCTGTAATAGACACCTAGAACATATAGCGAGGAGAGAGAGAACGCATTAGCTTGATCTTTAATACCGAATAATATAACCACTGGCTAGAATGGTTGGAGCTCTCTAAGAAATACATTTGGTGTGTGCCAACCATGTGGTATGCTGGATAGAACATTTGCTGTATGAGAAGTGTTCAACCTAAATTCTTTGGGTTTTAGGTTGAGGCCCTAGTTAAACCCGACAAAAATAGCTGAATTTACCTTTGTAAGACGCCTCAGGTCGCGCTGGAGACCCGGAAGAATAGTGGCTCCCTGAGTAGCTGGACTCCACATTCTCATAGTTATGGGGAGGAGGTTGAGAAGGCCTGTGAGAGGGCAGAGAGAGAGAAAATATTATTTTAAGGCCATAATATTGTTGCAACACGGGGTGTATTCATGTTGTTTATTCATGGCAGGCTAATGACAGAGTGAGGCCAGCACCTGGCAGGCTAATGACAGAGTGAGGCCAGCACCTGGCAGGCTAATGACAGAGTGAGGCCAGCACCTGGCAGGCTAATGACAGAGTGAGGCCAGCACCTGGCAGGCTAATGACAGAGTGAGGCCAGCACCTGGCAGGCTAATGACAGAGTGAGGCCAGCACCTGGCAGGCTAATGACAGAGTGAGGCCAGCACCTGGCAGGCTTTTGGTGGTTCCTGGGCTTCTGGTATTCCTCCTCTCGTAGTCTGGGATGAAATAACTCCTCTGAGCTTGGCTGGAACACACACATAGACAGACATCTTCAGTCTGGTCTTATCAACAAGTTGATAAAAAAATGCCCCTTAAACTGTGCCAATAAACCTGCACTAACAGTAGGTTGCTTTGGATGAGAGCGTCTGCTGAATGACTCAAATGTAAACTGTGCTGTTCTTACTACAGTACTTCTATGTAAAAAAAACTACAACAGATCATATCAACTAATTAATTCATTGGAGGGCCTGCCATTACAGTATGAAACACATATCTTGATGATCAGAATACATGTAGTTATGATATCCTAAGGTCATCTCATCCAGAAAAATAAGGAGAGAGAGTTACCTTGTAGTCTCCTCCTTCTGGCCTCCTCCTCTCTTCAGGCCTCATCCCCTGCTTCTCCTTCTCTCTGGACTTCTTGTACTCCATCTTCTCACGCTCCATCAGCAGCCGAGCTATCTCCTGGCAACACCAATACAACGTGGCTATCTCCTGGCAACACCAATACAACGTGGCTGTCTCCTGGCAACACCAATACAACGTGGCTGTCTCCTGGCAACACCAATACAACGTGGCTATCTCCTGGCAACACCAATACAACGTGGTGGTCTCCTGGCAACACCAATACAACGTGGCTGTCTCCTGGCAACACCAATACAACGTGGCTGTCTCCTGGCAACACCAATACAACGTGGCTGTCTCCTGGCAACACCAATACAACGTGGCTGTCTCCTGGCAACACCAATACAACGTGGCTGTCTCCTGGCAACACCAATACAACGTGGCGATCTCCTGGCAACACCAATACAACGTGGCGATCTCCTGGCAACACCAATACAACGTGGCGATCTCCTGGCAACACCAATACAACGTGGCGATCTCCTGGCAACACCAATACAACGTGGCGATCTCCTGGCAACACCAATACAACGTGGCGATCTCCTGGCAACACCAATACAACGTGGCTATCTCCTGGCAACACCAATACAACGTGGCCATCTCCTGGCAACACCAATACAACGTGGCCATCTCCTGGCAACACCAATACAACGTGGCCATCTCCTGGCAACACCGATACAACGTGGCCGTCTCCTGGCAACACCGATACAACGTGGCCGTCTCCTGGCAACACCGATACAACGTGGCCGTCTCCTGGCAACACCGATACAACGTGGCCGTCTCCTGGCAACACCGATACAACGTGGCCGTCTCCTGGCAACACCGATACAACGTGGCCGTCTCCTGGCAACACCGATACAACGTGGCCGTCTCCTGGCAACACCGATACAACGTGGCCGTCTCCTGGCAACACCGATACAACGTGGCCGTCTCCTGGCAACACCGATACAACGTGGCCGTCTCCTGGCAACACCGATACAACGTGGCCGTCTCCTGGCAACACCGATACAACGTGGCCGTCTCCTGGCAACACCGATACAACGTGGCCGTCTCCTGGCAACACCGATACAACGTGGCCGTCTCCTGGCAACACCGATACAACGTGGCCGTCTCCTGGCAACACCGATACAACGTGGCCGTCTCCTGGCAACACCGATACAACGTGGCCGTCTCCTGGCAACACCGATACAACGTGGCCGTCTCCTGGCAACACCGATACAACGTGGCCGTCTCCTGGCAACACCGATACAACGTGGCCGTCTCCTGGAAACACCGATACAACGTGGCCGTCTCCTGGAAACACCGATACAACGTGGCCGTCTCCTGGCAACACCGATACAACGTGGCCGTCTCCTGGCAACACCGATACAACGTGGCCGTCTCCTGGCAACACCGATACAACGTGGCCGTCTCCTGGCAACACCGATACAACGTGGCCGTCTCCTGGCAACACCGATACAACGTGGCCGTCTCCTGGCAACACCGATACAACGTGGCCGTCTCCTGGCAACACCAATACAACGTGGCCGTCTCCTGGCAACACCGATACAACGTGGCTGTCTCCTGGCAACACCAATACAACGTGGCCGTCTCCTGGCAACACCAATACAACGTGGCTGTCTTGTGGCAACACCAATACAACGTGGTCATCTCCTGACAACACCAATACCACGTTTACTATACAGTTACAGTACAAACACATACACTTTTCCCCAATGAATTTGAGAGTGGCTCCATTTCTCCAGCTGTTTACTAAAACAAGAGGCGGGGTAGCGGTATGTTGTTCCTCCAATCTGAGATTGTCCCTTTCAGGCACAGTGTTGCTTCATATGGCTCCCGCCACACACGGATATAACCATGATGTGGTGAGATTTGATTACCCAGGTTAACACTGACCAAAAGGAATGAATGGACCAAGGGACATCATTTATTTAACAAAGGTAAACAACTTTTACACTCAGTACCTTGCTTAAGTTGATGTGTCAAAAGTTGAGACTTGAGACAGGGCAAGAGAGTGAGAGAAAATGAAAGAGCGTGAGAAAGCGAGTCGGTCAGTGACGACTGTTCCAGACAGAGAAGCAGCCGGCCTTCCACTCACCTCATCCTGAGCCACTTGGGCCGCACGCTTATCCATCTTGCTTGCCTGGAACCGAAAAATAATTAAGAACCAATTGAGTCATATTTTCCCTCAGCATAGAACATTCTGTTCCCTGGGCTCTATCATGACATAACATAGGAAGTGACTGTTGAGACAGAGCATTTCTCACAGACATCTGAAGCTGCACAATACAAAGGTCTACTGAATGTTATGTATGTTAACTAAACGATGGGACAGAGTTTTAGCTACCATGTTGTCCAAGGGTTTTATGATGTTTTAATAAGGGTGTTATATTCTCCTAATAACTGCGTTATAAGACCAGTTCTCTCACCTTCACCTCTTCCTCCTGTAGTTTCCGGGCCACCTCCATGTCCAGCAGCTCCTGCTCCCGCAGGTCCAGCTTAGTGATGCCCTGGGTGACCTCGCCCAGCCCGTAATTCCCTGCTCCACGACCCCCTGGTCCTCCTTGCACGATACGACCTGCAGGGGGCGCCACATACAACTGAGTAAATACAACTGTTTTTAGTCTGGAACAGTGTTTCCCAATGCTGTCCCTGGTGACCCAAAAGAGCGTACTTCTTTATTTTTGCCCAAGTACTACACATCTGATTCAACTAATCGTCAAGCCTTTAACTTGAATCAGGAATTTAAAAACAAACTAAGACGTGCTTGTGGGACCCCAGAACCAGGAAACACCAGACTAGAGTGGATGAGACAACTCTGATTCTTCTAGGGCTGCAGTGTCTACTGGTTTAAATCACTGCTATTTTAATCAATGTCTGATTTATGGTCAGAGTAGGTAAGTGTGGACAAATTGATGGCAAATCCATGCCAGTACTTGATCAGTTGTGGTGAGTAGACTAGACAGGGATGAAAGTGCATGTCGACAGAAGCCCTTGAGGAATAGAATTGGAGTGCAACGGTAAAAACATCACAGAAAGAAATTTAATGTATAGAAGCTGATCAATATTAGAATCATGTCTGTTCTACGCAGTATATTTCTACCTGGGCGCTCTGTCGCACACACCTGATTCAACTGTTTCACAGAGGCCTTTGGCAGCAGGGCCTTGTATTGTAACTGACTGTGGAATTCCACCATAATGACTGAAAGCTGCTAAACCAAGATGATGATGATGATGACAAAAAGGAAAATGATTGTTGATGAATGATTATTTAGTTAGAGAGACAAAACCACCACCAGCAGCTCCCAGCCATGGGCCAATCAAGAACCCACACACACATACCACACCCACAAATGGTCGGCCACAGGACCGGCGCTAGGCCGTACCTGGCTCCCTGGGAGCGGGGTGAGTATGGGAGCATTCCTTGCCCGTGCTGGGGCCCTCCCCAGGGTCCCTGTGTCCCCTCTCCCCTCTCCCCATCCTGGGGCTCCTCCTTGCCGCCTCCTCACACAGCTCACTGGGGCCAGAGAGGAGCATCAGGCGGGCCCTGGCCCCCCCTTTCCCCTCTTCATCATCCCCAGGGCTAGGGGACTCCTCCCCACCACTGTCCCAGGCCCTGCTGCGGCAACTGGGGATGGGCTCGTCCTGAACTTCATCCAGACCTTGCTCCCTGCTCTTGGTTCTCTCTCGGTGTCCGTCTTTGTCTCGGCTATGCTCTTGGTCTCTCAATCGCTCCCCGTGTCTTTCCTGTCTTTGTGCGTCTCTCTCAATTTCCTCATCTCTCCTGGGTTCTCTCTGTCTGTCACGTTCCCCGTCTCTCTCCCACTCCCGGTGTCTCGCTCTACTCGAAGCCTCGTCTCTCTTCACAGGGATATGGGATGGTGGGGGCGGCCGGGCGGGCCTCTCCTTCCTCCTGACCACCCTATCCCCCTCCTCATCTCGCTGTCTCCTGGGTTCATGGTTGTCTGCAAAGAAGGTTGACTGGGACCCCTGGTTGTCTCTGCTCCTCTGGCCCTCCTTCCCTCTGCTTCTACCCTCAGTGGGGTGGTGGTAGTCAGGGTACCTGTCTCCATGTTTGCCCCTGCTACTGGAGCGGTGGTGCTCAGGGTGTGCATCTCCATGCCTGCCCCTTCTCCCCTCCCTACCCTCTAAATGGTGCTCAGGGTATCTGGAAAGAGAGTTGGTTCTAGTCTCCACAGCATCTCTCTCCAAAGAGAGAGAGTTAGAACCAGGCCACCTGGGTTTGTCATCCAGGTCCAGAGAAGCTCGGCTGGCTGGGTTGAGGGGAGAGACGATGGCTATGAAGAGATGGAAGGAAGACATGGATGGATGGAACAAGACAATAACAGAGATGTCAGTGAAGCTGGGCTGGTTAGTTATACAGTTGAAGTCAGAAGTTTACGTGCATCTTCGCCAAACACATTTAAACCCAGTTTTTCACAATTCCTAATTCCTGATGTTTACAGATTATTTCACTTATAATTCACAGTATCACAATTCCAGTGGGTCAGAAGTTTACATACACTATGTTGACTGTGCCTTCAAACAGCTTGGAGAATTCCAGAAAATGATGTCATGGCTTTAGAAGCTTCTGATTGACTCAAATGATGTCAATTAGCCTATTTGAGGTGTACCCGTGGATGTATTTCAAGGTCCACCTTCAAACTCAGTGCCTCTGTTTGACATCATGGGAAAATCAAAATAAATAAGCCAAGACAACAGAAAACAAATTGTAGACCTCCACAAGTCTGGTTCATCCTTGGGACCAATTTCCAAACGCCTGAAGTTACCACGTTCATCTGTACAAACAATAGTATGCAAGTATAAACACCACGGGACCACGCAGCCGTTATACCGCTCAGGAAGTGTTAGAGGAATTAAATTATGTTTAATACCCAATTAAATTAATACACTCAGCCCATTTCTAAGGATTTGTAAGAAACATATTTGCATAAAATGGGCAGAGACCAGTCTCAAAATCAAGCACCAAAGTTTATTCTCCAGAGTACCGAACACGATACAATTTACAACAGGTTATAAACTGAAAATTACATCATTAGGTTTCAAACTGTCCCGTCCCTCCTCCACTCCGGTACAATGGCAGTATAGTTCTCAAGCCTTCCTACCTCGTCTCCCACCAATATAGATAATTTATGACCAAGCCAAGGTCTTCCTGTGTAGATAAGCATTCTAGCCAGTCTGACAATAAGTTCATTCGTTTCTACCAAGGAACAGACAGTCATTGTTCTAATTCTTGATTATAATTACACACATTATATTCAGTACTAGGATTAAAATAAAATTCATACATCTATACAGTAACATAATAGTATTCTGATTAGTCAGTCCTGATTGAAATGTATACAGTCATTATTGATAAAAAAAAATCCCTTAACAGGAAGGAGACACGTTCTGTCTCCTAGAGATGAATGTAATTTGGTGCGAAAAGTGCAAATAAATTCCAATACAACAGCACAGGACCTTGTAAAGATACTTTTGTACCGGTTTCCTCCAGTATCGATATCCACAATAAAACGAGTCCTATACCGACATTACCTGAAAGGCCGCTCAGCAAGGAAGCCACTGCTCCAAAACCGCCATAAAAAAAGGCAGACTACGGTTTGCAACTGCACATGGGGACAAAGATCGTACTTTTTGGAGAAATGTCCTCGTCTGATGAAACAAAAGTAGAACTGTCTTCCAAATGGACATTGACCCCACGCATACTTACAAAGTTGTGGCAAAATGGCTACTGGACAACAAAATCAAGGTATTGGAGTGGCCATCACAAAGCCCTGACCTCAATCCTATTGAAAATTTGTGGGCAGAACTGAAAAAGGGTGTGCGAGCAAGGAGGCCTACAAACCTGACTCAGTTACACCAATTCTGTCAGGAGGAATGGGCCAAAATTCACCCAACTTCTTGTGGGAAGCTTGTGGAAGGCTACCCGAAACATTTGACCCAAGTTAAACAATTTAAAGGCAATGCTACCAAATACTAATTGAGTGTATGTCAACGTCTGACCCACTGGGAATGTGATGAAAGAAATAAAAGCTGAAATAAATAAATCTCTACTATTATTCTGACATTTCACATTCTTAAAATAAAGTGGTGATCCTAACTGACCTAAGACAGGGAATTGTTACTCCACATAGCCTGGTTCCTCTCTAGGTTTCTTCCTAGGTTTTGGCCTTTCCAGGGAGTTTTTCCTAGCCACCGTGCTTCTACACCTGCATTGCTTGCTGTTTGGGGTTTTAGGCTGGGTTTCTGTACAGCACTTTGAGATATCAGCTGATGTACGAAGGGCTATATAAATAAAATTAGATTGATTGATTGATTGATTGGTTACTATAATTAAACGTCAGGAATTGTGAAAAACTGAGATTAAATGTATTTGGCTACGGTGTATGTAAACTTCCGACTTCAACTGTATATATAAAACATAATAATAAAAATCAGACCAGCTACTGATAGTTTGAGAAGAAAATGTACTTTCTATGCCTGTGATATGTGGTTGTCCCAACTAGCTATCTTAAGAAGAACATACTAACGCTCGTTCAGGATAATTGTGTATGCTAAATGACTCAAATGTAAATTAACTTTAAAAACCACAGTTAACCTTCCTAACACATTGTTTGTGAAGGACACAGGTGTGTGTCTGCCGTCAGCCCAATGGAATGTCAGTCACCCAGTAGCAGCTGGTTACTCTGATCAACAGAAACTGTAAATGTTGAAATAAAAAGGCCAGGTAGAAATCACCTAGTCCTTAATTACATAATCATTTAAAATGCTCTGTAACCCTCAACAATGGGCTGTTCTCTGAATTATGGCAGATAGTTGACTGATGGAAAAGTAGTTGGCTGTCAGTTTTATAAGCTGACTGAGCAGTTAAGGATGGAAATGATGCTCTGGTCTGTTTCTCTCTCAATAACAAAAAGGCAGATAAATGTCTTTCCTTCCTCTGTCTCACCTCCTCCTCTTCACACCTCGCTCTCCCCCACAGTGGTTTATCTGCAGAAGCTGAACGCTAAACCAACCTCTGTTTCTCTCTGAATGAGAAGACAAACATGGCAGCCAGGCAGCGCCCGTCACTTCCTGAGAAGGGTGGCCAATCACACGGGCCTGAGGAAACAACTCGCCCGAGATAAGACGTGGCAGAGCGTGTGTGTGTGTGTGTGTGTGTGTGTGTGTGTGTGTGTGGAGGAGCACGTACACACTAGAGCTGGGCGATATAACATATATATTTTTTAAATCCCTATTGCGACAAATTGACTGAATTATCACAATAACGGTCAATTGGACGATACGATTATAACAAAGTGCACCACAGTTATTTTTTTATTACTCTTAATACTAGTACTTTACAAATGCTGTAGTTCTAAAAATGTCCCATCAACAACCACCCAGAATAGAAGACTTATTTAAATTCAAACTTTTTATTGTAATGAACGATAATATGAGCAAAGTGTCCATGAAAAGGGTTCGGTGTGGAAGAGTTGTTGGATGTGTCGTCCCAGCTCAAGCCCAGCCACGGCAGCATGGCAGAATGGCAGCATGGCAGAATGGCAGCACGGCAGAATGGCAGCACGGCAGAATGGCAGCACGGCAGAATGGCAGCACGGCAGAATGGCAGCACGGCAGAATGTTTGCTTGTGTAATACAGAGGGAGCCCTGGGTTCTAAAGCCAGCCCAGCTAGACAGTAATACATGAGAGCAGGGCGAGGTAGTACTACATACGGCTTTAGTCATATTCATAAAGCCTCTCAGAGTAGGAGTCCTGATCTAGGATCAGGTCCCCAGTGTCCATATAATCTTATTCATTGTGCTCTAAAAAGGCTAAACTGATCCAAGATCAGCCCTCCTACGCTGAGAGACTTTGTGGCTATGGCCCTGGGTTGGTTGTGCATCTACAGGAAGAGGATACTCCCTGAGAAAGAAGAGATTCATGTGGAAAGACAGGACGGCAGAACATTCCTGACAGCAGTGACTGTCCCTTCATTCCAACGCTCAGAGACAGAGAGAAAACCAGAACATTCCTGACAGCAGTGACTGTCCCTTCATTCCAACGCTCAGAGACAGAGAGAAAACCAGAACATTCCTGACAGCAGTGACTGTCCCTTCATTCCAACACTCAGAGACAGAGAGAAAACCAGAACATTCCTGACAGCAGTGACTGTCCCTTCATTCCAACACTCAGAGACAGAGAGAAAACCAGAACATTCCTGATAGCAGTGACTGTCCCTTCATTCCAACGCTCAGAGACAGAGAGAAAACCAGAACATTCCTGACAGCAGTGACTGTCCCTTCATTCCAACGCTCAGAGACAGAGAAAACCAGAACATTCCTGACAGCAGTGACTGTCCCTTCATTCCAATGCTCAGAGACAGAGAGAAAACCAGAACATTCCTGACAGCAGTGACTGTCCCTTCATTCCAACACTCAGAGACAGAGAGAAAACCAGAACATTCCTGACAGCAGTGACTGTCCCTTCATTCCAACACTCAGAGACAGAGAGAAAACCAGAACATTCCTGATAGCAGTGACTGTCCCTTCATTCCAACGCTCAGAGACAGAGAGAAAACCAGAACATTCCTGACAGCAGTGACTGTCCCTTCATTCCAACGCTCAGAGACAGAGAGAAAACCAGAACATTCCTGACAGCAGGGACCATCCCTTCCAACGCTCAGAGACAGAGAGGAAACCAGAACATTCCTGACAGCAGTGACCATCCCTTCCAACTCTCAGAGACAGAGGAGAAACCAGAACATTCCTGACAGCAGTGACCATCCCTTCCAACTCTCAGAGACAGAGGGGAAACCAGAACATTCCTGACAGCAGTGACCATCCCTTCCAACGCTCAGAGACAGAGGGGAAACCAGAACGTTCCTGACAGCAGTGACTGTCCCTTCATTCCAACGCTCAGAGACAGGAGAAACCAGAACATTCCTGACAGCAGTGACTGTCCCTTCCAACTCTCAGAGACAGAGGAAACCAGAACATTCCTGACAGCAGTGACTGTCCCTTCATTCCAACTCTCAGAGACAGAGGAAACCAGAACATTCCTGACAGGAGTGACCGTCCCTTCATTCCTGCTCATACTAACCTACATACCGTAACCACAGCCTGCATGCTAGCAGATATCGCAATAAATAATAATAATAATATATGCCATTTAGCAGACGCTTTTATCCAAAGCGACTTACAGTCATGTGTGCATACATTCTACGTATGGGTGGTCCCAGGGATCGAACCCACTACCCTGGCGTTACAAGCGCCATGCTCTACCAACTGAGCTACAGAAGGACTGAAGTCTATGGATAATGCTAGTTAGCATTGGCTAGCAAAACTACCTCTAACTTCCTTCATACTGACACAGAGACATAAAATGGGATCCACGAGTTCACCTGACTCTATAAAAAGGGATAATTTGGTCATGTTAAAAAAGGTAATCTGACTTAGAAAACAGTCCTGATCATATAGGCCTAGTCCATTTCCAAAACACCACATATAGGCCTAGTCCGTTTCCAAAACACCACATATAGGCCTAGTCCGTTTCCAAAACACCACATATAGGCCTAGTCCGTTTCCAAAACACCACATAGGCCTAGTCCGTTTCCAAAACACCACATAGGCCTAGTCCGTTTCCAAAACACCACATAGGCCTAGTCCGTTTCCAAAACACCACATAGGCCTAGTCCGTTTCCAAAACACCACATCACCGCATTCATTGGCGCCGACAGAGATGGCCGCCTCACTTCGCGTTCCTCGGAAACTATGCAGTTTGTTTTTTTACGTGTTATTTCTTACATTAGTACCCCAGGTCATCTTAGGTTTCATTACATACAGTCGAGAAGAACTACTGAATATAAGATCAGCGTCAACTCACCATCAGTACGACCAAGAATATGTTTTCCGCGACTCGGATCCTGTGTTCTGCCTTACAAACAAGTCAACGGAATTGATTCTATGCAGCGACCCCAAAAAACGACTTTGTAAAAGAGGGAAACGCAGCGGTCTTCTGGTCAGACTCCGGACACATCGTGCACCACTCCCTAGCATTCTTCTTGCCAATGTCCAGTCTCTTGACAACAAGGTTGATGAAATCCGAGCAAGGGTAGCATTCCAGAGGGACATCAGAGACTAACGTTCTCTGCTTCACGGAAACATGGCTCACTGGAGAGACGCTATCCGGGGCGGAGCAGCCAACGGGTTTCTCCACGCATCGCGCCGACAGAAACAAACATCTTTCTGGTAAGAAGAGTGGCGGGGGCGTATGCCTCATGACTAACGAGACATGGTGTGATGAAAGAAACATACAGGAACTCAAATCCTTCTGTTCACCTGATTTAGAATTCCTCACAATCAAATGTAGACCGCATTATCTACCAAGAGAATTCTCTTCGATTATAATCACAGCCGTATATATCCCCCCCCCCAAGCAGACACATCGATGGCTCTGAACAAACTTTATTTAACTCTTTGCAAACTGGAAACCATTTATCCGGAGGCTGCATTCATTGTAGCTGGGGATTTTAACAAAGCTAATCTGAAAACAAGACTCCCTAAATTTTATCAGCATATCGATTGCGCAACCAGGGGTGGAAAAACCTTGGATCATTGCTATTCCAACTTCCGCGACGCATATAAGGCCCTGCCCCACCCTCCTTTCGGAAAAGCTGACCACGACTCCATTTTGTTGATCCCTGCCTACAGACAGAAACTTAAACAAGAGGCTCCCACGCTGAGGTCTGTCCAACGCTGGTCTGACCAAGCTGACTCCACACTCCAAGACTGCTTCCATCACGTGGACTGGGACATGTTTCGTATTGCGTCAGATAACAATATTGACGAATACGCTGATTCGGTGTGCGAGTTCATTAGAACGTGCGTTGAAGATGTCGTTCCCATAGCAACGATAAAAACATTCCCAAACCAGAAACCGTGGATTGATGGCAGCATTCGCGTGAAACTGAAAGCGCGAAACACTGCTTTTAATCAGGGCAAGGTGTCTGGTAACATGACCAAATACAAACAGTGCAGCTATTCCCTCCGCAAGGCTATCAAACAAGCTAAGCGTCAGTACAGAGACAAAGTAGAATCTCAATTCAACGGCTCAGACACAAGAGGTATGTGGCAGGGTCTACAGTCAATCACGGACTACAAGAAGAAACCCAGCCCAGTCACGGATCAGGATGTCTTGCTCCCAGGCAGACTAAATAACTTTTTTGCCCGCTTTGAGGACAATACAGTGCCACTGACACGGCCTGCAACGAAAACATGCGGTCTCTCCTTCACTGCAGCCGAGGTGAGTAAGACATTTAAACGTGTTAACCCTCGTAAGGCTGCAGGCCCAGACGGCATCCCCAGCCGCGCCCTCAGAGCATGCGCAGACCAGCTGGCCGGTGTGTTTACGGACATATTCAATCAATCCCTATACCAGTCTGCTGTTCCCACATGCTTCAAGAGGGCCACCATTGTTCCTGTTCCCAAGAAAGCTAAGGTAACTGAGCTAAACGACTACCGCCCCGTAGCACTCACTTCCGTCATCATGAAGTGCTTTGAGAGACTAGTCAAGGACCATATCACCTCCACCCTACCTGACACCCTAGACCCACTCCAATTTGCTTACCGTCCAAATAGGTCCACAGACGATGCAATCTCAACCACACTGCACACTGCCCTAACCCATCTGGACAAGAGGAATACCTATGTGAGAATGCTGTTCATCGACTACAGCTCGGCATTCAACACCATAGTACCCTCCAAGCTCGTCATCAAGCTCGAGACCCTGGGTCTCGACCCCCGCCCTGTGCAACTGGGTACTGGACTTCCTGACGGGCCGCCCCCAGGTGGTGAGGGTAGGCAACAACATCTCCTCCCCGCTGATCCTCAACACGGGGGCCCCACAAGGGTGCGTTCTGAGCCCTCTCCTGTACTCCCTGTTCATCCACGACTGCGTGGCCACGCACGCCTCCAACTCAATCATCACGTTTGCGGACGACACAACAGTGGTAGGCTTGATTACCAACAACGATGAGACGGCCTACAGGGAGGAGGTGAGGGCCCTCGGAGTGTGGTGTCAGGAAAATAACCTCACACTCAACGTCAACAAAACTAAGGAGATGATTGTGGACTTCAGGAAACAGCAGAGGGAACACCTCCCTATCCACATCGATGGAACAGTAGTGGAGAGGGTAGCAAGTTAAGTTCCTCGGCATACACATCACAGACAAACTGAATTGGTCCACTCACACAGACAGCGTTGTGAAGGCGGCGCAGCAGCGCCTCTTCAACCTCAGGAGGCTGAAGAAATTCAGCTTGTCACCAAAAGCACTCACAAACTTCTACAGATGCACAATCGAGAGCATCCTGGCGGGCTGTATCACCGCCTGGTACGGCAACTGCTCCGCCCTCAAACGTAAGGCTCTCCAGAGGATAGTGAGGTCTGCACAACGCATCACCGGGGGCAAACTACCTGCCCTCCAGGACACCTACACCACCCGATGTTACAGGAAGGCCATAAAGATCATCAAGGACATCAACCACCCGAGCCACTGCCTGTTCACCCCGCTATCATCCAGAAGGCGAGGTTAGTACAGGTGCATCAAAGCTGGGACCGAGAGACTGAAAAACAGCTTCTATCTCAAGGCCATCAGACTGTTAAACAGCCACCACTAACATTGAGTGGCTGCTGCCAACACACTGACATTGACACTGACCCAACTCCAGCCACTTTAAACAATGCTACCTTATATAATGTTACTTACCCTACATTATTCATCTCATATGCATACGTATATACTGTACTCTATATCATCGACTGCATCCTTATGTAATACATGTTGTATCACTAGCCACTAACTATGCCACTTTGTTTACATACTCATCTCATATGTATATACTGTACTCGATACCATCTACTGTATCTTGCCTATGCTGCTCTGTACCATCACTCATTCATATATCCTTATGTACATATTCTTTATCCCCTTACACTGTGTATAAGACAGTAGTTTTGGAATTGTTAGTTAGATTACTTGTTGGTTATTACTGCATTGTCGGAACTAGAAGCACAAGCATTTCGCTACACTCGCATTAACATCTGCTCACCATGGGTATGTGACAAATAAAATTTGATTTTATTTGACATATAGGCCTCGTCAGTTTCCCAAAACACCACATATAGGCCTATACCACAAATCATTTTACAAATCTGGTAAGTATTCAAATAGTTTCGCTGTGAATTTGGGGTTGAATCAAGGTACTAGAATGTACTAGTGGACACCAGAGCTGGTTCTGCATTAACTTGTTTAAAAAAAAAAATCTTTCCGATGAGACGTTGAGATAAAATGTCTTCCTGTTTTAAGGC
The DNA here is from genome assembly GCF_023373465.1 of Oncorhynchus keta. Classification (NCBI taxonomy): domain Eukaryota; kingdom Metazoa; phylum Chordata; class Actinopteri; order Salmoniformes; family Salmonidae; genus Oncorhynchus; species Oncorhynchus keta. Next base: position 44,813,597 of record NC_068442.1, read on the forward strand.
AGGGGGATGGGGAGACTGGAACCCACAATGGAAGAAACAACTGCCAAAAGGCTCCTTTAAGTTCTGACATCAGGCAAGCTTCTATGAATTTATCAGTTTAAAATGGAGCCTTATTGCTGCAGTTGAGTCAAAGCTGCTCTCGCAGCCCTGCAAAGCACCGCCTCAGCTCACAAACGAGCAGAACTGCAGTGTGCGTGTAAAATGGTCAGAGAGGAGGGAGCAAGATGACAAATGACTCCTCACTACCTACGCACACACGCTCTACCTCAAGGTCAGCTATTTGCTTAAAACTGCCCTCTTAAATCCTCATCCTAAATCAACTCTATTCTAACACACTACTCCATCCCACACACACACCCCTATATTTGATTTTGATAACCCACCCTTACACATACCCAGAGTGGCACATACCCTTCCCTCCGACAACAGAATAATATATAATCCCTTAGCTTTCCCTCCGACAACAGAATAATATATAATCCCATAGCCTTCCCTCCGACAACAGAATAATATATAATCCCTTAGCCTTCCCTCCGACAACAGAATAATATATAATCCCTTAGCCTTCCCCCCGACAACAGAATAATCTAATCCTAAATCTCTCACTCCAACAGGAATCTAATCCTAATCCCTCACGCCAACAGGAATATAATCCTATATCCCTCAAACCAATAGGAATATAATCCTATATGCCCCCAACAGAATAATATAATCCTAACTCCAACAGGAATATAATCCTAATCCCTCACTCCAACAGGAATATAATCCTATATCCACAGACAGGGAGCGCGCCAGTACCATTATCCTCGTAGTACTCCTCCTCAAAGTTGGCCTCCAGCTGCTTCTGTCGCTTCCTCTCCTCCTTCCTCTCTTTCTCCTGCAGTTTACGAGCGATGGCCTGGAAACACGCATTGAGACAAAACGCACACAAATAAACAAACCCCTCCAAACTGCTGACACATCACTTCTTATTTTTACCCTAGATTGAGACGTTTTCCCCTGAGGATTGAAATTTAAAGGACTAAGTTTTAATAAGTATAAGGAATCAGCAGAATAGGACTGCCAGTTCCAATGAGACCTGGTTTAAAATACAAATTTGACATTTTATAAATACATTGAGCATTTGCTTTAGTGCCAAATATGGAGGGTTTAAAGTGTTGGGATTATTATATTGGTTCCATTGAACCAGGTAGACTATCAAGCACAGATTTAAAAAGGTACAATATTCAGAAATCACTTCACCATTTTCTGGTTGCTAAAATTCTAATAAATAGTTGCCCTAATTTCTGTTTATGTGACAAAACGATGTATCATGTAGAGAATGTATCATTTAATCAATCTTTTCATAACCCAAAATATTATAATTTCAGCTGGTGTACAAAACCGAAAGTAAAAGTAAAAACTAAACTTATTAGGAAGCATATCAATAGATCACTTAGAACAGATCTACCACTTCTTAGACTTGCTTTCAATGAGAATGACAGATCTATAACTCCCATCTCTATGCGAATTTGGTCAGGTCCCTCCAAAGAGTAACTATTTAAACTATTTTAAATGTCATACAGTGCCTTGCAAAATTATTCAGCCCCCTTAAGTTAATATTTTGTAGCGCCACCTTTTGCTGCGATTACAGCTGTAAGTCGCTTGGGGTATGTCACTATCAGTTTTGCACATCGAGTGACTGAATTTTTTCCCATTCCTCCTTGCAAAACAGCTCGAGCTCAGTGAGGTTGGATGGAGAGCATTTGTGAACAGCATTTTTCAGTTCTTTCCACAGATTCTCGATTGGATTCAGGTCTGGACTTTGACTTGGCCATTCTAACACCTGGATATGTTTATTTTTGAACCATTGCATTGTAGATTTTGCTTTATGTTTTGGATCATTGTCTTGTTGGAAGACAAATCTCCGTCCCAGTCTCAGGTCTTTTGCAGACTCCATCAGGTTTTCTTCCAGAATGGTCCTGTATTTGGCTCCATCCATCTTCCCATCAATTTTAACCATCTTCCCTGTCCCTGCTGAAGAAAAGCAGGCTCAAACCATGATGCTGCCACCACCATGTTTGACAGTGGGGATGGTGAGTTCAGGGTGATGAGCTGTGTTGCTTTTATGCCAAACATAACGTTTTGCATTGTTGCCAAAAAGTTCAATTTTGGTTTCATCTGACCAGAGCACCTTCTTCCACATGTTTGGTGTGTCTCCCAGGTGGCTTGTGGCAAACTTTAAACAACACTTTTTATGGATATCTTTAAGAAATGGCTTTCTTCTTGCCACACTTCCATAAAGGCCAGATTTGTGCAATATACGACTGATTTTTGTCCTATGGACAGAGTCTCCCACCTCAGCTGTAGATCTCTGCAGTTCATCCAGAGTGATCATGGGCCTCTTGGCTGCATCTCTGATCAGTCTTCTCCTTGTATGAGCAGAAAGTTGAGGGACGGCCAGGTCTTGGTAGATTTGCAGTGGTCTGATACTCCTTCCATTTCAATATTATCGCTTACACAGTGCTCCTTGGGATGTTTAAAGCTTGGGAAATCTTTTTGTATCCAAATCCGGCTTTAAAAACTTCTTCACAACAGTATCTCGGACCTGCCTGGTGTGTTCCTTGTTCTTCATGATGCTCTCTGCGCTTTTAACGGACCTCTGAGACTATCACAGTGCAGGTGCATTTATACGGAGACTTGATTACACACAGGTGGATTGTATTTATCATCATTAGTCATTTAGGTCAACATTGGATCATTCAGAGATCCTCACTGAACTTCTGGAGAGAGTTTGCTGCACTGAAAGTAAAGGGGCTGAATAATTTTGCACGCCCAATTTTTCAGTTTTTGATTTGTTAAAAAAGTTTGAAATATCCAATAAATGTCATTCCACTTCATGATTGTGTCCCACTTGTTGTTGATTCTTCACAAAAAAAATACAGTTTTATATCTTTATGTTTGAAGCCTGAAATGTGGCAAAAGGTCGCAAAGTTCAAGGGGGCCGAATACTTTCGCAAGGCACTGTATATACTGTACAAAAATAAAACTCAACATAACAATTTCAAAGATTTGACTGAGTTACAGTTCATAAAAGGCAATCAGCACATTTAAATATATGAATTAGGCACTAATCTATGGATTTCACATGACTGTGCAAGGACACAGCCATGGCTGGGCCTGGGAGTCTATAAGGCTTTATTAGACAGAAATACTCCTCTGCACCCAGCACCGCCTCAATTCTCTGGCAACAGCTCTGGTGGACATTCCTGCAGTCAACATGCCAATTGCACACTCCCTCAAAACATTTGTGGCATTGGGTTGTGTGACAAAAATGGCACATTTTAGAGTGACCTATTATTGTCCCCAGCACAAGGTGCACCTGTGTAATGATCATACTGTTTAATCAGCTTCTTGATATGACACACCTGTCAGGTGGATTGATTATCTTGGCAAAAGCTAAATGTTCACCAACAGGAATGTGAAGAAATTTGAGAAAAATAAGCTTTTTGGGCATATGGACATTTTCTGGGATCTTTTATTTCACTCTTGAAACATGAGACCAAACACTTTACATGTTGTGTTTATATTTTTGATCAGTATAGTATTTGATGTCACCAGACATGAGGTCACCATTGGGCTAGACATTCTTTCTAACACTGAAGTAGAATAAACAAGTACAGGCTGTAACACCAGCAGTGGTTTTCAACAAGCCAATCGGGTGATCCACCCATGGTGACCCATCGATACTACAGTTTGTGATTGGAGGGAGGAGGAGGTATGCCCATGTTGACTGGTTGAGGCGGGAGAAAGGGGAGAGGTGGTGTCACTTACCGCATCCTTCTCCTCCTGCATCCGCTGCTGCTTGGCCTGTCGGACCAGTTCCTCCTGAATCTCCTGGGCGATCTCATTGTCACTGCGCTCACTAGGTAGGTGTGTGTGTGTGTGTGTAGGAGACAAACAAGATGAGAAAACACCATCAGAAGTAGATACACAACTGCCCCAAAACTTGTACCCTGCCCAAGGTTCTGGTTAACTCAAATCAGCTAAAAATCAAGTCACTTATCTCAGAATGTGGCTTATGAGAACAATGTTCAATCCAATGTATGAGACAGGACTGTGTTCCTGCTTCTCATTCCATAATAATAATAAATATATATATATATTTTCTTCTCCATGTTGGCTCGGGATTCGAAACAGCTACCTTTCAGTTCCTGGCCCAACGCTCTAACCGCTAGGCTACCTGCCGCCCTCTAACATCTACACAAACACATTGGGTATGCATGGGTAGTATATACACACTATGCTCATACAAACCCTGTTTCATAGCGCTGATGGCAGTATCAAGGCTACTGAACACAAGGATTCTAATACTAATCAAGTGCTTAGACTGATAGCATCTCTGTCTCTGGCCCAGGTAGGTGTTCTCATATCTTAGAAAACCTTGACACATTTCAGAACGGATAACGATTCCATCTGCAGCCAGTCCTTGAAGAATGTGATGAGACACCACTGTGAAGGTGATGCTAGAAGATGTCTGAATGTCCACGTTAGAGAATGTATGTTGCAGGGATGTATTCATTATGGTACACCGTAGCAAAACTTTTTGCAAAGGGAAGAAAAATAAGAAAATAGTGCATTTCCTATTGGACGAGTTCAGACAGTCCATCCCTGTTTCAGTCCAGATTGAGCCAGTGTAATACAGTTCTAATAGGTCGTTTATCTCAGAGGAGTGTTGATCTAGGATAGGGCTATTTCAATCTTACCCTACCAGGTATGGAGCACTGCTGTTCCACTTGATAATGAATTTACACCCATAACACCCTGATTAGAGGGGGAAGAATGGGAAAAAACAGTGCTGCTGGCTCCGAGGTCCAGATTTGAATTTGAGGGATCTAGGATGGTGTCTTTTCAATCATGGTTTATGAATACAGGTCCTAGTGTATTCTAAAAGTGATGGGCATCTGAGGGGAATATCGGTAGAGAGAGAGCGAGGTAGAGATGGGTATTGGGCAGAGGGTAGAGAGGATGGCAGCAGAAGCTTCTAGCATGCCAAATCGGCATTAGCCCAGGCTGTATGGGCGGCGGAGCATCTGGCTCTCTCTTGGGGGTGCTGCTCTGCTGCTAGCGAGCGTGAGGGCGGATGACTCGAGTGTGTCAGCGTGTCGGACTAATAACACACGTGGGAAGGAAAGACTGGAGCCTTTTCCTCCACATCTGACACCCAAAGCTTTGTTTCCAGAATAGTGTGGGGTGTATAAAATGTGGCTATGGTGTTGGGGGGGGGGATAAGCATAAGAGTGCGGTGATGTCATTTCTAAATTTGCTTCATAAGTAGTGCATTACCTCAGCGTGTCAACACATGCATTACCTCAGTGTCAACATATGCATTAAGTGATTTCAACAGGTCTTCATTCATCCATTCTGATAGTTTTATACTGTTCAACTCAACTTCAACCCCCCAAGAAATGTCAGCATTTTTAATCAATTTCTGCATTTCCTGCACTCATTTGAGATCATTTCCACATTGCCAATGTCGTGCAGCCCTACGTGGAAAACAATGTAGGGCTTATTTTTTACCAAACGTGGCAATTGAGATTTAGATCAAAACACTTGGGTGAACTGTTGGAATCATGGAAATATAATGATAATAATAATTCTATAGTTAGAGTACATTAGTGGACACTGTGAATACAGTGTTTGACATGACAAAGACAAGAGTTACAGTGCATTTGGAGTGATGATGGATTGTATTAAAATGTTAATCTGTAGTTAGTTTGTACCCTGTTTAGTGAATGATTACTGTGAGAATGAATGAAGTTTAGGCCATGAAACTGTGGATGCTCATTTAGACAGGTTGACCTACTCGGAGAAGAGGAAATGGCCTGGGATCAGAGAGAAGAGTCAGGACCAGAACAGAAGATGGACGGGTTGGGATTCTGACATCTGGCTAAACAAAGAGAGGACCATGGACATTTCACAGGGGAAACGAGGGAAACTCATTGGGGTCATAAAATGTATAGCTGGGGAAGTGATGCCTATAAGGGAAGAGTATAAAATGTGTAGTGAGCTTTCTAAATAGATGCACTCAGCTGACTGTATCCTTGGTAATAAACACTTAACTTCGAGCTTTTGGTCTCAATTCCTTATTGCAAAGAGGTTGCAATAGCATTTTCCTTTTGAACAAAAGTATTCAGACCCCTTCACTGTTTCCACTTGTTGTTATGTTACAGCCCTATTCTAAAATGGATTGAATTACAGTTTCATCAGTTTGCACACAATATCCCATAAAGACAAAGCGAAAAGTTTATTTGAAATGTTTGCACACGCATGAAAAATAAAACAGAAAAACCTTATTTACATAAGTATTAAGACCCTTTGCTATGAGACTCGAAATTGAGCTCAGATGCATCCTGTTTCCATTGATCATCATCAAGACGTTTTTACAACTTGATTGGAGTCCACCCGAGGTAAATTCAAATGATTGGACATGGTTTGGAAAGGCACACACCTGTCTATATGAGGACTCTTCCTAGAGCCGGCCACAGAACATTTCAGAAGGACAACCATCAGGCCTTTATGGCCAAGTGGCCAGACGGAAGCCACTCCTCAGTAAAAAGCACATTACAGCCCGCTTGACGTTCGCCAGAAGGCACCTTAAGGATTCTCTGATAAACAAGATTCTCTGGTCTGATGAAAACAAGACTAAACTCTTTGGCCTGAAGGCCAAGTGTCAAGTATGGAGGAAACCAGGCTCCGCTCATCACCTGGCCAATATCATCACTACGGTGAAGCATGGTGGTGGCAGCATCATGTTGTGGGGTTGTTTTTCAGCAGCAGGGACTAGGAGACTTGTTAGGATCGAGAGAAAGATGAATGTAAAGAACAGAGAGATCCTTGATGAAAACCTGCTCCAGAGCACTCAGGACCTTAGACTGGGGTGAAGGTTCACCTTCCAACAGGACAACGAACCTAAGCACACAGCCAAGACAACGCAGGCGTGGCTTCGGGCCAAGTCTCTGAATGTCCTTGAGTGGCCCAGCCAGAGCCCGGACTTGAACCCGATCGAACATCTCTGGAGAGACCTGAAAATAGCTGTGCAGCGATGCTCCCCATCCAACCTGGCAGAGTTTAATAGGATCTGCAGAAAAGTAAAGCGTCATACCCTAGAAGACTTGAGGTTGTAATCGCTGCCAAAGGTTCTTCAACCAAGTATTGAGTAAAGGGTCTGAATACTTATGTAAATGTGATATTTCAGTTGTATTTTTAATACATTTGCAAAAATGACTCAAAATCTGTTGTGGCTTTGTCATTGTGTGATATTGTGTGTAGATTGGTGAGGGAAATCTTTTTATTTAATACAATTTAAAATAAGGCTGTAACGTAATGAAATTTGGAAAAAGTCAAGGGGTCTGAATACTTTCCGAATGCACTCGATTGTGCCTGAGTATGAACCGGTGTTGATCAGTGTTTCCTGATGCACAAACAACATGCTGATTTAGGCCTACACCATCATTGGCATCAGGCTGTATAGCTAGCTACATTTGTTCTGACTACATTTATTAGCTAGCCAGCTAACTAGCATTAGCGGCTAACACGGTTTAGTGGCAACTTGCTAAGAAAAGACAAACTAGCTGTTTGCAGATGTAAGAAACAAACTACTTGTGTTATTATACAACAAATGCCCTCGAGTGGTGGGGCTATGTCTGTGTGGAATATTTATTTATTTAACCAGGTAGGCAAGTTGAGAACAAGTTCTCATTTACAATTGCGACCTGGCCAAGATAAAGCAAAGCAGTTTGACACATACAACGACACAGAGTTACACATGGAGTAAAACAAACAGTCATTAATACAGTATAAACAAGTCTATATACGATGTGAGCAAATGAGGTGAGAAGGGAGGTAAAGGCAAAAAAAGGCCATGGTGGCAAAGTAAATACAATATAGCAAGTAAAACACTAGAATGGTAGATTTGCGATGGAAGAATGTGCAAAGTAGAAATAAAAATGGGGTGCAAAGGAGCAAAATAAATACATTAATTAAATACAGTAGGGAAAGAGGTAGTTGTTTGGGCTAAATTATAGGTGGGCTATGTACAGGTGCAGTAATATGTGTGTGTGTGAGAGTGAGTGAGTGGACTTAAGTAGCAGATTAAATTATAAAAATGTACGTTACGCTTTAACAAATACCATTATCGAAGGTAAAGTAAAAACCCAAAACAGGGCCATGCAGCAATACCGGTATATAGTAAAAATACGGTATGACTTAGTGTACTACCCTAGGCTCTAGAGGGTAGTTCAGGGAAACTCACAATCAAACACACTAGTTATGCGGTCTCCATATTTAAGGTTAAGGTGTGAGTTAGATTGTGAGTCTCCATGACGTACCCTTCGCTATCTCTAGAGCACACTGAATATTGTGTGGTGGAATGATGTGGTTAATATGATCTCACTCACATGTCTCTGTGCTGTCTGTGGGCCTTGGCCTTGGCCCTCCGGTCCTCCTCCTCCTGCAGCTGCTTGGCCAATGCTACGTCCTGCTGCACCAGACGGCTCTTGTGGACGTTGGAAGCCAAGTGGCTCTCGACTGCGGGGACAAACACAGCAACAAACACAGCACTCAGAATCAGTACACACCCTCTTCTTCACTCTCTCACAGGTCATCCGGCCAACCCACAATGCTGAGGAACCAAATGGACAACATTCACAACCCTCCAGTTTAATTTGCTTTGGTGACTTTTAAACCGCAGGTCTCGGATGCAAGTACTGGAGCCGAGAGGGTGTTGATTTCTAACATAAATTTGGATATCCATTTTGACAGGACAAGTAGCATGTTTAGTAGTGTACACTGTGGAGGAGACAAGGGATATAAACACGGACGCTTCAGCCCTGAAGTTACAGAGCCAAGCTCAGTGAGTCAGGACATGACAAACTAGCCCAGGAGTTGCCATTCCAAGGCTGGCCCCCTTGGATGAGACAGACCAAAGAGCTGGACAAGGAAGGTTGTAAATCCTCGTTGCTGACGCTCTACCAGCTCAAAGGAGCATCACTCAATCCCTTGCTACTCATTCAGCTCCACTGGACTGGTTATTTATCCACTGGTAGGTTCCAAGTGAAAAGTACCAAATTAGGCTACAATTTACTAGAGGCTCCATACGTTCCTACTCTGAGATTGCGAGACGACAACAGGGGGGGGGGGGCTGTGAATCACAGCTATATGAAGGAAACCAATAGGCTGACATATCGATTATAGGACGACGCTGATCGGTTGTGCAGTGGGTTTTCGGTGCCACACGAAATTGAGGGCAAACATACAACGTCAGAAAACAATATATTTGGTTATGTTCAATGCTGTTCTTTTCTCTGGGGGAAAACACATTTCTGTTGGCCGTATTTCTAGGAACTCAAGATAAAGGTTTCGTGTTTACTCAACCTTGGCGTAGCCTCAGAAGTTTCTGAACGGACTAATTGCTCCAGTTCTCTGCGGCTGGCATCCTAAAGGGCCAGACAGCATTGGACAATGTGAGTGCAACAGAACGCATGAGACAGTGATGCTGGACAATACATGAAATCATTGAGGCTTAACAAGACCCTCGTTTATAGGCCTAACGCGGTGGAGAGACATCAGCCGCCCTAGTTTATAGGCCTAACGCGGTGGAGAGACATCAGCCGCCCTAGTTTATAGGCCTAACGCGGTGGAGAGACATCAGCCGCCCTAGTTTATAGGCCTAACGCGGTGGAGAGACATCAGCCGCCCTAGTTTATAGGCCTAACGCGGTGGAGAGACATCAGCCGCCCTAGTTTATAGGCCTAACGCGGTGGAGAGACATCAGCCGCCCTAGTTTATAGGCCTAACGCGGTGGAGAGACATCAGCCGCCCTAGTTTATAGGCCTAACGCGGTGGAGAGACATCAGCCGCCCTAGTTTATAGGCCTAACGCGGTGGAGAGACATCAGCCGCCCTAGTTTATAGGCCTAACGCGGTGGAGAGACATCAGCCGCCCTAGTTTATAGGCCTAACGCGGTGGAGAGACATCAGCCGCCCTAGTTTATAGGCCTAACGCTGTGGAGAGACAGCCGCCCTAGTTTATAGGCCTAACGCGGTGGAGAGACATCAGCCGCCCTAGTTTATAGGCCTAACGCTGTGGAGAGACATCAGCCGCCCTAGTTTATAGGCCTAACGCGGTGGAGAGACATCAGCCGCCCTAGTTTATAGGCCTAACGCGGTGGAGAGACATCCGCCGCCCTAGTTTATAGGCCTAACGCGGTGGAGAGACATCCGCCGCCCTAGTTTATAGGCCTAACGCGGTGGAGAGACATCCGCCGCCCTAGTTTATAGGCCTAACGCGGTGGAGAGACATCCGCCGCCCTAGTTTATAGGCCTAACGCGGTGGAGAGACATCCGCCGCCCTAGTTTATAGGCCTAACGCGGTGGAGAGACATCCGCCGCCCTAGTTTATAGGCCTAACCGCGGTGGAGAGACATCCGCCGCCCTAGTTTATAGGCCTAACCGCGGTGGAGAGACATCAGCCGCCCTAGTTTATAGGCCTAACGCGGTGGAGAGACATCAGCCGCCCTAGTTTATAGGCCTAACGCGGTGGAGAGACATCAGCCGCCCTAGTTTATAGGCCTAAACGCGGTGGAGAGACATCCGCCGCCCTAGTTTATAGGCCTAACGCGGTGGAGAGACATCAGCCCTAGTTTATAGGCCTAACGCGGTGGAGAGACATCAGCCCTAGTTTATAGGCCTAAAGCGGTGGAGAGACATCAGCCCTAGTTTATAGGCCTAAAGCGGTGGAGAGACATCAGCCCTAGTTTATAGGCCTAAACGCGGTGGAGAGACATCAGCCCTAGTTTATAGGCCTAACGCGGTGGAGAGACATCAGCCGCCCTAGTTTATAGGCCTAACGCGGTGGAGAGACATCAGCCCTAGTTTATAGGCCTAACGCGGTGGAGAGACATCAGCCCTAGTTTATAGGCCTAACGCGGTGGAGAGACATCAGCCCTAGTTTATAGGCCTAACGCGGTGGAGTTTCCACTGGATTCATTACGCAGTGACCCTGCTCCAGTCAAGTCTCACCCCTCAACTAGTCAAAAATCAACCAGTGGCAGAGGGCAGTTTCACGAGGGCTCCAGAAAATATTTTATATAATTTTTCAATGACAACCTCATCTCTGTTGCCCACACATACAGATAACTGTAAGGTCCCTTAGTCAAGCAGTGAATTTCAACTACAAAGACCAGGGAATGAATTGATATATATATATATATATATATATATATATATATATATATATATATATATATATATATATATATATATATATATATATATATATATATATATATATATATATATATATATATATACACAAAAACAAGGACATTTCTAAGTGACCCCAAACTTGTGTGTGTATAGAAATGTCCTTGTTTTTGAAAGAAAAGCACATTTTTTTTGTCCATGAACATAACATAACATTGATCAGAAATACAGTGCAGACATAGTTAATGTTGTAAATTACTATTGTAGCTGGAATATCTACATAAGCTTACAGAGGCCCATTACCAGCAACCATCACTCCTGTGCTCCAATGGCACGTTGTATTAGCTAATCCAAGGTTATCATTTTAAAAGGCTAATTGATCATTAGAAAACCCTTTTGCAATTATGTTTGCAGAGCTGAAAACTGTTGTGCTGATTAAGGAAGCAATAAAACTGGCCTTTAGACTAGTTGAGTATCTGGAGCATCAGCATTTGTGGGTTATTAATGTTGTTGATCACTATAATAAGTCACAAATGGAAGGGAAATAGATTGTTTTTCCATCTGTAGCCCCATTAAAAATCTGTCAAAACAAGCTACACTGAACAAAAATATAAACAAAACATGTAAAGTGTTGGTCCCATGTTTCATGAGCTGAAATAAAAGATCACAGAAATTGTCCATATGCACAAACAGCTTATTTCTCGCAAATTCCATGCACAAATTTGTTTACATTCCTGTTAGTGAGCATTTCTCCTTTGCCAAGATAAATCCAGCCACCTGACAGATGTGGCATAATCAAGAAGCTGATTCAGCATGATCATTACACAGGTGCACCTTGTGTTGGGGGCAATAAACAGCCACTAAAATGTGCAGTTTTATCACACAACACAATGCCACAGATGTATCAAGTTGAGGGAGCGTGCTATTGACATGCTGACTGAAGGAATGTCCACCAGAGCTGTTGCCAGAGAATTTAATGTTAATTTCTCTACTATAAGCGGCTTCCAAAGTCATTTTAGAGAATTTGGCAGTACGTACATCAAGCCTCACAACCGCACACCACGTGTAACTAAGCCAGCTCAGGACCGCCACATCCGGCTTCTTCCCCTGTGGGATCGTCTGAGACCAGACCGGGACAGCTGATGAAACTGAGGAGTGTTGCATTTATATTTTTGTTTTGTTTAAATAACTCAATGCATGCACACACTCCTATTGAATATGCATTCACCTATATTGTAAATAGGTCTAGGCTACATCTTGACTTAACCAAAGAATTCGAATTGATTTGAAAATAAAAATACTGATTTCGGTTGGTTTCCAGTGTAGCAGGTAGAACGGCAACTGGCACAATGCTGATGACAACGCGTAGTATAACTGACTTCTTAGACCTTAAACATTATCCCCAAGATGATTTACAATGCTGATGGCAACGCGTAGTATAACTGACGTGTTAGACCTTATACATTATCCCCAAGACGGGGAGATGTTATTTGCACAAGAAAGAGAAAGACCCTGTTATGTCTGACCTCAGAGGCATGGGCTTTCATCTATTTTGAGTTGTGACCTTTCGACCTCAACAGCTAAGAAATACTGGGAGGGAGCCAATTACAGTGAGATGACATGTCCGTTATAAAAGGCTTTGAGTGAAACAGTGAAGAGGGGCTTCACAACAACACACAAACTGACACAAAGAAACTGATATGTTAAAGATGACATTCATCTAAAAATACTCAAACTAAGCTGGGCGACATATCGAATTAATTTGATTCATTCTAAATGTATGTTTTTGCGAGATATTCCGAATGCCTGAATCGCAAGAATCAGCGTTTTGTCGTTTTCCATTTTTTGGAGAGTTTAGTTCCGCTTTCTCTCATGTTGTATGTTTGGTCGTCTCCTTCGCTCTTTTGTCTGCACCTTCCCATTTCCCCCAGAGATCTGTGTATAATGACGCGATGCACGTCACGGCTCTAACAAATGGGAGTCGTTGTCCCAAAGGCAGGAGAAAAGCTTAGGTCCATAGAAACACATTGGCCTTATTTTATTTTAACTTCACTCTCGCTTTACCTCTTCCTCTATGGTTTACACACAACCAAGCCCTTTCCCCCTGCCTCTCACGCCAACAAGGTTGAGCGATCACATCTTACTACCTGACAAGCGGTTTCAACTTGCTATTTGCATTTGAGGTTTGGTCCAACAGAATCGTTCATATGGACACCAAAACACAGACATTATTTTACCATAATAAGAGATATCCTTTCTAACGATACCCTTATGTCCCAACTACTCAAATTTCACAGAGAGCAGACACTTCTAAAACGAGTGTCAATTGACATTGATTCAGACCCATTAACGCTCAGTGAGTCACATGAGGGTACCACTAGCACCTGAACCAAAGACACTTATACTAGCTGTCTAGTCTGTGTTTTAGAAATGTGCAATAAGCATAACACAATTATATACAATATATATGGAATTGGCAACTTGTTCTCATTCTGAGAAATTAGGCCACTTGATTTCAACATCAGAACAAAGTGGACAGGCTAACATGCTTTTCAAACTGTTGGAGAGAAACAGAAGGTTGTGTTCATAACAATTAAAACAGTTCAACTTTGTTGGCTAGAAAATAGATCCAAGTTGGCTAAACATGAAATATAAAAGATTAGCTGGCTAAACATGAAATATAAAAGATTAGCTGGCTAATCACCAGCACGTGGGCTTGAGAGACTGTTGATGAGATCCGTGTTAATGTTCTAAAGCCTAACGCCTGCTACAAGAAGTTAGTCATTATTAGTGATTATAAACTGGGTGGTTCGAGCCCTGAATGCTGATTGGCTGACAGCCGTGGTATATCAGACCGTATACCACGGGTATAACAAAACATGTATTTTTACTGCTCGAATTACATTGGTAACCAGTTTATAACAGCAATAAGGCACCTCGGGGGTTTGTGATATATGGCCAATATACCACGGCTAAGGACTGTGTCTAGGTACTCCACATTGAATCGTGCATAAGAACAGCCCTTAGCTGTCGTATATTGGCCATATACACCACACACCCTCGTGCCTTATTGCTTAATTATGCATGGTTCTAGTTACGTTTGTAAAAAGGGCATTTTCATAGACAGACTTGAAAACCAGATCATGGATTATTGCAAAAAATAAAGCAGGTTAAACTATTTTGACCAAACAATTAAATTATTACTGGGTCTTATGGTTGTGGAAAGCTTAAATTTAGCCTAGGTATAACTTCACAAGCATTAGATTATTGCTGACTGTTTGATATGCAGTGTATTTTACAACAATGCTTATTTAGCAAAAACATTTACCACTATATTTTTGTTGATACAGGCGATGCACAATATACATTGTAATTTTCACCAAAATCAATCTGATTTTTAAGCTATAGATCCATAACTCAAACACGCAATCAATAATTCATGCAGGGATACAAACACCACAAACATACACACAGGTTTCTCAAGGAAAATCATAGAATCTCTAACGTTTCCCTGATGACATCCCCAATCCCTGCTACGCTGATTGTGCTAGCCTAACGTCCACCCAGACTAGACCAGTCTGACAGAGAGAGACCAGACCGGACTGGTTTGTTGTACTACTACAGACGGGCATTAATAATGTGATCCAGACACAGTGAGCAAACGCCCAGCCCGCTAACAGCCACCACAGAACCAGTGTGCCATTGTTGTGGCTGCAGACTAGCAGCTGTGTTTTGCAGCTGCTTACGGCCTGCTACCACTGATGCTGAGGTTTAGGGTCAGACATGAGATTTTCAGGGGCATCACGGGACCATTTGTGTTTTCATTACAGACTTTTCTAATTCCAAATGCATGGAACATTTTGATAGTTTGTATTCCCATAAAGAAAGCAAAAAAAAAAGGTGCTACTTGGAATAGTTGACATGAAATAGCCATATGCTGCAAAGAAATCTCAATGTGCTTGTCTAAAATAGTACTGTTCTAGATAATGAGACGTAAAGGAGACTTCGATGGAGGAGGTTTACTGTGCACAAAGCTCACTGTCTGCATCCAGAGGGCTCTGCTTTGGGAACAGCCAAGACAACCTGAAACCATTAGGGATGGGAGAGTAAAG
Source organism: Oncorhynchus keta (assembly GCF_023373465.1). Classification (NCBI taxonomy): domain Eukaryota; kingdom Metazoa; phylum Chordata; class Actinopteri; order Salmoniformes; family Salmonidae; genus Oncorhynchus; species Oncorhynchus keta. The sequence goes on from NC_068442.1 coordinate 44,828,952, forward strand.
CTGATTCCAGGTCATCTCAGGTGTGGTAGTATACTTACTTTCCTGCTCCTGGAGGTTATGGGCCAGGCAGTGGTCCTCCAGAACAGCAAAATCCCGAACAACTGTAGACAGAGACAGGAAGTTACTTCAAAATGAAAGTTTGTAATGAAAATAGCCAATACTACTCCACACTTGGGAAGTTAGGTCTGTGTCGTTGCGATATTTTGTCTGTGTTAAAGTTGTCTGTGTTGGGGCGATATAGCTGAAGTTCTTATGGAAACAGACCAGGCCTTTTGAAAAGCTGTTTTTCTGTTGGTACTGTAAGAACTCAGCTTGATAACCATTGTTCCATGTTACGAGACATTGTGTACACCACCGACACATGATGTTCTACTGCAGCACTGATAACAACAGATACACCCTGATCAAGGGCAGGAAATTCACTAGAAACAGAGCACCAAAGACTAAACAAGGGTTTTGTGACCCTAATAACACAAGCACCCCCAATTTAACCTTGACGGCTAATCTTACACTTTGCACCTGTGGCAGCTACTGGGGCTGAACTACAGCATCAACTGGAGAAATGTCAAGGCCGTTGTAACAATCAGACAGAACATCAGGCCCACAGAGGGGAAGCCCATGACCTGTTTTTGTGGTCAAAAGGACAATTGCTGCACTAACAAGCCATTCTCTGTTTGATGCCTGTTCAGAGATCAAGAAGACAAAAGGAGAAGCTGAACTTGCCCATGTCTGAAGTAGGGGCCCTAAAAGAAGAGTCTAGATTTAAATAAAGAGAAAAGTATTAACTGAAAGTGGGGTTGAGCAAGCAACCCTGGGTTAAATAAAGACTGATGATTGTTCTGTTGGTTTTTTTCAACAAATTTGCTCATTTTGAATGAGGCTAGGCCCCATCGGCCTACCTAAGCATGCTGTGGTAAATCTACTTTTTTTTTTTTTATGTAGAAAAACAAACTGCCAGTAATTAGTTATTAAGTCTTATAAGAAATTAAGTCCTAGCTTCCAAGGCACGACAGCATGGCAAAGTGTTAGTTATAATTAGCCTTCTTAGATGTCACTCAGTCAGAATAGTAAAGCTCTGTATTTGCTGTCTGTGGGATATGTTGAGCCACTTCTCAAACCACATTACCGTTTGCTGAGGACATGCAAACCTTTTAATTAGTTTATGGGGAAGAGGATGGAGGCAGCAGCTTCCAAACAGGCAGCACAACACTGTCAAAAAGCATTCAGACTGCCAGACGGAGGCAAAGTAGTTGTGAAGAGGCACAGTGCCATAGCTTAAGACCAATCAGATCAAGAACAATCACAGGAGCAGAAATTAGACAGAAGAATGGAACTCATGGAAGGAATCTGAAAGTCTGTCAGAGATGATGTACGTCTCTGGCAATGAGCGTTGTAGGTTTCCCCCTGGGCATCACTTGAAGGAGAATTGATCCGCCAGTCAACATGCAAACTAGCGTTAACAGTAGTGCTGATGCGATATTCATATGATGACCAGCACTATTAGCATAATCTTCATAATTTAAGGGGATCAACCAGATTACATAGGAAAACCCTAATCTAGGTTTAGGATAATTACCGTATAAGTGATGGTTATGGATGAAGACACTCGTGAAAATACAATAACCTCCATAACCCTAAAAATTAAATCAAAGCTGACTGAAGACGGGAGGGCAGGGCATTCGTGCGGTTGACTGTTTCTTCGATAACAAAATCGATGAAAAATGCAAAAATCGCTCCACCATTTCCTGGTTGTTAAAATTCTAATATAGGTTTTCCTAATTTCAGTTTGTGATTAAACAAGCAATAGTCTAGAGAATCATTGAACCACCTAAACCGCTGTGAAATATATTTTCAATAAACAAAAATATTGTATTTTCAGCGGTTTAGAAGCTGGTGTACAAAACCGAAAGAAAGAGACACCAAAACGAAGTTCTAGTGTGTTTCACATAAACCTGTATGCACCACAACCCATCTCCATCAGTTGACACCCAACAAGAAAATGGTTATTCGAAAGGACATGCTCATGTCTTTTTGCATTTAACTCCATCAGTCCAATAAAGCATATCAACTTGGATAGAGCCCTGCTGCCGTAGGGGCTGTTTTCATCTAGAACATTCTCAAGGTGAGCAACACAGGCAATATTTGCTGATGAACATTCAAAATGGTTTCTGTTTTATAGGCTGGGTAAACTGTACTTAAACCTCTTCTGTTTAACTGGAATGGAATCATTCTGGAAATGCTATTAAGTGACTTTCCATTTACTGGCACAAAACTGTGGTGAACATCTTTGAGGAGGATACAAAACTGTGATTATAAATATGTAATTAACCATGTATCTCTCTGTTACTGGCAGTGTGTGTGGCTAACATCTAGACTAATTTGACTACCATGTCAGATGTTTCTTTCGAATAATATTCAAATAGCCCTACCAATCTCAGGGACATAGCCTAAAGATGGACCTATGTCCATCTGGCCTGCTCGCCTCCCTACCACTGAGGAAGTACAGTTCCCGCTCAGCCCAGTCAAAACTGTTTGCTGCTCTGGCCCCCCAATGGTGGAACAAACTCCCTCACGACGCCAGGACAGCGGAGTCAATCACCACCTTCCGGAGACACCTGAAAACCTCAAGGACCTAGGGGTAAGTAATCCTTCTCACCCCCCCTAAAAAGATTTAGATGCACTATTGTAAAGTGGCTGTTCCACTGGATGTCATAAGGTGTATGCACCAATTTGTAAGTCGCTCTGGATAAGAGCGTCTGCTAAATGACTTAAATGTAATGTAAATGCACTTGGTTATTCCACTGACTATTTAGGCCTTAATTTGACTAGTTCTCCTCCCTCGCTCTCTCTCTGCTAGCGAGCCTGCCACAGTTCAAACTCACACAGCAAGGCAAGCCACAATCTGTTCTCAGAGATGACCTCATCCATATCATACATAATTCATGACAAAAGCAGCAGTCCACAAACTGTGCAGCAGTATTTCTCAGTTGCTGTAGTGCCATGTGAAGACAACCCAGAGCCTCTATGATTAATAGACAGCCCCATAGTGAATCAAACTCCCCTGACACATGTCACTGCTGGGCAGGGGAGGGATGAGCTGCAGCTCCACTGGGGTTAATAGATAGAGAATGGGCAGAACAGGGAGGGGGTAGATAGATGGATGTGTCATAGTGAGAGAGGATGAATTAGGTCCCATTTCCATAAAACCCCCACCCCAGACAGGCTCACATAAATGTTGATTAACACTGACCACGTTTCAACCTTATGCTTAATCTCTTAATTGAACCCCCCCTCCCCAGGAGATTCAATCTAACACTGACCTAACCTACTGAACATTGTCATTTCTCCATTAAAATGTGCCTCAATGTTTCAATGCATGGCCCTCTACAGTGCCATGCGTGGATCACAGACAAAGAGCAAAGCAAAAGTGTGTCTACCATGAAACATGCTGAGGTTGCACATCTAGGAACAGGCCTAGATCAGGCCTGGGAGAAATAACACACTGTTTCATCCAAAAGTTAACCGAGGCTGGCAATAAATTCTTATTTTCCCAATGAATATAAATCATTTTGTCATTTGTAAGCAGGAATAAATTAATAAATAGGGGGTGGGGCTGGAACCATCTCAAACAACCATATGTATCACTTGGATGGTTCCATGGAGCCAGTCGCACAGCAGTGGAAAGGCACGTTCTCCCATCATGCTCTCCTCCAGACCACCATGTCAAAAATTCCATGGAGTTGGACCAGAGCAGCTGTTTCCCAACCTCAGGAAGAGACAGTCTGCTCCACATCCCCAATCAGAGCAGATTGAAAGCATACACAAGAACATGATATTTGTAGAAGATATCCAAACAAGGGGATTGTTTTAAGTGTGTTATGGTCTGTCTGTAGTGTCCACTCATATCCCAACAGCTGTTATGAGCTATTGTTTTGGACAAGAGTTAGGGCTCACCAATTCTCACCACTCTTCAAATTCTGAATAACATTTTGTTCCAACCCAGAACTAGGCCATTTTGAGGAAACTTTGTGAGTAAAGGAAATTCGTTTGGGAATGTTTTGCACACTAGCATGGCATATTTTTTTCAACACATAGCTAGGTGGGACAATATAGCATGGTCCACCAATCTGTGCATTCATCCGTAAGGGGAACACGGAGTGTGTGCTCAGAACAGGTGGTGAGAAACGTTACAAAACCATGATCTGATGTTGCCCACAGCATCTTTCGATGTCCAGACCGTATCCTGGAGAGATTGAGTGACAGCATCTGGCTCAACCACTTTACATGCAAACCACCTGAATGCCATTGAATACAATAACTAGCTAGCCAGGGGGAAATCAGACAGTTTGTAGTAAAAGTCGAAAATCCATTGCCACCTCTGCAGACCAGAGATAGCGATCTGACACGTTAGCTGCCAGACAGTTAAAAACTCGCACAATCATAACAAATTCCAGAATCACGTGTGAATTTATTTGTCCTCAGTTAACGTTAGCTAACTAGCAGAAACATGAAAGCCAGATACTTAACAGTGACCCAGTGTAACGTTAGCTAACGTTAGTTTGCCAGTTTAGCTATTTGACAAAACAAACATAGATTAAGCATATATGATGCAGGTACTTGACACCTATTTATATATTACCTGTCAGACAGGTGTAAACCATCGAAGCTAGCTCTAGCTACAGTTTATCCATCGTGCTGCTAAGTAGCTAGCTTGCAAACGTTACCTTCTTTTACTCCAGGCAGTTTGTTCTGATCGATGCTAAATTCAGCCATGATGTCAGCGAGGTGTCAACGCCGTTCACGTTGAATTACGCTTCCACGATTTCCCGAAGGGTACAGTACCGGAATCTGATTTATTGTTTTTTGTCATAAACCCAATTGATGATTCCAATACTAGTACGGGTGTCCCTTTGATTAGTATCAAGTAGCTACCTAACCACCTCTAAACCTCCCTTTGCCAGTCCGATTCGTGTGGGTCTCTCTCTCACAGACCCTCCCTCTTCTTCTTCCTCCTCCTTTGCAGCTGTGGATTTCATTAGCTAGCCTGCTGGCTTGCTTCAAGACCAGCTACGGGATGCAGGGCGGGTCATATCATTCACTTTTGAATATGTGACGAATGAAAGAGGATAGAGGAGATTAGGCTATTTATCTATGTAAAAACAAAAGAGAAAATGAAGGTGTAATATCAACATAAAACAATGTCCTTATTTGCACACGACATAGTTGTAATCACTTGTTTGTTTTTTCACCAAACAATAAATCATTAGTAATGAATGATATAGTTATTGACAATTTTGAGAACCATCTCCAGTCCAGCAAATTGTATTTCAATCAGTTTTCAAAAATAATTGTTTGATTTAAATCTTCACTGGGGAAAACACAGACACATGAGCCCGTTTTCTGATAGCACATGTCACAAAATTCATTTCTGCATGGATGTCACAGTTGCTTGCCCTGTTAAATGCAGGACCAAATTACACAAAAATAACAATTATCAAAGCATTCTCACAAGTTACAGTGTGTGAGAATGATTGTGACAGATGATGCCAATTGTTTTAGTTTATTGGAAGTTCAATCAATGTTGCTATTACCAGATAGCTTTATGCTATGGTATTGCATTATGGTTATCTTTGGTCTTTGAGTGTTCCTTGTTTTTATTTTATTTAATGAACCTTTATTTTGACAGAGAGTCATGCTGAGACCAAGGTCTATTTTACAGAAGAACTCTTTAAATACAAAGAATATACATATCAATACACTATGAAAAGCAAAACGGAGATTAAAGTAAAAAGGTCCTCAATCAGCCGTCTGAATTGCCCTAAATCAATGGTTCCCAAACCTTTTCATAGTCCTGTACCCCTTCAAACATTCAACCTCCAGCTACGTACCCCCTCTAGCACCAGGGTCAGCGCACTCTCAAATGTTGTTTTTTGTCATCATTGTAAGCCTGCCACACACACACTATACAATACATTTATTAAACATAAGAATGAGTGTGAGTTGTCGTCACAACCCGGCTCGTGGGAAGTGACAAAGAGCTCTTATAGGACCAGGGTACAAATAATAATAATCAATAATTTTGCTCTTATTTAGCCATCTTACATATAAAACCTTAATTCATAGGGGTGGAAGGTAGCCTAGTGCTTAGAGCGTTGGGTCAGTAATTGAAAGGTTGCTGGATCGAATCCCTGAGCTGACAAGGTAAAAAAATATTTCATTCTGCCCCTGAACAAGGCAGTTAACACACTGTTCCTAGGCTGTCATTGAAAATAAGAACTTGTTCTTAACTGACTAGCCTAGTTAAATAAAGGTAAAAAAATATATATATATAAAAAAATAAGAATTTGTTTGTAAGTGACTTACCTAGTTGAATGAAAAAATGTGTTCATCAAAAATTGTGAATAAATTACCACAGGTTAATGGAAAGGGTGCACATTACTCTGAAATGTTGGGTTGTTTTGGAGAGTCTCAGTCTTTTTCCACACACAGTCTGTGCCTGTATTTAGTTTTCATGCTAGTGAGGGCTGAGAATCCACTCTCACATAGGTACGTGGTTGCAAAGGGCATCAGTGTCTTAACAGCGCGATTTGCCAAGGCAGGATACTCTGAGCACAGCCCAATCCAGAAATCTGGCAGTGACTTCTGATTAAATTAAATTTTCACAGAACCGCTTGTTGCAATTTCGATGAGGCTCTCTTGCTAAGATATCGGTAAGTGGACTGGAGGCAGGACATGAAAGGGATAATGAATCCAGTTGTTTGTGTCATCTGTTTTGTGAAAGTACCTGCGTAATTGCGCACCCAACTCACTCAGGTGCTTAGCTATATCACATTTGACATTGTCCGTAAGCTTGAGTTCATTTGCACACAAAAAGTCATACAATGACGGAAAGACCTGTGTGTTGTCCTTGTTAATGCAGACAGAGAAGAGCTCCAACTTCTTATTCATAGCCTCAATTTTGTCCCGCACATTGAATATAGTTGTGGAGAGTCCCTGTAATCCTAGATTCAGATCATGCAGGTGAGAAAAAACATCACCCAGACAGGCCAGTCTTGTGAGAAACTCATCATCATGCAAGCGGTCAGACAAGTGAAAATGATGGTTAGTAAAGAAAGCTTTAAGCTCGTCTCTCAATGTAGGCTCTTGCACCAGCCACTTTCCAACGACTGGTTAACTCTGTATCAGCTGGTGTTCCCAATTGTAGTGCATAGCTTGATAATCTAGTGATTTATTCATCTGAGTGGTCAACTCATGTTGACTCTCTAAGGGTAGTATGTGAATGGTTGGCAGCTGCTTCTCTAACCCTGAACTTGGCAAAGTGCGAGTTTGGGAAGGCTACTTTTATCTATCTCGGGAAAGAGGTGGGCCATGGACAGGTGCGCCCTGTTGATGCCAAGGTCTTGGCTATAACTACACTCCCCGCACCTACCACCAGACGAGAGCTACGCCGCTTTTAAGGGATGGTTGGCTACTACCGTAGTTTCTGTAAGAACTTCTCTGAGGTAGTTGCTCCATTGACCGATTTGCTCAGTCCGGCACTATTGTTTGAGTGGTCCCCTGATTGTCAGGTAGCTTTTGAGTCTGCTGAAGCACTCTTATGTCATACCGCTGTACTTGCTGCTCCGGATTTTGAACAACCGTTTAAGAGGTAGATGCTAGTGCCAGAGGTGCTGGTGCTGTTCTACTGCAGCAGGACAAGAGTGGAGTGGATCATCCCGTTTGTTATTTTTCTCGTAAATTCAACCAATGTCAGACAAATTATGCAACTATTGGACAAGAAGCTCTTGCTTTGTTGTTATCTCTGCAGCACTTTGAAGTATATATTGGTTCCAGTGCCCTACCAGTAATCATATATACTGACCATAACCCCATATAAGACGCTTCTTGCCCCTTCTTGCCCCTTCTGTTGCTTTTATACATGTCTTTCTACTCGAAAGTCATCTTAATTTTCGCTCAAAAAACTCCAGTGGCTTATTTTTCAAATTGGCATTTTTTTGTTTCTACGTGTCTGCGCAAGAGTGAAGGTTTCATCGAGTTGTGAGATAGTACTTTTGCACTGTGGCTGAGGAAAGGCATTACTCCCAATATAAGTGAAACCCAAATTAATGTAATTCTCATCATATTTGCGCATCTTTGATGGTCCAACGTCCCTGTCTGTTGTTCGGTGCTTTCCTGGTTAAGGGGGCAGTAGCTCTTCGACTGCTTCAGATTCACAACTGTCAGCTAGCTGGGCTAACAACAAATGTAGAATTACTGATGCTAGCATTGGATGTGCTCGTGGAAGCAGAACAAGTTGTGTCTCTTCGACAGGTGTAGTACTGCTGGTAGTAGCAGGTATGTGTCTCTATGGACGCAGGCCTTACTCTTTTTAACCATTTATCAATTTACGAGCAAACGGAATGAGCAGCATCCACTGTACGTTTGGCTACATACTCTCGCGTGGAATTCACGCGAGAGAGTAACGGTTAATGTGATTGGATGTTAGTTATTTGACTAGGCTACCTGTATTTGACATTGTGTCGTTATTTCGCTGAACACTAGATGGTTTAATTTGATTTATGGCAGTGAAACGAGGCTACTCAGAAGAGAAAAAAACCTCTCCCAAATGTATAGCCCCGTTGGAAAGTAAAAATGGACTGTTTGAAAATGTGAAGAATTTATATTTATTTTTTAAATGTGATTCCAATTTTTGTTTGGCGTACCTCTGACTGCATTGCACCAAATCATCAAATTTCAGAGTTTGAGATTATTCCACAAGTTAAGGTGCAAAAAAACATAAAGCAGCTTGACCTAAATCATTGGAGATGGAACAGATCTCCAGAGTTAGCCATCCCTGAGACCGGGTCTGGCAACTCGTACATCTGCAGGTTAACTATGAAGTAAAGTACGGTGAAAGTTTGTGCAAGGCTTTCTAAACAATAACACCACAATGCATCAATCTATGAGACTTTCAAGAGGGTCAGCCTGCTTTCTGATACAGAATGTAGTGAAGTGCACTGAACCTGTCTCCCGTAATAAAGCATAGTGCGCTATGATAAACTTAATACATCCTCCTGCACACTCACAGCCATCTTAGATAAAGCATGTTACTGCTCCTCCTGCACACTCACAGCCATCTTAGATTAATACATCCTACTGCACACTCACAGCCATCTTAGATTAATACATCCTACTGCACACTCACAGCCATCTTAGATTAATACATCCTACTGCACACTCACAGCCATCTTAGATTAATACATCCTACTGCACACTCACAGCCATTTTAGATTAATACATCCTACTGCACAATCACAGCCATCTTAGATTAATCATGTTATTGATCCTGCTGCACACTCACAGCCATCTTAGATTAATCATGTTACTGATCCTGCTGCACACTCACAGCCACTTTAGATTAATCATGTTATTGATCCTGCTGCACACTCACAGCCACCTTAGATGAATCATGTTACTGATCCTGCTGCACACTCACAGCCATCTTAGATTAATCATGTTATTGATCCTGCTGCACACTCACAGCCATTTTAGATTAATCATGTTATTGATCCTGCTGCACACTCACAGCCATCTTAGATGAATCATGTTACTGATCCTGCTGCACACTCACAGCCACCTTAGATTAATCATGTTATTGATCCTTCTGCACACTCACAGCCATCTTAGATTAATCATGTTATTGATCCTTCTGCACACTCACAGCCATCTTAGATTAATCATGTTATTGATCCTGCTGCACACTCAGAGCCACCTTATATTAATCATGTTACTGATCCTGCTGCACACTCATAGCCATCTTAGATTAATCATGTTATTGATCCTTCTGCACACTCACAGCCATCTTAGATTCATCATGTTATTGATCCTTCTGCACACTCACAGCCACCTTAGATTAATCATGTTACTGATCCTGCTGCACACTCACAGCCACCTTAGATTAATACATCCTCCTGCACACTCACAGCCACCTTAGATTAATCATGTTACTGATCCTCCTGCACACTCACAGCCATCTTAGATTAATACATCCTCCTGCACACTCACAGCCATCTTAGATTAATACATCCTCCTGCACACTCACAGCCATTTTAGATTAATACATCCTCCTGCACACTCACAGCCACCTTACAAATCAATACACGGAGATGCAGAGCTACTGGAGTTCATGTTATGAACCAGACTGACAGATTGGAAACACTGCTTGGTAGTCTTGATCTCTCTGTTCTCTTAAGACAGTGATGAAATTGAATTTTCAAATGATTTATCATCCAAATAAAAGGAAAAGATAAGCCATGTAATTCTAAATAGACACCGACTGGAATATGTTTTTTACCAATCAGCATCCAGGATTAGACCCACCCATTGTATACATCTAAATAGACGTTCACAATAGAGATAACACTCCAAGTACGTGTATTTGACTCTCAGAACATAAGATTTGACTCTCAGAACATAAGATTTGACTCCCAGAACATAAGATTTGACTCTCAGAACATAAGATTTGACTCTCAGAACATAAGATTTGACTCCCAGAACATAAGATTTGACTCTCAGAACATAAGAACAATCTGTCAGGCCAGAAATATCTGCTTTGACACCATTATAGAACGTAATCTGTTGAATGTTTCAAGCAGACCAACATAGTCCCTGTGCCCAAGAACACCAAAGTGACCTGCCTAAATGACTACTGACCCATAGCACTCACATCTGAAGCCATGAAGTGCTTTGAAAGGCTGGTCATGGTTCACATCAACACCATCATCCCAGAAACCCTAGACTTACTCCAATTCGCATACTGCCCCAAAAGATCCACAGAAGACACAATCTCTATTGCACTGCAGACGACCCTTTCCCATCTGGGTAAAAGGAACACCTACGTGAGAAGGCAGTTAATTGACTATAGCTCAGCATTCAACACCATAGTACCCTCAAAGCTCATCACTAAGCTAAGAACCCTGGGACGAAACACCTCCCTCTGCAACTGGATCCTGGGCTTCTTCACGGGACGCCCCCAGATTGTAAGGGTGGGCAACAACACATCTGCCATGCTGCTCCTCAACACGGGAACCACTCAGGGGTGCGTGCTTAGTCTCCTCCTGTACTCCCTGTTCACCCACTATTCCGTGGTGAAGCACGACTTCAACACCATCATTAAGTTTGCCGACGACACAACTGTGGTAGGCCTGATCACCGACAACAATGAGACAGCTTATAGGGAAGAGGTCAGACACCTGGCAGTGTGGTGCCATGACAACTATCTCTCCCTCAACGTGATCAGGACAAAGGAGATGATCGTGGACTACAGAAAAAGGAGGGTTGATCACGCCCCCATTCTCATCGACGGGGCTGCAGTGGAGCTGGTTGAGATCGTCATGTTTGTTGGTGTCCACATCACCAACAAACTATCATGTTCCAAACACACCGAGAAAGTTGTGAAGAGGGCACGACAAAACCCATTCCCCCTCAGGAGACTGAAAAGATACTTGTCATGGGTCCTCAGGTCTTCAAAAAGTTCTACAGCTGCACTATCGAGAGCATCCTGACTGGTTGCATCGCCACCTGATATGGCAACTGCTCAGCATCCGACCACAAGGCACGACAGAGGGTAGTGCATGCGGCTCAGTACATCACTGGGGCCAAGCTTCCTACCATCCAGGACCTTTGTACCAGGTAGTGTCAGAGGAAGGCCCTAAAAATGACCAAAAACTCCAGCCACCCTAGTCATAGACTGTTCTCTCTGCTACTGCACTGAAAGCGGAGCGCCAAGTCTAGGTCCATGAGGGTTCTAAACAGCTTCTACTCCCAAGCCATAAGACTGCTGAACAGCTAATCAAATGGCTACCCAGACTGTTTGCATTGACCAAAATCTTTTATTTATTTATTATGCGGCTGTTTATTATCTATGCATAGTTGCTTTACCCCTACCTACATGTACCTATTAACTCAATTACCCTGACTAACCGGTACCCCCACACGTTGACTCTATACCGGTACCCCCACACGTTGACTCTATACCGGTACCCCCACACGTTGACTCTATACCGGTACCCCCACACGTTGACTCTATACCGGTACCCCCACACGTTGACTCTATACCGGTACCCCCACACGTTGACTCTATACCGGTACCCCCACACGTTGACTCTATACCGGTACCCCCACACGTTGACTCTATACCGGTACCCCCACACGTTGACTCTATACCGGTACCCCCACACGTTGACTCTATACCGGTACCCCCACACGTTGACTCTATACCGGTACCCCCACACATTGACTCTATACCGGTACCCCCTGTATACAGAGCTTTGTTATTGTTATTTTATTGTGTTGTTTAGTTTTTTACTTTAGTTTATTTAGTAAATATAAAATAACTCTTATATTTCTTAAAACTGTATTGTTGGTTAAGGGCTTGTAAGTAAGCATTTCATGGTAAGGTCTACTACACCAGTTGTATTCGGCGCATTTGACAAATACAATTTGATTTCAATGATTCCAGAAGAACATTGTACAGAGGAACACACAGTGTCTAGGAATGTTATCCTCTGCAATGTGAGTCATGTTTGGAGATCCATCAAGAAATTGATTACATTTTCAATAAAAATTACTGAACTACTTCACAAGAAGCAATATCTCCTTGATGTAACAAGGTTCATTCACTGTGACTCACTCAATCATGTTCTCTAAGTCCTCAAGTTCCCAAAATCCGTAGCATAAGTAGATGGATATGTGATGGGTTTCTGGATGAGAGACATGACTAGCCATCAATAACCTCCTCAGCGGAAGACACAAGGCGTCAATGAAATAGCAGCCAAGGAGCTTTATGAGGCAAACAAGCCAGACACTTAATTTAACTAAAACTATCGTACATAAATACAGCAGCCATTTCACTGACGCAGGCATTGAGTCATGATTTCCGGATGCAACAGACAGGCCAGGGTCACGTGGTTTGACCTCGGTGATGGATGTTCAATCAGCTCCACATTGTTGCCGATGCTCAGACCTGGAGCCAAGACTGAAGAGCTCATCTCCGGGCATGGTGCACTTTATAGGGACAGAATCAATTCACTTCTCAGACTCTTACCCCTGTCCAAAATTCTCCCTCTACATTCTTAAGGAACTCATTCATATAAAAGTTAAGGACTGAAAGTGCCAAGAACATCTGACTGTCCTCTCCTGTAAATAATAGGTGATTGACAACTTCCTCACTCTGCTGGCTTTGTATCTGTCACGTTGATGAAGGGCCTCTGGCCCCAGATCTGTCAGCCAAAACTGGTCTCATAGTATTTCGTATTATTCTGTATGTACAGAAGAGGCGCTCCATTTATTATGATATGTTAGGTTTCTTATGGTATGTATTAATTTGTGGATGTCCATCACCCATTTCGTATGATATGTTACAAATGACAATTCTGTAGCTTCGGTAGCTAGGCTAGGGGTTAAGGTAGGGTTAGGGTTAGCTAAAAGGGTTAAGGTTAGGGAAAGGTTAGCTAAAAGGGTTAGGGTTAGGGGAAGGGTTAGCTAATATGCTAAGTAGTTACAAAGTCGCGAAAAAGTAGTAAGTAGTTGAAAAGTTGCTAAAATGCTGAAGTTGTCCGTGATGAGATTTGAACAACCTTTGGGTTGATAGACAGCCACATTATACACCGACCCATCCACCCCGACCAACCATCATACTTTTTTTTTTTTGCCTTAAGTAACCATCTGTCTTATGTAACCATACCAAACATAACATATATTAATTTGAGTGTCCCTGATTTATATTTACTATCTTACGTCTAGTCTATGAGACCAGGCTGGTCAGCCACTACAACATCCCTCTTGCAAAGGACAGTGGTCTATTGACGAAATCGAAGGTGGCAACCTATTGATTGAGAGCACCGGGGGCTGAGCCCCCGTCTCCTCCTTCCATGTCAGACAGGATAAAAGTATGGTTGGGATGGACCAAAGGCAGTAGATCCTTTGGGCAGGTTGAGAACCAGCTGCTACTTGAACACTTCTTTGGGACAGTTGCTTCATTGTCATGGACAAGACTGTCTCTGTGAAGTACTGGCTGGGACTGGTAGCCTTCCTGCTCCTACAAGGGGTAGTCAGCGTGGAGGGCAGAAGCATCTTCAACCCTGGTGAGTCTGCTGGCTTGGTGAATGTTCTAGCTTGTTGCACGTACTAGCTGGCGTATTTGAGGCATTGACTACCTGATGATGTTGGAGGATGCAACCATGGGCTCCTTTCCATCACTGCATGTACTGTTAGTTCTTTATACTTTTTGTCAAAATGTAGCCATGAGAAAGATCTCCTAGTGAATAATTAGGGCAAATTGCACAGAAGATGTGCAACAGGTAGTTTCAATAGTTCTTACATTTGACAAGCCATTCATCATGCATATATGAATAATTTTATTATTGACGAGCTCAGAAAATACATTGTCATGCAGAACATTATTCAATAGTTCCGAATTATATGCAAAGAGGATGAATATGTTACTGGTATTATGCGGCAAGCAAATTACATTATTTTGCTTGCCATTTCAATTGTTCTTCTAACAATACTCTGAATACTACATTTGTGGAGTTTTAAGTGAATATTGTGTAATTCTAGATTCATTTTCAAGTTCTTTGTAGTAATCACAGATGTATTGTCATTTCCCACATATTCAGGAAACCATGTTTATCAGCCAAGGGAAGGCACAGATGGCCAGAACAAGATTCTAGCATTTCTACTACATAAAAGCTTAGAACCTGTTGAAAGAAATGACGCTTTAGGTAAGGCATTTACAGTATAGCAGCACACAAATACCACTAACAGTCTCAATGTTGAGGATGTATAATACTACACATGGATTGACCAAGTGTTTCTTGGGTTTGCCTTCTGTCATGATGTTATCCGATTTTCTTCTCTGCAGGTTTACATTTGGACAACAAACTAGCAGAGTTGGAGGAGGTAAGTCATTAATGCGTTTTTTTTTACGTACAGTAAAATATTAGATGTGCAGTCATACCAGTATTTATTTTCCTTAGCAGATCAAATACTTTTTAGGCAGGGTTTATGAGATGAATAGATGAACATAGTTATCTTTGACTGAGGTACTTTGTACATTCTCTGGAGAATTATCTCTGGATGTCATCTTTGTAGGATTCATCAGCAAAAGGCACTTTCCATAGAAACAAACATAGTGTTCCTTTGACCGCCTGTAACCAGTGTTCTCTACTTACAGCTAGAGGCTTTGAAGGAGGGCTTGGAGCTGGAGAGGGAGCTCTCATCCAATGTATTTGCAGAGGACAAGTCCATACCGAGGAAAAGGGGTGAGTGCACTTTTCTTATTGATGATTGTTGGTGATAGCAATCATTTTCAAGTCACAACATATTTTATTTACTGGAGTGGACTTAGTTTAAAAAAAAAAATGATATTCCTCCATCTAATAGTGCAAGAGAGACTGAACAGTGTTTTTCTCTGTGTCCACAGATTGTTTCTGGAAGTACTGTGTATGACAGTCTAAGGGAGAGAAACTCTACTGAGTCCTGCTGCATCGCCCTAACCCTCCAAAGCCTTAAGACTCAATACGCTCACAGACATAAACACACCTCCCCATTACCATCACCAACTGTTGAAATGTTGTAACATAACTAATGCACTCATCGCATATTGTACTGCTGAAGTCGTCATGACTCGGGCACACTATCATGACTAGGGCGTACTAGCATTTCTCTAAGACGGAGAGTGTTGTTGTCTTAACCAACGATCTGCTGGCAAAGGCCTTGGTCCATAAAGTTTCCACACCCAGAGGAACCACCCTCTTCTCAAAATGTTGACTTTGTCTTCCCCTAGTGGTAAATGGGGGCAGTGGTGCAATTCATTTTATTTTCCATAGTCAAATATTATAAAGTATTGCTTTTTGAATGTGTTATTGTTTCCTACATTGAATAAATAATATATTATCATGCTAACCTTTGTCTTGGCTACGTGTGTAATTGGTATTTCAGGAAGAGAGACTGATGGGAGATGAGTCAAAGGTCGGGTCAGCTTCACTGATAGGCCTCTGGGAAACCAGTCAGTCTGTGCCATCAGCTACACTGTCAGAAAATAACAATGGATTATCAGAGAGAAACTGGTGACTTGTGGCCTTGAAGCAACACTGACTCAAAAAAAGAGCTGACAACAGGAGGGCTGAACTATTCATCACTGATGGCCTAGTCAAAACAACAACAACAAAACGGCTAAGCTTGCAGCCTCACACAAATGCCCGCAAGCAGACCCAAAATAAGAAAGGGGGGTTTCAGTTGAAAAAAAGAGAAAACCCAATACAATGTTACATGGAATTAGACTAGTCTTCTGAAATTGTGAATGGATACAATTAAAGAGAAAGTTCAGTATTAAAAAGTAGTCCATTGGCCAGGAGAAACAAATCAATTATTTGGTTTTCTTTAAACAGCCAAATTTCAACTAACTTAAATCACCGGTAGCTAACACTCAGGGAAGTGATCGGTGCAATCGAACGATCCCTTCCACGTGGCTCCGCAGCTAATTCCGTCATGCTGTTCTTCAAAGTCAACCTCCCTCCCCGGGTGTTCAACACCCTGTTCAGTCTGGAGCAGCTCCATCTGGACGCCAACAGTCTGGAGTCCTTTGACCCATACTGCTTGAGGTTTGGCAGAGCCTGACCGAGCTGGAGGTCAGCAACAAGGCCATTGCTCACCTAGTTTCCGACGTCTTCCTCAACCTGGGGAGGAACTGTCTGCAGCAACTGCAGAAATGGGCTTGAAAGCAGTATCCACATCCATCGGATGTAGTGATCACAATACAGTAGCCATATCTAGGAAAACCAAAGATCCAAAGGCTGGGCCTAATATAGTGTATAAGAGGTCATACAATAAGTTTTTTCCTATGTTGTTGATGCAAATATTTGTTGGTCCGTGGTGTGTACTGAGGAGCAAACAGACATTGTACTTGACACATTTAAGAAATTGCTTATCCCAGTTACTAATAAGCATGCACCTATTAAGAAAATGACTGTAAAAGAGAGGGATGAGGCAAAAGAAATGGCAATACGTCTGACTGCACAACTGATTGGCAAACATTCTGCAAATTGAGAGATCATGTGACTAAACTGAATACAAATAAGAAGTAACCACACTATGAAACAAAGATAAATGACATATAGAATGATAGTAAAAAGCTTTGGAGCACCTTCAATGAAATTAAAAAAGGCTCCATCATTCATTGAATCAGATGGCTCATTCACTACAAAACAGACTGATATTGCCAACTACTTTTACAGATTTTTTAGGCATGACATGATAGCAACAAACGCTGATACAACACATCCAAGTATATCTGACCAAATTATGAAAGACAAGAATTGTAATTTTGAATTCGGTAAAGTGAGTGTGGAAGAGGTACATTTTTTGTTGTTGTCTATCAACAATGACAATGCACCAGGGTCTGACAAATTGAATGTAAAATTACTGAGGATAATAGCAGATGATATCTTCATATCTTCAATTTAAGCCTTCTAGAAAGTGTGCGCCTTCAGGCCTGGAGGGAAGCTAAAGTCCTTGCGCTACCTAAGAATAGTAAAGCCTCCTTTATGGGCTCAAATAGCCGATCAATCAGCCTGTTACCAACCCTTAGTAAAGTGTATGAAAAAAATGTGTTTGAGCAGATAGAATGCTATTTTACAGGAAACAAATTGACAACAGTCTTTCAGCATGCTTATAGGGAAGGACATTCATCAAGCACTTATGCAAGTGACTGATGATTGGCTAAGAGAAATTGATGACGAGAAGATTGTTTTGTTAGACTTCAGTTCATCTTTTTACATTATCGATTATAGTCTGCTGCTGGAAAAACATATGTGTTATGGCTTTACACTGCCTATGTCACGTCTAGTCAAGGTGGGTGGAATCAGGCGCAGAGAGCAAATAGTGATAAGTAGTTTATTCTCCGGTGAACAAAAATAAACACGGACAACCCAAAATACAAACAGGGTGAAATTATCCAAAACAGGATAACGGACAAACTGGAGAATAAATAAACACAAAAACACAGACAGACGAAACGAATGACAAAACAAACAATCCCGCACAAAACAAGGGCGGGACAACCTACATTATATACAGATACTAATTAACTAACACACAGGTGAAAACAATCAGACAAAACCAACAGATACACGAAAAGGGATCGGTAGTGGCTAATAGGACGTGACGACGACCGCCGAGCACCACCCGAACGGGCAGGAGAGCCTACCTCGGCGGAAGTCGTGACAGTACCCCCCTGACGCGCGGCTCCCGCAGCGCGCCGCCACCGTCCTCGAGGACGACCCGGAGGACGAGGTGCTGGGCGATCCGGGTGGAGGCGGTGGAATTCTATCAGGAGAGAAGGGTCCAAAATGTCCCTCACCGGAACCCAGCATCTCTCCTCCGGGCCGTACCCCTCCCAGTCCACGAGGTACTGTAGGCCCCCCACCCGGCGTCTAGAATCCAGAATGCCTCGAACTGAATACGCCGGGGGCCCATCGATGTCCAGAGGGGGCGGAGGGACCTCAGAAACCTCACCTTCTTGCAGGGGACCAGCCACCACCGGCCTGAGGAGAGACACATGAAACGAGGGGTTAATACGATAATACCTAGGAAGTTGTAACCTATAACACACCTCGTTTATTCTCCTCAGGACTTTGAACGGGCCCACACACTGCGGCCCCAGCTTCCGACAGGGCAGGCGGAGGGACAGGTTTCGGGTCTAGAGCCAGACCCTGTCCCCCGGTGCAAACACGGGGGTCTCACTGCGGTGCTGGTCAGCGCTCCTCTTCTGCCGTTCTTCTGCTAACCGTAATGAGTCCTGAACGGCTTTCCAGGTGTCCTTGGAGCGCTGTACCCATTCCTCCACCGCATGATCAAATCAAATTTATTTATATAGCCCTTCGTACATCAGCTGATATCTCAAAGTGCTGTACAGAAACCCAGCCTAAAACCCCAAACAGCAAACAATGCAAGTGTAAAAGCACGGTGGCTAGGAAAAACTCCCTAGAAAGGCCAAAACCTAGGAAGAAACCTAGAGAGGAACCGGGCTATGTGGGGTGGCCAGTCCTCTTCTGGCTGTGCCGGGTAGAGATTATAACAGAACATGACCAAGATGTTCAAATGTTCATAAATGACCAGCATGGTCGAATAATAATAAGGCAGAACAGTTGAAACTGTAGCAGCAGCACAGTCAGGTGGACTGGGGACAGCAAGGAGCCATCATGTCAGGTAGTCCTGGGGCACGGTCCTAGGGCTCAGGTCCTCCGAGAGAGAGAAAGAAAGAGAGAATTAGAGAGAGCATATGTGGGGTGGCCAGTCCTCTTCTGGCTGTGCCGGGTGGAGATTATAACAGAACGTGGCCAAGATGTTCAAATGTTCATAAATGACCAGCATGGTTGAATAATAGCCTCGGTCTGACTCTGATGCCATGGAGCCAGGACCGGCTGGTAACCTAACACACACTCAAAAGGAGACAAGTTAGTAGAGGAGTGGCGTAAGGAGTTCTGGGCTAGTTCGGCCCATGGAACATACCTTGCCCACTCACCAGGCCGGTCCCGACAGTAGGACCGCAGAAACCTGCCCACATCCTGGTTAACGCGCTCCACCTGCCCATTACTCTCGGGGTGAAAACCTGAGGTTAAGCTAACCGAGACCCCCAGTCTCTCCATAAACGCCCTCCACACTCTGGACGTGAATTGGGGACCCCGATCAGAGACGATGTCCTCAGGCACCCCATAGTGCCGGAAGACATGGGTAAACAAAGCCTCAGCAGTCTGCAGGGCCGTAGGAAGACCGGGCAACGGAATAAGACGACAGGACTTAGAAAACCGATCCACAACGACCAGGATCGTAGTACTTCCCTGGGACGGGGGAAGGTCGGTAAGAAAATCCACCGATAAATGTGTCCACGGCCGTGCACCTTCCCTCTAGGTAGGTGCAGAGGAGCCTTGCTCTGAGCACACACTGAGCAGGAGGAGACATAAAATCTCACGTCTTTAGCCAGTGTGGGCCACCAGTATCTCCCTCTCAGACTCTGCACTGTCCTCTTGATACCAGGATGACCCGAGGAGGGAAGAGTATGAGCCCACCTAATCAGCTTGTCCCGGACCACCCTCGGCACGTACTTGGTCCCTACTGGACAGTTAGGAGGAGCCGGCTCTGACCGTGAGGCCCTCTCTATCTCAGCATCTACCTCCCATACCACCGGTGCCACGAGACATGATGGTGGAATGATGGGAGTTGGCTCTACTGACCGTTCCTCGGTATCATAGAGGCGAGACAGTGCGTAAGCTTTGGTGTTTTTGGAGCCTGGCCGATATGTGAGGGTAAACTGGAACCTAGTAAAAAACATGGCCCATCTAGCCTGACGTGGATTTAGTCTCTTAGCTTCATTTAGATGTACTCGAGATTACGATGGTCAGTCCAGATGAGAAAAGGGTATTTAGCCCCCTCAAGCCAATGTCTCCACACCTTCAGAGCCTTGACTACAGCTAACAACTCCCGGTCCCCCACATCATAGTTTCGCTCCGCTGGGCTGAGCTTGCTCGAAAAGAAAGCACATGGGCGGAGTTTGGATGGCACGCCGGAGCGTTGGGACAGCACGTTGGGACAGCACGGCTCCAACCCCAGCCTTGGACGCATCCACCTCCACTATGAACGCTAAAGAGGGGTCCGGATGCGCCAACACGGGCGCATTGGTGAACAGCTCCTTCAGACGACTGAAAGCTGACCGGTCCTCCCTTCAGCAGTGAGGTGATGGGAGCATTCACCTGACCAAAACCCCAGATAAACCCCCGGTAGTAATTGGCAAACCCTAAAAACCGCTGCACTTCTTTCACCGTGGTCGGAGTCGGCCAATTACGCACGGCTGTAACACGATCATCCTCCATCACCACCCCGGAGGTGGAAATACGATACCCCAGGAAGGAAACGGACTGTTTGAAAAACTCACATTTCTCCGCCTTGCAATACAGGTCATGCTCCAGTAGTCGCCCAAGTACCTTACGCACCAGAGACACATGCTCCGCGCGTGTGGCAGAATAGATCAAGATGTCATCAATGTACACTACCACTCCCTGCCCGAGCAGGTCTCGGAGAATCTCATCTACGAAGGATTGGAAAACGGCTGGAGCATTCTTCAACCCGTATGGCATGACGCAGTACTCATAATGACCAGAAGTAGTACTAAATGCGGTTTTCCACTCATCTTCTCCCCGGATACGTACCAGATTATACGCGCTCCTCTGGTCCAGTTTTGTGAAGAATTGCGCCGTGAAATGATTCCATTGCCATAGCGATGAGAGGTAGTGGGTAACTAAACCCCACTGTAATGGAATTTAGACCTCTATAATCAATACACGGACGCAGACCTCCATCCTTCTTCTTCACAAAAAAGAAGCTTGAGGAGACGGGTGATATGGAGGGCTGAATGTACCCCTGTCCCAGCGATTCGGAAACATATGTTTCCATCGCAACTGTCTCCTCCTGGGACAATGGATACACGTGACTCCTAGGAAGTGCGGCGTTTTTCAGAAGGTTTATCGCGCAGTCCTCTCGACGATGAGGTGGTAATTTGGTCGCCCTCCCTTTACTGAAGGCGATAGCCAAATCGGCATATTCAGAGGGAATGCGCACGGTGGAAACTTGGTCTGGACTCTCCACCGTAGTCGCACCAACGGCAACTCCTATACACTCACCTGAACACTCCTCTGACCACCCCTTAAGAGCCCCCCGTCGCCAGAAAATCACTGGGCTGTGTTGAGCTAACCAGGGAACCCCCAACACCACTGGAAACGCAGGTGAATCTATAAGGAACAGGCTAATCTGCTCCTTATGATCACTCTGCGTTACCATGTCCAGCGGCACTGTAGCCTCCCTAATTACTCATGACCCTAATGGTCGGCTATCTAAGGAGTGCACGGGGAAAGGTCGATCTAACGACACCAGGGGAATCCCCAGCCTTAACGCAAGACCACGATCCATAACATTCCCAGCTGCGCCTGAATCAACTAGCGCCTTATGCTGTAGAGAGGGGAAAACCCAGGGAAAGAAATCAATACAAACACATGACCGACAGGAAGCTCTGAATGAGTTTGGTGCTTACTCACCTGGGGTGATCGAGCAGTGTTCCGCCTGTCCTCCCGACTCCTAGACGAGTTCCTCCAGCACCGGTCGGACGTGTGCCCTTGTCGACCACAACTAGTGCAGGAGGACACTCCTCCTCCGGTCCCCCTCGAAGACGTACCTCCTAATTCCATAGGGATAGAAACAGGGGGGCTGGGGATTGGAAACGACAGGACCTGATCCGAACGCCCGCGAGCAGCCAGCAGGTTGTCGAGACGGATAGCCAGATTGATAAGTCCATCCAGTGAATATGTGGTGTCCCGACATGCCAGCTCCCTGCGGACATCCTCCCTGAGACTACATCTAAAATGATCAATCAAGGTCCTGTCGTTCCATCCTGCTCCTGCTGCCAACGTCCTAAACTCTAGGGCAAAATCCTGTATGCTCCTCGTCTCCTGACGCAGGTGAAACAGCCGTTCACCCGCCGCCCGACCCTCGGGTGGATGGTCAAAAACAGCTCGGAATCGGCGGGTGAACTCTGGGTAATTATCCTTAGCCGAGTCCGGACCATTCCACACTGCGTTGACCCACTCGAGGGCTCGCCCAGTCAAGCAGGAGACGAGGGCGCACACGCTCTCCTCTCCAGAGGGAGCAGGACGCACGGTAGCCAGGTATAATTCCAGTTGAAGGAGGAAACCCTGGCACCCAGCCGCCGATCAGGAGGTGCTGGAGAAGGGGTTGCTAGAGATGAGGTGGGGAGGCCACTCCTCTCCCATCGATCCATTCTCTCCATCATTTGGTCCATAGCAGAACCAATTCGGTGAATCACGCTGGTATGATGGAGGACCCTCTCTTCCATCGATGGGAGAGGAGACGCTGCTGCTTCTGCTGATTCCATGGTGGTGCGGGATTCTGTCACGTCTAGTCAAGGTGGGTGGAATCAGGCGCAGAGAGCAAATAGTGATAAGTAGTTTATTCTCCGGTGAACAAAAATAAACACGGACAACCCAAAATACAAACAGGGTGAAATTATCCAAAACCGGATAACAGACAAACCGGAGAATAATAAACACAAAAACACAGACAGACGAAACGAATGACAAAACAAACAATCCCGCACAAAACAAGGGCGGGACAACCTACATTATATACAGATACTAATTAACTAACACACAGGTGAAAACAATCAGACAAAACCAACAGATAACCGAAAAGGGATCGGTAGTGGCTAATAGGACGGTGACGACGACCGCCGAGCACCACCCGAACGGGCAGGAGAGCCAACCTCGGCGGAAGTTGTGACAGCCTACTATATTGTGGATAACGAGTTACCTGTCTAACAGAACACAGAGGGTGTTCTTTAATGGAAGCCCTCCATCATAATAGAATCAAGAATTCCCCTTACTCTTTTCAATCTTTACTAATGACACGGCACTGGCTTTGAGTAGAGCCTATGTATGCGGATGACTCAACACTATACACGTCAGCTACTACATCAACTGAAATGACTGCAACACTTAAAAAAAGAGCTGCAGTTCGTTTCAGAATGGGTGGCAAGGAATAAGTTAGTCCTAAATATTTTGAAAACTAAAAGCATTGTATTTGGGACAAATCATTCACTAAACCCTAAACCTCAACTAAATCTTGTAATAAATCATTTGGAAATTAAGCCAGTTGATGTGACTAAACTGCTTGGAGTAACCCTGGATTGTAAACTGTCATGGTCAAAACAGTCTGTCCATAATAAAGCATTACTCTAGCTTCTTAACAGCACTTTCCACCAGGGCAGGTCATACAGGCCCTAGTTCTGTCGCACATGGACTACGGTTCAGTTATGTGATCAGGTGCCACAAAGAGACACTTCGGGAAATTGCAATTGGCTCAGAACAGGGAAGTATGGTTGGCCCTTGGATGTACACAGAGAGCAAACACTAATAATATGCATGTCAATCTCTTCTGGCTCAAATTAGAGGAGAGATTGACTTCATCACTACTTGTATTTGTGAGAGGCGGTGACATATTGAAAGCACCGAGCCGTCTGTTTAAACTACTATCACTCAGCTCAGACACCCATGCATACCCCACAAGACATGCCACCAGAGGTCTCTTCACAGTCCCCAATTTCAGAACAGTACTACATAGAGCCTTGACTACATGGAACTATATTCCACATCAGGTAACTGATGCAAGCAGTAAAATCCGATAAAAAAAACAGAGAAAAATACACCTTCTGGAACAGCGTCTGTGAAGCAACACAAACATAGGCACTGTCACATGCAAACACACATGATAACATACGCATTATACACACACGTACGTATGGATTTTGCGCTGTAGATATGTGGTAGTGGAGTATGGGCCTGAGGGCACACACTTTATTGTTTTGTGAATTCTGTAATGAATGTATGGTCATGTTTTAAAAATGGTATAACTGCCTTAATTTTGCCTTGGTAGCAGCGAATGGGGATCGGTAATAAATACAAATACTCACAAACACGAAACGCTCCATAATATCATAGAAAAAGCAAAAACACCACAATAAACTGTAGCCTCTTCCTTAGCAAAGGCGTATATTATATGTCGCTTGTTTTCATACTGCGTTTTCACTTGAATCATTAAAAGCAGAATATTGTGGTGAAATGGTTCAGACAAGAACTCAGCTCCTGCCAGTGGTATGACCTTTGAACTACAGACACAAATAATGGTTATCTTGAGGGTCCCAGAGCTTTACAGATTAAGACTAACTCTTTTTTTTATTATTGTGAAAGTAACTGATGTCAGCAGTATTGATGACTACACAGACTTAGCTAAATACAGTGCCTTGCGAAAGTATTCGGCCCCCTTGAACTTTGCGACCTTTTGCCACATTTCAGGCTTCAAACATGAAGATATAAAACTGTATTTTTTTGTGAAGAATCAACAACAAGTGGGACACAATCATGAAGTGGAACGACATTTATTGGATATTTCAAACTTTTTTAACAAATCAAAAACTGAAAAATTTGGCGTGCAAAATTATTCAGCCCCCTTAAGTTAATACTTTGTAGCGCCACCTTTTGCTGCGATTACAGCTGTAAGTCGCTTGGGGTATGTCTCTTGAATACTTTCGCAAGGCACTTTATGTCTCACTTATGTTGAGTGAACCGTGTTTCCCCCAAGCAGTTGGAAAAATTGCCTGCTACAGTATAAGCTAAGCAACCTTGTATTAATCCTAGCCATTTGCAATTCTTTATCACAGGATAAAGTCAAAACAAATACTTAAAATCATGGCCATATAGGGAAACTTAGTCAGCTGTACAACTGAATGCTTTCAACTCTGTTTCCCACATTTATCCCAACCGCTCTGAATCATAGAGGTGCCGCGGGTCTCCCTTAACTGACATCCACGTCTTCAGCACCCGGGGAACAGTGAATTAACTGCCTTGCTCAGGGGCAACGACAGATTTTTACCTTGTCAGCTCGGGGATTCGATGCAGCATACCTTTCGGTTACTGGCCCAAAGCTAACCATTAGGCTATGGTGACCATATGCATGCTTAGGCTACGTCTAAACAGTGGGGAAGAAAGTGATCATGGCTCATTAGGTAGACAGAAATGTTCCAGTTGATAGAGGTCATACTGTTTTATTGTCATAAGACAATCTTATTCCTGCCTCTCCCACTGCTGGCCTTCTAGGCAGAGTTCCTCTGTCCATTGTCTGTGTTCTTTTTCCCATCTTACTCTTTTTGTTTTTTGGCCAGTCTGAGATGTGGCTTTTTCTTTGGAACTCTGCCTAGAAGGTCAGCATCCCTGAGTCACCTCTTCACTGTTGATGTTGACTGGTGTTTTGTAGGTACTTTTTAATGAAGGTGCCAGTTGAGGACTTGTGAGGCGTCTGCATCTCAATCGAGACACTCTAATGTACATGTCCTCTTGCTCAGTTGTGCACCGGGGCCTCCCACTCCTCTTTTTATTCTGGTTAGAGACAGTTTGTGCTGTTCTGTGTAGGGAGTAGTACACAGTGTTGTATGAGATCTTCAGTTTCTTGGCAATTTCTCGCATGGAATAGCCTTCATTTCTCAGAACAAGAATAGACTGACGAGTTTCAGAAGAAAGGTCTTTGTTTCTGGCCATTTTGAGCCTGTAATTGAACCCCCAAATGCTGATGCTCTAGATACTCAACTAGTCTAAAGGCCTGTTTTATTGCTTCTTTAATCAGAACAACCGTTTCAGCTGTGCTAACATAATTGCAAAAGGGTTTTGTAATGATCAATTATTCTTTTAAAATGATAAACTTGGATTAGCTAACACAACGTGCCATTGGAACACAGGAGTGATGGTTGCTGATAATGGGTCTATGTAAGCCTATTTAGATATTCCATAGAAAATCTGCCGTTTCCAGCTACAATAGTAATTTACAACATTAATACTCAATTTCATTCATATTGTAGTAACAAATTATCATTTGGAAATGTTCCTTCCAATGTTCCTTCCAAAAATAGAGCCAGTAATTTAAGAAACCACCATAACAAACAAAACCACAATGACGGGGGCATAGTTAGCATTCCCTATGAGTGGTTTGAGGTGTTGGTCTAACCGAAACGGACAGAAAGTTATACTGATGGTATATTATTCTTCAGTTATAAAAACAGCATCAATATGAAACATTGCATAAGGGATTCATTTATCACAAAATAGCATATTCTTCAATACAATTGCTTTATACCATTACAATTGTGTTTGCAGATTTAAGAACTATAAGTACTTTGAACAGAAGTTCATAGTACTAGGATTTAAGTCCCTGGAAGGGTTATCAAATCTGAAAGGGCACAAATTTGAAATACTTTGTATTTAATTGCATAAATTCCTTGCCTGACGACTCAAACTCAATTCTTCCATTGCTCTATCATTTGTTACATACTTCAGTCTGAGACTGCCCTGATTGAAGTTGTTTGTGCTGACTTCAAAATGAGGGGTGTTGTACAAAATAAAGTCCTCAGCTATTGAATCATCTCTAACTAATCAGAGTATCAAAGCCAAACTGCCACTTTACCCAAGTGTGTTCTGGCTCTAGTCCAACCCATCGGTTTCTGGGACCAATCAGAATGGCTAGAATGTTTTTCCTTTCTAGAAATCGTTGGTTAGGTACTCAGATCCAGACTCATTGCGGAGCAGACACGATCGTCCGTGGGCATGGCATAGAGTTTGGCCGGAGCAAGGAGTTTGGGAAGCCAGGCAAATACATTCCCTGACAAAATAAAACAAACAGAGAACAAAAGAGAATGAATTGCTGAAAAGCACCAAGTTCATCACTATGGCGACAGGTGATTAAGCGTTTCCAGTACGTTTAGCTCACAGAATAGTGGGCAGAGATCACACTATTCACATCAGTGACGCACACTCAAATAGCTCACATCAAACACCGGATCTGATTGAAACAGAGTTAGAGTATGTACAGGAAATAGCAACACTATTTTTACCCATAACCGTAAGTCATGAGAACTATGCTATAAAAACAGCTGTTATAGGGTTAGAGTTTGAATCGTCAGAATATTTTCATTAAATAGGAAGTCATTGTAAACTGGCTAATCCAAAGTTTCAATTCACGCAAGAGAATTCCAAAGAAATCAACTGAGCACACTGTTAAAAGGAAGTGCTTTGTAACACTTCAAAACTAATGGCAACTGAGCTGCCATCACCTTAAAGGAGACCAAACATGAACTTTTGAAACATTGAAACACATGGTTGAACTATTGAAACACATGGTTGAGGGTATAGGGACAGATGTAATGTGTCCTGAAACATTCATCCTGAGGTGTTCTGAAACACGACATGGAATGTTGTAACACCACATAATCAAGAGTTGTGCAAAACTTTGCCAGAGATTGGGAGCACTAACCCGGAAAAGGTTGAAAAACGCTGTTATGGTGAATCGAGTCCTGTGTGGTGCAGAATTGGATCCCTTCTCTTGTGATGCTGTTTCCTCGCACTAAAGCTCCTAAATACCATGATGATGTTTTCAATCTTATCTACTGCAGAAATAGCTCCTGTAATTGGAAGTCCCTGCTCTTACTGTATATTCCTTGTTCTAAATGGTGTGTTTACGTACTCCTAATCGGTCATTCCAAAAGGTCAAATGTACAGTATTATGCTCAAACAAAGGACATGAGAAAAGATAAGTTAGTCTGAAACATTTTACTGTAAGTGTCCTTTCCATTATAACAGCTATGCTGATTGGCTGAAAGCCATGGTATATTAGACCCTAAACCACGGGTATGACAACATTGATTTTTACTGCTCTAATTACATTGGTAACCAGTTTATAATAGCAATAAAGCACCTCAGGGGTTTGTGGTATATTGCCAATATACCACAGCTAAGGGCTGTTCTTGGGCACGACGCAACGCCATATACCACAGCTAAGGGCTGTTCTTGGGCACGACGCAACGCCATATACCACAGCTAAGGGCTGTTCTTGGGCACGACGCAACGCCATATACCACAGCTAAGGGCTGTTCTTGGGCACGACGCAACGCCATATACCACAGCTAAGGGCTGTTCTTGGGCACGACGCAACGCCATATACCACAGCTAAGGGCTGTTCTTGGGCACGACGCAACGCCATATACCACAGCTAAGGGCTGTTCTTGGGCACATAGTTTGACGCAACGCATAAGATGTTATACCACAGCTAAGGGCTGTTCTATGTTCTAATGGCACGACGCAACGCCATATACCACAGCTAAGGGCTGTTCTGTAAATGGGCACGACGTTATAACGCCATATACCACAGCTAAGGGCTGTTCTGGAATGGGCACGACGCAACGCCATATACCACAGCTAAGGACTGTTCTTGGGCACGACGCAACGCCATATACCACAGCTAAGGGATGTTCTTGGGCACGACGCAACGCCATATACCACACCTAATCAGGCCTTATTGCTTAATTATAACATGTTTCATAAGCCATCATAGTTTGAAATAGTAACGCATAAGATGTTATAACACTAGTTATAATGGGTGTTATAGATGACTATTCATCCTCTTGTCATATGTTCTAATGTCAACTGCTAATAACAGCTGTTATTACACAGTCTGCATGACAACTTATGCCAAATGTTATTACATGCTGGATACTGTAAATGTCTACCGACCAGGTGTTATAACAGGGCGTTATATAATTTACCAAACTCTGTGTCGCATTATTACATTGAATGGAATGATGGGCATCATAACCACGTCATATGTCATTCTAGAGTGTACATAGGCATCTTAAGAAAAGTTACAGTAATTTGTTATAAAATAGTTATGTGCTTAATACCACAGAGTTGACAGTATCACAAAACCATTCAGGATCTTCAAGAATCATAGGCAAATGACAACGAGACAATTTGCTCTGGGGCAAAACAGGATTTGTGACAGTGGTAAATGAAGATGTGCAGGCTACAGTAACAATGACAGCTGTATTATACAACATGAAGATGTGCAGGCTACAGTAACAATGACAGCTGTATTATACAACATGAAGATGTGCAGGCTACAGTAACAATGACAGCTGTATTATACAAAATGAAGATGTGCAGGCTACAGTAACAATGGCAGCTGTATTATACAACATGAAGATGTGCAGGCTACAGTAACAATGACAGCTGTATTATACAAAATGAAGATGTGCAGGCTACAGTAACAATGGCAGCTGTATTATACAACATGAAGATGTGCAGGCTACAGTAACAATGACAGCTGTATTATACAACATGAAGATGTGCAGGCTACAGTAACAATGACAGCTGTATTATACAACATGAAGATGTGCAGGCTACAGTAACAATGACAGCTGTATTATACAACATGAAGATGTGCAGGCTACAGTAACAATGACAGCTGTATTATACAACATGAAGATGTGCAGGCTACAGTAACAATGACAGCTGTATTATACAACATGAAGATGTGCAGGCTACATTAACAATGACAGCTGTATTATACAACATGAAGATGTGCAGGCTACAGTAACAATGACAGCTGTATTATACAACATGAAGATGTGCAGGCTACAGTAACAATGACAGCTGTATTATACAACATGAAGATGTGCAGGCTACAGTAACAATGACAGCTGTATTATACAACATGAAGATGTGCAGGCTACAGTAACAATGACAGCTGTATTATACAACATGAAGATGTGCAGGCTACATTAACAATGACAGCTGTATTATACAACATGAAGATGTGCAGGCTACAGTAACAATGACAGCTGTATTATAAAAAAAATGAATAGTTAGTCAGGTAGCGAATTCACTAAGTCATTTCAACATGTAGCACTCCGGAAACAGGGTTGGAGAGCCTTGCTCTACACAGTCCAAACAAAGTGATTTGTTTGACAGTAATTTGACAGTATTACCATTAGCTAGCTAGAACCATTCATTCACCCGCAGGGCCAAGATATGAGGCACCAGCAGCCCCACTGTGCCCCCTTTGAAACATAGCTAGCTAACTAGGTAGAGTAAGTGCTAGCAGTTAGCTAGCTAGCTTGCTAGCTACAGGAGGACTTCTGAATTATAAAGCTGACTTTGTAGCACATCACACAATACATTCTCTTTCACATACACTTTAAACGCAATTGCATTTAAAAAAAATCTTAATACACGTTGATTCATTCAATCTAACTAATAATATAATAATAATATAATATATGCCATTTAGCTGACGCTTTTATCCAAAGCGACTTACAGTCATGTGTGCATACATTCTACGTATGGGTGGTCCCGGGAATCGAACCCACTACCCTGGCGTTACAAGCGCCATGCTCTACCAACTGAGCCACAGAAGGACCACCCAAGGACCACAGAAGGACCACCACTAAGGACCACAGAAGGACCACCACTAACATTATGTTATCCATTTGGTTTGCTGTGGTTTGCCATGGGCCTTGGTGAGAGGCAGAGAGAGCTAGCTGGGGCTTAGTAGCAGTATTTGTTAGTGAGACTAGATTTGCAGTGCATGATACTGTCATCGTAAGGGGCTGTATCCCTGCGAGAAGTGGTCGGTCGGTTACACCAACATCATGCTAGGAGGGGGGAAAGATGGGAAGAGAGATCGTTATCAGGTAGCTAATCGAAAGAGTTTACTAAAGCAGAAAGAGAGGGAGAAGGAGAGTGGCAGTAACAGTGACCCAGGTGGCTTGAGTGGAAAGGTTATGAAGATTGAACAAAGTGGGGGGGAGTTGAAGGTTATTGTGAAGTTTACGGAGAGAGATAGCATTAACCCACTTAAAGTATCAGACGCCTTGCACTAGGAGGTTGGAGACATCCTCCATGCGAAAATCCTGTTAATCTTTTGCAAATCTGTGGTCCAATGGACCAAAGCCTCGAAACTGAAAACACTGTGGGAAAAGGCAGTGGAGTGCTATGTCCCAGGACAGAACCAAAGAACCAAGGGAGTCATTAATGGGGTATCGCTGGATATAACGGAGGATGAGTTGAGGAACATTCTGGTAGGGGCTCGAATCATAGACACATTCCGGTTCAAGGGGACTAAAAATGGAAAGAGAAGCGAGAGCACGGCTGTGTTAGTTACAGTCGGTGAAGAAACCTTGCCACAGAGAGCGAACCTGGGACTCCTGAACTTCACGGTCAAGTCACATGTGTGGCCTCCACTGCGGTACTATAAGTGCCAAAGGCATGGGCATGTGGCGGCGGTGTGCTGGCAGACAAGAAGATCTGGGTAATGTGGAAGTGATCTTGAGTACTCAGAGAGTGCAGGAAGAGAGACAGTGTATTGTAATTGTGGGGAAACCACGTAGCAGCATTTTTGAGGCTGTGAGGACCATGTTCGAGCTGAGCAGGTACTGAAGATTCGAGTGGAGGAAAGAGAATCTTAGCCAGAGGCAGCGAAACGAGTATTGGGCGGCGCTGCTGGACAAATGGGGGTGAGAGTGCCACTGGTAGTGCAGGTTCCAAGGAGGGCCCCTCCGCCATCACCAGTGATTC
Organism: Oncorhynchus keta; assembly: GCF_023373465.1. NCBI lineage: Eukaryota > Metazoa > Chordata > Actinopteri > Salmoniformes > Salmonidae > Oncorhynchus > Oncorhynchus keta. The sequence continues at coordinate 44,861,009 of NC_068442.1, forward strand.
CAGTGAACTTGTACGTGATGAAGAAAAATAAGTTGTTGGGCTTATGGTGGAAGTGTTGTGGGTAGCAAAACAGGTGAAGACGTCATCTGGCCTGAAATATGCAGTGATTAAGCAAGCAGAGACATTGTTAGGGATCAAGCATCAATCAGCAGTGTGTTTTCACTACTACTTACAGTACAGGCAGTGAGGAGAGGTGGGTCTCAGGTGGACTGCGGCGTTGGGGATGTGTCGGAACCGGATGATATGCACTGACGTTTATGATGCTGCGTGGAATGCAAGACGTTGAATCTGTAATGGGCAAAATGTAAGAGGTTTGTGGATATATTTAAGGATAATCTTACTATCCCACAGAAAAGACCTTCTAAGGCATGGATCAGTGTGCCCTGGTGGAACAAGGACGGTGGTGCTGAGTTTTGTGCTAGAAATGTATCATACAGAAACATGAGACCATATTCAATAGAGAGTTCAGAGGTGGACAATAAAAAGCTATGTGCAGTAGTGAGGAACGTCATTAACGGAGCGAAGCAGGAGTGTTGGAGGAAATATTGTGGGGAAATTGGGGGCCGATACATCAGTGGGTGAAGGGTTCGGCGAATGTCAGGGAGTTACAGACGGTTGGGCATGCTGGTGTTGGAGGATGGAGAAGAGATTGTCGCAATCCACAGTGTAGATCATTTTGGGGAGGAAGGAATTATGACACAGACTGTAATGATGTCATACAGAGGTGGTGAGCTTGAGCCCAACTATGACAATATTGACCCGAGCAACATGTTTATTTTTTTCAATAAATGATCTGCGTCTGCAAGATCTCACCTCGTGGGGTATCAATGATCATGAGGAAGGTGAGGGATCAGCCCAGAACTACACGGCAGGACCTGGTCAATGACCTGAAGAGAGCTGGGACCACAGTCTCAAAGAAAACCCTTAGTAACACACTACGTTGTCATGGATTAAAATCCTGCAGCGCACGCAAGGTCCCCCTGCTCAAGCCTGCACATGTCCAGGCCCGTCTGAAGTTTGCCAATGACCATCTGGATGATCCAGAGGAAGAATGGGAGAAGGTCATGTGGTCTGATGAGACAAAAATAGAGCTTTTTGGTCTAAACTCCACTCGCCGTGTTTGGAGGAAGAAGAAGGATGAGTACAACCCCAAGAATACCATCCCAACCGTGAAGCATGGTGGTGGAAACATCATTCTTTGGGGATGCTTTTCTGCAAAGGGGACAGGACGACTGCACCGTATTGAGGGGAGGATGGATGGGGCCATGTATCGCGAGATCTTGGCCAATAACCTCCTTCCCTCAGTAAGAGCATTGAAGATGGGTCGTGGCTGGGTCTTCCAGCATGACAACGACCCGAAACACACAGCCAGGGCAACTAAGAAGTGGCTCCGTAAGAAGCATCTCAAGGTCCTGGAGTGGCCTAGCCAGTCTCCAGACCTGAACCCAATAGAAAATCTTTGGAGGGAGCTGAAAGTCCGTATTGCCCAGCAACAGCCCGGAAACGTGAAGGATCTGCAGAAGGTCTGTATGAAGGAGTGGGCCAAAATCCCTGCTGCAGTGTGTGCAAACCTGTTCAAGAACTACAGTAAACGTATGATCTCTGTAATTGAAAACAAAGGTTTCTGTACCAAATATTAAGTTCAGATTTTCTGATGTATCAAATACTTACGTCATGCAATAAAATGCAAATTAATTACTTAAAAACCATACAATGTGATGTTCTGGATTTTTGTTTTAGATTCCGTCTCTCACAGTTGAAGTGTACCTATGATAAAAATTACAGACCTCTCCATGCTTTGTAAGTAGGAAAACCTGCAAAATCGGCAGTGGAACTCAAGAACTCAGAAATACTTGTTCTCCCCACTGTATCTGCTGATTTCTGGTCAAAAAGAATATAGCATTGTTGCTGCCCCCTTAGCATTGAATGCAAGGGTAGCCAGCTAGCATTTGGCCTCCCTTGATAAAACAAGTATAAAATAATAATCAATCAGCGTTGAGCTAAACTAAGTGAGCTCAATTGTGAATGGTCCTGGCACACCCAAAGATTTTTTGGAGGGGATTTGGCTTCACTCCAATCACATCACATTGAGAGTAATAAGTCATTGACAAAAACAACTTGAATTGTTGCATGTCGTTGTGTTGTTGTCCTTCAGTGGTAAGCTAGCTAAAATTGTCCCTTTAGCCTTGTATGGAGATGGAAATTTGGACTTGTGGTTTTACTTAATTCTCCGTACTGGTCAACGATTATAACAGCGATTCTGATCCAACCAGAAATTCATACATTGTGCCCCTGCCCTAAGAGGAAGGAAGTTAAATATATATATAAAAAGTATTCAATTCTGTGTCTTTAAAAAAATGTTTTATCAGATTATTGAGGGAAAATCATCATCAATCAATATTTATTTAATAAACCATTTTCAATTAAAAACTATTTGATTGTATGAGAGACACAGTCTGGCAGAACATTATTTTAGTGTTCTGATGCTGTCTTTTACATGGTCTGAAACGCCAAAAGTGTTTTCACAACACTATTTGGGTGTTTCAGAGTACTTCAATTCTATTTTGAAATACATTCGGTGTATCCAGTGGTGGACAAAGTACCCAATTGTCATACTTGAGTAGAAGTATAGATACCGTAATAGAAAGTTACTCAAGTAAAAGTGAGAGTCACCCTGTAAAATACTACTTGAGTAAAATTCTAAAATTATTTGATTTGGTTTTAAATATACTTAAGTATGAAGGGTAAATGTAATTGCTAAAATATACTTAAGTATCAAAAGTAAAAGTATAAATCACTTCAAATTCCTTATATTAAGCAAAGCAAACAGCATAATTTTCTTGTTTTAAAAATGTACGGATAGCCAGGGGCACACTCCAACACTCAGATATTATTTTCAAAAGATGCATTTGTGTTTAATGAGTCCGCCAGACCATAGGCAGTAGCGATTACCGTATAATCTCTTTATAAGTGCGTAAATGTCAAAATGTTCCTGTTCTGCTAAGCATTCAAAATGTAACGAGTACTTTGGGTTGTCAGGGAAAATGTGTGGTTCTATGTCTTTGTTGTAAATGTTTTGTGGCCAAACTGGTGGCAGTTGTGAAAAAGACAATAGTTGGAAGAGTTGCAGAGTTCATTGAAAATAATGCCATTGTTGACGAGGTGCTGTTTTTTCATTAATCAGGCTATTTTCTCTTGAACCACATGGTTTATCCACTAGAAACTTATGGACAATATGGACACAGACATAAGACATATATTCTAAAGTTTATATGATAAGTTATTGAAGAATACATCAGCAAAATTACCACAGATTGCCATAGATTAGCTGTTAATTACCTAAATTACTTAAGATTCCGGTAATTTTAGTAAATTAACAGTACCTTTGCGACCCTAAACTGCACCGGAAAAAAACACCCAAAGCATTTGGAAAGGGTTAGTTCCTTAGTGGTAATCATTTACATCTGTATTTTGACAATGCTGGTCTCGTAAACGAGGCTAAATGTCTTGGGTGCTGCTGGGACCCTCTGAGATATATGTTAACTCCACCCTTGCTATCTTGTTTCAGGGGGAAGTGGGGGTATCCGTGCCCTTGCTCTGTGTCTGTGTCGTAAAACAAATGGATTTCCCTTTTACAGCAACAGTCAGTGGAATGTTAATGACAATAATATGTGAATATAAACCCTCCTTTCTCTACAGTGCCTTCAGAATGTTTTTTTTTACCATCTACAGTACACACAAAAAGTGAAAACATGTTTTTAGACATTTTTCCAAATTTATGGAGAATGAAATACTGAAACATCTCATTTACATAAGTAAAAAGTAAACCCCTGAGTCAATACTTTGTAGAAACACCTTTGGCGGCGAGTAAAGCTTTGCTTTGCTTTGTCTGTATCAGCGTGCACATCTGGATTTTTATCCCACTCTTCCTTACAGATTTCCTCAAGCTCTGTTAGGTTAGATGGGGAGCGTTGGTGAACAGCAATCTTCAAGTCTTTCCACAGATTTTCAATGGGATTCATCTCTGGGCTTTGGCTGGGCCACTCAAGGACTATAACATTTTTGTTCTGAAGTCATTCCAGTTACAGTGGTTATCTGTTTGGATTGATCTCTAGGCTAGTGTTTCTGTACGCCTCTGAGCTATGCATTTTATTTTTATTTTACCTTTATTTAACCAGGCAAGTCAGTTAAGAACATATTTTCAATGACAGCCTGGGAACAGTGGGTTAACTGCCTGTTCAGGGGACAGAACGACAGATTTGTACCTTGTCAGCTCGGGGGTTTGAACTCGCAACCTTCCGGTTACTAGTCCAACGCTCTAACCACTAGGCTACGCTGCCGCATGAGAAGAATCCCTGGGCTGGCCCCTCTTATGTGGGGAACATGATCAGGCTTTTGGTCATCGGTAAATTGGGCAGCCCCTCTAACCCATATCGAAAGCTCAATGTCAGTGTCTAACACACATGCATATACATTCATATCGCATGCAACAATTCCACACTTGTAGACACACAAACACGCTCCAAGGAACACACAATCATGCAAATAATCCCAAACACACACTCACACAAATACAAACCCAGCCCATTTACAGAAAGGGTGGGGCTTTCCCCTCCACCACACTTCCCAAAAATGTGTGAGAGAGAGAGAAAGAGCACAGGGCGTTGCAAGGGAGGAAATATTGATGAGAATGATGGACCTGATGACGAAGAGTAGAACAATGTGATGATGTGTGGTTCTGGACGAGACTGGAATCTCTATTTAAATCATATCAGACAGTCTGACGAGAAGAGGCATAGTGACGAGAGAGGATAAAAGATAACAGACGGCCCCCACCAACTCATTTCCCAGTTCACTCCTCTGCCAAGTACTGTACAAGGTAAGCTCTTCTTTACCACGTAGACTACAGCATCTTGTTTTACAATAGTTAGCAGGACACCACTTAATACTCATCAAGTGTTTTCTAAACTTTATTGTCCAAGCAAAACCAAAGCTATCATTGTGATTATAAAGTAGACGACTGTTAAGTGTGGTTTTCTGTAACCATCAATAAATCATTGGGCTGTGACCCAACTTAAAATGAGCTCCCGAGTGGCGCAGTAATCTAAGTCACTGCATCTCAGAGCAAGAGGCGTCACTACAGTCCCAGTTTCGTATCCAGGCTTTATCACATCCGGCCGTGATTGGGAGTCTCATAGGGTGGCGCACAATTGGCCCAGCGCTGTCCGGGGTAGGCCGTCATTGTAAATAACAAACTTGCCGAGTTGAATTAAAAAACGGTACTATTTTGGGGTCTTACTATTTGCAAATGATGTGGGAATCTGAATAGAAATTTGTTTTTGAAGAGAACTGAAACTCCACTTTCAGCCCATAAGAGATTTTGTTCAGGAACTTCCATTTAAAAAATCATTCATGTCACTTTCTATTACCTCTGTGATATTGTTAGTCTGTGTAACTTTCCACACATACCCTCCTTTTTTGCTGGACGGATCTTTTGTGACAGGCTGATAATTCAGTCCAGGAAATCGGGGGAAAAAAGATCTCAGCAATTAATGGTGAACTGGAAATGTTTTAGCCCTTATACTGTAGAAAGTTCCAGCCCACTCCAGACTGTGGTTTGGTGAAACTGGGACAGATTATATCAGAGAGGAGTCGTGGTTTTAAATGTCAGCGCTCTTTCAAATAGGGACCTTAAGAATTGAATATTGCTGAGGAGTCAGAAGAGGCATATAAAATAGACACCATTTTCAGATTATTCTGTGTGTTACTGCAATACGGCAGTGATTCTACCTTATTTATGGCATACTATCGAATGGCAAAATAGTGCTTGTTTTGCGATTCATAACCTAAGAATGACCTCTGCTGGCCAATGGTGCTGTTAAATCATGTCTGTCATGTCTTTCCTCCCAACACTTAAAGGGGAACTGTGATAGGATAATGTTCAACTACAGTTTCTTCAGATGAAACATCTGCCTAAGAGTCAGAGATAAAGTCAAGGAACGATTCTGTCATTATACCACTGCTATAGTCAATACGGACCAAGTTCCAGTGGTTGTCATTATGTCCCATGGGGAGCAGCATGTTACATGCACACCCACACAGGTTGCTATGTTTTTGATGAGGACAAAAGTTATCCAAATCTAGTCCCAGTCATATGATATGACACCGATATTTTGATAATAAACTATAACTATGTTATTATAACTCTAAGCAAATAGGCTACATACTAACTGAACTGAAAATGTATTGAAATGGGTAACATCTGGGGAAACACCAGGAATGATTTTATATTCTTTATTTAAAAATAATAATACATGGCCTGAATAAAAACTATTCCTCTGTGTCTGTGTTCAATGGAAGGACAAACACGCTGCCTTGGAAATACATCTTAATAAGGATCCGCCCCTGTTTTTCCATTTTCAACGTTGTTTCAATGTAATTGCAAAGAAATTACGTTGAATCAACGTGGAATCGACGTTGAATTCACGTCTGTGCCCAGTGGCTGGTAAAAGCTGCCTCCTCTGTCATTATAAACAATTGAAACAGTCCACAGCCCCAGACAGCTGCAGTCAACCAGTCTGCTATGGCTTTGGCGTGGCCATCCTCCAACTACAGCACTTGGTGGTGAACTAAGCCACACTTAAATGTTTTATATTTTATGTTGAATTTTGCACTTCTTTTACTGGTACTTTGCAACTTTTTTTCATTCAATTAATAACATGTTAGTAGTGCACTTATTTTTGACGTTTTTCCTTACGATATTTGAGGTGGTTTCATTTTCCTTATTTGAAGCACTTACTCGAGTGGCTCTACATATGAGTGTCTGCTAACTAGGGTTGCAAAGCTACCGGTGATTTATCAAAGTTACCGGAATCTTCTGTAATTTTGGTAATTAACAGGTAATTTATGGTAATTTAGCTAATTTATACTTGAATAACTTTTAAAAAATGTATTCATACATAGTATTCATTTTCTTTTATATCTGTGTCCATATTATCCATGATTTTCTAGTGGATAGACCATATGGTTTAGAGACAACAGCCTGAAAAGTGAACATATAATCAACAATGGCATTATTTTCAATGAACTCTTCCAACTATTGTCTTTTTTACCAACTGCCACCAGTTTGGCCACAAAACATTTACAACAAAGACATAGAACCACACATTTTCCCTGACAACCCAAAGTACTCGTTACATTTTGAATGCTTAGCAGAACAGGAACATTTTGACATTTACGCACTTATAAAGAGAATACACGGTCATCTCTACTGCCTATGGTCTGGCGGAATCATTAAACACAAATGCATCTTTTGAAAATAATATCTGAGTGTTGGAGTGTGCCCCTGGCTATCTGTACATTTTTAAAACAAGAAAATTATGCTGTTTGCTTTGCTTAATATAAGAAACTTAAAATGATTTATACTTTTACTTTTGATACTTAAGTATATTTTAACAATTACATTTACCCTTCATACTTAAGTATATTTAAAACCAAATCAAATACTTTTAGAATTTTACTCAAGTAGTATTTTACAGGGTGACTCTCACTTTTACTTGAGTAACTTTCTATTACGGTATCTATACTTCTACTCAAGTATGACAATTGGGTACTTTGTCCACCACTGGATACACCAAATGTATTTCAAAATAGAATTGAAGTACTCTGAAACACCCAAATAGTGTTGTGAAAACACTTGGCGTTTCAGACCATGTAAAAGACAGCATCACAACACTAAAATAATGTTCTGCCAGACTGTGACATGGTAAAACATGTAAAAAATAAAATAAAATAAAAAATAAAAATATGCTGAAAACTTCATATTAAATACCAACCACATAGAACAACACTACATATTCTCTTTTTTCAAAGATAGAGAAACATGAAAACCAAAACATCCCATTCTTATGTAGCCTATCACACACAGTTTCTTGTAAACTATGAATGTATGGTCGTACTTTTGGTTTACCCTCGTTTGAATAGAAAGGTGTGATACTCATATTAGGTTAACCGTCCCATTCCGTCCAACGATGAAGTACTATTAAATGGAGACTAAGCAGTTGAAACAATAACAAAGTGGATCCCCTCCTCTGTTTCGATAAAAAGCTGAGGAGTGGGGCTGGAGAAATGTAACCACTCTCAAATTCATGGGCAGACGCAAGGATTGACCATCTATGATATCAACATTATAGTTTTATTCATTTTTTGAGGCTATTATTTGTTTACATTTACTTTGTTTACAAACATTGGAGTACAACAAGCTTATATTTTGTGACAGCGTTCATGAGGCATTTATAAGTTATATTCTTCAAAAATCAATGGTTACATACAATACATATACAAAGGTATGTGGACACTTCACATCAGTGGTTTCGGCTATTTTAGACGCACCCTTCGCTTGTAGGTGTATAACATCGAGCACACAGCCATGCAATCTTGATAGACAGACATTGGCAGTAGAATGGCCTTACTGATGAGCTCAATGACTTTCAATGTGGCACCGCCATAGGATGTCACCTTTTCAACAAGTTAATTAGTCAAATTTCTGCCCTTCTGGAGCTTCCCTGGTCAACAGTAAGTGCTGTAATTGTGAAGTGGAAACGACTAGGAGCAACAACAGCTCAGCCGGGAAGTGGTAGGCCACACAAGCTCACAGAACGGGACCGCCGAGTGCTGAAGCGCGTAATAATTGCCTGTCCTCGGTTGCAACACTCACGAGTTCCAAACTACCTCTGTAAGCAATGTCAGCACAACAACTGTTCTTCAGGAGTTTCATGAAATGGGTTTCCATGGCCGAGCAGCAGCACACAAGTCTACGATCACAATGTGCAATGCAAACCGTTGGTTGGAGTGGTGTAAAGCTCACCGCCATTGGACTCTGGAAGAGGTGGAACCGCGTTCTCTGGAGTGATGAATCGTGCTTCACTTTCTGCTAGTCCGATGGACAAATCTGGGTTTGGTGGATGCCAGGAGAACGCAGCCTACCCCAATGCATTGTGCCAACTGTAAAGTTTGGTGGAGGAGGAATAATGGTCTGGGGCTGTTTGTCATGGAATGGGCTAGGCCCCTTAGTTCCAGTGAGGTAAAGTCTTAACACTCCAGTAAAGAAGACCCTTTCTTTCCAGCAGGACAATTCCCCCGTGCACAAAGTGAGGTCCATACAGAAATGGTCTGTCGAGATTGGTGTGGAAGAACTTGACTGGCCTGCACAGAGCCCTGCCCTCAACCCTATCGAACGCCTTTTGGATGAATTGGAATGCTGACTTCGAGCCAGGCCTAATCGCCCAACATCAGTGCCTGACCTCACTAATGGTCTTGTGGCTGAATGGAAGCAAGTCCCTGCAGCAATGTTCCAACATCTAGTGGAAAGCCTTTCCAGAACAGTGGAGGCTGTTATAGCAGCAATGGGGGGACCAACCCCATATTAACGCCCATCATTTTAGAATGAGATGTTTGATGAGCGGGTGTCCACATACTTTTGGTTATGTATTGTATCATTAATAAATAAGTACAAAAAAATGGAGATAGCAACTGCCGATTGCCACCTAAGTCAACAGATATTTAAGATTCCAGTACTAGACAATAAGCTAGTCTCTTTGGCCTGCACCCTCCCATGGTCTTATATCCACATAAAACCAATTTTACAAAACACAATTTCAAGAAATTATGATGCAGCTTTATTTGTTTGAAGCATTTTTCACCTCACTCATTTTATTTATTACATCTTATTTTACTTTGTGGATTTTTTGTTTAGTGTCACGTGCAAACACATACTGCTTTATAAACTTGACATTTTGTTTGTGTGTGCATCAAACAAAGCTAACCCCTCTTCCTCTTTTCTAGGAGCATCAATGGACCTGTCAATCAACCTCTACCCCTTTCTCCTCCTCTTTTCCATCAGTGGAGTTCTTGGAGTGTGCCCAAATGGATGCCAGTGCAGAGACAGCAAAATCCTCTGCCAAGGCAGGTCAATCACAGAGTTCCCGTCCTCAGTGCCTGACTCTACCACCACCTTCTACATCTCCAACACCAACATTACCGCTCTCAAACCCCATGACTTGGCTACTTTTGCTGAGGCCCTTGGCATCTTTGTGGTCAAAGACACTGGGATCAGAGAGGTGTTCCCTGGCACCTTTGACCTCAGTCATAACCTGGGTGCCCTGGGCTTCACCGGCACTGAGCTGAATGACCTGCCTGAGGCCCTGTTTCTAAATCTGGTGAAGCTGGAATCTCTGACTCTGAGCGGCAACAAGCTCCTGGTGCTCCGCCCTGCCTGGCTCAACTCCCTCACTGCTCTTAGGACCATGGACATTAGCAAGAACCTCATCATGTCTGTACCTGAGGAGGCCTTTTGCTCTGTCACTGAGCTGCAGCATCTCTCCCTAGCCAGGAATAACATCAGTCAGCTTTCAAGGGACACCTTCAGGGGCCTGAGAAATCTCAAATCCCTGCGTCTGAACCGGAACGCTCTCAGGGAGATCCCTGCCGGAGCGTTGGATGACCTGGTGAGCCTGGAGGAGATTTCTCTGCAGGATAACGACATCACTCATCTCTCCGCTAACTTGTTCTCCCAGCTGCAGAGCCTGCAGAAGCTTTATCTCTCCAGCAACCGGCTGACTTCCCTCCCACAGGGGATTTTCCTCAACCTCCCAAACTTGGCCCAGATCTCCCTGTATGAGAATGAGCTCCAGAGTCTGTCCCCAGGGGTTTTTGGGCCCATGGCTCTGAAGGAGCTATGGCTGTATGACAACCGGCTGACACGCCTGGAGGGCAAAACCTTCAGCAACCTGACCCAGCTACTTCTGCTGGTGCTGAGCCGAAACCAGATCAGCTCTGTGTCCCCCAGGGCCTTCAGTGGACTGGCCGAGCTGGGGGAAGTGTCCCTACACACCAACCTCCTCACCAGCCTGCGGGAAGGGACCTTCCAGGGTCTGCCCAAGCTGGTCAACATCTCCCTCAAGCACAACTACATCAGCTCCCTCCCCGCAGGGCTTCTCCAGGGCCAGACCCAACTTGGCCAGCTCGTCCTCCACAACAACTCCCTACCCAATCTGCCCTCAGAGTTCCTCAGCACCCTAACAGTGGCCAAGGAGGTGTTGCTGGCTGACAACCCCTGGAGGTGCGACCAGGATATTGTGCCATTGCGCGACTGGCTTACACGGCACCCCACCAAGACCAACCTCAGTGCTGTGGTGTGCCTCACGCCCTCTGCCCTGAGAGGTTACAGCATAGCCAACCTGACCAACGACGAGCTGATGCAGGATACTACGACAGCCGTCCCTGATATCGCCCCCACAGAGAAGAGGAGGAAACCCCACACCCCCCCTCCCAAGACAAGCACCCCCTCTCCTGCTGCAGAGGCCACACCCACCCAGGAGCAGGGGGAGGACACCGGTAGTGGGCGGGGGAACGGAGAGGGCGTGTCCAGGAACACGCAGATCCTTATCACCGCGGTAGTCTGCACCGCTGTCATCACCAGTCTCATCGTCTGCTGCGTCTGTTGGAGGAGGAACAAGAGAGGCAGCCGCAATCTTGGCCGCAGGAACAAAAACAACTCAGTCATCTAGACTGGCCCAGAGGCCTGAGCACCACATAGGAGGTGTAGTGTACAATAATGCTGAACATGCCAGAGCAAATAACATTCTGATGTGTTTTTTCCCAAACATGTTAGCACAGGAACCCATCATGTCTCTATTAAGAACCCATGACCAAGGACAGACGAGCTTGGCCCTGACTTTTGGGAAAGTGCACTCTGATGGAATAAGTGGCTCTGATTGGGATTCCATAATATGATTACTAAGTCCCTCTTGAAGCTCTTTAGCAAGCTTACTGTGGTCTGATGTTTTGCACAAAAAAAATAAGATATAAACTGTAACAATAATCACATGAAAATGGCATGGATGGTATGCACAAAATGCCATGCATGTTTTTCTTTCCAATACTGGACAAATACTTCATACTGAACAAATCTAATGTTCAAAATATATCTAATCACATACCTGTTGATTTTCAAGTAAAGCATTCTTTCTATGATTTACTAACTGAAATTAGGCTTGTTATTGTGTAATTTGTATATCAATACTTATTGCACTAATTAATAGATATACAGTGTATTAAGAAAGTATTCAGACCCTTTCACTTTTTTCCACATTTTGTTACGTTACTGCCTTATTCTAAAATGGATTAAATTGTTTTTTCTCTCTCTCGTCAATCTACACACAATACCCTCGAATGACAAAGCAAAAACAGGTTTTTAGAAAATGTCTACGTAAGTAGCTCTCTGAATGCACTGTAGGCTGGTTTCATCTCATTGCAAATGGTTATGCTTCACACACACACATCAAGTAAAATGACTGACTGTTATATTTAATAAATATGCTACATATTAGTGATATTCTGAAATGCTTAAGAGACAAGGGTTCATTGTGTGGCACAGTGTGTTAAAAATTACATTTTAACAACAGCAATGTGTTCAATTGATGTGAGGGCATTCAACTTCTCTTCTTCAGTATTTAATCAAGTTGCACATCACAAACACTTGTTCTTCAAGAAAACTGAGTCCTGGCTATTGGAGTGAGAAATCAACACACACATCAAATTTGGATTGCATTCTGAGTAGGCTACAACAGAGATTCATGATCAGATGGGTTTATGCCAAGGTTTCATGATGAGGTTGGCTGGGGTTCACATTAAGAGCTCTGCAATTACCTTGGCACCCACTGGTTGTGTGTGGGCGAGATTCTGACTTTAACCTTGTACATTCCATGTGTCTAATGCTCGCTGATGGTATTTAGCGGCGGAATGTAAACCTTATCTCAACTGTATACTGCAGTGGGTCACAAATCAACCAATGTGTTTTACACTTCATTAGAGTAGACTATAAAACACTCCCATCTAGTAGACACATAATAAGTTATATTTGATCTGTCATGCTCAACAAAATTTCACAAACCATAAAATCCAGAGGCTAAAGCAAGGTTAGTTGACTAGCTAACTAGGCTAAAATAGTAGGACTAAATAGCAGGCTAGTTATTTGTCACACAGCTACTGTACCTAGAAAACAAACACATTACGATTAGAAAACACATATTAACCGAGACATTAGCTATATTTATCAGGAAAAACTGAGTATTGGCTGAATAGCTAGTCAGACTGACCAAATGTAGCTAGCTAGCTAGGTAGTTGAACAGAAAAAAAAGTTACCTTAAACTCTCTAAGTTGTTATTTGTGTGTATTTAGGAGTAAAACTAATAATGTGCTTTCAAGCAAATAAAAATACTTATCCACAAATAGCTATTAGCTAAGTTAAAACTGACAACTTGAAACAGAAGAAGATCTCCTACTTTGTCGACTTCACACTTCAAAGCTGTTATCCATGAAACTTGAGCATGCTGGGAGCTGGGTGAACTTCAATTTGGCTCCCAAATCAAATTCCTTTGGCGCACAAGAGCAGGGATCTGTATAGATCTGGTATACATTTGTCTTTGTGTGTATCAACAGATACAAATACGTTTTTGGTATCTCCCACTGGCAGTGAACGAATGAGAGTTTATTAATGCTTAATTATAGTAATAATTATACCGGTATACCAGTAATATGTATATATATTTTTTTATTTATTTATTTATTTCACCTTTATGTAACCAGGTAGGCTAGTTGAGAACAAGTTCTCATTTGCAACTGCCACCTGGCCAAGATAAAGCAAAGCAGTGTGACAGACAACAACACAGAGTTACACATGGAGTAAACAATAAACAAGCCAATAACACAATAAACAAGTCAATGACACAGTAGAAAAAATAAATACAGTGTGAGCAAAAGGCATGAGGAGGTAGGCAATAAATAGGCCATAGGAGAGAATATTTATAATTTAGCAGATTAACACTGGAGTCATAAATGAGCAGATGATGATGTGCAAGTAGAGATACTGGTGTGCAAAAGAGCAGAAAAGTAAATAAAATAAAAACAGTATGGGAATGAGGTCGGTAGATTGGGTGGGCTATTTACAGATGGACTATGTACAGCTGCAGCGATCGGTTAGCTGCTCAGAAAATTGATGTTTAAAGTTGGTGAGGGAAATAAAAGTCTCCAATTTCAGCGATTTTTGCAATTCGTTCCAGTCACTGGCAGCAGAGAACTGGAATGAAAGGGGGCCAAATGAGGTGTTGGCTTTGGGGATGATCAGTGAGATATACCTGATGGAACGTGTGCTACGGGTGGGTGTTGTTATCGTGACCAGTGAACTGGAAAGGCGGAGCTTTACCTAGCATAGACTTATAGATGACCTGGAGCCAGTGGGTCTAGCGACGAATATGTAGCGAGGGCCAGCCGACTAGAGCATACAGGTCGCAGTGGTGGGTGGTATAAGGTGATTTGGTAACAAAAGGGATGGCACTGTGATAGATTGCATCCAGTTTGCTGAGTAGAGTATTGGAAGCTATTTTGTAGATGACATCGCAGAAGTCGAGGATCGGTAGGATAGTCAGTTTTACTAGGGTATGTTTGGCGGCGGGAGTGACGGAGGCTTTGTTGCGAAATAGAAAGCCGATTCTAGATTAGATTTTTGATTGGAGATGTTTAATATGAGTCTGGAAGGAGAGTTGACAGTCTAGCCAGACATCTAGGTATTTATAGTTGTCCACATATTCTAGGTCGGAACCGTCCAGGGTGGTGATGCTAGTCGGGAGGGCGTGTACGGTCAGCGAACGGTTGAAAAGCATGCATTTGGTTTTACTGGTGTTTAAGAGCAGTTGGAGGCCACGGAAGGAGTGTTGTATGGCATTGAAGCTCGTTTGGAGGATAGTTAGCACAGTGTCCAAGGAAGGGCCAGAAGTATACAGAATAGTGTCGTCTGCATAGAGGTGGATCAGGGAATTGCCCGCAGCAAGAGTGACATCATTGATATATACAGAGAAAAGAGTCAGCCCGAGAATTGAACCCTGTGGTACCCCCATAGAGACTGCCAGAGGTCCGGACAACATGCCCTCCGATTTGACACACTGAAATCTGTCTGCAAAGTAGTTGGTGAACCAGGCGAGGCAGTCATTAGAAAAACCAAGGCTATTGAGTCTGCTGATAAGAATACAGTGATTGACAGAGTCGAAAGCGTTGGCCAGGTCGATGAAGATGGCTGCACAGTACTGTACTAATGTATGCACACATGACTGTAAGTCGCTTTGGATAAAAGCGTCAGCTAAATGGCATATATTACTGTCTTTTATCGATGGCGGTTATGATATCGTTTAGTACCTTGAGCGTGGCTGAGGTGCACCCGTGACCGGCTCGGAAGCCGGATTGCACAGCGGAGAAGGTACAGTGGGATTCGAAATGGTCAGTGATCTGTTTATTAACTTGGCTTTCGAAGACTTTAGAGAGGCAGAGCAGGATGGATATAGGTCTGTAACAATTTGGGTCTAGGGTGTCACCCCCTTTGAAGAGGGGGATGAGCATGGCAGCTTTCCAATCTTTAGGGATCTCGGACGATACGAAAGAGAGGTTGAACAGGCTGGTAATATGGGTTGCAACCAATGGTGGCAGATAGTTTTAGAAAGAGAAGGTCCAGATTGTCTAGCCCAGCTGATTTGTACGGGTCCAGGTTTTGCAGCTCTTTCAGATCATCTGCTGTCTGGATATAGGGAAGGAGAAGGAGAAGCTGGGGAGGCTTCGGTGAATAGCTGCGGGGGAGGTGGAGCTGTTGGCCAGAGTTGGAGTAGCCAGGAGGAAGGCATGGCCGGCCGGTGAGAAATGCTTATTGACATTTTCGATTATCATGGATTTATCAGTGGTGACCGTGTTACCTAGCCTCAGTGCAGTGGGCAGCTGGGACGAGGTGCTCTTGTTCTCCATGGACTTTACAGTGTCCCAAATCATTTTGGAGTTAGAGCTACAGGATGTGAATTTCTGCAAACCTTCCTGGTAAAATAAGGGCAAAATAAAATAAAAATCAGTAATATACAAACTTATCTGGTAAAATAAGTCTTAAATCAAATAAAAAACAGTAATACAGTATACCTACCTAGGCTACATGAAATTGCTCATAAAGAATAGGC